>NW_026623100.1:41782226-42407226 GCF_023065955.2 Ursus arctos | reverse complement strand
TCTTTTGAAAATTTGGTAGGCAAGGACTTCCCTTTGGGGCAGTATACCTGCTGAAAAACAAGTGGGAGGCAGCTGAATTTTGCAAGCAGCATCCCAGGACTAGCAAATTGCAACAAGAAATGAAGAAAGGGTTCACAGACCCACAGGAAAGGAAGGTCATAGACTATGGGGTGCCCAGGAACCTCACTGGTCTTGGATCTAAGATTCCAATCACATTAACAGCACATGTTTTGTTTTTAGGGTTTTTTGTTTTGTTTTGTTTTTTACATGAATTTATTAATTTATGACTCTTGGGTTTTAAGACATAGAAGCCAACTCTGGTTAACTTTAACAAAAACACTCACCAGAAGGTCAAATGGTAGGTTAAGAATTAAAGCAAGAGCTGAAGAATTAGCTTCCGAAAAATAAGGACAGAGTAACAACCGGGTTTTTGGTAGAAAAAATAATGGTGTATCTCTTCAGGCTACTGCTATAGGGGTTAGGTCAATATTAATACTTTTAATTCCTGTTTCCATAATCCAAATCCTCAAGAGAGCGTCCTGTTGGCCTAGACTGGGTAATGTGCCTGTCACCTGGACCAGGAAGAAAAGAACACCTTGATTAATAGCCCTATCAAGACTGCCCATAGTAGGGAAGTTGTATCTGAGACAGGGAAATTGATCGACTATCTCTAGAAGTTGTAAGAATGCAGGGCACATGAAACAATCTGCTTGGAACTGTATACTTTTATTCCTGAGGACAGAACTTGGCCAGTTCTTCTAGAGTCCAGTCTAGTCCACAGAGTTTCTCTGTGCACTGGAAACTTTGCACACTCGAAGCAAAAAAGAAGTTTACTATCTCTCCCTACATAAATCATACTTACGGGTATCCTATATTTTTACATTTAAAGATTTTTTTCTTTTTTAACAATTATGTCTATATATACCTAATTTTTCACCATTAATATTTCATTAAAAATTTCCTGTCATTAATTTTATTCAAATACATAATTTTAATGACTGCTGTGCCATTATGGGTTATCATAATTTATCCTATCTTCATTTGCCAGAAATTTAAGTTTTTAAAGAAATGTAAATATACTATAATGAATGACCTTGTACATAAATCTATGTGCACATTTGCAATTATTTTCCCAGGATAAATTCCTCGAATTATCAAGTCTAAATAAGTGAACACTGTTAGGATACATATTGCCAAATTTCCTTCCATAAGGGTATTTACCTCCACAGAAGAAAAGAACCCTGCAGGTGTGTTTAAAATGAAGGCAGAGGCATAGGACCAGTGCCCCGGAGAGCATTTATGGACCACTGCCTGGCTTGGCACAGTGGAAACATTTGGTCTGGTTATAACATACCTATCCCTAGGCACAGGGTAAACACTCAACTCCTAAGGTAGAGTGGATATAGATTTCCAAGTTAATTTGTGTCCCAGGAATACCCAACATGAGACGCTCTGTGATTAGAGATGTATTTGCAATTGTTAGCACCAGAACGACTATAAACCCATCTTAATAAAGTACCCACAGCATGTCTAATTTTAAGTATTGCAGCATCCTGATAAACTCGTCAAGATAACTAATTGCAAATGTACCCTTAGGTAATTAAATGAGGTGACTAAATCATTGTATTTCTTTTTCCAGGATTATTTGCATTTGATGTCTTCCTTCACAGATGAAAAGTGGTGACATAGAATCAAATAAAGAAGTGGAAGAGACATAAAATAACTTGTTACAAGAGGGACATAAAATAATTTTTCCCAGGAGGCAAATATGCAGAATGTGTACTAACTATCTCCCATCAAAACCCATAACAGAAAGCACTAGGCTATCAGGCAATCTTTCTTTCTCAGCCTAAATACAGTTTTAGAATCTTTCTCATCCCAGCAATCCAGGCAGACAAGCGCGGTCAGCTTGAGGTGGAACTTTACTTAAAATCTATTTCAATCTCTGATATTGAGGGAATCCTGTCTATAGATTAGCAAAAATCTAAGTTTACCTCAGTTATCTTAACACTTTCTGTCCCAGTCTGGTGCTCCCATGTAGATATTAGATAATGTTGATGTAATATGCCCTACATTGCATAATGAGCTATACATAGGTTGCTCCATTTAGTATTTATGATATTGGGACCTTTAATATCCCTCATTTTATGGCCAAAAAGACTGAAACTTAGAGAGGTTAAATAACTTGCCCTAAATTCCCTGGCTAGTGAGTATCAACTATGTGAAGGGTCTGAGAACATATTCTATTGGTGATGTTGTATTCAGTAAATGTTCCTGATCCATTTTATGTGGGACAATGTTTCTTTTTTTTTTTTTTTAAGGTTTTATTTATTTATTTGACAGAGAGAGACAGCCAGGGAGAGAGGGACCACAAGCAGGGGGAGTGGGAGAGGAAGAAGCAGGCTCCCAGGGGAGGAGCCTGATGCGGGCTCCATCCCAGAATGCTGGGTTCACGCCCTGAGCCGCAGGCAGAAGCTTAAGGACTGAGTCACCCAGGTGCCCCTGGGACAATGCTTCTATTACATATAAGGTATTTGAAGATGGAGTTTAGTTGCTGTTTGTTTTAGTGTATAGGACTCATCCCAGCAGCACACACAAATGCTGAAAAGTTATTTGAAAAAGACAATGAAAATGATGACACTCTTATTTTTACATGGATTCTCAGTATTTCTGTAGATAGAGTTGGTAGCTTCTCTCTTTGCTTTCTAGAAGCTGGAATTTGAATGATTATTCCATGAGAACACATCTTTAAAATCACTTGAAAAGGTAATCCCATAGCCTATAAGATCTAAGCTTTAGGAAGCTTTGGGGGGAATCATCCTTGATTTTTTTCTCCATTAATACATGTACTCCTGTTTCTCATAGCTCGGTGCCCTTCTTTTTTTATGTAATATCTCTCCTAGGTTTCTGCACCTCAGGGAGATCTTAGGAGGTTTTGGATTTATCTCTTATCTTAGTCTTCCAATAAAAATGAGACCATCCTTTATGTTTCGGAAGATAGCTTTGAAAAGCAGCTTCACAAAGCTGGGGATTTTAGACTTATTGAAGGGTGGTGGATTTATGTAGCTTCATTGTACCAGCAGCGTCAGTCGCTGCTGAGCCTGGACCTATTTCTTTGGCTGTAGGCATCTCGATCTCAGGTTGCACCTTCATTCTTGGCAGTGTTAAGTATGGCTTCTCCTTGTACTGCCTCCAGCCATGCTCTGTGGTGGGCGGGAAGGGTGACTTCTGGATATAAACTGTTCAGGACTTTTCCCTGAAAATTTTGGCGTGTGTGTGTGTGTGTGTGTGTGTGTGTGTGTGTGTGTGTTGTGTGCCTGTATGCATGCGCTTGAGCTCTGGGCCCTTGACCATCAGGGAATCTCGTGGGGTGGTCATGGCTCCTGGAGGTAGAGAAAGGAAATGTCCAGAGTTGCCTTAGGAAGCTTGTCCAAGGGCAAATGGCAAAAGGTGGCAGCTGCTACTCTTTTTGGATGACCAAGTACAATGCAGTTTATTTTTTAGTTTTGTTGTCTTGATCTAGTTTTGAGGCTTTCTGGAGGTTAGTCAGTTCTTCTTTTTGGCCAGGTGGTTAAGTCCATACCTAAATTCCCTTCCCTTATCAGGTTCTCACACTTCACGGCTTCTATGTACCTAATGCCTAACTACCTGGGGCCAGGTACCAAACAACTAGCAACTGTCCCTATGCCTGGAGTCAGGGAAATTATTTGACTTAGCCAGTGCACAGGCAGCAACAAAGCTAATTAATCTCACCTCAACTGTCATACATAAGCCGTACCCTACAACTCCAGCTTGCGGCTACCCTATTCCTGGAGTACAACCTCCTATGTGGCTCTGCCTGGCAGCCTTCTCACATTCATAACTAAAAGCAACAAAAAGCTCTGCCTTTCACCTATTCAAGTGTTATTATGTTGTGTGCCATCACTGAAAGAGTCTTTAAATCTTATAGAATAGCAGGGTACTGTTTAAGATGCCCTCATTTTCAGAAACTGACAGCATGGACTCAACTGGCTTAAACTATAAGGAAATCTTCTGACTCGCATAACAAGAAATTCAAAATAGGGTCAGCTTTGGGCACACACTGATCAAGCCTTGGACTCCTCTTCTATGTGATTCTGAAAACTCTTTCCTTTTTTTAAAAAAATGTTGAGATATAATTGACATATTACATTATAGGAGTTTGAGGAGGACAACATAATGATTCAATATTTGTATATAGTGTGAAATGATCATCACAATATATCTGGTTAACATCTGTCACCAAAGTTACAAATTTTTTTTCTTATGATGAAAACTTTCAAGATCTACTCTCTTAGCAGCTTTAAATATGGAATACAGTATTGTTAACTATAGTTACCATGCTGTACACTACATCCCCATGGCTTGCCTATTTTATAACTGGAAGTTTGTACATTTTTTAAAAGATTTTATTTATTAATTTGACAGAGAGAGACAGCCAGCAAGAGAGGGAACACAAGCAGGGGGAGTGGGAGAGGAAGAAGCAGGCTCCCAGTGGAGAAGCCTGATGTGGGGCTCGATCCCAGAATGCTGGGATCACACCCTGAGCTGAAGGCAGATGCTTAACGACTGTGCCACCCAGGCACCCCAGAAGTTTTGACCTGCTTCCCCCATCTTATGCTTCTGCCCCCTCTTCCAGCCTCTCATAGCCACCAATCTGTTCTCTGTATCTGTGAGGGTTTTTTGTTTTTTGTGGGGTTTTTTTGTCTTTTGTTTTTTTGTAAGATTCCATGTGTAAGGGAGATTATATGGCTTTTCTTTCTCTGGCTGATTTATTTCACATAGCATAATGCCCTGAAGGGCCATTCATGTTGTTGCAAATGGTAAGATTCCTTTTTTACAGCTGAATGATATTTTTGTGTGAGTGTGTTTACACTAAATTTTCTTTGTCCATTCATCCATCAATAGGCATCTAGGTTGTTTCCATTGTCTTGCCTATTGTAAATAATGCTGCAGTGAACATGGGGTGCCTACATCATTTCAACTTAGTGTTTTCATTTCTTTCAGATAAATACCCAGAAGTGGAATTGCTGGATCATATTGTAGTTTTATTTCAAAATTTTTGAGGAACCTCCATATTATGGCTATGCCAATTTTACATTCCCATCAAGAGTGCAAAAAAGTTCCCTTTTCTGCACATCTTCACCAACATTTGTTTTCTCTTGTCTTCTTCATAGTCACCATTCTAATAGGTATGTCTATTTTTAGGTCCATACTATATTCTCTTGATTACTACAGCTTTGTAATGTAGTTTGAAATGAGGAAGTATGATGCTTCCAGTTTGTTTTTCTTTCTCAGGATTATTTTGGGACTTCTGTGACACCATATAGATTTTAAGATTGATTTTTTTCTATTTCTGTGAAAAATGCCATTGGAATTTTGATAGGGATTTCAGTGAATCTGTGGATGATTTCATATAGGATCGACATATTAGATAAAATAGACTTTAAGCCAAAAACAGTAAAAAGAGACAAAGAAAAAGCATTTGACAAAATACAACATAGTTTCATGTTTCAAACTCTCAGCAAATTGTGTTTCATGTTTAAAACCCTCAGCAATAGAAGGAATAAACCTCAACACAATAAAGGCCATATATGACAAACCCACAGCTAATATCATACTCAATGGTGAAAAATTGAAAGCTTTTCTTTTAAGATCAGGAACAAGAAAGGGTGCCCACTCTCACCATTCTTATTTACCATAGTACTGGTAGTCCTAGCTAGAGCAATTAAACAAGACAAATAAATAAAAGATATCCAAATTGGAAAAGAAGAAATAAAACTGTGATTTGCAGAAGATATGATTTTATATAGAGAGAATCCTAAATAATGAACCAAAAACTGTTGGAACTAACCAAAAAATTCAGTAAAGATGCAGGATATAAAATCAATATACAGAAATCAGTTATATTCCTTACTTTACTCCATGAGAGAAATCATGGCCAAGAAAAGCTCTCTTGTTCCTAAACTGTGGCATCTTGGAAGAGGGTTGATATGGGTAGTAAAATTGCTCCTCTTACCCTCTCCAGTATGTCCAAACTCATATTGTTTTGTTCTAGTAGTACACTGAAACATCTCCTTTGGAAACCTGGGCTTCCATAAAGCTGTCTTGTCCATGGGTGATTGTCTTAAACACTGTTTTTCAGGGGTTCCCTGACCTTGACTGAGAAAGGCTGGGGCCTATTCATAGATCACTGCAGGTGCCATTGCCCAGCCTGAGGTCTGTATGTCTATTACTAACGCATGGTTCTGAGACTCATCCTGATTGACTTGGTGTATAATTCTGGATCCCACAGTTCCTACAAAGGCACTTTTGTCTATGGATAGATGCCAAACTATGGTTGTTGAGGGGAGGTCAAAAATGAGGAACATCACATTTTACCATATGCTGATGTCACTCCTCCTTTTCATTGTCTTCAATAACAGTTATTGGCTTTTGTTGAGATGGCTGACTAATTTTCTTATCAAACAGTCTTTTGGCCACATCCTTAGTGTTTTCTTCTTACCATACTTTCTTATTTTTCACACTATGGGTAATATGCAATTTTTCCAAATTTTTAAGTTCTGCCTCCTTTTTGATTAACAATCCATCATTAATCCAATCCATTAACTCATTTCTATCTTCTTAAATTTTACTATACTATACATTTTACTATAAGCAGTGAGGAGAAGCCAAACCACACCTTTAACCCTTGGCTTAGAAATACCTTAGGTAAATATCTAATCTCATCACTTGCAAGTTTTGCTTTCCATAAAACACTAGAATGCCAACACAATTCAGCCAAGTTCTTTGCCACTTTATAACACAGATGGCCTTTCCTTCATTGTTCATTAATGTGTTCCTTATTTTTATCCGAGACCACACTTGAATGGCTTTTACCACCTGTATTTTTATCAACATTCTATTCACAATTGCGTAGGTATTCTCTGAGAAGACTGAGGCTTTCTCTATACTTGCCTCTTTTCTCTCTGGGCCCTTACCAGCATTGCCCTAAACAGCTCATTCACAACAATTTAGGCTTTTTCTAGCATGTATCTCAAAAGTCGTCCAGCCTCTGCCCATTACCCAATTCCAAAGCTGCTTCCACATTTTTATGTATTTGTTATAGCAGCACTTCCAATTCTCAGTTCCAATTTCCATCTTCAAAGAAATGAGGAAAAACTCTAAAAAACTCGCATCTCCCTTTCCCTAGGAGACTTCTCCCAAAATAACATTAGATAGAATGTATTAAATGCCCAGTCTTGATTCAATCACTAAAAAGGAGACCACCATTAGATTAAACAGGATTCAGAATAACCATCCTCCCTTGAAACTCATGGTGACATAGAAAAGGTTACATGCCTAAAAAGTAAATTGTGGATCTGTTTTTTGTTTTGTTAGGAAAGGGGAAATTGATGTTGGCAGAGAACCAGCAGTATTTGCTGTGCCTAGGAATACACCTTTATTTATTTCATCTTCTAAGCTCACCTTATTAATTACCAGCTTTATAAACTTGGATAAGTTCCTTAGACTATTTAAACATAAGCTTGCTCATCTATGATATAATTTTAGGAAAAAGTATCCATGAAAACTTCTCACCATTAACATATAAGACAAAACAATATGACTGATGGCTGATATTTCCTTGATCTTTAGATAAAGTCTTTTCTTCCTAAATGAGGAGTTGGCTTTAGAATACAAATAATTTGGCAAAGGGGAGTAACTTACTATCCCACAGAGGGGTGGCTGATGTTGGATGCTGTCCTGTCCCAGGACTGAGTAGAGGGAAATATGGAACAGCTTAAGTACATCCGGAATCTGAGATTTGGGGGAGGAGAAGAACTAAATCCTGTCTATCCTCTACATTACTTATCTTTTTCCTATCATGGTAAAATATCCCAGAGTCTGTGAAGAAGGATGTTAAGGCAAAGGGAAGGTATTTGCAGGGAAGTAACCAGCCATGAAAACTTCAAAATTTCTCTCCCTAAACACAAGAGTAATGGCTTAACTAGTGAAGGAAAGCTACAGGGAAACAGGTGGGTAGAGACTGATGAGGTAGAAAGAACACTTGACCAGGAGACAGAAACCAAGTTCAACTCCACCTTTACCATTTGCTTTCAGTTTTACCTTGAGCAAATTCTGAGCCTATTTTAAATAGTCTTTCCATCTGTCAAATGGCAGGCAGTAAATTCAATTCTTATTGAATGAATCAGTGGAAATGAAAATGTTTTGAAAAACACTGTTCTTCATAGATGTGGACAAGAATATGTCCTGTCCCTATAAAGATATCCTGAGTCTCCATACCTACCTTTTCTCTTTACTAGTCAGATCAACCACCAAATTTTAAATCTGGAAAAAATATCTGTGCTGAAGGTATTTTCTGATGTTAGAGTTTTAGAAAACTGAAAATACAAAATCTAACCCACTCTCCCACAAGTAACTGATATGAGATATTCAGGAAAAATTTCTGCCCAATGATTCTTTTCCTAATAACAGATAATACATATATATGAAGATGGAACACCACCATTAAATATAGAAAAGTAATGCAAAGTCAATTCAGGGTCTCAGTGAAATAATGGCAAGACAGTAAAATTAACATGACAGCATCCCATAGTCCATCAACTCCTCAGAGACCATTCATTCAGTGCTTGGAAACTTCCCAAACAGAATCATCTAGGCCCTTGTTCACAATTATCTCTGTTCCTTTGAAGACTTTTCCTTTAGGAGAGTAGTCTTAGGCTTAAGGATCATTTCCAGGACAGCTTCTGCCTATAAAACAACTTTATTGAAGTTTTGATTTATTAATTGTCCCTAATTAGTTTCTGTGATCACATTTGCCCTTTCATCTCCAAATGATGCTATCACTGTAATTTTTATAAATGAAAAGACTAAAGACACAGACTTCAAATGCTCAGTAGTGGTGCAGTTGGGGATAATATGTCTGCTGGGATGTTATCTACATCTGTCAAAGCCCTGTGGCTAGTCAGAGTGTAGGACTGAAATGTGGGACTTCATATGCAGCTACTGTTTGAAACCGTGTGTGTATGGAGATGTGTGCTTGTGTGTTCTTAGAGTGTGTGTCAGCAGAATGGTGGGGAATACTAGACAAGGTTGATTCCAAAAACCTACATCTTGTCTCTGCCCTCTGACCACATTATCTCACAAGGGTACCCAGCAGTTGTTGTCCCTTCCTGACCCTGGGCTTTTTATCTGTAACACTAAGATCATAAAACTTGCTCTTCTTTCTTCATGGCACTTTCACAAGAATTATTTATAAAATAAATCATTAGGAAAGATTGTGTAGACAAGTTCCCTATCAATGACATTCATCAGGCACTTGGCAAACAGAAAGCCTAGTCAACTCTCACAGACTAGCTAAAGTGACTCCTTCACAAAATATTTCTAACCTTCATTAGTAAATACATTTCTATTTTTTCTCAACTCCTGTTTTACCAATAATTCTCCATAACTCAGCCTTGAATGAGGTTCATATTCATTTTTGTCTCAATGGATATACTCTAAGATTCTTATAACTGGGGCCAGTGCCTTCCATGAAAGGTGGTAGACTAGGTAAGACAAGTGGTTTTGGGGTCCACAGACATTAATACAAATCCTAGTTTTTCCTAAAAAGTTGCTGTCCTAGAAAGTTGACCTCTTTAAGCCTCAGTTATTTCTTCTGAAAAATGGGAGTAGTAATAACTAACCCAAAAATCTGGTGCGGTTATTAAATAAGACAATATATCTAAAGGCTTTAGCATGGTTTCTGGCAAATAATACATACTGAGCAAAGGTAGTTATGATTACTTAATAATAATAGCCAAAAATGTTATGGTATTATTTATAATGATGACTTTGAGACACTCTGTCTAGAGTGCTTTCAGAATCAGTGAAAAAAAGTTAGATTCAAATTTAACAGTCTTTATTTTAATAGAATTTTGACTTTTTAACTATTATTACATGTCTAGATATTTTTAAAAGATTTTATTTATCTGAGACAGAGAGAGAGAAAGAATGCACATGAGCTGGGGGGGAGGGGCAGAGGGAGAAGCAGACCCCTTGCTGTAGGACACCCTACATGGGCTCAATCTCAGGACCCCAGGATCATGACCTAAGCCAAAGGCAGACGCTTAACCGACGGAGTCACCCAGGCACCCCTTGCCTAGACTTATGATATTTCACTGTCTTCATTTTTCCCTGAGAACAAAATTTGATATTTGGATGTGAGCAAGCACTTCCACGTTCTTTTCTTTCTTTTTCTTTCTTTCTTTCTTTCTTTCTTTCTTTCTTTCTTTCTTTCTTTCTCTCTAGAATGGTGCTCTTTATCTGAAAAATGCAAGCATAAATCTGACTTCGCTTTTTGCAGTAGATTCTGATCAGTGCTCACAGACCCTCTCTGCAAAGACTGCAGCCATCTCATATGTGGCTTGGTCTACAGGTCTTTCCAGTGCAAGAGATCATCAGAGCCAAAGAAGCAGAGACTTAGTTTCCGTCTGCCAGGTACTGATTCCTTTCAACTCTGGGGTTTATATCATGGCAAACTACATTTTTTTTAATAGCAACATCATCAAATACATGGGAGAAACTGTATTGTGTTCTGTGCCTAGGACTTGGTTAGAGGTACAATAAACTTCATGTCTCCACATATGCTTTCCATGAGCCTGGCGACCATCTGGCATATAGGATGAGTCACTTGGAAAGCTAACATGCACCACAGTGGGAAGCCATCTGCCCCAAGTCCTCCAGTTTCTGAGATTGTCCTTTTCTTCAAGATTCAGGTAAAATAATTTGAAATCTAAAGGTATGTCACTAAGGAAATTCTGATGTGTCTTTCCCAACGATTCCTGAGTGGGCCAGGAGAACATTTCATTTTTCCTGTGTCAAGTCTTGCTGAAGCTGCTTGCCTCCCTGCTGTTTTCATCTCCTGACTATGGCCCTACTCCTGAGGTTGACTTGTTTTGTGCCATACGAGGGAACTTCTCTGATTTTCTCAAAATACCAATCACAAAAATGTTTATGTGGTAAGTATTACAGAAAAATATGAGGATAGTGGAAAATAATGTCAGTATAAAGAAGAAAACCACATCAAGATCAATGTCAAATAACAATTCTTTGAAATTCCCCAACAAATGGAATTCCTACCAGCTGAGGCTCTTCTTGACCCCGCAACCCCAGCCTAGCTACCCTACCTGACCTCTCTTTTTTGCCTTCATTTCATGTCTCCCTGCTCCCTGTTTTTTTCCAGGATTCTCTTCTCCTGTGTCGCACATGAGATACAGTGGATAACTCTCAATTCCATGGTACTTTTGTAGGTTGAACAATTTTAGTATTCTTGTGTTCCATTCCTCCCAGAAATTCCTGGGGAAAATTCAGAGGATGATGTATATTTATTATCTTAAGAGAAATATCAAAGTGTCTGAAACATGAAAAAAAAATTCTCATGTATTGGTAATTTATTTCACTTTCCTACTAATTACAGGCAGTTTCAGTTGTTTTTTAGAAGATTCTCACATTAAGGGGCGCCTGGGTGGCACAGCGGTTAAGCGTCTGCCTTCGGCTCAGGGCGTGATCCCGGCGTTATGGGATCGAGCCCCACATCAGGCTCTTCCGCTATGAGCCTGCTTCTTCCTCTCCCGCTCCCCTGCTTGTGTTCCCTCTCTCGCTGGCTATCTCTATCCTGTCGAATAAATAAATAAAATCTTTAAAAAAAAAAAAAAGAAGATTCTCACATTAAGTTTACAGTAAATAACAGGAGGGTAAGTGGATAAGGTTCATCAGAGAAAATTTAAAAAGGGGGGAAATGTGGCCTTAACCTGATTCCTGAGGTCTTCAGAACGGGACTGAAAAGAGAAGGAAAGAGATGTGACGATATTGCATAGTTCTAGAACTCTGTTTCTAGCTCCCTGGCAGTCAGGTGTGGCCTCTGGCTTTAGTTGTGGTCAACAGCATGTGAGTAGACATAACGAGCACTATTCTTGAGTATGTATTTATATTCTTTTCCCTTCTGCAAGTTGAATGAGTAGCATGCTGAGGGCCTGGGGGAAACAAAGCCACAGGTGGAAGGAGCCTGGATTTCTGAAGGTCTATGTGGAACAGAGCTCCTCTGCCGATGCACAATGGACTGTGAATAAGATTCACATTAATCTTCTCTTGATTCAGAGAAGAAATGAGAAGTACATTGGTTAAACTCCATGCCAGTACTTTAACCTGGGTCTTTTTCTTTCCTTGGAGGATTCCTTGTTTTTACTAAACAGTGTCCTTTCCTTATCTTCCGCGCTGGCCTCAGAGGTCATCTTCTCCCGAAAAATCTCTCCTGACTAATTTTTCAGTGGCCGTTAACTCTGTGCTTCATTAGCTCAGTTTACATTAGGATTGTTCTCATATTATATCAGGTGTATCAGGTGTTTAGTGACTCTTGCTAGACTGAGCTTGACGTCCAAATGGACAGGCCAGTATCTTCTTCATTCATTCAGAGGAATACCAAGAAGTAGTAGAGTTCTTTGAGAAGGGACTGGCAAACTTGTTCCGTAAAGAGCCAGATGGTAAATGTTTTAGGCTTTGCAGGCCATACAGTTCTTTATGACTACTCAACCCTGTTGTTGTAGCAGAAAAACAACTATAGATAATAAAATGAGTGTGACTTTATTCCAATAAATTTGTATTTACAAAAACAGGCAGCAGAACAGATTTGGCCTTTTGACCATAATTTGATAAACCCCATTCTTGAGGATTCCTTAGTCTTTCATACTCTCTAATAGAGTGCACATCTTCCAGTCAATAGAGAGCATCTTAGTGCCCATAAAAATGATACATGGGTTCTTTTTATATGCGTGAGCAGAGCCTAATGTATGGAAATCAACAGGATCAATGTTCCTTATTCAAATTGAACTGGGACATGGTAAACTTTGAAAAAGTGAGGTAGTAGCCACCTTGATGTAAGAAAAAGTCAATTCACATTGAAGATGAACTCTTCAAACATGTATTTTTCTTTTTTTGCCCTACCTAAAATTGTTGAAAGAAGTTAAAGAAGACTTAAACAACTGAAAAGATTGCCTGTGTTCATGGATTGGAAGACCTAATATTGTTAAGATGGCAATTCTACTCAAACTGATTTACAGATTTAACATAATCTCAGGTTTCATTTTATTAGCAAGTTCTAAATTTCATTTTATTAGCAAGTTCTAAAATTCACAAAGAAATGCAAAGGTATCAGAACAGCTAAAGTAGTCTGAAAAAAAAGAGAAACTTCCCAGTTTCAAAATTTACTATGAAGACCAGATGGTATTGACATAAAGACAGACATAGAGATCATTAGAATAGACGTGGGACCCCAAAAATGACCCTTACATTTATGGTCAATTTATTTTTGGCAAAGGTGCCAAGATGATTCACTGGAAGAAAAACTGTCTTTTCAACAAAATGGTGCTGAGACAGTGGATATCCACATACACAGGAATAAATTTGGATCCCTTCCTTACACTGAGCACAAAATGAACTCAAAATGGATTGTAGATAGACCTAAATGTAAAAGCTAACTGTATAAATCTCTTGTAAGATAACTTGAGGATAAATATTTGTGACTCTGAGTTAGGCAAAACTTTCTTAGATACAATATCAAATTCATATGTGACAAAAGAAAAAAGATAAATTGGACTTCATCAAAATTAAAATTGAATGAATAAATAGAAGCTCAGTATTTGAAACAATACCAAGAAAATGAAGATATGGTATAACCAAAAAGACAGATTATAACATGTGTTGACAAAGATGTAGAGAAATTGGAATCTTTATTAGTTGCTGGTAGGAATGTGAAATAGCAAAGCCACTTTGGAAAATAGTTTGGCAATTCTTCAAAGGGTTAAACAGGGGATTACCATATGACCCAGAATTTCCACTTCTACGTATATCTCAAGAGAAATTTAAAAATGCATCCATACAAAAACTTGTACACACATATTTATAGCAGTATTATTCATAATAGCCAAAAAGTAGAAAGAACTCAAAAGTCCATCAGATGATGAGTAAGCAAAATGTGGTGTATCTACACAATGGAATATTATTAGGTCATAAAAATAAACGAATGGTATAGGCTATAACATATACGAATCTTGAAAACACAATGCTAAGTGAAATAAGTCAGTGACAAAAGACCACATATTGTAAGACTGTAAGATTCCACTTATATGAAATGTCCAAAATAGACAAATTCATAGAGACACAAAGTAGACTAATGTTTGCTTATGGCTGGTTGGGTTGAGGAAAAAAAGAGAGTAACTGCTATTGGGTACAGTTTTCTATTTTGGAATGGTGAAAATGATCTAATGTTGATATAGTGAAGGTTGTATAATTCTGTAACAATAATAAAACCCCTAAATCATAGACTTTAAATGGATGAATTACATCATGTGTGGATTATACCTCAACAAAGCTATTAAACTTTTTAAAAAAGTAAATGCGTCAAGAAATAAAAGGCAGATTGTAAGAATAATAGGTCATACAATGTTACATTAGTTTCAGGTATACAATATAGTGATTTCACAAGTGTATACATTATGCTGTGCTCACCAATAGTGTAGCTAACATCATACAACACTGTTACACTATTATTGTAATAGTGTTCCTTTTATCCTATGCTGCTCCTTCTATCCTCATGACTTATTCACTCCATAGGTGGAAGCCTATATCTCCCACTACCCTTCACACATTTGCCCATCCACCCACCCCCTTTCCTCCGGTAACCATCAGTTTGTTCTCTGTGTTTATGGGTCTGTTTCTGCTTTGTTTGTCTATTTACTTATTTATTTATAGATTCCACATATAAGTGAAATCATATGGAATTTGTCTATCTTTGTCTGACTTAATTCACTTAGCAAAATACTCTCTAGGTCTATTCACGTTGTCAACAATGGTAGAATCTTATCACCACTGAAATTCAGAGAAGAAAGGGAGAAGTAGAGAGAAAACAAGAGGGAGAGAGAACACTGGAGGGATAGGGTGCAACTACCATTTCAGAACAGTAACTTCCTAAAGTGATCCTACTATTTTTCTGTTTCAGTTATTCTTAATGACCCTGAAAAAACAGGCCCTAATTCATTTCCACTTACCAAAATGTGCCTTTGAGCTTAATGTGACCTTCACCTCTTCAAGAACTACTGCAAAAACAGGGATTTGTCCATGAGTGATAACTTCATGGTATGCCAACCAGTGTCCACGTGCTTGGGTACTAGCAAGTAATGAAGCATCTGAGGGATACATAGTAGACCCTTTCTCAGAGAAAGGAATTGGATCCCATTTGAAGAATGTGGTATGGGCATTCTCCATCAAAGCAACATGCAAGATGAACTGATGGTGCTGAGTAAAAATGGGGCCCTGGGGAAAAATTCTTATTTTGGAACAAATGCTAAAGTAGGGTGGTAGAAGATATAGACCAAAGAAGGAGTTTGATCTATGTTCCTGAGAAGAAGGACCACGCAATTTATCCTTCACCTGGAGTCATCCACTGGGGTCTCACTTCCTTGAGCCTTGTTACTATCAAATCTTTAATACAATTCTGTATTGCACACTCACCCCAGAAAGTTCTTTTACTTGTGCACTATCAAAACTGGAAACCGCAGACTGGAAGGGTCAGTTCAAAATGTAACACCAATCCATCAGCTCAGAAACAATTACACATACATGTGAAGCCTATCCAGTTTCAACCCAGCTACATAACATAGAAGGGAGGTAACGTAGAAAGTATTATGTCTGTTGAAGTGCTTGAGAATGGTTTTTAAAAAATTAATCAAAGTCATTGAAGTAATTTTTTCTCTAGATATCAGCATTTTGGTCCTTTAGTTCTTTGAGTGAGGTAAAAATGTGGCTAATGCTGTAAGCTAATTAACTGCTCTGTGCACAAACATTAATTACAAAGAGATAAGGTTTAATACTAGCTGTACATGGGGTGTTAAGCAGCCAGCAAGGTTTTGAAAAGAAAAGAAGAAAAAGCTCATTTCTTGGAAAGGGGAATAAAGAAATGAGAGTTATTGGATTTAAGCTAGGGAAATCCATCAGGATAAGACATACCCTTGTTTCTTTACCTTTTTGATGAGATGCTGCATGATTCATGCATCTCATCTTTGCAGGGATATTAGAATTGTGACAAACACCTAGCAAATATTCTGCACTGAGTGAAGGTCAAGAATGAGATTTAAGCTGGGTGTGGAACATCTGTTTTGTCAAAGGCTTTATCTACAATCTCTGGTCTTCAGTCTCCACTCTGGACTCATCTTCAAATATGGACCTCTCAAACTTGCTTAAGAAATGATTTCCTTACTTTAACTGTGATTTGACTTTTAATTTAAGCACAGTCTAATTCCTAATAGATACTTAGCATAATTTTTGAGGCACTAAATACTCATTATGTCTTTGTTAAATGAATGAATGAATGAATGAGACGAATCAAGTGACTGTCTCAGTCTACACCTGCTTCACTGTTGGGGGAAAATAAAGCATATATCTACAAAAGGTCAAAAGGTAGATTTCATATACGAATGAAAGCTTACACAATTTACTTCATAAGTGAGCAAAAGGGAACTAACTGTATGATATCCTTTGAAAATTCTCTGGAAGGGTGGATGGACAAGTGCATCTCTTTCTGTCAGATGTTTTACATTTTGACTAAAACTTTATGTCTGGTTAAAATAACACTGCCCTTGGGAGATAATGCATGCATATATAATAGGTGTAAATACTTCCATGGGAAAAGACTTACCAGATTCATTCCCCATGCCAAAGGTCTGAAGACTGCTTCCACAAACGAGACAACTGATAGACCACGTTTGCTGAAGGAAGGGAGATGCGATGAATATAGCAGAATTTGAAGAGGGCAGATGTGAGGGTCTGCAGCAGCTGTAGGACAGCATGAGGGTGCCACGATCCTGAAGATGGAAGAAAAGGAATGGACTGAATTGGAGTTTAGGAATGTGGGAGGCAGTTGCTGATGTCTTAATTACTAAGAGCCAGCTGGGAAAGACTCTGTCTTTAGAGTACAATGAGACTGCATCTTGTGTCAGTATTTCACCTTCTGACTGTGACTGAGAGATGATTATAGAACATCAGCACCAAACCAGTCTTCAGAAATTATCTAAACTAATCACTTCATTTTACAGTCCCAATTAAGTAATTTGAACTAAGTCATACATAAGTAGTTGATGACTATAGACCCCCGCTGCAATGCTTTTTCAGTTAATCCACAGATGCAAGTTACAATTTTTCTGCCTGCTTTATTCCCCAAGTTTCACAGGTATGAAAATAGAGGCTTTACAAAAAAAGTAGAAGCCACCTAAAGCTGAGCCACCTTGTGGCCCAGTCTCAGCACAGATGGTCACTCTAAAGAAACACACAAATCTAAGAAGGAAATGATGAACAACTAAGATTTTGCAGTTATTCAGAAAAGACATTTGTAACATTCAGGTAGTCTTCCTTAAAATAGTTTCTCGGGGTGCCTGGGTGGTACAGTAAGTTGAGCATCAGACTCTTGATTTCAACTCAGGTCATGATCTCAGGGTCATGAGATCAAGTCCCATGTCAGGCTCCACACTAAGCAGGGAGTCTTCTCTTTCTCCCTCTCTCTCTTTCTCCCTCCTCTCTCTTTCTCTCCTGCACATACACTCTCTTTCAAATAAATAAATATTAAAAAAAAAAACCTAAAAAACAAACAAACAAAAAAAACTTTCCCAAGGTCTCATTCATTACAGTATAGCAGCCCCCAGTCTCTCTTCCCGTTTCTCTAATCTCCTTCAAGCTCTCTTTGAACCCAAGATACGCTGGCTTTGACCATCTTAGTTTCTCAGTTTCTGTGTTGATTTGTCTCTTCAAAGGAAAGGAAAGGTAATTCTCTTACAAAATTCATTACATTATTCATGCTTTTTAAAATTATTCTTCTAGGGGTGCCTTTGTGGCTCAGTTGGTTAAGCGTCTGCCTTCGGCTCAGGTCATGATTCCGAGGTCCTGGGATCGAGCCCCACGTCAAGCTCTCTGCTCAGTGTGGAGCCTGCTTCTCCTTCTCCTTCTGCCTGCCTCTCTGCCTACTTGTGCTCGCTCTCTCTCTCTCTGTCATATAAATAAATAAAATCCTTAAAAAAATAAATAAAATAAAATTACTCTTCTCACTCCTTATTTCCTACGTGGACAACAAGACCCACTAACTGCATGGACAAGGAAAATATTTCCTTAGTAGCCTGTGAATAATCTTATGTTACATTATAACTAGAATTTATTGCAGTAATGCAAGGATAATTTAAATACATGTAGATAAAGCATATGAAATAATCCAGCACTTATTTGTGATTTTAAAATAAAAGCTCTTGGAAAAACTTAGAAGTGAATTTTCTAACCCATTAAGGGTATTTACAAAAACCTATAGCAAACATCAAGGTATCTCAGAGACATTTCCTTAAGGCTAGGAAGAAGACACCCATTTTTATCATCATTGTTTGTTAGCATAATGTTGAGTGTTTTGACCAATACCATAGGACCCTCAAAAAGTAACAAGTAGTATTCAAACAGACAAAACTGTTGTCATCTACATATTTATATTACGATCCTTCACACAGAAAACCCAAGAAAACAAACAGAACATTAGATATGTTAGCTAAAAGACCAACACATACAAATCAATATTTTTCATATTGAAGTTACTGATTAGAAAATGTAACTGAGAAAGAAGATAGTATGTACAACAATCAGTGTAGAGCACATAGGAATCAACCAACAAAAATGTGCAAATTTTGTGAATAAAATTATAAAATGCTATTAAAAAACATACAAAAGTTGAAATAATGGAGAAACACACTAGATCTGTGGAAATGAGGATTTCCTATTGTAAAGATGTCAATTTTCCCTAAGTTAATCCAAAAATATAATGCAACTCTAGTTGAAATCTGAAGAGATGAGAAGGTGAAATTAGACAATCTGGTTATAAAATGCACATGGAAAAAGTAAAGGTTAAAAAAGAAGAAGACTCACAAAAAGAATTAATGCCATGATATACTACAACGAAGTATACAAAGCCAAGGCAATTAAAACAATGTAGAAATGAGTCAGAAAAAAAAAAAACACAACAGATCAAGAGAGCAGTCTGGAAAGTCCAGAAATACACCCATATATGCAAAGATCCCCATTTGATAATGGTGACACATTAAGCAATAGGGAGAGATTGTTTGACAAATGATGTGGAGAAGTTGTTTTCGATATGAAGAAAAGTAAAACTGGATTATATTCCAAATAGTCAACAAAAATAATTTCCTGACAGAATAAAGATGAAAACATTAAGGGAAAAACTAGAAAACCGTTTGAAAAATATAGAATGAGAAAAAATTTTCTTAAATAAGACACCAAAAGCAAAAACCTTAAAATTTAATGGATTTGACTATGACAAAATTAGATTGCAAATAGTTATATTGTGAGAGAATAAGTATTCATATATATATAATTAATAAAGGATTAGTATTAATTAATATATAACTAATAAAGGATTAGCACATAATCAAAAGAAAGATAGTAATCTCAGTAGAAAACTAGGCAAAACATAAACAGGCAATTCAAAAAGCCAAAACTTATGGACTCTGGGACACAAACTGAGGGTTTTAGAGGGGAGCGGTATCTGGGGATGGGTTAGCCCGGTGATGGGTATTAAGGAGGGCATGTATTGCATGGAGCACTGTGTGCTATATGCAAACAATGAATCATGGGACACTACATCAAAAACTAATGATGTACGGTATGGTGACTATAACATAATAATAACAACAACAAAAAAGCCAAAACTAAGAGTTGCTAATGTGCATGTAAAAGATGCCCAATTTCATTCGTTGTCAGAGAAATGAAAATTAAACAAACAATGATACAATACCCTATACCCATCTGATTGGCAAAAGTTAAAGTCTGATAAAATCATGTTCTGGTAAGGATGTGAAAACAGGAATTGTAAACAAGTAGAGCTATTCTGAAGTGTTCTGAAAATATTTAAATTAAATTTGTGCATGTCTAATATTGAATATGGAGCCTAGATAATTTCTTCATAGATACACAGAAATATAAATATGGGGGCAAGAATATTCATCACAGTATTGTTTACAATAGCCAAAACCTTGAAATAGCCTAAGCGTCCATCAAAAACGTGTTATTTGTAAAGTATGAAGAGTTATGCATAAGCTAAAAGAATGTTCGAGATTTTTAACTAGCTATTGACTGGTTTATATAGATAGATGGACAGATGGGTAGCAATATGGATAGATCTCAAAAAAACTGTCATGTTGAAATATTAGAATTGTAACAGAACAATACCAATAATATAAATTAAATACTTAAGTGTGACTACTTAAAGTAATAAGACTGATGAAACGAAAAGAGGGAAAAATATAATAAAACACAGGAGAGAGAATATGGGCAGACCTATTAAGATAGAATTACAAAAACTATTACAGTCAAATCCACATCAGTGCACCTGAATTTATATACATATACAAATACATGCATAGATATTTTTTGTCACATAAGAATGTGTTAATTTTTTTAACTAAATACATTTCAGTTTTTGTTTTAAAATGATTTCACATTTTCTTCCCTTAATTCTGAAGTGCACTTTTTTGTGCTTGCCCACATGGAGACTCCTTGGTTACGAGTGTGCTCCATTTTCCCAGACTTAGTGTAAAACCCAGCTGTAGTCTTTCCTTGTCTGCATGGTTTGTCATACTCAAGATGTTTTGGACTTCTCTGCAAAGCTGCAGATCTCACTGAGTGTTTTACTCCACATTTCATTTATACAGATATCAGATAAGACTGGTTGTTATTCATCAAAACTCATCAGTCAGCAACTCATTGCTGAGCTCCTCATTGCCTGGACCATTTATGAGCTCTGGTGTCACCTTAAGAGTCTGTATCTGTCTTGTTTATGTATCCTTCTGTATCTGTCTTGTTTATGTATCCTCCCTGTGGCCTAAAGCTCTGACAACCTCTGACTCTGGTTAACTCAGAGTTTGGTCCTAATTTGGTTTTTCTCAGTCTTTGATGTTTATAACCACAGCAGATATTTACTGACTTCTTAAAACAGATTTTTTTTTTTTTGAGTTCTTATAAGAGTGACATCTATTGAAAAAGAACCATTTGGAAGGAAAATCTTTTCCCTTTCTCTATAGGATGTGCTTAATCCTTTGGTTTATGAGTCCACAATCAAGGCATACTCAGCCACCTGGGATAGTTTATTAATATTACAGATGACTTCTCCAGTCTGTAGTCTCACCTAGGCAAAGCCTTGGAAATTTACTTCCTTAAAATAAGTGAAAATATCCAGTAGAAATTGCGCTGAAATTCACTTTCTTTTTCTGTGATTCAGCCAAATACAGAGGATCCAGATACTGTTCTGGGATTGTTGTACCAATTTCCACATTCCTTCTCTGGGCTAACATCTACTGTGAATAAATGAAGTGGCCTGGGGAGTGCGGGAAGCTGGCGAGACCATCCTAGGGTGTCTGTGTGACAACACTGTGGTGGGTTTCCTATGCTACATTTTGTCCACAAAGTCTTATACCATAAGACCCAATCCTGGGTTAGATCTAATCTCTATTACATCATGGTGTGTCAAAGAGCTTGAGTTGAGGATGAGACAAGATTGATTTTCCAAACTGACTTTCAAACTGTGTTCTTGGGCTACAAAATGAGAATAACAATAAAAATAATTCTTTTATTTTTTTTTTAAGTTTATTTGTCAGAGAGAGCAAAACAGGGGGAATGGCAGGCAGAGGGAGAAGCAGGCTCCCAGTCGAGCAAGGAGCCCGATGTGGGACTTGATCCCAGGACCCTGCAATCATGACCTGAGCTGAAAGCAGGCACTTAACCTACTGAGCCATCCAGGTGTCCTATAATAATTCTTATCTTACCTGGTCAAAAAGCAGTATGGCATAATTTCTATGAGTTTAGGCACAGGTTCATTTCATCCTGAAGTGAATTCTCAGAACTGCTTTACTAATTATGTTTTCCTGGACAAGTTGATTAACTTCTCTTTATGTTTTATTCCTATCTGCAAAACAAGGATAATTTAAAAGTACCTATATTATATGTGGCTGTGAGGGTGAAATTAAGTAGCTCAAGTAAACCTGTTAACAGAGGGCCTGACACATAATTAGAGCTCAATAAATGCTGGCAAAATTATTATTATGGTTGTCGTGAAAATTGAAATGATAGCTATTTATGCAAATCACTGAGCTTTATGCTTGGTGCCAAATAGACACTCAATTAATATTAGTTCCCTTCTTAACAACAAAAAAATGTGGATCTAATTGCATTGGACTTGGAAGGGTGCTGTCTCAAGAGAACAAAACAAAACAAAACAACCCTCCAGTCCTAAGGAATTACATAGTCACATTTGTTAGAAGGTTTTTTAGACAGCCCTCTCATCAACATATCTCAGTCTTCACTGAGAAAACAGCTAATATTTCCTAACAAGAGAAAGATGGTCCAAACTCTCCAAAGAAGGAACTAAAGGAATGAGATAGACACATCAGAACTGTCCTTTGCCTCTCCCACATTGCTTGCAGCTGCTCTTCAGTCAAGTGACAGGAGAAAGAAGAGTCTGATATTTTGTTTTGTGAGTGAACAGAGCCAGTCTGGTTTGACCTTAAATACTGAGAAGAGTAAACAGCCTCTCTCAGAGAAAGGGGAGATGCTGTTGGCCAGCACTGCCCATGAGAAAATGAATAGGAGCAATCTGAGCCAGAGATGGAGAGCACAGAGGAATGAGAAATATGAGAGGTAGGTATTATCATGATAACTCTCTCAGATGTGGGTTAGGGTTTGATCTCATTAGGTCTTTTCAAATAAATTCCCTGTTTGTGGCAAAGCTTCTTATTTAATGAGAAAGTCCAGATCTTACTCTTCTGACTCCCAAGGGAGCCAACTGAAGGATGACCCAAGTTGTCCCCCTGTTGGGACAGCATCACAGGCATGACATTCACTACACTCAAGGGGGATCTGGGGAGATGAGAAGTGAGCAGGGGGAAAATGTTGCCTATGCCAAGATATGAGCAAAGAGAAAAATAATCTCTAGGTATTGTAATGGAGTTCAAAGACATTAGCAGGGAAACCAAGAACATGCAGCATTTGATTTTTATCAGGGTTGTTGTAGCCCATTCAAGGTTCTTCTGCCTCAGACTGTGGCTTAGGCTAACTATAATCATCTTCCATATTGGTGTCCTCACTGAGAGAGATAAGGACTTCAAGCATAAGAGCTCTATGCAGTGACCAGTCAGGAGTCAGCTCAGTCTTGATCATGTACTCTTTCATTCATTTAAATAGCATCTACAAATTGTACTATGTACCAATCTCTTTGCCGGGAGTGGTAGACTTAATGATGAATGAGTCTCTGCCTTCATGAATCTTAAAATCTAGTGTAGAAGACAGATATGGAAATAGATAATCCTATAAGCCACAATAAAGCAAGTATAAAACTAGAGATATGCAAAAGGTTTACTGCAATCCAGAACAGAGGATTCAACAAGTTGAGACAGAAGAGGAAAAAGGGTAAGTAATTTCAGGGAAGGTATATTGTAATATGTAATATTTTGGCTAAGATTGAAGTCAATGGAAGTCGATTAGGGGCCACAGAATGACATTCTAGAAAGAAGGACGAGTAAAGTAGTCAAACAAAACTATTGCACAAGAAGTAGTGTTGCCAAAGAGCAAAGTGTGAGGCAAGGAGGAGCCAAAGATGAATCTGAGAGGCAAGAAGAGTCAGATGGGGAGGGACCTGAACTTAATGCCAAAGGAATGAAGAGTCTTCAAATCATTTTAGCAGAAGAGTGACATGGCAAGATTTCTAAAAATCTCTTTAGAAACAACATAGAACATAGATTGGTGGAGGGTATGGCTGAAAGCAGAGAATATAGGTAGGAGAACGTTGCAATTGTTTGTTGAGAAATGATGAGGGCCTAAACTAGTTGCAGGTAGGAGAATTTAAAAGAAGTTATGGATTTAATTTAATAAATCTAGAAGGGACGATCTTCAGGTTTGGTGTGATTGGTTGGAAGGAGTTTGTGATGGTACACCAACTGAGGTAGACAATACAGAAAGAATTCTTCCTATTATATCCTGATGTGGTTGCCATTCACAAACCAGTCTTCTCACAGTAAATGAATTCTACATCATCCTTCCTCACTGGAGAAAGGAGAAAGGGATGAGATTTCCTGGGTGGAATTCCCTAGCTCCTGGAGGGATCTAGGATCTATTGTTAAAAATACATATTTTTAGTCAGTCAGAGAAAGATAAATATATGATTTCACTTATATGTGGAATTTAAGAAACAAAACAAAGGGAAAAAAAAGAGACAATCTTTAAAAAAAAAAAAAACAACTCTTAAATACAGAGAACACACTGATGGTTGCCAGAGGGGAAGTGGGTGGGGGGATGGGTGAAATAGGTGAAGAGGATTAGGAGTGCACGTACTGTGATGAGCACTGAATAATGTATAGAATTGTTGAATCACTATATTGTACACCTGAAACTAATATAACATTGTATATCAATTATACTGGAATTAAAAAAAAACTACAAGGATTCAAAAGGAAAAAAACATATTTTTACATTCATGCAATGGAATATTATTCAACAATAAGAAGGAATGTGCTATCAAGCCATGAAAATTCTTGGAGAAACTTTAAGTGAAAGAAGCCAATCTTGAAAGGCTACATACTGTATGACTGCAACTCTGTGGCATTCTGGAGAAAGCAAAACTATGAATACAATGAAAAGATCAGTGGTTGCCAGAGATTGGGAAGAGTGAGGAAGGAGTGAACAGGTAGAACACAGGGGAATACTTACATGGTGTAATTATTCTGTATGATATTGTAATGGTAGGTACACGCCATTATGCATTTGTCAAAACCCCTAGACTACACAACACAGAGTGAACCTTAATATAAACTGTGGTCTTTAGTTCATAATACTGTATCAATATTGGCTCATCAGTTGTAATAAATATATCACTAATAGAGGATATTAATAGTGGTAGAAACTATGTGTGTGTCTGGAGGGGCAGGGGGTAAGAAAGCATATAATAGATGACTGGATTAAGAAGTTGTGGTCCATATACACAATGGAATATTATTCAGCTATCAGAAAGAACGAATTCTCAACATTTGCTGCAACATGGACGGCACTGGAGGAGATAATGCTAAGTGAAATAAGTCAAGCAGAGAAAGACAATTATCATATGATTTCTCTCATCTATGGAACATAAGAACTAGGAAGATCGGTAGGGGAAGAAAGAGATAAAGAAAGGGGGGGTAATCAGAAGGGGGAATGAAACATGAGAGACTATGGACTATGAGAAACAAACTGAGGGCTACAGAGGGGAGGGGGGTGGGGGAATGGGATAGACCGGTGATGGGTAGTAAGGAGGGCATGTATTACATGGTGCACTGGGTGTTATACTCAACTAATGAATCATCGAACTTTACATCGGAAACCGTGGATGTACAGTGTGGTGACTAACATAATAAAAAAAAAATTAAAAAAAAAGAAAGCATATAATAACTCTCCATAATTTCTACTCAACTTTTCTGTAAGCTTAAACCTTCTCTAAAAAATAGTCAATTAATAAAAATACATACTTTCCTCCCACATCTGCTTCTTTTTTTTAATTAAATTTTTTTTAAAGTTTTATTTATTTATTTGTCAGAGATTGAACAAGCAGGGGCAGAGCAGCAGGCAGATGGAGAAGCAGGCTCCCCACTGACCAAGGAGCCCAATGTAAGATTCCTATTATATTCTGGAGAATTGCATCCTGGGATCATGACCTGAGCCAAAGGCAGACGCTTAACCAACTCAGCCACTCAGATGCCCCCCCACACATATCTGCTTCTTAATTTATGGAAAACTATTAGTGTAGGGTAGCCTCAGCTCAACTCCAATATGACTTAGTTCCCTAGGGTCTCCCTGGAATGTATTTATTGGGGATGAGGAAAACACAAATCAACTGGAATTTTGTTTCAGTTCTAGAAAACTTCTTCAAGCTTTAGAGCCAATAAATCCTCAATTTGTTTGATTATTCATTATTACATCAGAAGTGGACCTTATATTGCTATTGATATGTCCATATAACCCTAGAATTCAGTTATTACTTCTTCCTTACTTATCTTATATTTGCTGCTTTGTGCATTATGATACCCAAGATGAAAAGCAGGGGCATTTATTTAGTTTGGGATTTCTAATTTCTCCCATCACTGGTTTGGCAGTGAGCTCTGAAACAGAGCAACCTCTTAGAATCCAGAAAGGAGAATTAATCTATAAAAATTCAATTAACCTGTACAATGCTCATTGAGTCCTCTCGAAACTTAATCAGAGTTTTCTTAACTTATTAGACGCTTCGCCTATTTTGCATCTTGTAGCCTGTGACGATGGCACTAAACAATCAGTATAATGCTGACAGGCTAACCAAACTAATAGGGTACATCCAAGGATTGGATCCTTCCCTCACTTGCTAAAGACATCCAAATAAATCTCACCTGTGAGTTGCAGAAGCAAGGCTCTGAGTGCCAGTGGGCTGCGAGGATAAGCCACCACACCCTGCCTGATACAGGAATTCAAAAAGAAGCTATGTTGTCTGCTCTGCTCCTGACTTACCGTGTCCACTCAGAGAAAGCACCACACTCTTGGAATCCAGCCTAGGGACCCCATATAATAGAGCTTATCTCAGAGGCAGTATTCTCAACAAAGCTGTTGAAGAAGCTGTTAAAGAAGGAGACAATGAAGGACTATGGATTTTTCTAAGCTCTTAAAATGAAGATCTCTATTGAGAGATCTATATAGAATCAGGAGCTGTTACATTGGACAAGTTACTCAGTGATTCTAAGTTCAATGTCCTCTCTACTCATTCAAAACATATTTTTAACTACCAGCTATGCATGAGGCAGATTTGTGGAGAGCATATCTGTAGGAAGAAAGGGTGGATTCATTTTGGATGTTCAGAGCTTGAAATGCCTACAGTATATTTCAGTGGAGATGCCCAGCAGGCAGATGGTACTGAAGCTCTGGAGAGAGTTTTGACCTGAAGAGAAGCTTTGGGAACATCAGCATCTAAGAAGGAGTTCGACCTTTGGATATAACAGAGGGATATATATATAGAGAGAGGACTCCTTAGGAGAAGTTGAGATGGGGCAGTCAGTGTTGGTGGGAGGAATAGATGAGTGATGTCAAATAAGCCAGATTTTTGGGGGGAGTGAAGTGTTTGAATGTTGTAGCAGTATCAAGAACAATGGTGACAGGTTGGTTTTGGAATAATGAGGACATGAGTGACCTTTGGAGAAGCAGTGGCATGAAGTGATAGGAGATGAAAATAGATTATAGAGATTTGGAGCTCGAGTGGAAGATAGATGAGTAACTATTTCCAGTTACTTATTTGTTTCCAGTAAGTGTGGAAAATCTGTCTCAAAATTTGACTTTAAGGGAAAAAAAAGAAAAGAAAAGAAAAAGGGAAGATTGGAAATCAGAGAAAGGGATATAAAGCAATGAGTAGATGAAAGATATATGATGACAATAAATAGATGATAGATAGATAGGTAGATAGAAAGAAGATAGATAGATAGATTTTGGTAGAGGATGAATTTGTAGTGTCTCCAATCTTCACAGTTGTATGATTTTCCTCAGTAGCCTGGGAAAAGGTGTAGAGAAACTAACTGATTATATTAACCCAAGGCTTGTTTGCAAGATAGGTGACAAAGAGTTGTAAGCGCAAAGGAGAGAAAATAATAAAATAAACCATAAGGTCTAGCTGAGGATAGGAGAAAGTAAATACAGATGGGGAATTAAAATAATCTGGAGACTGCAGGTCTTGATAGGGTCAAAGGCTTGGCTTTTTAGGAATTTCTTTCAGAATTCTTGCTTAAAAGAATAGAGGGACACTATGAGCACCAGTTTAGGACTAAAGAAATTAATGTATCTGCAAGCTCCTGGAAGTACAGAACTGTTTGTTCCTATGGTTTTAGAAAGAACCTCTGAATAAAGTACTACAAAGAGAGAATTGCTTTCTTTGTTGGGGACAAGGGATGGAGTGGAATAGTCTCTTTTCTATATACATGTTTCCTATTTAGCATTGAAATTTCAGATGCAGTAAGCTCTATGAACAGAGGTCCTTGTCTGTTTTACTTACTGGAGTATTCTCAGTGCCTAGCACAGGGCCTGACACATTGGAGCCACTCGGGTACACAATAAGTGCACTGAATACATGCATGGACAAATGAGAATTGCAACTGAGAAAAGCAAGCATGCTTAATAAGCAAAAGTGACAGTTCATACTGAACTTCTATCCCAGCAGAAAAGTTCTTTCATGACTTTTAAAGTCTTTGTTTCCTGACCCATAATGTTGACGGAAGTGCTTTGAAAGTTTCAAAAGGTGATAGTGCTACCTAAATTAAAGGAGATCAGAGGAAAGAGCACTGTGTTTCAAGAAGGCAGATAATTTCAGCATTCTCCATTCTATAACTAGATATAGATGATATGATTACTTGTCTCTGCCATAGAGAATGCTCCTTAAAATTATGTATGTTTATATCTTTAAGCCACTGTTAGATTTTATATAATCTGAGGCTAGAATTTAGGTCAAAATCTTTCCCTTTCTCTCCCCACTATCCCCAGAAATCTATTACTGTTTCCAGTTCTACTATGTACTGTTTTTAAGTGTAGTATAAGGAAAGGCAGAAAAAAGAGAAGTCAAAATTCCTACCTTTGGAAACTTAAAATTCTGTTGGGGGAAACGAGATTCACATCCCGGAAGCATCTGGCAGAGTGTACAATTAAACACTCAGTTAAACCAGGTAATACCTTAGGAATCTAATGGAGGATGAAAGAGATCCTAAGAATATGTCATAAATACTTGGTAGAATTTGGATATATGGAGAGGTGGGGATGGAGGGTAGATTCCCTTTAACATTCTCAAAGTCTATAATTTGTAGTTTCATTCCATTCCTCTGCTATTAACCAACTACACACATCAACATTTGCCAGTTAAAGAGCTTTTTAAGAAGTCACTTTGGGCAACGCACGTGCAGGGCAGAAATATAGGTACAGTTAGGGAAAAATAAAATGTGTGTGTGTGTGTGTGTGTGTGTGTGTAGGTTGGAACCAAAAAAAACAAGGAAGCCAGCCAAGTGGAGAAAAGCACCTTTTCCATTGATTGGAAGGAAGAATTGGCACTGTTTCTCTCATTCGTGGCCTTTTACTTCTGGCCTAGAGCTGGCATTTAATTTGAATTTTATTAACACATGAAATCTAATGCAGCAACCTAATTCTTCCAATTCAGAGTGTTTAATTTTTTAAAAAAGCTTGTAAGTTGAATAAGTGGCTTTGCAGAATAGGACAGGGTTTCTTCTCAGCAAGGTGTAAGTGTCAAGCTCACTAGCATTTGAACTAGATCAGCTCTCTTGGCTCTTAGGCCCTGGACTGGAACTATGTCATCAGCCTTCCTGGGTGTCCCACTTTCCAAAAGCAGATATCGGGACTAATCAGTCCTCATAATTGAGTTCCAATTCCTTATAACACATATGTACACACACACACACCCTATTGGCTCTGTGGTTGTTTCGGTGGAGACTTTTCTTTCTTTTAATCAAAAGCTACATTTAGGAAGGACTCTGAAAAATAGTATAGTTTATTTCTCTATGAATTACTCATGTATTTTCTCAACCAGGGATTTGCTTTCAATACCTATCTCATTCCGGTATATAAGACATCAGTAAGCTAGTGGGGAGATGCCTTTTCAATGTTTCTTTGCTAATGAAAGCAGGTATGTGCTTCACCGTCCAATCAGAATACTTCTTTAGGAAAGTTATGATTACCCTGGTAAACATGACACTCCTGGGGTCTCTGAAGACAAACAAGGCAGAAACCTTGAGGAAGTAGCCCTTTCCCCATCAGACAGACCTACATATACCTATATACAAAGAATCTATATACAAGTCAGATGTTTCCCTTTCTATGTGTTAGGACATTCCTCATCTTTGAGGAATTTAGTCACCTTCAGAACATAGTCAAGATTGTCAATGTCTCCTTTAAATTCCTTAGGAGAACCAAGTAGATACTCCATATGCAGCCAAACCCACCCAGTGAAATGATGGGCTCCTTTATGTGGACACTATTGTTCCAGAATAGCCTAAGGCTACTGGCATTTTGAAGGCTATCATAAGCCTCTATTCAGTCCTCCAGGTCATATTTTTACAAAGTACTGTTCACTCATTGAATACTCTCTGCTTTTGTTTGGGATATTTGCTGGTTTTATTTTATTTTTTTCAGTCTTCCTTTTCTTATCCCTATTGAAACTGGAAATGAAGCAGGAAACGGAGTTATTTGCATTTCATAGCACATTATAATCACTGACTTGGGCAAAGCCTTCCTCTTATTTTGTTTTCTCCTTATACTTCATCCCCACTCCCTTTTCTCCCTACACAAAGGCTCCCACACTAATGTGTCTGTTGTAAGTGATTAAACCCATATGTCCTTGAAAATAGTGTTATTTTGTATGTGTATTTTAAATTTGTATAAATGGTTTTATGTCAATTCTATTTTAATTTATCTGCAGCTGATGGCAATTTCTTCTATAAAGTCTTTTCCGACTCTCCATTCTCTGTACTTTTGAGCTCCTGTGTAGAATCCTTGTTGTCTATACTGTTTATTTGATTCATATTATATTTGCCCAATATTGATTTCCCTTTGAGCCAGAGTGTAAGCTCCTGGAAGAGAGGGACTCCAGTAATTTTTTTTTTTTTTTTTTTTTTTTTTTGCTCAGCACCAAAACTGGTTTTCACATATTGCTTAATGCATTCATATTAAATAAGTGAATGAAAGTGCTCAAGGAAACTAAGCAGCCAATTTATGTTCCTAAGTTTTTTCCTCTGCAACATTTCTCCTCCTGAATCTGAAATTGGCCCACACCCCTCATGAAAACATTTATATTCTGAACCTCTTCTAGGTAAAACCCAAAATGTGACTCAATACTGCAACACCACTGATGTCATCAGTGGCCTCATGCATGCAAATAGATGTCTCAAAAAGGAGGTCAGCTCTGAGAGCTCACTCAAGAAAGACCCACCAGCTTTTGATGAGTGAGGGAATGCTGCCAAATAACCTAGGAGAAAGCTTTGGGGGGTAAATCAAAGACAAGTTAAGTGGAGAGAAAAGGAAAGGTGACAAAGAACTCAGGCAGGTAAGTGGTAACATTTGGGTTGCTGTAGGAAACAGGCACTGTTGTGGACCTTAATACTCCACCACCTTTGTGAAAGAAAACAAAGGTTATTATACTAGGGAATTCCGATGAGAAGCCAGTGTTCAACCCAGTGTGATACTGACCAAACCAAGGGCATTGTCCCCACTCAGAAATGCTCCAACAGAACAAAGGGAAGGATTATGGGAGCCAATATGTTTTTGTTAAATTCTTGTACTGAAGCCAGAGTTGCTCAGGGAATAAACGCTCAGTTTGTTAACTCTGATCCTCAATTCAATCCAAAATTCAGGACATTATTTTGTCTTTTCATTTCCATCATTCATTTGCTGTGTAATTCTGAAAACATCCCATTCCATCTGGGCCTCAGTGGCTTACCCTGGGAAATGGGGTACTTGTACTTACCACACCCCTGCTTCTAAAGACACACTGGGAAAATTAATTGAAAAATTTAAAAGAAAGCTTCATCTTTTAGTCCCTTAGAGACAATCTGGCATTACAACTGATCACCTAGGTGATGATTCAAGCCATTCAGTCTTTCCTGTTCTGTATGCACTTCTCTCTGGACTCGCCTCTGAAAGAAAACCAGCCAGTTAAAGCATCGGCTGGAACTCTCTCAGCGCTCAATGACTACAGAGTGAAATATAGCTCTCAGCATAGAAAATGTCCTTCCAGTGCTCCAATAAATAGCATTCAGTTTTCAGCCCCAGGGAATTCAATGTAGCCCTAGTTACCCCTCACTGCCACTGTCACCACTGCTTCTTTGGGCAGCAGAAATGATTTATGGAGGCAAATAGCCACTCCAAACTTTAATTAAGCACATAAAGAACCATCATTTTTTTAAAGGGCACCAGCCAAGAAAGATGAAAGCTGACCCTATAGAACACTAATTACTTTTCCAACATTTTATCTTATCTCCTTGTTTTTCATCAAGATAAGCTGAGAGACCCAGTCAATCAAACACCCCCAGCAGGTAAGCTCCACCTACCAAACCCCCTGGTTATCTGAAGTATTGCTCCAGAGGCCTGTGAACATTTCTCCTCAATCTCGTTGCTAATCAACAATCTCATCTCTTTTCTTCCTCTCTCTCTCTCTCTCTCCCTTTCTCTCTCTCTCTCTCCTTCCCCCCCCCTCCATCTTTTGCAATACATGATCTTGGCTGCCATGGCAATAGGAACCATGGCAATGCATAGGTAAATAGTTTTCTCTTTGAATAAGTATGTAAGGAAATAAAAATAAATACAGATGACACATGGGCCAGATCCTCCCTAGTGTTCAATTTACTGCCTTGGGAGGAAACTATTTGCAAATGATACAGTCAGACTACTTGACAAATTAGTGAGTCTTTATGCATATTCACTTCCTTAGGAGAAAGGTTGGAATTAAGGGCAAAAGAGGGGGCTGGTAGCCACACATCTGAGTAAATGGAAGTTTGTCAAATCTTAGGGCACAAATTGTCCACGCCCTGTAGTGGGAAATGTTTTCCTAAACCCCTATGGTTTCAGGGAAGAAAGGGAAGGAAGATAGGAGAAGGTGGATGTCTGGAAATTTTGGAGTTCAAATACCAAATAAGTAATACATTATCAGTTACACCTCAGAAAGATGGACCCAGGTGTGAGGCAGAAGGCTAGAGAGTGCTTTATAACTAAGAAGGTGGAGGATATCCTGCATATAGCGTCTCTATTTTTTTTTTTCCTGGAGGTCTCTTTGAGACCAACATACACCTGACAACCTCCTGGGACAGTCACACTTGCTATGATGCCTTTATTTTAAAATATTTCAGCACAGACAATGTAACACATACATATACTAGTTAAAGATTTAACTCTGGCCAGTTGTTACACGAATCAAGAATTCATAGCTTAAGAGTAATTAGCCGTCATCATATCAAAAAGGACAACACTCCAGGGCAGTTGCTTTAGTGCTTCTGCTGCCTGTACTTGATCAGTTACCAGTGCTCGACTAATCAACACACCAAATGTCAGGGGTTTTAATAGTGAAAAATGGTAGTTGTTGGCCAGTTTGATAAAAATGACTCCATGTCCAGACCAACACCTGAGTTAGATTAAGGCAAGCTAGGGTCCAAAAAGTTAAGGAGACGCTCATTTTTAGGGTCATGAAAATACATGACGAGTGCCTGAGGGTAAGTGATGTCTTAAACTTGCCTTGTTTGTCTCACTCTAGCCCCCACCCTGGTCAACCATTTGTGTTTTTGTTTGTTTGTTTTTTGTTTTTCTTTTCTTAAAGATCTATCTATCCATTTGAGACAGAGAGAGAGAAGGAGGGAAGGGCCAAGGGAGAGGGAGAGAGAGAATCCCAAGAAGACATCTTGCTGACTGGGGAGCCCCATGTGGGGCTCAATCCCACAACCTGAAGACTACAAACTGAGCCGAAATCAAGAGCTGGATGCCCAACTGACTGAGCCACCCAGGCGCCCCTAAACATTTGTTTAGAAGTCTTTCTGATTTTTGATGCTGATTCTAAGGCACCAAATCCTGTCTCTGGAAAGTTGCTGTGTCTGCGACATTTGAATCTTTCCTGTAACGTGAGAGCATTTAAAGGCAACAGCACTGGCATCTCACCCAGCTCATGGACAATTTATATGATCTGTTTTGTGCCTGTCTATGTGCATGTATACATGGTGACAGGTTTTGGTGCAAGACATCATTTTTTAATAATCAGATAGTAAGGTTGTGGAGCTTGCTAGTATAATCTAGTAAGAAATAAGGGAATAGCTAGCCTTTGCTTACCTCAAATTCTTTTGGTGTGTACTATTATTTACCTAAAAGAACCTAAAAGTTGTGCTTGATTAAAATAACTTTAATCCTCCCCAACAACATTTACTGCCTTCACTTGGGCAGACAGGAGACAAATCAAAATCACTACCAGCTCATTGGATATAGGGTTCACTTCATCTATCACGCCCCTGACTTGGAATTAAAATTAGGAAGGGAGGTTATCGGATTAAATGTGCTGTTCATGTTGACATTTTTCAACAGAAGAAAAATCAGGGGGAAATTAAAACCAAACAAACGTGGCTGGTTGATAAAGAGAGATCAGTAACTCTTTTTCAGATTCTGAATCTATGATAGACATTAAACCCTGTCTGGTCTCAAAAATAATTCCACTTAGTAGCGAATAGAACTTCTGATCGATTTTATTGTATATGGTCACAGAAAGCTGGGTCTTACCAAAGCCAAATCTATGACTAAGCTGGGCTTAAGTTGAGAGGTTACCCCCACTCTCCTTTTAGTCTTTGGGAGATTCCACTGAGCTGCACCTCCTGTATGAAAATAAAGTCTCTGGTCCATCATTATGATCTGATCTAGTTTCTCTGTAAAGTCCTCTCTTTCAGTAACGGTCAGGACCCTGAAAGGGATCAGTTTGTAGTCAGTCAGGGTTCAGCCTCTGGTAGAAGTTAATCATCAATTTATATAAGGAGTTAGGTGAAGTGTGAAGCCATGGGATAGAACAATTATTGACTTGACTATCAACTAATTTTGTTGAGTCCTTAAGAGGGTACTGCACTTCTCTGAGCATCTGAAATGTAGCATCTTATTTAATCCTTGTAACCTTCCAACATAAATATTGAACATCCGCACTGCACAGAATTGGAAATAGAGGCACAAAAAGGCTGAATAACTTGCCCAAATTTTCATAGCCAGAAAGCAATGCAATCAGAATTATGCAGTCCAGAGGTGCCTGGTTGGTGCAGTCAGTTAAACACCCAACTCTTGGTTTTGGCTCAGGTCATGACCTCAGGGTCTTGAGATTGAGCCCTGTGCCAGGCTCCTGTCCTTGCTCAGTGAGGAGTCTGCTTGAGAGTCTGTCTCCTTCTCCCTCTGCCCCTCCCACTTAATGTGCTCACTCTCTCTCTTTCTCAAAATAAACAAATAAATCTTTAAAAAAATGTTATGCTCTAGAGCCCCCACTCTTAAATGGTGCATTGCACTTAATGCTATAGTGATTGCCTTGGCAAATATGAACACTAATGAGTTAAACAGATAACTCTGGTTGCAGTAGGGCTGAATTCTAACCAACCCAACTCATTAACCCACCAACTGTCACATTTATCTATAGGAAACTAGACAAAGAATGTAATTCCCACTCTTAATAACAAACACCCACGGCTTTTGTCATTTTCATCATTAAATCTATATTTACCTTATGGAAATTATGCTAGCTGCTCACAGAAACAAAACAAAACAAAACAATCCCCAAACAACAGGAAAGAAAATAACATCCTTGCTTTTCCTGGCTTTTTCAGAAATCATCTGTTCCAACTCAGCTTTGTGAGACTGAGGTGGTAGAATCCATCATCCACCCTCTTGTATTATGCAGACAATGATAACAAAACACTGAGAGGCAGAAACCCAATTTGGAAGAAAATAGATTCCCTCTAATTTTCAGATATTAGATGTCATCTTAGGAAAATCTGATTTGACCCATATTTCTGACATACACACAAAAAAACCAGATCTCAATACATCAGGCTTAAGACATGTAGTTTGTTAGACCACACCCTGAAATCCTGTTATAAAACAAAAAACAAAGCCATCAACTGGTATCTTGAAATGTCAAGACAAAACACTCAATGCCCACAGCAGAAAAAAAATGACTTCTAAATAAATGGATTATTTTATTTTTTCTGTTTCAATTTTAGGAAATTTTTTAATTCATGTTTAGCTTTTCATATCCTTGTGAAAGTATTGAGTGATTTTAAATGTCAGAGATAGAGTTTAAGATGATGCAGCTAATTAAAGAAGACCGCAAAGTGTTTGACTCTCCTCCCATTAAGAGATGAGATCTATGTCTTCACATTTCGAATCTGGGCAGACCCTGTGACTGTTCTGACAAACAGAGTACAGTGGAAGTATCACTGGGCCTATTTTCAGGCTTGAGTCTAAGAAATCAAAAACTTCTACTTTCTCTTCTTTGGAATATTAACACTTGGAGCATGCTATAGACTGAATGTTTGTGACCTCCCAAAATTCATATGTTGAAGCCCTAAATCACAATGTGATGCTATTTGGAAGTGGGATATCTTGAAGATAATTAAGTTTAGATTGGTTAAATTTATTAGATTAAGGGTGGGGTCCTCAGGATAAGATTAGCACCCTCATGAGAATAGGAAAAGATTTCTCTGCACCAAGGAAAGGCCATGTGAGCACACAGCCAGAAGGTGGCCATGTGAAAGCTAGGAAGAGGGCCCTCACAAGATCCAAATCTGCCTACACCTTGATCTGGGATACTTCAGCCTCCAGAACTGTAATAAATAAATGTTTGTTGTGTAAACCACCTAGTTTAAGGAAACAGTCAACAAAACTAAGAAGCAATCCATGGAATGGGAGAAGATATTTGCAAATGACATTACAGATAAAGGGCTGATATCCAAGATTTGTAAAGAACTGCTCAAACTCAACATTCAAAAAACAAATAACCCAGTCAAAAAATGGGCAGAATGCATAAACAGACCCTCCGTCAAAGAAAATATGCAAATGGCTAACAGACATATGAAAAAATGGTCAACATCATTAGCTATCAGGGAAATACAAATCAAAACCACAATGAGATACCACCTTACGCCAGTTAGAATGGCAAAAATTAACAAAACAGGAAACAACAAATGTTGGCGAGGATGTGGAGAAAGCGGGACCCTCTTACAGTGCTGGTGGGAATGCAAGTTGGTACAGCCACTCTGGAAAACAGTATGGAGGTTCCTCAGTATGTTAAAAATAGAGCTACCCTAAGACTCAGCAATTGCTCTACTGGGTATTTACCCCAAAGATTCAGATATAGTGAAAAGAAGGGGCACATGCACCCCAATGTTCATAGCAGCAATGTCCACAATAGCCAAACTGTGGAAGAAGCCAAGGTGCCCTTCAATAGATGAATGGATAAAGAAGATGTGGTACATATATACAATGGAATATTACTCAGCCATCAGAAAGGATGACTACCCACCATTTGCATCAACATGGATGGAACTGGAGGAGATTATGCTAAGTGAAGTAAGTCAAGCAGAGAAAGACAATTATATGGTTTCACTCATATGTGGAACATAAGCAATATCACAGAGCACCACAGGGGAAGGGAGGGAAATCTGAAGGGAGAGAAATCAGAGAGGAAGATGAACCATGAGAGACTATGGACCCCAGGGAAATGAACTGAGGGTCTCAGAAGGGAGTGGGTGACAGGGTGATGGGTATTAAGGAGGCATCTGTTGTGATGTGCACTAGGTGTCATATGTAACTAATGAATCATTGAACACCACATCAAAAACTAATGATGTACTATACAGCGGGTAACTGAACATAATCAAAAGTAAATAAATAAATAAATAAATAAACAAACAAACAAACAAACAAACAAACAAACTACCTAGTTTATTTACTACCTGAGATGAGTATTTCATCATGGCAGCTTGAGCTAAGACAGAACCCTAAAACCACCATCTGACTGCAACCACATGAGAGACTCCAAGTAAGGAATACCAAACAAGTCCAGTGAACCCACAGAACCATGAGTTATAGTAACACATTTTAGTTTCAAATACTATGTTTTGGGGTTGTTTATTATGCAAAAATAGATAAACAGATGGTAAATTCAGAAGACTGAAAAGATGAAAACATAGTGTCATTTAACAATTGTAGAGCATTTAAAAATGACTTGAGTTTTCTGAACTCTGTTTTTCTCATCTGAAAAGCTCTAATTTTCTTTTCTTAACTGAAGCTAATCTCATAAAGATGTCTTGAGATGTCCTAAAAATTATTAAGAAACTACAGAGCACCTATAAAAGACAAAAGTTATTATTATGAATATTTTATTAACAGATACCTACTATAAATTATGGTTGTTTTCAAAGCCAGAAATTGGGCTGGCAATATTGGAAATATTAACGAAAACATTTAGAAACCAGCTAATTGTGATTTCCTGGATATATAGCTAAGGAACTATATCAATCATCTCTTCTGTAACAACCAATGTGCTCCTGCAAACTATGCCAAAAACTGGTATATTCACAAATATAAAGCACAGATGTCTGGAATCACCTTACTCTGTTTACAGAAGATGTTAGTACTGACATCAATAAATAAAAATTCTGACCAAGTGTGCACTGTTATCTTTGATAGTTTCAGAAAGTTCTGCTGTCAACTCTTGTGAAACTGTGAAATGCACAAAAGTAGAGAAAAGGCAAATACAGGTGGGTTTTTTTTTTTTTTTTTTGGTATTGTCAAATAAGCAATATACTGAATAGCAAAATAGCACTAAGTGGGACTGTTTTTGCAAAAATAACAGATGACTTCAGAGGAGTACTCATAGTTGACAAAGCAGTTCTTTGTTATTTTATTTGATTTCTGTGTCTGTTAGGGTTATTTATTCACAAGAAATTCTCAGTAATGCAATAGAAAAACATAGCTTATTCCAAGTATATAGGTTAGCTCACAGAAATGAAGAAAAGTTGGAAAAATGAAGGCTATGGAGGACAAGAACCACTGTTGTCACGGGATCTGGAAGTAGGAATGATTGGCTAGTATCTTTAGATTATGACCATGGGAACCAGCTTCTACACCTGGGTCATCTGATGGAAATGTAAATTTCCAGGTGAGAGGGTCTGATTGGTGCTTTGGGTCACAAGCCAGTCTTTTTTTTTTTTTTTTTTTAAAGATTTTGTTTATTTATTCGACAGAGATAGAGACAGTCAGCGAGAGAGGGAACACAAGCAGGGGGAGTGGGAGAGGAAGAAGCAGGCTCATAGCGGAGGAGCCTATGTGGGGCTCGATCCCATAACGCCAGGATCACGCCCTGAGCGGAAGGCAGACGCTTAACTGCTGTGCCACCCAGGCGCCCCCACAAGCCAGTCTTGGTCTGTAGATACTGCACCTGACCCACAGTTCCACCAAGTATTCTTACAATCATGGAGACATGGTGCTTCTCTTAGCTTAAATTCTCCAGAAGCATATCCTGAGATAAGAATTTATCTGCAAATGATGCTTTAAGTGCTTCTGGGAAAATCTTATAAGGATGTGGGAAGGGAGGAGAACAAGGAGGAAGAAGTCAACCAGGAGTGGGATCCCAGGAAAATTATGTCCAGGGTAGCTTCAGCCTGATCCTGCAAGGGAGCTCCAAGATGTAAGTGGAGTCTAGAGTTATCTTGACAGCATTTCATGGTTCTGTACCCATTCTCACTGGTTATTGGCTTTCCCTAGAGAGGGGAGATTGTAAATCCCCAGGCACTTTTGTCTTTTTGGGCATGCAAGGCAAAGTGTGCTAGCAGACCAAATAAACCAAGGGCAGTCCTTCAGAAAAAGCTGCTGAAGGGGCATGTGGCAGAGCACAAAAAAAGAGTAAATGTTGCCTAAGGAATTCTGGGAGCTATCCTTTTTTTTTTTTTTTTTAAGATTTATTTATTTTAGAGAAGGGGAGTGCCCATAGCAAATGTGAGTGGAGGGAGGGGCAGAGGGAATGGGAGAGAAGAAGAGTCCCTGCTGAACACAGAGCCTGGGGCTCACTGGAGCTCAATCCCACAACCTATGAGATCAGGACCTGAGCTGAAACCAAGAATCAGCTGCTCAACTGACTGAGCCACCCAGGCTCCATGGGCACCCGGGAAAGGAAAACTGAAGCACAGGGGATGGATGCTGGGTAAATGAAAACAATAAAAAGCCCAGGGTCACGTTCAAACCACTTAGTGAAATTATAATCTTTATTTTCCCAGTTTTTAAACCCAGGAAAATTAACTGTCTTGTCACTGATCTAGTGGTAAGACCAGGACCCACTGGGCCAGTGATTTTTTTTCTTCATCATACCCTAAAACAACTGACTTGCCTGCATTGTATATTTCATTTGCGTTTGCTTATAGAAATGGCCAATCGTTTTGGCAGAAGGCATTGCACGTTGTGTGCGCAATGTTCTCATACACATTCAGGTTAACAGATTCTCCTAAAGAGTTTTCCAACACAGGCTTTGCAGCTCCCACATACAAGGATGAAAATAGAGTCCCAGGTAGGATTCAAGAAGCTATTTGTTAGGATGGGTACATATACCTTACCAGAAGAGGCAGATAATTATGGGTATATAAGAAGGAAAAGACATGCCGTTCTTTTACCCTACTTAAAACAAGAATGAAAAATTTTATCCCTTAGCAAAATAATGGCAGGAGGGAAGAAAAGTTCTGGAAGAGAGGACCTTCTGCATTCTCCAGAACACAACTGCAAATGGCTATTTAAGTGTGGAAAACAAAGGCATGCAAATAAGAACGCAAAATATCACTACTACTTTCGTAGCATTTCAGGGATGGAGAAGAGCAAAAAGGGAGAATTAACCTTGACAGTTCCATGTCCTAACAAATGAACATAAAACTGTCATTCAAGAAAACATTCTGGGAAACTGGGCTCACTCCATGGTGTTTCATTCTTAAGCACTCTCATGGTGCTTAAGAAATGAAAGAAAGCAGGATTTCCCCAGAAGGACAGATCATATTTTATTTTTCCCATAAATCCCACATGTTTGCAGGCAGAGCTGTCTATATACCTCGTGGGGCCCAGTGCAAAACTGAAATGTGGGCCGTTGTTCGAGAAGCTGGAAAAATAAGTGTCCTTAAAGGTTCTACAGTGTAAGCCTTTCTCCTTTCTTCTGAGGTCTCTATTTCCACCAGTTTTTGTATTATTTATTGTCTGGATCTTCTAGGTGCCTGCATTTCTCTGTTCTCTTCTGGGTACATCTTCCACCCCATCCTAGGTGGTCTGTCTATTAGCCACAACAAAAGACATGAGTTTGTTCCTGCTATTTTCTGACATACTGTCTGATGGCTTCAACTGGACAATCTAGCCAGTCCCTGACACTCTTCCTCATTGGCACAGGATGGGGAAATATAAGTTTAATGCCAATAACTACACTGAAGGTGGGGGGGGGGTCTTTTACTAGAGGGAGCTGGGACTCTTTCCTTGTGTTCATTTTCTAAGCAGAAAATTATGATTTAACGGTTTCACTAAACAACTATAACCAAAACTTAGGCTTTTCAATATGAATAGCTAATAAAGCACATTTTCAAAAGTTATGACAACTACCTTTGTTTTTTTTTCCTATTTGGGGCTTGGGCACATTATTTTTGGATTATGAGGCATACATAAGCCCTCTCTTTATGGCTGGCCTGAAAATATGCTTTTGCTGTCCATCTTATCCTTTCTACTTCTAGAATAGTGCCTTTGCGCACTGCTTCCTCCCTAATCTCTCCCCATTAACACAGAGAGGAACTAAGTCAGATTTTCCTTCCTCAGTTTGGGCTTGGTTGGTGAATGACATCACTGTCCCTGGGGCTGCTGTTTAGGATCCATTTTCATCCCTCATTATGCCAGTTCTTACAAATTTCCCCTCCATTTGGCTCATCTCCCCCTCCAAGTCGGTTGCTTTGCAGCCAGGGTTAGGCAGTAGAGCAGAAGCTAGCACTGGTGAGGCCTTGGTTCTACAACAGCCTGAATATCCTGATCTCCTCTTAGGGAGTCCCTCACCCTCCCACCCACTCCCAAGTATTCTGTAGAAGGGAGGCCTGCATTTTCAAATGAAACCTTATATACAGAGGTTTCAGCAAATCAAAAGCAGGAAGATCCCAGAGCAGGCCATCTTAACCATCCCTCACCCACACCTCCCACCTCTAGCGGGCTTCAGAGTACAGTTTGAAGATCACTGACTGGGCTGAACTTTTCATTTCTCACACAAAGGAAATGGAAGTCTTGGTGACTTGCTCAAAATTGCAGAGCTTGTAAGTCACAGAAGCTAGGTCTACTGATTCCAAATCCAGGGGACTTCTTTTCTCTCATGGTTGAAGGACAGCTATAGGTAAATAAAATAAGTTGAATCCATGAAAGGTCAAAAACACCATTTTGTATTACTTATTGGTGATGGTCCCAATCCACTATCCTTCCCCACCCTCCAGTTCTTAAAAGCATCATTAGAGAAAAGTGTAAGTTTTGGGGACCAGACATACATAGTTTTGAATCCTCTATCTGCCTATAGCTGACTTGAATTGGGCATCTTTGAGTCTCAATACCGTATGTGTAAAATGGGGATGATAACATCTATATTACAGGGCTTTTATAAAGGTTAAATAGTAATATTAGAGCTTAGTGAAGGAAAAGGTAGGAACCTCCTATCTCCCTGAGAAAGCCACTAGTGAGGGGATTCCCGGACACTCAGGTACTTCAGACTGCACTGCTATCCTGCCTGCTTCTACGCTATGTCCTGACCTCCTCACATGATTACCATGAAGGACTCTGTCCCTTGGTGTAGGGCTCACCATAGAGGGTATTAGGGGGTTGGGCTTTTAATAAGCAAACACAATGTGACAGAGATCCAGTCAACCATGTAGATTTAAAAAGGCAAGCCAGAGCAGCCCACATACTCAACAAGATAAGAATGATAAACAGCTTTTAATAAAAAAGGAATATTCTACCGCATACAATTTCCTTTAAACTATCTCACATCTCTCTGTGCTGCTGCTGCTACTGTTACAATCTTGTTGCAAGCAGAGGTGGAAGAGTACATTCAGTTTAAAGTATCATGCAAAGAACTGAATATTTAGGAGACAAAATGATCCTCCACTTCATCTTTTCAGCAGACAGCTCCTTCGTGATTTTTCTGGTCTGAGATCCAAAGACCCACTCTCATCAATGCAAAAAACAGGGCGGATGGGTGCAATTCAGACTGTGCAAAATAGCAAATATGAAGAGTGTGTGTGTGTGTGTTTGCCCATGTGCATTCGCTTGAATGTGCAAGCTCAGAGGGTAAGTATATGAATGTGGCTTATAATGACTACAGTGAAAAAGCAAAAACACACAAAAATTCTCATCCTACGTACATGATATTCCCTTTTCTTGATAGGGAAATACAGGTGGGTTATGACATTTTTTATTTTAATCAAGGTGATCATTAGTGCAAGAGAAGAAACAAAAATTCCACTAAGGGGAAAATAGTACAAAAATATCTTCAGAAAACCATCAAAAGACAATTAAAGAAAAAAAAGTAAAAGTTATTAATACACAATAATACATGTAACTAAAATAAACAGAAGATTAAGAATAAATGTAGATATTCAGGTAAATCAAATGCAAACAAAAGGAGAGTAAGGGCAGCAATATTGGTATCAGACAAATAGAATTCACACAAAAATATTACATTGGACAAAAGACATAGAGGACTATATATATAGTGGAATATTAGTCATAAAAAAGAATGAAATGTTGCCATTTGCAATGACGTGGATAGAGCTAAAGAGCATAATGCTAAGCAAATAAGTCAGTCAAACAATGACAAATACCATACGATCTCACTCATGTGGAATTTAATAAACAAAACAAACTAGCAAAGAGGAAAAAGAGAAAGAGGGAGATAAACCAAGAAACTGACACTCAACTATAGAGAACAAACTGATGGTTACCAGAGGGGAGGTTGGTGGGAGGATGGGTGAAATAGGTGATGCGAATTAGGGAGTGCACTTGTCCTGATGAGCACAGGGTGATGCATGGAACTGTTGACTCACTATATCACACACCTGAAACTATGTAACACTGTATGTTAACTAACTAGAATTAAAATAGAAACCTAAAAAAATAAAGTGCAGGTTGCATGGCAAAAACAAACAAACAAACAACAACAACAAAACCAATATGTGGATCAAAGGAACTCAAACAAGAGTAGATACTATATGATTCCACTGTTATATATAATAACCAGCCTATGGTGAGGTGGTGGTCTTTGGATATGTGAGTAGAACTGATTGGAAACTGTCAAAAAGAGACTTTGTGTGGTGATTATGTTTCTCTATAACCTGTTTTGGGGATAGTTATAACAGTGTATAAAATTTTCAAATTATATTGAACTGAACATTTAAGATATGTGCATTTCACTATATATAAAATATACCTAAATAATAAAAGGGAAAAAAACTACATTGGACAAAAGGATTTGCCTTCTACTACTGATGGGTATAATTTAAAATAAATGCATAATATTCATTTTACTTTTATGTAGCCAATAAAATGGCACTGAAATATATAAAGCAAAACTGTTAGAAAAATAAGGAAAATTCACCAAAATCATAACATTGGAAGGATATTTTAGCACAACTCTTTCAACCTTGGATAGCTCAAGCAGATTAAGGAGATGAAATAAACAAGTAAATACATAAGTGAGGATGCAGAGGACTTTCTTGAATAAAATAATTAGCAAAATAAATAATTTGAATAGAAATCCTTTCAATGGCTTAGACTGTGTTCCTTGATCTGCTCTGAATTTACTTCTTCAACCTATCTCTTTGTATTTGCAAGTTTGCACATTCTCACATCAGCATATTTGCACATTTTTGTTCTCTCTTCCTATAATACTCTTCCCAGATAACTTGAGTAGCTCACTCACTCACCTTTAGGTCTTTATGCTGCCTAACTCCTGTTTCACCTTTTCTATACTGTGACCTAGCTCCCCCTCTCATGCTTTCAACCCCATTTCTCTGTTTTTTCGTCTTTGGTATTGTTCACTCTCTAACATACTGTGCATTTTCCTTTTTATCTTTTTTGTTGTCTGCCCCCATGCTCCAAATATAAATTCTCTGAAGGCAGAGATTTTTATCTAATTTGTTCATCATTGGACCCCCTGGAACAATGTCTGCTACATAACATGAACTCTATAAACATTTGTTGAGTAAATAAAATTTAATTTTTGTATGCTCTCAGATTGATGAACGAGCACATTCTAGGCACTAAGTAACACCTTGATACAGTCCAAATATTATAAAGTATAGAGCTGCCTTTTAAATAATAATGTAACATTAGAATAGTATTATCAGACAAAATAATAACTTTAGAAAAGTTTCCCTACAAAAATTATCTTCCCTAAAGGTGATCCTTCTTTCCTTAAATTCTGAGGGAACCTATAGTGGTTCAGGTTCCTTCAGAAACAGACCCTAAGAAAAGGAGTTTGTTTAGGTGGTTTAGGAAGTGCCATCAGTGGAGGGAAAATGATACAGGAAAGAAAAGCATCCAGTGAAGGAGGAATCGTTAACCTGGGTATAAGGCTCCGTCATGGGTGCTGACTCCCACAAGGGAAACTCCAGAAAACCTTATCCCACTCAGGAAGCAAGGAAGCTGGGGTATTTATACACCAACTCCCATCAGTCAGTGATAGAGAGCTGTTCCTCAGGATGTTAACTTGTCTAGTGTTTCCAGCCAATTATAGACAGTTCTAGAAATGCAGACACTGGCAGTTTGGAAGCCCACCAAAATAACAGAGTCAGAGGAATAATGTTGGGGACTTGTGAGCTTATGTTATAGAACCCAACGCCATCCTGACATCTCAAATATGGGAGCATTCAGAAACTCTACCCTCAATGATTCATAATAAGCAGCAATAATTCATAGAAAATAGCAGTAGCTTTGAAGCTTCTCTAGGAGACTTTGCAGAGTAGGGATCTTAACACATGAAAGATAGAAAAAGATCAGGGAAAACAGGGCAGACACTGCAATGCCACGTGGTGATTTGCTTATATGTGTGACACCTACTTGGGGCTCCTGAAAACAATAGAAGAAACTTGGAGTAGACTATGGAGAACCTGTTACCACAGGAGGTGGCTCTTAAGCCAGGAGACTACTGAGTGACACAAAAAAAGATCAAGTACATAGAGAAATATAACCCCAGTGTGAGTTCAGAAATGGATGATTCAATGAAAGAGAATATAGTTCAGAAACAGAGTCAAGTGTTGTTATGACTTTGTTAAATTAACATTTGTTAAGTGGAACACAGGATACCAGATAGCAAGCTACAGTTAAAAAAAAAAAAAAAAACACAAGAGAAACTGAAACAGAGAAGTCCACTCATAGATCCTGGAATAAGTATACAGGACAGATCCAGGGGCCACATGAGGAGGTCAAGGCAGGGTGCAGGCAGAGAAAGAAAGATAGGACCTAAGTCTCTTTTCTTTGTTAAGGTGTATGAGAGTGTTTTGGGCTTCTTGGGATAAGGCCATATTGGTCAATTCAAACCAAAAAAGGTGGGGTTTTGTTAAGTTCCACAGGGGTCTTTCCTAAGGTGTACACAAGGGTAAGGCCTTGGGAGGCTGAAAAGACTATTAATCACAAATGCTGTTGGGGGGGGCGCCTGGGTGGCACAGCGGTTAAGCGTCTGCCTTCGGCTCAGGGCGTGATCCCGGCGTTACGGGATCGAGCCCCACATCAGGCTCTTCCACTATGAGCCTGCTTCTTCCTCTCCCACTCCCCCTGCTTGTGTTCCCTCTCTCGCTGGCTGTCTCTATCTCTGTCAAATAAATAAATAAAAAAAATCTTTAAAAAAAAAAAAAAAACAAATGCTGTTGGGGAAGTCACATGAGGAACTTCACATTTGCTTGTGACTTTACGGGCTGTTGTTTAGGTCATGCACTTGCATAAAGGGTAGTGTCAGTTTAGGGTCCTGCAGGTCGCTGGGCCAAACAAAATGGATACGGAAGCAGCAATACCATGGAGTAGCTTAGCTAAATTCTCAACAAGTCTGCTTGAGAATTTTGTGAATTTCTAATCAGTGCCTAAACAAAGGAGTGTTCAACGAATTGTTTCTGGAAAATGACCTATTTTTGGGGGGGTGTGGGGGGTGATCCTTAACTTAAACCAAGTCAAGAGAAGTAGAATACTGACATGTAAAAAATTACTCTGAGAAATTAATATAGACAAAAAATCATATATCTTTAAATATGAAAGAAAGGACTTTCCATTTAGAAAGCATTCAAAAGAGTCAAGACATTTGACTAAATACAAAAAATTGCATGTTACAAAAAATTAATAAGACATTAAAAGATAATTCGAAGTTTAATTATAAAAATACATATTGCAATATATTTGACTAATATCAGTATCCTTTAATATATGAAAAGCTGTTACATGTCGTTAAGAATAAAATGAACATTAATGGGAAAATGGGCAAAAATTAAGCAATTCAACAAGAAGTTTGACCATGTCTAATAAACGTACTGAGTCTTAATAGTAACTCAATCAACCAGAACTAAAGCAGGTAATCTATAATTTTTTTAGAAGGTCTAATTTACCAGTTTTTTTCTTTTATGGATCATGCTTTTGGTATCAAGAACTGCTTGCCTAGCTCTAAATCTCAAAGATTTTCTTCTGTTATTTTCTAAGTTTTATAGTTTTACATTTTACATTACATCTGGGATCCATTTTGACTAAATTTTTATATAAAGGAATGAGGTTTAAGAAAAAATTCATTATTTTCTTTTGTCCATTTTCTATTGGGTTGTTGAATTGTAGATAATCTTGGTGTATTCTGGATACAAGTCTTTTGTCAGATATTGTACTGTGAATATGTTTCCCAGTCTAACTGTTTTCCTAATAGTCTCTTTAGATAAAAAGTAAATTTTAATTTTGATAAAGTCTGTTGTATCATGATGAAAACTATGAAGAATATAGTTAGATCTTTAATGTCTCAGCTAAGAAATCTTTGCCTACGTCAAGACCATGAAGATATTCTCCTATGCAGTTTTTGAAAATCTTTGTCATTTTATCTTTTACATTTAGGGCTATGATCTCTCTTGATTTATTTTTGTGTATGACGTATGGGAGGAATTGAAGGTTTGTTTGTTTGCTTCTCCCTCACTATTATCCAGTTGTCCCAGCACTGTTTGTTAAGTCTACTTTCCTACTGAATTGACTTGGTAGTTTGGTTGAAAATCAATTGATGATATATGTATATGTATTTCCTGACTCTATCCTGTTCCATTAATCTATTTCTTTAGATTTATACCAAAATCATGGTCTTTATTAACGTAATTTTATAATACATCTTGAAATTAGGTAATGATAGATCTTCAACTTACTTTTTCAATATTGTTTTCGTTATTGCACATCATCTGCATTTCTATATAAATTTTGGAATAAGATTATAATACCTCCAAAAAAAATCTTGCTAAGCTTTCTATTGGGATTTCATTGAATCTGTAGATGAATTTAGAAAAATGGGTATTTTAACAATATTTTTCTAATCCATGAACATGGTATATTTTTTGTTGATTTAGATTGTCTTAAATTTCTCTCTGCAATGTTTTGATCTTGGGAAAAGCAAGTCTGGCATTTTTAGAGAAATACCATATAATTCTCTTTTAACAGTCAAATAAGGCTTATCCTTAGCAGAGCAGTAAATTGCCTTCACTACCTGATTTAAACAAGTAAGAATGCCAATCCTATAACAAGATTATTGTATCAAAAAAGTTACTAAAGTCCTTAAAATAGGACCTAGTGCGTGTTAGGTATTATTACCATGAGTTATTGGAGCTCAGTATGAATTCATTTTATACCAAGGCCCTGACAGAATGGATTCAGGCCAGTTTTGATGCGGGTTCCATGGAGAAGCTTTCTGTAATTAGGAGGAGCAGAAAAGAAAATTAGGAAGGGGCCTGGGATGGAGATGGAGCCAAGGAGTGGTGGAGAGACACTGAAAAGAAGCCTGAACTACTGTGCAACTTTGCCCATAGTTGTTTCTGTTAACTTTCTGAAACTGGGGAAACTTCAAGGCCTGCCCAATTTGCCCTGGGGACATGGCCTCCTTCTTCACCATCTGTTAGCAGGAAAGGTAGAGAGGGGAGCACTTCAAAGAGCCACTCTCCCTGCCCAGAGATCTGAAAGCTGCCTCCACCCACTGTTGTGATGATTCTCTAGTCAGACTGCCGAAGATCAAAAGCTGTCTCCAGCTGCTCGCTTCTCCACACACACATACTGAAAAGCTAATCACATTAGCCACTTCATAAGGAATAAATTGTTATTTCCTCTCCACTTTGATTTCCCCTCTTTCCTCCCTGTGCTATGGCTAGTAAACAGCTCTCTCCATATCAATCTATCCAGGAATTTTCTTTTTTCCTTATCTATTATGTCACAAAAACCTTTTTGCTATGGTTTGGACCCTGTGTACATATCAGGAATAAGCCACTTCCTGAGACTAGCAGCTTTAGGATCTAGATATACTCCCATAACCCATACTTAGACCACCTCTCTCATGGCTCCATTAGTGTGCCTTCATATTTTAAAAAAAGTCTAATAGTAAAAAATAACTGAAAGAGCAATTTATTCCTTACTAGAATATATTTACCATTCACAGATGCTGAGCATCTTGTTTTCAAAAGCACAGATTCCAAAGCTATACCTTCAGAAACTCTAATTCTGAAGGTATGTGTAAGGGGCCTGGGGGCCTGCTTTTTACCAATTACCCTACATGGCATTGCTACAGGTGGTCTAAGGACCACCCTTGGAAAATCTCTGGGTAAAGAGCAAAGCATAAATGAGTCACAGAAAGATGAAATGGTAGAACATAGGTAGGAAATGACACACGTTAGAATTTTACCAGTAAAGACCCTGCAGGTCTGTCCCTTCTCGCCTGGTCACTGGGAGCATTATTAATGACTACGGCTGATGTCTGCAGCAGGTAAACATGATGTTGCTCCTGGTTTGGGCTGTCAGTGTTTTATATATAGCCTTTGCTGTGGTTTTACAGAATATTTCTCAGGTGCTAAGGTTCTCTATTGGTCTCTCCCAGGAAGCATCCAGAAGCTGTGGATCCCTTCATGCCACATAAGAGCTGAAGGAACCTCAGGACCATGGTCTTTTTGTCCTGAGCAGCCCAGCAGGCATTTCTAACGTACTGCATGGATGGTGCCATAGTCAAGATGTAGTCTTTTTGAGGTGCTTGATAGCCTTCCATTCTTCATATAAGGAGGTGAGGAACATGCCTCACATATAACTTGTCTTGTTATGTTGGATGCCCATTTCTGATGTGGGTAACTGTATTCTGTCTGGCAAAAGTCATTGTTGCAAGGAATTGGCCCATTGGGGCCTTGGAATTTTTAGCTGTGTATCTCTAGAGATAGCAGAAGTAAGAAGTTCAGTTTCTCCCTCTCTCTCCACATCTCTCCCTCTTTTCTGAGAACTGCTAAGTCAGAACCTATTTCTATAATGTGAAAATAGTCTCTTTTCAATAGGAGAAAAAAAATGATGCAAACATGCCAAATTGGACCAAGATTAGGGATAAGTAAAGATGATCAAGTGAGGAGACTTCCAGGAATGTTAAAGCACAGACTTCTTCCATTGCTCATACGTCCTCCATAACTTTACTGTCTTGTCTCTGACTCTTCAAGGTAGTTTTCTGGTTATTATATGATTTATATATATGATTTATGAGAATATATATGACATTTATATATATGATAATATGTCTCTCTTTCTATATATACATAGACATAGATATAGGTATAGATATAGATATAAGTACATATAGATATGATACAGATGTAGATATACATATACGGGACAAGCTTAATTCCTGCAGCAGCTTCTATACTTGTCCCAAGGTTATAACTGACATTTATCATATTGCTCTTCTACAACCCATTCTAGAATTCCTTTATCCCCCTTACTCAGCCAGTATTTCAGCTAGTTTTTGTTGCTCGTCCATGATAACCCAGACTTTTATTCCCGAAAGCTTTGAGGCCCCTGTTAGGCTATGATTATTATAATCGCCTACTTGCAGTTATCTTTAGACAAGGAAACACAATTGCACATGTTTCAGACATGCTCTCTCCTGCCCCTTTTTGTCTCATTTCAATTCGCTCTTAGGTCATTGGGCGGTGGGGGACATGATGACATTTTGGGCCACCTGATATTTATGCAACTGTGTGCCATTGACTTATTATAAGACAGTCTTTTAATTAGGACTCTATTTATTGCCTTTTTTTATATACCTCCCTTGACATAAAAGTCAGCCTAGATCTTATATACAATACCCCTTGAAAAATCTGGATATTCCACTTTTCCCAGCATAGAGTTACACTGATGAACAGCTGGGAGTCCCTTTGGGAAACTATTGAAAGAATTGGTATTGTATTGTATTGTATTGTATTGTATTGTATTGTATTTGGTGCCATTATAGGGTTGTTTCTCAAGGAGAGCCAGAAATCCCTTCAATTGATAGGCTTTAAGTTTGGGAATTGGCTGATGTCTGGAAACTAGGTGAGAAATTGTGATTTTTTTTCCAGTAAAGTAGCAAACATTCACCTCCTACTCACTAGGTATTGATCATGTTTTGATTAAATGGCTCAATCAAGACTCTTGCTGACTATCTGTTGTAGTTCTTTGGTGAATGATAGAGTAGTTCCAGGCATGTCAAGCTAAAACTTGACAAAGGCTATTGTTCTATAAATGAGAAAGTCTATCTTTTGAGGCACCTAATTCAATGAAGTATTTTCACAGTCTCTAGCCAACAAAAGCTACTCTGCTCCATCAAGGGGGAATGGAACTCTTCAGCTGCAAAATAATCTGGAGGTTCAAGGTTCTCAAACATATCTATTCAGATATTCTCATTCCAGATCTCAGGTCTCTCCCCTTTCCATAAGGGCTTTTACTTGCTGGGACCATGAATTTTCCTTTGTAAATCTGTAACCCAACCACTCTCGAATTCACGTATTAGGGTTGATATTCTGTATAGTCTACTCTTGGTTTACAGGACATGATGATCTCTTTAAATGATGTCATTTCTTATGTTTTTATGCAATGCCCCTATTTGTCTCATCTAAGCCTGGGTTTTCTTCCCTTGAGGCATTAATGTCACTTAACATCAACCAAAAACTTTGTCTTTATATCTCCCAAATACTAGAGATATTAGGTAAACCAGTGCATCCTCTACCACCCGGTTTATCATAGGTAAGATTCTTAGTAATTTGACCTGACAGCATGCCAATGGTTACCACTACTTGCACTTACCACCAGAAATGGGATCATTGCTACCAACTGTCCTGAAAATGGTCTATTTTCAAAATGCTATTCTGAGAATCTTTTCCTGGAACTACATTTGTACCAATTTCCTTAGTTTGGATATTCCCAGAAGTGAATACTAAAAGAAATACTTGAACCAGCTATTTTACTTATGATATGATCTCAGGAAATACCAGTAGGAGAGGGAGGAAATGAGACAGAAAAGGAAAACAAATCAAGAAGGATTTGTTATCAGACACATTACCACCATGAGTAATTGAAGCTTGAGTCCAATGGGACCAAGTAGAAATGCATCTCTGAGTTATCGCCATTGAAGAAGAAGTTCAAATATTTATAACCCAAATTCAGAAATTCATTGCTTGAGAGTTATTCCTAAGGGGTGTTAATTCCTCAGCATTTCAGCCCTGCTGTAAAGTAGTCAAAGCAAACCTTAGGTGCCAGAGAAGCAAATAAATGAAGGTGCTGGCAGTTGGAAATCAGGCTGACATGCACCAAATGAGTAAGGGTGAGATGGTAAAGTAGGGCACCAAAAGCAATTACTACAGAGATAGTTGGTAACTTTCATGTTTGGTAGCCCTAAGTGATTTTCAAATGCTTTTTAAAAAATATACAAACCAACAAACAAAAATAATTGTTCATTAACTGCACTTCTACCTATTCCACTTTCATTATTTTTTTTCTGTAAGGATTATCTAAGGGAGTGCTAAAGTCCAGACTACCTTAAATATCTCCCTGTCTTATAATTCTAGTTATTGTAGAAAAACCAAAAATTGAATGCATTATGACTTCTGAAATCATAGTCTCTCACTACCTCTATGTAGTCACACTTAATATGAACATTTAAAATTATCTAATTATATATGTTTAGCCAAACCCTCAGCGTCAGAAAATATCTGTCTGCTTCAAGGCGTTTTGACGTTTTGTGTTTATGCCATTCTTCTCCAAACAGATAGCAGCATTTAGTAGAAAGTAGAAAAGAGAAAGTTTCCTGGGATCTAGGCTTGTCTTACCCTTAACAAGGCATGCATCACAATGCCCTCATTTTCAGGATGACTCTAAGGTCCTTCTTAGGTGTGACAGTCTCTGACTTAATGATTTTCAGATAGTATTAGGCAGAAAATTTCCATCCCTCCAACAGTCCAGGCAGGTTGTCTTGGCACCAGATGGAACTGATTTCTAGTTCCCTCCTTGAGTATCTCATTCCAGCTTAGCTCTGGGGTGAAAATGCATTATGCTTCACTAATTACTGAAGCTGCCTGACTCAGATTTATGAAATATTCTGGCTTTCTTCCATATGTTGTGTGTTATCTGTTGCTAATATCTGTTGGTGACTGGTGAATTTGTCTCCAACTGGCAATTTGGAGCAGAGAAGATTTAAGTAGTTGTGGGTAAAACTGGGATTGTGATTCTTCCTTAGAACAATTCCCTGAAGTTCAATAATGTTATGCTTGAAGCATTTTAGTGTGGATGAGAGGCCAAATTTTCTTTATCCTATTATTGTATCCTTTAAAAAGCTAATGAAAAATGTAGTGTGAGGGCTGTGTAGCAGCAGAGCAGATGGGCCAGAGGACCAGGGACAAAGCTGCTGCACTGTATGCAAAAAAGGATCTTTCATAACGGGAAGCACTATCTGATGTAAAGGTATCAGGAATTCCTCTCCATAGCTTAGCAGTATTGAATTGAGTTGACAGAATAGCTTCAAGCAGGTTCCTGATACCCATCTTCTCTTTACAACTGTCTTACTATACAAGGGATCATAGAACACAATATTGCTAATTTCAAAACAAAGACAGAATGCAGTAGAATATGAAGTATGAGGTCCAGGGTCCTTTAGTCCTAATGGCTTCTGACAAAAGTCACCATTTTGACCCCTGAGGAGATTACAATGGTAGATTTGTCCTATAGCTTTGAAGAACTGAGTAGTGAATAATGAATGAATTCTGTTCAACCTGGTGATTTCACTTTCGTTATCACAGTACTACCTACACTTCAGTTTATTTTTTTTAATGATCGCTTTCATATCTGATTATCTCTTGTATTCAGAAAGACATACAGGATGTGTATCATTATTTGCTCAATGATTTTGTAAAGTTAACTTTTTTATTTCATTTAGCCTCACTCTAAACAATAATACCCATAAAATCATAGGCTTGCTGAACTAATTATAATTCCCATTAGAGTAAATGCATGTTTTAAAAATACTTTACATGTACCATTTACATAATCATCCATGCTACCAGTTGTATGAAAGGCACAGAGTATTTAGTTTTTACTTCCTCTACCCTCACCCCTTTAGACTAACAGGCCCTCACCCTATCACATCACACCGCATAAGTCTGGAAAGCCAATACTGCCTCTTCTAAGTGGTATCTATGTTCCCCTCCTCTATTTCAGATGTTATTTTGGTCTTGAGTTACATTTTCTCTGAAATAAGTATTGTTTTATTGTTATTTTTCTTTGCATTTGCCTGGAAAATCTTTAACAATAGTAATAATAATAGTCGTAGTTATTAACTAATAATAGTAGTTATTAACAACTATATTATTATTATATTATTGTTATTATTATTAATAATTATTATTTTGAGCCTCCCCAGCTTTAGATATACCTTTCCTAAGTGGTAGACGTTGAATATTTTTTATCCAATCTGAAATTTTTAGTGTTTCAATTTTTTAAAAATGTAGATTCCTTATATTTACTGTAATAGGTTATTTATATGTTAACTTTTTTATGTATTGTTTTTAATATATCTTTGCTTTTTCATTTAACTTTTTCGATGTAACTTACAGACTGTTTTATGACTGAAGTGTTTATTATATTCCCAGCTGCTAGAACAGTAGTATGGACATGAGAGTTAGCCCATAAGTCTTGTTGAATAAATAAATGGAGTAATGAATACTTTTTTTTTTTTTTTTTTTTTTTTTTTTTTTTTTGGCTGTGGCTTATGCTTTTTTAGTTTAAATTACCTGCTGATTTGGAAGGTGTTTCATATTCTACCAGAACAGTGGTTCTCAATCTCAGGATGCATCAAATCACCTGGAGGGGCTGGGAAAACACAGATTGCCGGGCCCCACTCTAGTTTCTGATTTAGTAGGTCTGCAGTGGGACTTGAGAAGCGTATTTTTAATTGGATCCCAGGTAATGCTGTTGCTGATGGTCTGGGGCCCACACTGAGAACCACTGAATTAAAGATTGTCTCTGAGTTCCATAAAACTCCCAAGCCTAGATTTTTTTCTATATTTTTCATATTCAAGAATAATATAATAACTTTTGATTACTGCTTCTTTATAGAGAAGACTTGAGAATTTAGGGTTCTCTCATTCTTCTACTTTTTTATCTTTGGGGTTTTAGATCCACGTTATTGATGCTGTTTAACTTAAAATTAAATTTTCAACCTGTTGTTTAGTGATTTCCTCTTTCATATTTTAGTCCATGTTTTTCGAAATTCACTGAAAAAACAAAACAATTGTATTCTAAAACCATTTTCATGGCTATGCTTTTCCTCTGCATGCTTACATCTTCTTTCATATAGAGGGATCTTTCCACAGACCTCATGTTAGTTTTTCTCTCTTTTTTCACCTTCAAACAAAGATGCCTCCCTCTATTCAGTGTCAGTGTTGCTGAATGGAAGTGTTTTTTTCTCTTTGATCACCTGAATGATTTTAAAATCCCTTTGGCTAACCCTGAACTGGAGTGACAATTATTTATATCCAGTCCTAGTCATGCTCCTGAGTCTGGAAAGCATTAGCCAAAGGCAGGAATATTGTTTACTCCTGTGGCCTCCTCCTCTCTTATTGTAAGGAGGTTCATGTATAGCTGACTAATTTTGAACAACTGTCTTTTACCAGAAGTCGTATATAAAAATTAGCCGGCTGAACAGTTCCAAAGCTTCTCCTGTCTCTGATTTTACCTTTCATGAACTGACATGGACTGAATTGTGTCCCCCACAAAATGCATAGATTTAAGTGCAGGCCCCCAATGTGACTGTATTTAGAGATGGGTCTTTAAGGAGGTAATAAACATTAAATGAGGTCATAAGGGTGGAGTTCAATTACAATAAAACTGATGTCCTTATAAGAAAAGGAAGAGATACCAGAGAAAAGGCCATGAGAAGACAGTGAGAAGACACCATTTGTAAGCTACGGAGAAAGGTCTCACCAGACACCAACCCTGCTGACACCATGATCTTGGCCTTCAGAATGGCAGAAAATAAATGGCTGTTAATTAAATCACCCAGTCTATGGTTTCTTCTTATGGCACCCTGAGCAGACTAATGCACACTTAGGTACTATGAAGTGGGAAGCTATTGTACCAAATACCTAAAAATGTGGAAGTGGCTTTGGAACTGGGTGATGGATAGAGGCTAGAAGAGTTTTGGGATACATGCTAGAAAAAGCCTAACTTGCATTGAGAAGACTATCAGTAGAACTATGGAAGTCGAAGGTGAATCTGGTGAGAGCCCAGAAAGAAAAGAGGACAGCTATGGAGACAGCCTTTATCATCTTAGAAAATACACACAACAGCATGAATAGAGGGTTGGTATAAGTATGACTAAAGGTGATTCTAATAAGATTTCAGATGGAAACGAGGAACATTATTGGAAACTGGAGGAAAGGTGATCTTTGTTATAATGTAGCAAAGAGCTTTCTGAATTACATTCTAGTGTTTGATGGAAAGTAGAACTTGTGAGTGATGACCTTAGATATTAGCAGAGGAGATTTCTAAGTAGTGTCAGAAGGAGTAAGGAGACTTACTGCTTATAAAAAAATGTGACAAAAAGAGATAAATTGAAAGAACCATTAAGCAAAAAGAAACCAGAACTTGAAGATTTGGAAAATTCCTAGCCTATCTATATTGGAAAAAAATGAGAAAGGGTACCCTGTCAAGAACACCAGGATGTGGCCAAACAATTATTCCATAAAGATTACCCTTAGATTACCCTTAGAGTTAATTGGTCAACTCAGCTGAAGCCAGTAATACAGATGGAATTATACCAGCAGAAACTCTACTAACTGGGACAAATGGGGACAGAGAAAATGGGATGGAATGAAAGTAGACTATAGCCTTCTCAGATTCTACAGGTTGGGACAATAGACATATCTGATTTTGAATATATGTTATCCTTCAAGAAAAGAGAAAAGTTACCCAGAAGGTGACTTAGGTCATCAGGATTGCCACTTCCACCACAGGGCCAGGGAGCAAGGCTATTTCCTCTTTGGGTTCAGAGAGTGGGGCCAGTTCCTTGATTTGCTATCACTTGGCCAGGACGATGTCACCCACTGCCCCAGCGAAAACACTCTCCTGCACAGCCTTGGGGCAGGGCTTGTGCATGCAGTCTAAAAGGCTAGGCTTCCACCTAGGGCCATGAGGGTGATGCTGCCAGCTCAGGGAGCCCCAAGGGCACAGCGTTGAGCCAAATAGGTTCATGCTCAAGTCTTAAGATGGAATGGAATTTGCCTTGTTAGATTTTAGGTTTGCTTAGGATCCATCACCTTTTTCGGATTTCTCCTTTTAGGAATGAGAATGTCTATCCTATGCCCACCTACCATTGTATTTTTGAAGCATATTATAACTTGTTTGGTTTTACAGGTTCACAGCTGGAGAGGAGTTTTGCCTCAGGATAAATTGTACCTCAAATCTCATTTAGATGAGTTTTGGACTTGTAATTGATGCTGGAGTGAGTTAAGACTTTTGGAGCTATTGGGAAAGAGTGAATGTATTTTGCTTGTGAGAAGAACATGAATTTTGCAGGGTCAGAAGGCAGAGTATTTGGGACTGAGTTGTGCATGGACGTCTCCCGAATTAATAAATCGAAATGTTAATATATCATGTGACTATATTTGGAAATGGGGCTTTTAAAGAGATAATTAAGATTAAATGACATCAAAAGTGTGGGGTCCTGATCCAATAAGATTGTTGTCCTTATAAGAAAAGGAAAAAAACACCAAAACTTTCTTTCTTCGGTTATGTGCACAGAGAAGAAGCCATGCGAAGACACAATAAGAAAAAGTTATTTGCAAGCCAGGGAGAGAGGACCTACTAGAGGCCTTTCCAGGTACTGTGATCTTGGAATTCCAGCCTCCAGAAATGTGGTAAAATAAATGTGTTGTTTAGGCCATCTAGCCTGTGGTACCTTGTTAAGGCAGCTGAACAGAATAATACACTAATTTGCATCTTAAAATGTGATACATGCTCCACGGTTACCACTCTGTTATAAAACTTGTCTTCTAATATGTAATGCATGTCCCGGGGTCTCCACTTTACCTATTGGTAACCCACATCTTATTGTGCAATGCATGCCATTCTGTTGCCTTTATCCCTATTGTGTTTGGGAGAGCTTGTTTCCCAAGTAGATGGAAAATAAAAACTAAGGTTAAGAGTATAGATGAGGAGCAGAAAGCCCTGAATGTCCTGAAGTACAACTTCTGTACCAGGGTGATGAGTGGCAGAGAACTTCCTGACTGGTAGCACTTCCTGAGTCTCTGATATCAGAAAATGCTGCAGGTTGGACTGAGGTTCTTTCCTGTCTATATTGACAAGTATAAATATTTAACTTACTGCTCACTTTTCTCAATTCTACTGTCAACCTATGGCCAGAGCAACTTTTTTTTTCACACATTGGCATTATCATTTTTACCACTATTCTTCTGCCACATTTTCATAAGTGTTAGAGGGAGGGGCGCCTGGGTGGCGCAGTCGTTAAGCGTCTGCCTTCGGCTCAGGGCGTGATCCCAGCGTTCTGGGATCGAGCACCACATCAGGCTCCTCCACTAGGAGCCTGCTTCTTCCTCTCCCACTCCCCCTGCTTGTGTTCCCTCTATCGCTGGCTGTCTCTGTTAAATAAATAAATAAATAAATAAATCTTTAAAAAAAAATAAGTGTTAGAGGGAAACGTGGGGAAGAATAAATTAGGCATATGTAAAGTAACCAGCAGCATAATTTGAATGTCCTCTGTCTCTGGGACTTGGCCAAGTTTCAGTCTTGGGTAGGCACTAAGGCTCAGTTGTGACCCTGAGCTTCAGCCTCTGACTGGGTTTTGGGTTACTTTCTGGCAACTATTGCTTATCAGTGTGATCTATGATGAAACTGCAATCATCATCTTTGACTCTAACCACTCAAGGCGCTAGAAATTCCTTTGGATTAGACACTGGAATGTGAAACACTGAAGACCACCTTTCTGGGCTTGTATAGAGGCAACAAATGCAATGTTGTAAAGTTCCTTCATTATCCTATGACTCTGGGGTCATCTTAGATAACTTTAAATTATCTCATCATAGTTCTAGCCCTTATTTCTATTTAGCAATTTCTCTCAGCTCAATAGGCCCAAGTGACTAAGAAAAGAAAAAAAAAAGTGAGTAACCAAAGGCAGAGAGAAATCCTAGTTTTCCTCAGATAGTTCTGAGGTAAATTTAGACTGATATCCAGTAGAGACAGAAGAATTTGCTTTGCCTGAAGTCAGTGCCCACGCCTTTTACAAATGGCTCATGTGTGTGGCCCTGTTCAGACAACTGACGGCTTTGCTTCATACTGCAGATGGAAAAAGCAAGGAGGAGGCCTCTGAGTGGGAGGGAGACCGTGGGAGAACATTTCCTTCAGCTGAGAGGAATGAATGAAGGTGGGTGATGCTTTCCTCAGCTGCCAGATGCAGCACCACTTGCACTCAGAAGACCTTCCATGCAACACCCACAACCAACAGGCCAGCTTCAGGGAGAAGAGAGGCTCTGGTGATGGCTTGTCTAGCTTTCTGGTTTATTCTGGGAAACATTAAATTAATAAGGAGAAACGACTATCTGGGAAAATTCACCAGGAGTACGGGCAAATAAATTTCTAGGTATCATCTCTCCCTGTCTATCTTTACTTTCTCATTTTGCAAAATAGATCTTATCCTAATTTGATCATTTTTTGCCTCAAACCTGGCCAAATGAAGGTTTCTTAATCATAGCTCTATATCAAGCCTACCTGCATAGGTTGGGGCGCAGACCATCTCTTGTTTAAAGTGCCCCATCTGGCGTCTGGGTGGCTCAGCCCTTAAGCGCCTTTCTTCAGCTCAGGGCGTGATCCCAGAACCTGGGATGGAGCCCTGCATTGGGCCCCACTGCTCAGCGGGAAGTCTGCTTCTCCCTCTCCCACTCCTCCTGCTTGTGTTCCCTCTCTTGCCGGCTGTCTCTCTCTCTGTCAAATAAATAAATGAAATCTTTAAATAAAATTAAAATAAAATAAAATAAAATAAAATAAAATAATAAAATAAAATAAAAAAATAAAGTGCCCCATCTGTTCCCAGAGCATTTTGATGCTTTCACGCATTCCCCACATTACCTCCCAGTCCATCACCACTGTCCTGACTGCAGCTGTCCTTACTATGTCACCCTGACAATGACTGGGGTGGGAGATGCTGCAGGCAAACAACCTCCTCACAGCTTTGTCCCCATGCTCTGTATTCTTTGCCTCATACCCTGTCCCCCAATTCATTCTTGTCCCACACCCCATCTCTTCCAGGCCCCTGGGCATTTTGGTAATTAAAGGATCTCCAGCTGTGTGTGCCTTGGGAGTTACTGGCTAATGTGATTTTTTTCTTCTTTAAGGTAAACAAGATCCTGCCAACACCAGAGCTGACTCACCTCAGACCCTTTTCCTGGCCACCTTGGGACTTATTCTTTCTACTCACTCATTGCTGAGGTGGGATCTGTCCCTAGTTGACATAAGCACTGTGAAATCTTGAGCTTTCCTTCTACAGCTCAGCTCAGTCTATTACTTGGGCATTGAGAAGGTAGGTGTATACAAAGAGGAGCTAGGGAAGTGAAGCCGGCTAATACTCACCTCTGCTCTCCACAGGGATCTAAACAATGGAGAGAATAGGCACAAAGAGCATATGCCCACTGGGGCTCAGCGTATTAGTCTTATATACTGGCCAGGCAAGTACCGATAACTAACAAAACACAGGGCTCCCTGGTGTAGTTGACTTCTAGAAGTAGGGATCTGATCATTCTTCCCCACCTCTCAAACTTAAGGCTTATCTATTTGGATAGCTGGATTGTCTGGGGAACCCTGAGTTGCCCCGCAAGCTGTTAAGATCATAGGCCTGCCTTTTTATACCTCTAATCGACAGAATAGAGAGAACAAAACATCAAAATACAGCCCAAGTTTTCTTGTAACTGCCAGGAAAACTGAAACTCACTGACCATTTGAAATTCTAACCAATCAGATTAATTAGTCTTTTTGTGTGGAAAAATCGGACTGGGCATGAAAAGAACTGTTTGAGCCTTCGCCCTTGTGGGAAACCAGGGGCCTTAGAGGAGAAACATAGGCCTGTTTTCAACAGTGGTGTGCGGTGTTTTACTCTTACATTTTTCTTTAAGCCTCCTGCACAGCCACTGCTTAACGCTCTCCACTGAGCAATCTATTCTTTCTCTTTGGGACAGCATTTTAAGACTTTATCAAGGATGTTCTAGAGACAAAGCTTTCACACCTGGAAAATGGTCCCAATCATTGGGATTTCCAGTCTTGTCTGTATACAACCAGTGGATGACATTTGGATAGAAGGATCAGTAATGACAGAGATTTACATAGTTCAGGTTCAGGGCTCTGAGATTTTTTTTTTTAAGATTTTATTTATTTGACAGAGAGAGACACAGAGAGAAAAGGAACACAAGCAGGAGGAGTGGGAGAGGGAGAAGCAGGCTTCTCGCTGAGCAGGGAGCCCGATGCGGGGCTCAACCCCAGGACCCTGGGATCATGACCTGAGCCGAAGGCAGACACTTAACAACTGAGCCACCGAGGCGCCCCGAGGGCTCTGAGATTTTTAAAGTGCTTTCCCATAATTTCATTTCACCCTCCAAGAACTGTCATTTGTATAGAACGGGTAGTTCTGTTCTATAGGTTCAGAGAACTTGAGGGGAATTGCCCGAAGTCACATGGATAAGAAATGAACAAACTAAGAATAGAACCTAAATACTCCAACTGCTTCAAGAGAACAGTTCTGTAATATACCCTCTTCCTCTTGAAAAGATTTTTGCTTTGGCATTGTTATGGGTTGAACCCCCTGTCGCTTCCCCCCCCCAAAAAAAAGAGATACATTGAAGACCTCCTGTTCCTCAGTTCCTCAGATTATGATCTTCTTATTTGGAAATACTGTCATTGCAGTTGTAATTAGTTAAGTTACAGTGAGGTTACACTGCAGTACGGTGGGCCCCTAACCCAGTAATGACTGGTGTCCTTATAAGAAGACAGCCATGCTGAAGACAGGGACACATGGTGAAAGCCACATGATGATGAAAGCAGAGGCTGGGATCATGCAGCTGCAGGCCAAGGAATGGCAGCTTGCTACGAAACCACCAGGAATCTACGAAGAGGCAAAGAAAGATTTCACTACAAGTTTAAGCGGGAGCATGACTCCACCAATACCTTGATTTTGGACATCTAACCTCCAGACTGTAAGAAAATAAATTTTTGTTATTTTAAACAAACCAGTTGTGGTCCTTTATCACAGCAGCCTTTGGAAACTGATATAGGCATCATACAAGATCCTCCCCACGACAGTTCAGAATAATCGAATCACTTCACGTTCCTTTTCTTCTCACTTGTCCTTTTAAGCTTCTTAACTCTCTTCTTACCTTTTGATACAGTCTCCCTTTGATGTATTCTTGCAGTGGTATGGTTCTACAACTTCTTTTGAAACCCTACATATTTTTCAATATCCTATTTCAATTTCACCTTCCCCATGAAGGTTTCTCTGGCTACCTCTCCTTCACCTTGACATTGATTGTCATTTGTGCCACTACAAAGGCACTAATGACAATCATGATGGGAAGTGTATTCAAACATTATGTGTGTTTCCCTCCTTTCTCAAAACACACCAACAAGCAAACAAGCAAGCAAACAAAATGTGGGCTATCCTTGGGAGTATTTACTGTTGGAGATCTGTATCTTCTAGTATGGAGTAGAGTGCCTGGTGAGGAATAGACAGAACATAGTAAAATCTAGATGCATTTAATTGATTAGGAACTAGAAACTTCAGCATGCTGTTTTTATGTTCATATATGTATGTGTCACATTGGTTATTTTTAAACTTTTATTGTGGTAGTTTTTAAACATATATATTAAAGGGGAGTAAAGCGAATACCCATGTATGAGTTGCTAAAACAATCAATCCTTAATTTATGGCGAGTACTGTGTCATCTTTGGTCCCTCTCCCTACCAACTCAGATTCTTTTGAAGTAGATCCCAATTATCCCATCAATAAATGTCAGTTCATACCTCTAGCAAGTAAGGATTTTTCCATAACGATATAAATACAGTATCATCACTATGCCTAAATAAATGGAAAATAATTTCTTATGTCATCAACTATTTAGACACCTCTATTTTACAAGTGCTTAATTTTTTAAAAATTTTTTATAGTTTGTGTATTTTTCATATGAATGATATACTAAAAACGATAGTGATAACTATAAAGAATTATAGAACACCAATTAATAGTTTTAGAGTACACATCGTGCCAAGCACTATGTGCTAAGCATTATATCTCCTTTAATCTTCAAATGGTTTTTATTTTAATTAAGCATTATTATTATCATCCCAATTTTACAAATGAGGAAATTGGGGTTTAGAGAGGCTGACTTCTTGTTCAAGATTGAGGAGCTGGGCTGTGAGAGAATATTTCCAGAATCCAGGTTGCTGACTCTGGGTATGTGCTCCTTCTAGGGTGCTATATAGCAGAGTCAGCTCAGCTACTCCCCAGGGGAACTCTGACAGAGACATTTTCTTGAGCAAATATTGGATGGGATCTATAACAATCCATTTCAATATTACTTTCAGATCAAATGTATCGTAACATGTACATCAAAATATAGCACTCGTAGGCAATTAAATAGTGATTCATAGTTTTTATTTGCTGATGCTAGTATAATAATCTGGTTTAATAATTGAATTTCTCTGTATTTTCATTCATTCATTCATTCATTCATTCATTCCACAGTCTTTTGTGACAGCCTGCTGTGAGTTAGGCACTGGGGATGCAACCCTTGACTTGGAGGAGAAACTGAGTTAATTATACATTTACTTAAAACTTGTTAATGGCTTGCCAGTGAAGACAGAGAAATATCCATATTTGTTGTTACAATGGGAAAGTGAGGTATTTGGAAAGAGCCTCACATAATTGATGGTATGCATCTCCTTCCCTCAGGATCCTGGAGCTTCCAGATATATTGTCACAGCACCTGACTTTTATCACTGGCCTCATTTGTCTTCTCTTCACAACACCAACTTATCATACCAAGTGCTAATCTGGCAGCTCCTGGTCTAGGCACTTGCCATGTATTTAATTATTTAATCTTCAGAATAACCCTATAAAATAACTGTTAAGTATTTTCTCCATTTTTATAATTTATAGTACTCAGGTAGAGAGAGTTTAAGGTAACAGAATTTGGGCTCAGTAGTTTGTCTTCAGAGCCTTTCTTCCTAGACGATACAATAGGCTTGTCTGGAAAATTAATTTGCTCTTGACTTTGAGCAGTGTTAGTACCCAAACTCAGTAGAGTATGGAATGAAGCTAAGTAATAATTCTCGTTCAATTATGTGGACATTATCAACTGTCAAAATCCATGATATTTATGTATGTCCGATTTTAAGCAAGAGAGGAGAATTTAAATTCACTAGCATATAAGATGTTCACAATAGTTAAGACTACTTTACAGATCCCACGTTGTGCCAAGCTGTTCAAACCACTTCCTGGAACTTCCTTTTTCCAGGATTAGCCTTCCTACCTCTCTTCTTTTACTAAACTCCTGCTCTCTTCAATACCTAGCTCTCTTGTTTCTTCCCAGACCACTATCTCAGTTGTAATCTCATCCTGTCTTTGTGCCATATTCCAGTATTTAATGCCTCAATCATAACTCTGCAATGCTGACATTTCCTTGTTTGTTTCTCTTTTGCTCATTATTTGAGAGAAAAGGGAGAGCCAATGCCTTATTTTTATCATCACAGTTGTACCAATAATGTGTCATCTGTAATGACCTTCTACTTAGTAAATTTAGAATTGGCAGCTCTGAGTTGGAATCCTAGAATGCATTCAGTTCTAAAGTATGGCAAGCATTTGTGCTTAGAAAAGAATTAGCAAAGCCCTGAATAAAAGTCAGCTTTATTAGGAATGATGATGCTTAGCTGAATCTAATGCACTGACTACAGAGAACCGCATATTAAACTGGACCCTGTAGTGAAAAATGCAGCCTGTATGAAATACAAATGTTTTACTTAAAATTACTAGGGATTTTAAGGTTTTAGGAAATTTTGATGTCATCTAATACAAAGATTCCTAAAACTGGTTATACATGAAATCAGTTGGGAAGTTTATTTATCATATAAATTCCAATGTCCCTCTTTTAGGTCCAAGTAAAGCCCTAGGATATATCAGGGATATTATGCTTCAGCTAAACCATGGACTGATGTTTTGGAGTCACTGGTCTAATGTATCATCTTTGCCCCTACCCTACATGCTTTCCTTCTAGGTTGGCTACTCTTTCTAGTAATTGTGAAACTTCAAAGAATTTTCTCCCCGTTTATGGGCACTGGTCACTTTAATAAAAATAGGATATCTTAATCCAGATAAATAACTTTATCATTAGAGCTATACAAATTTGCCATGCTAGCGCATGGATATGCTCAGTGGTCTTTTTGATGCAGACATTTCTGCGGTAGACATTCCTCCTTCTTCTAGGACATTAATATACATGTGACAGAATTAGTCTAAGTGCAGCTGACTTTCTGACCTACAGAGAGTAGTAGGATCACACAGTCTCTAGTTTAGAAGGTGCTGTACTCAAGTCAACCTTGAGATGTTTTTCTTTGGCAATTACAAGAAATAGTCATCCAGCAACTGTTCTAACTTGTTTACTGAAGTCTGGAGTAGACTGTTCAATCCAGGCCAACTCTCAATCGATTTTAATATAGAAACTTCCTCTTCCGAGCTAAGAGCTCTTCTCTGAAACTTTTATATCTTTGTCCTAGCAAGTCCACCAAAGGAGCCACAAAGGACAAACTGCTCTTTCCTCCACAGGACAGCCCAATCGAGCATTGATGACAGCTAACAAACCGTCAATCCCAGTCATGAACTATATGATAAACACGCACAGTCTTCTTCTCTTTCAGGAAAAACAGTAGCAAAATGATCAGAAATATTATCTCTGTATATGTAAGTTACTAATAAATGCACATATCACCTTTGCCTTAAGAGTTTGGACATATGAATGTGAACAAAGTTAAAATCTGCAGCTTAAAGGAAAGGTAGTGGCTCCTTCCCCGCTGTCCCTCTCTTCCTCTCTATCAGAATGAGCCTCCTGAGTAACCAATGTCCAACATCAGTTTTAAAATTACTAGACATTGGTGAGCTGATTTGGGGTTGTTGGCAGTGTGCCAGCACAATAATACAAGTCAAGCTGTTTGAAAGCTCACCAAATTACAATATTAACCTTGGAAGATAGATACAGGCCGATTTGCAAATCTTATTTTGATCATTAACATGCACTAGTGAGAGAAAACAAACATCAGCCTTTCCCTGGACATCTATTTCTTGTTTGCCCATGCTAATTAGCAGCATTTGCATAAATACATAAATCCTGTGTGTTCCTCAATGTATTCAGAGCTCATTTCTCATTAGCTTCAGTAAATATTCCCACATTGCACACAGATTGACTCTCGACCTTTGACCAGGCCAAACCCAGGAGCACATTGTCTCTCTGACTTCTTTCTCTGGATATGCTAAAGTAGAGAATAAATCAGTCAGATAAGGAACCTTATAAACCATCTGACCAACCACCTTAGTTTGCAGATTGAGAAATTGAGATGGGTGCATTAAGTAAATTGCCCCCGAGTCACAGTCCTGGAATCTGTGCTGGCACTAAGGAATGGCATTATAATATGCATTTTCCTAAAGTTGCTCCACCTGCCTTACTTTCTCTTTGCTGCAATCAGTGTTGCCTGGGGCTGTGGTCATCTCAAGCTCTAGGTGGGAGGTGAACCACTTCCAAAATGACTCATGTGGCTGTTGACAGGACTGTTGAGACCTCGGATTTTCATCAGTTCTTTGCCATGTGGGTTACTGCATAAGGTAGATCATACTGTGATAGCTGGCTTCCCCCAGTGAGAAATTTAAGAGAGAGCAATAGAGGACCCTAAGTTTTTTTTATAACCTAGTCTCCAAGGTGATAGTCTTATCACTTCTGCTGTACACAATTTGTTAGAAGTGAGTTACTAAATCCAGCCTATACTCGAAGGGAAGGGATAACACGTGGGTGTCAATATCAGGAGGGGGGGATGTGTAGGGCTATTTTAAAAGCTGCCTACCATAATAGTCCTCTGAACATTGCCCACCACGCCAAACTCTCCCTGATCCATGATGTACTCGTTTGCTCTCAGGCAGGTAGGGAGGCCCTGCAGCAGAAACAGCAGGCTTTCGAATCATAGATTCATAAAATTGAGCATAAACTGGAACTGGATGCAGCCTGCCTCAGAGCTGCAGATACAATGAAATTACATAAAATCTCAACACTTCTCTTGCTGACCACATCCCAGAAACTGGCCTGGGACCTGGGTGGCTTTGAAGAAGAGCAGAGCTGTTGGTTTGTTGTAATAAAACAGATGGCAGTAAGTAGAGGTTGTAGGAATTGTCTGATTTTAACCATTGCTGCACAGACATACTACTTTGATGTCAGAGTAAATAATTTTCACCCCTAATTAAGCCCACTTTGATTGGGAAAATGAGCCTGAGCTGGTTGTTTTTATTTTCATGAACCTTGAGGGTCAATATCTGTACAGGTTGGACCTGAAGCCAAAAATTCAAATGCCTCCAGGGCCAGGTGTGTGTGAATTGGGCCAGGCAGAAGACAAAATGGAATGGTAGGGATTATGGGAATGTGGAAAGGCAGACTTCGCTAAGGCATCCTGTGGTACTGACTTTTAGTAAGAAATATATATTTGATCTTTGTCATTTCAGGCTCATTTCAGGCTCAAAGCTCCTAAAACACTTGGGATTGTCTAAGTGATAAGAACATAAAGGTGTAAGGAGCCTTTTGTTATTCATGATAAGGCCCTTTCAGTTACATCTGAGTTTATGTTAATGGAGTGATTTTTGGAAAGACCCTCTGGATAGAGGTTGGTTGTCAGGGAAACCAAAGAGGATTGAAGAGTTGGAACTTCCAGCCCGCTCCGTGACCCCAGGCAGGAAAGAAAGGCTGGAGATTTCAATCACCAATGGCCAATGATTTAATCAATTGTGCCCATGTAATGATGCCTCCAATAAAAACTGTCGAGGACAGGGTTCAGAGAGCTTCTCAGGTGATGAACCTGTGGCAATGCTGAGACAGTAGTGCTCTTGGAGAGAGCATGGGGGCACCTCACCCCTTCCCACACACCTGCCCCCATGCATCTTTTCCATCTGGCTGTTCCTGAGTTATATCCTTTTAAAATAAACCAGTAATCTGGGGCACCTGGGTGGCTCAGTTGGTTAAGTCCTCGACTTGACTCTTGATTTCGGCTCAGGTCATGATCTCAGGGTCCTGAGATCAAGCCCTGTAAGGGCTCTGTGCTCAGCAGGGAGTCTTCTGGACAGTTTCTCTCCCTCTCCTTGCTCTTACCTCCCCAATCCCTTCCAAGAAGGGGCGAGCGAGCACTCGCTCACGCTCTCGCTCTCTCTCAAATAAATAAATCTTTTAAAAAAATAAACTGGTTATCTCGTAAGTAAATGTCTTACTGACTTCCGTGACCCACTTTTTTTTTTTTTAAGATTTTATTTATTTATTTGACAGAGAGAGAGGCAGTGAGAGAGGGAACACAAGCAGGGGGAGTGGGAGAGGGAGAAGCAGGCTTCCTGCTGAGCAGGGGGCCCGACACAGGGCTCCATCCCAGAACGCTGGGATCATGACCTGAGCCGAAGGCAGACACTTAACGACTGAGCCACCCAGGCACCCCTCCATGACCCACTCTAATTAACTGAACCTGAGGAAGGAATTACAGGAACCTTTGATTTGTAGTCGATTGTTCTGAAGCACAGATAATAGCCTGAACTTGTTGTGATCGACCTCTCAAAGAGGGGGGTGGTCTTGAACCTTGAACCTGTGGAATCGGATACAGTCTCCAGGTAGATAGTGTCAGAACTGAGTTAAATTGTAGGACACCCAGCTGGTGTCCCAGAATCGCTTTTTGGTGTTGTAAAACAGATGTTAGACAGCTGAATTTAATTCAAAACAAAACACTGTGCTTGCCAAATACGTGACAGTGAGGTGAATTCTGCCTAAACATCGTAAAATGTGAGCCTGCAGGCCTGGAGGTAGGATAGAATTCACAAACCAGGTATCAACCAGATATCCAAGCAACCCCTCAACAGGGCTTACAGGTAGGACCAGCCTAACACAGATCCAGAGAAGATGCGTGCCTAGCTCAAGGGTACAGGAATTTGTGGCTAGAACTCAGGCCTCCTAACTCTGAGTCCAAGTCTCTTTGCATAAATGAAGCTTTAAATATCCATATTGTTTCTGATCCTGGCATTTCTGATGATAAATCTCTCTGCGAATAAATCTCAGTAATAACAGACTAGGGGCAGGATGCTTGTGAGTCTACAGGGGACCAGATGGTTTTCTGGGGTATGTGTATCAGGATAGCAGAGACCCAGACCAATAGGCAGTGTAGGTCTTCACCATGGAGAATGTGCTGGAGCCCAGTATGAAGACAGATCCTAGGAAGGGGCTTTCTTTTTGAGGGTTTCCTCTGCCAGAAAACAGGAGTGCCTAAATAGGCTATAAACAGCAAATCATTCCCTACTAAAGTGACTTAGATGGCCTCAGGGCTGAGACATACTTAATCTTCATTATAAAGTGCCAATATAGAGGGTAAAAGAGACAATGATGGGAAGTTTCTGGCAGTAGTAGGCAGCTTTTCTAGCCACAAGGGCTGATACCAGTGCTGTCAGTGGGATGTAGCCTGCTCAGGAGGAATTTCATCATTAGCCTGGTAAAAAGAGCACAGCAGTAACAAATGCAGCTGATATGAAATACTTAGGCGCCAACCAGCGGCAGTTCCCATAATACATAAATGCTAATTTCCATCCAAAAATCCAGAGATCCGGACAAGGCATTAACCCTGTAAGAGAAGGGATGGAAAAATTACTGGGGTATCAAGGACACAGACCAACAGGCAGTAGGTGAATGTGAGCTCCTCGTCCTAGGGAAAGGCAATAAAGATGTAAGTGGAAAAGCAGTCAGAAACTATGAAAGAGGAAGATCTAGTGCTCTGTAAGGATGAAGTCCTATGCAACAGGAATGTATAGACTGTATAACTCTAAGGTCTTCTACAAGCTAATGTTCCAACTCATTCAAGAAGGTTTTGGTTGCTGTGCAAGATCAAAACATCTGGGTACCTAGAAGAAGGGTTTGGGAAAGGGTTAAAGACTGCTGAAGGTTGAGGAATAAGGCTCAGTCAGGAGTTCCTATTCCATTTTGGAAGCTCCAAAGGAATATCCAGGGAAAGTTGGTAATCCTTCTGCAGATTTGAGTTATAGTATTGAGTCATGAAATTAGATAATCTGATTAATGTCCAGGTGATGTGATATATTCTGATGTCAGAGGAGAACTTCCTTGGCTCCAATGAAAACTTACTCTAAATTTATCACCCAAGAACTAAGAGTAGCCCCAGGGATAAAAATTTCAACCTCTGTTGGATTCTTAGTATTTGGGGAAATAGTAGAGGTGGTAGAAAATGAATACTAATCTTTAAAATAGAGGAATCAAAAATCAGATTTGTTAAAAAAATTTTCAATGATAGCTAAGGTTTATGGTCATAAACTGACTATGTGGCAGGCATTTTGCAGTCATTTCTATTTGGTTCCCAAGTAATATTATTATTGACATTTTACAGATATAGAAACTAAATATTGTAAAGATTAGGTAACTTTCTGACGACTCATAGCTAGTTAGTAGAAGAGATGGGACTTCAAATTAGGTCTGTCTGACTGCAAAGTCTAGGAAATTAACAGAGCCACATTGGAGCAGAGGTCTAATTAGTTCCCTGTATTGTCTACAGAAGTACCAGCCCGAGGCATGTCAAGGGGACTCTCTGCTGGAGAACTGGTTAAGAAACTGTAGACAGCCAGGTGCTGAAATCACTGGAAACAATTTAAGAGGGGAAGAAAAGGAAAAGCCTTGGTATTAAGTGTCTTCTTCACATAAACACATTCTTGCACTATTCCTACGAAGCAGTCATTGGAACCCGGTTTCTTGAATCAATTCATCATTATCTATCAATGCCAGCAGTCATGGGGGATAAAAAGAAGCCAAGGGCTGAATCACACCTGGAATCAGATGGGACTGCAATGGTCCAGGCTTGTGGAATCTGGAGGTTGGAGACTAGGATTGCAGATGATATGGGAGATATGCAGTAATTGACAAGAGAGGATTACATCACTGAGGGCAATAGACATTGGGCTCCAGGTCTGACACAAGGTGGGGCTGGAGTCTGAGCCCTTTATGTTTCAGACACAGGGGTAAGAATTCACACTTTCTGTATGATAATAACTACTGTTTACTGAGCATGTAGTAAGAGTCATTTTGTCAGGTCCTTTCTATGCATTATCTCATTTAGCCCTCACAACAAGCCTGTGAAATCAATGGAGTTATTCCAAGTTTGTAGATAACAGCACCTATTTATTTATTAAGTACTGACCCTGAGTCAGAATCACTACCCAGCACCTTCTAGATGTAGTTATATGTGACTACTGAATATGTGAAAGATGGCTGGTACAATTAAAATGTGGTATAAGTATAAAGGATACTAGGATGCATGAGAAAAAGAATGCAAAATTTCTCCATAATGCTTATACTAATTACTTGTTAATATTTTGGATACATCCCAAATGATAATATTTTGAATTCAGTGGGTTATATAAAATAGTGGCAATAATTTCACCTGTTTCTTTTACTTTTTAAAATATAATTATTAGAAAGTTTAAAATTTCATATGTGGGTCACATATGTGTCTGGTATTATATTACTAATGGACAGCAGTGGACAAGATATCATCTTGTAATGTCTCAAATACCTAAAAAACATACGAAGTAAATTCATAATTAGAATTTACAGTGAGAAAAGCAGGCCTTGGAGAGATTAATATTCCAAGGTCAAACTGATGAGTAATACAGGCTTCTGACCCACACCTGGAAGCTTCCCTGCATTATTTTCCTATTGCTGCTGTAACAAATTCACACATATTCAGTGGCTTAAAACAACAAAACCTTTTTCTCTCATAGCTCTGGAGGCCAGAAGTCTGAAATAAGTGTCACTGATTTAAAGCCAAGGCACTGTCCGTAAACTGTTGGGGAGAACTTCTTTCCTTGCCTTTTCCAACTTCTAGAGAGCTGTGTTTACTGCATTCCTGGGCTCATTACCCCCTCTTTTATCTTCAAAACCAGTCCCATAGCATTTTCAAATTATCTCTGATTCTTCTGTGTTGCCTTCAGTGTTCAAGTCTCTCTCTGACTTTTTCTCAAAAGGGCACTTGTGATTACGTTTCAGCCCCACCTAATTAATCCAGGGTAATTTCTCCATTTCAAGAGTTTTAATCTGGCCACAAAAAGATAACATTCAATGGTGCTACTGACAGTAACCAATGTTATTGGTTAGTCTTGGGTTGTACTTCTAGAGTGCTCCCTAGAGCACTTCCTATTCATCTTTTCTAAGATCTGATAGGTACTGAAAGCAAAAGAGATAAATAAAAAAGTAAATAAGACACAACCCTGATTTTCTAATAAGGGGGAAATACATAAACAAAAACTTATAATGCTCCAAAATTAACACCTTAATGAAGGTATTCCCACAGTCATAGTTGGACAAGAGCCAACAGCAACTTAAATATGGTACTTTCTAAACTCGAAATGTGTTCTCATGTTTAACTCATCTGATGCTTGCAAACTCCTGTGAGGCTAGCATTCTTTCTTTAAGTTTAAAATTATTTCAAGTTAAAAGTTAAAAAGTGGAGAAAATAATCCTGTAAAAACAGTTCAGGCTGAGGAAGAAACCAGGGATCTTAAAGTCAGGTGTGTGAGAAGTTAGTAAGTTAGTAAGGGTGATCATAAGTGGGGTCTTATGACACTTGGTCCAGAAATCCACCCAGTTCAACAAGTGCTTTCTGAAAGCTATCTGGGCCCAATATAAGGTCCTGAGCATTGCTAGAACATGGAATAGTCCCACTGTTAGCATACTCAGAATCTCAGTAGAAAATGCAGATGGGTTACACCTATGCTGCCCCTGACATGTGTTTCTGCAGAAATGTCCAAGGGTAAGTGGCCTCCAGAATGATGTAGTCTCAAACCCTCAACCACAGAATCTTCCCTCTTTTCTTTCAGATCTCCAGCTATTATCCATCCTCAGCTCTGTCTCAGCTGGAGCTGGAGCAAATAGAAATTAGGAAGTATGGTGTCAAAGAACTCACAAAAACTTCCCTCTGTCTTAGATTTTGAGGTCGATTGTGATTTCTTCTCTCTCTACAGAAGGTAGAGAATGATTACTTTGGAATCGCACTTAGAATAGCTCCTCAGCTTTATGAGATCAAACCAACAGAGTGTTTATATGTAAACCTGCTTGTAACACAATTACCACCTGAAACCATAACTTTGATGTTTACTGCATCTTCCCTCTGTCTCATTCCTTTTGCTGTTTTTCACCCCAGTCCTTGAGCAAAAGAGCCTCTAGGTCCTGCTGCTGATACTAGAAATGTTAATAGAGGGAAGGAAGACACTGACAGCTACTTCTTGAAGATTTGGATGAAAGTTTGGCAGATGGTAGAAAAAAAAAAAACCAAATATATCATATACAGATAATGCCTCACATGGAGACTCAGCTGTAAATGATAGAAAATGAAAGGGACTCAGGACAGAAAACAAATTAAATAATACCAATTGGATAAAAAACCATTTTTTTTCTATCAATAAAAAAGCAGTATATCCTGGTCTGGATCTTCCTAGGATCCAGGATAGAACCACAGGATGTAAGGGCCAGAAGAGACTTCAGAGACCACCTTGTCCACATCCTCAAACAAGGAGGGAAAATGAGGCCCAGCAATGGTAAAAGACTTACTCAAGAAGGTATAACTCTAGAATTGGGATTCTGAACTGGTATCTCCCAATCCCGGGTTCTTTCCATAATTTCCAAGAAATCAGTTTGGAAAAAAAAATCATATTAGCTCCATAAAGCAATAATCAAAATGTCCAGCATAATGATAGGTTCTAGGAGATAGCTTGGATTATGGAATGGGCACCAGGCATCAAGAAACAGGCTAGGGTTAGTGGCTTCCCTGAACTCTGAAATGCCTTGAAGTTTGTCATGACTAAGTTCCTGAGTTCTGGAGTAAGATCTCTGCCACTTAACTGTGGAGAGAATGGTATCAAGACCACAGTTCATATTTGGAGAAACCCAGCACCTTAGTAGAGACATTTGGGGATGTGACCAATCAACCCAGCAGTATCTACCCTACATGCAAAAGCCATTTAGTGATTTTGTCCAATCGCTGGTCATTTCCATGGCAGTTTCAATGACATCAACCAAAGGAACTGAACGAATAAGTCAAACAAAATTCCATTTCCAGTGATGGAAACAGTTTGAACTGACACCAAATGCATCACCCCAAAGGTAAAGCTGATCCTTAAATGATCCCCAGAACAGACCTTCCTAGAAGTGTTTCGGTCAGCCCATATCCTTCGGAAGGTACAGAACTTACAAACTCATGAACAGGTAATAATATATTAATAATATATATTTGTGTGTAATACATCTCTTTAGGAGAAGGAACCCTAAATAGTTTGTACACTGATTTCTTTATAAATTGTTGTCTCTAAATTCTTTTATTGCTAGTTATGTATCCATTTATTCAATATTTATTACATGACTATATCATGATGGGTGCTGCTATAATCTCAAGAGACAGCAATGAACAAAGTCAATGAAACTCCTGCTATTGTGGAACTTCTCTTTTAAAGATCTACAGTCTGTTGTTAGAATTGACAGGTTGTTCCACTTTGTGAGAGCCCTGTGAAAGGCGTGATTGTCTTTCTGCATATTTACTATGCTAGGACTTCTTCCTTTGCTCCTTAGAGCCTATCTGCGTAGCTGTACAAACATCCTTAAAATGAATTTACACAAACTGGGGCCTGTGCCTGAATCAAACTAGCCAAACGAAACAAGAGCCAAAAATCATAGTAAAAACAAAACAAAAGCCAAGTCAGTTATTTGTGTCAGTCTGTATGTGATTAGCATCCAAGGAGGATCTTGCAGTGTTGGATCAAATGCTGCACTAAAATGAACCGTTTATGGTATGCACATAACGAAAGCTTCCCCCGAACACCACAGAGATGAGACTGATGAAGCCCAGGAGCGATGGTGTTAACCGAAGATAGAGTTCCCGATGGAAGTTCTCAGGAAGAGATTAAATGGGAAAGCATGCAACTTGCATTGAAACAATCCACCTACAGACAATATGCAAGCAAAACACAGTCTCCAAAGTCCACACAGAAAATGAAGCCCAGAGCCGATGAGTAATTCCCCAAAGTGAAGAAGGGCAAAAAGATGGAAGCAGCTGAGCTAAGAGTGGGCATAAGGTCTGCAATTAAGGTATTCCCAGGGGGTACCAGGGTAAAACCTAAACCTTCCCTTGCACTATTAGACCCTGCCATCTGATCTTATCCACTGCCTAAGACCTCAGAAACAAGCAAAGGAGTGAACATGGAAAAAAATAAATAAAGGAGAGGGAGATGAGAAGAAGTAGCAGCAAATTGGCAAAGGCGGAACACAGGAACATAAGCGGCAAAGAACAAATTTAACCATTTCAAGAAAGTGTCCTCCCTTATGGAAGGTTCTTTCCCGCCTCATGTGTTGTTCTCATATGCTGTTCCCTGTTCCCCTTTCCTATTATTTAGGAACCTTACCTATGCTTTTACCAGTATTCCCCTGATGCCTGCAAATAAGTGCCTAGCACATGGAATGGGCTCAACAAACTGTTGCTTAAAACAGGTACATGAAGAGCAGGACTTTGAGATAAGATAGTCAGAGGGAAGAAGCACTCAGATCCTGCAGTTCCTCATTTTAGAGAATGCTAGCATCTTCCTGTAATATTAGGATAACACATCCTTAGTTTTCCTTTGACTTTCCCTATCACAAATTACACCCAATACAGTAAAACATAGAAAGAAAGAAATATTTTATTATAAGTTGAGATGATTCTCATTTAAAGCCTTAAATCAAAGAATCTACAGAGTCAATGTAATCTCTGTCAATATACCAACAGCATCTTTCATAGAACTAGAACAAATCCTTCTAAAATTCTTGTGGAACCACAAAAGACCTTGAATAGCCAAAGCCATCTTGAGAAATAACAAAGGCAGAGGTATCACAATCCCAGATCTCAAGATATACTACCAAGCTGAAATGATCAAAACAGTATGGCTCTAGCTCCAAAACAGACACAGAGATCAATGGGACAGAATAGAAAGTTTAGAAATAAACCCTTCCTTGTAGGGTCAATTAATTTACAGCAAAGAAAACAAGAATATACAGTGAGGAAAAGACAGTCTCTTCAATAAATGGTGTTGGGAAAATGGAACAGCCTCATGCAAAGGAATGAAGCCAGATCACTTTTTCACACCATATACAAAAATAAATCCAAAATGGATTAAAGACATAAATGTGAGACCTGAAACCATAAAATTCCTAGAAGAAAACATAGGCAGTAATCTGTTTTACATCAGCCTTAGCAACATTTTTCTAGATTGGTCTCTTCTAGCAAGGGAAATAAAAGCAAAAATAAACTACTGAGACTACACCAAAATAAAAAACTTTTGCACAGGGGCACTTGGGTGGCACAGTGGTTAAGCGTCTGCCTTCGGCTCAGGGCGTGATCCCGGCGTTCTGGGATCGAGCCCCACATCAGGCTCCTCCGCTGGGAGCCTGCTTCTTCCTCTCCCACTCGCCCTGCTTGTGTTCCCTCTCTCGCTGGCTGTCTCTCTCTCTCTCTGTCAAATAAATAAATAAAATCTTAAAAAAAACACAAAACTTTTGCACTGCAAAGGAAACCATCAACAAAATGAAAGACAATCTAGTGAATGGGAGAAGATATTTGCAAATGATACAGCCATAAAGGGGTTAATATCCAAAAAATTTTAAAAACTTATACAACTCAACACCAAAAAAAACCCCCAAATAATCTGGTTAAAAATGGGCAAAGGATCTGAACATTTTTTCCAAAAAGGACACACAGATGGCCAACAGACACGTGAAAAGGTGTTCAACCTCTCCAATCATCAGGGAAATGCAAATCAAAACCACAGTGAGATACCACCTCACACCTGTCAGAAGGGCTAGAATCAAAAAGATAAGAAATAACAAGCGTTGGTGAGGATGTGGGGAAAAAAAGGACCCTCGTGCATTGTTAGTGGGAATGTAAATTTGTGCAGCCACTGTGGAAAACAGTACAGAGCTTCCTCAAAAAATTAAAAACAGAAATACATACGATCCCATAATTCCACTACTGGGTATTTACTCAAAGAAAACACACACTCACTCAAAAAGATATATGCACCTCTATTTTTATTGCAGCATTATGTCCAATAGCCAAGATATGGAAGTAACCCAAGTATCCATTAGACACACACACACACATACACACTAAACTGGAATATTACTAAGTTATTAAAAAAAAGAAATCTTGCCCCTTGTGACAGCATGGATGGACCTGGAGAGTATTATTCTAAATGAAATAAGTCAGTCAGAGAAAGACAAATAGCATACGATTTCACTTCTATATAAAATCTAAAAAACAAAACAAAGAAACAAACAACAAAGAAACAAACAAAAAACAGACTCTTAAATACAGAGAACAAACTGGTGGTTGCCAGAGGGGAGCAGGTGGGAGGATGGGTGAAAATAATAAAGGGGATTAAGAGGTACAAACTTCCAGTTATAAATAAGTCATGGAGATTAAAAGCACAGCATAGGGAATATAGTCAGTAATATTGTAATAACCTTATATGGTGACAGATGGTGAGTACACTTATTGTGGGTGAGCACTGAGTAATGTATAGAATTGTTGAATCAATATGTTGTACACCTGAAACTAATACAACATTGTATATTAGTTATACATCAATTTGAAAAAAATAAGCTTAAACCATCTTCCAATGCTTTCCCTTAATTACAATTTTCTCTGCCTTAATGAACAGTTAATGTTCTTTCATTTACAGTACATCTATGGTCAGCTTCTCTGACTGGATTTAGTCTTAAAATGTTTTCCTCTTCATAACTATTCTCCTCTCTGTTCTTTACATATTTCTTCTCTGGCAGTTTTCTCTTCAGGTAAGGTAGAGAGTAAAAAAGAGGGCATAATATTATTTCTTAGTATCAGTTTTATCATGAATATTAACATCTCGAAGACCAATTAGAATAACTCTAAAATGTCTTTGTGGTACAACTGGGGAAATTTGAAATGTGGATTTTATGTGTGGTGATTTTATTTTATCATCGTGATTATAGAGGAGAAAAACTTGTTTGCAAGAATACGTACTGAAGAATTAAGAAAAGAAATGGCAGAACGCTGGCAGTTTATTTTCAGAGAATATTCAGTTAGGCAAACTGCAAAGTCAAAAAACACCCACAAGACTGCCCTCACTTCATCTGAAAGTTAGAAGCATTCCCCAAATCACCCTCATGTTTGATAACTCACTAGAATGACTCATGGAACTTAGGATAGCTTTATACTTTTTTGTGTGTGAATAACTTTTTTTATTATGTTCAGTTAGCCACTGTATAGTAAGTACATCATTAGTTTTTGATGTCGTGTTCAATGATTCATTAGTTGCCGATAACACCCAGTGCTCATCACAATACATGCCCTCCTTAATACCCGTCACCTGGTTACCCCTTCTGCCCACCCCTCTCCCTTATGAAACCCTCAGTTTGTTTCCCGGAGTCCAGAGACTCTCATGGTTCGTCCACCTTTCTGATTTCTTCCCATTCAGTTTTCCCTCCCTTTCCCTATGATCCTCCATGCTATTCCTTATGATTACAGTTTTACTATTGAAAAAAAGATACAAATTAGAACCAAAGGAAGAGGCACATAGGGCATGGTCTGGGAAGTTTCCCAAAGTGAAGCTTCCATTGGGTGGAAGCATCCTTAGGATGTATTACTCTCCTGTCATTAACATATGATAGTATATACAGAGTACTGTCAACCAGGGAAGTTCACCTAAGCTTTAGTGTCAAGAGTTTTTATTGAGACTTTATTACATAAGCAATATTTGATGATTCATTGCCTCTGTGGTTGAACTCAATCTCTAGCATGTTCCCTTCCCCAGAGGCAGGGCTGATATCACATTGCCCAAAGTTGGTTGATCAACGAAATTATCATATTTTATTGAGATATGATAAAATCTCTTGGTTTATCCTTGCAGTCAATATGGAGACATGAGTTATATACATTAAATAAATAGGGTAGCTTGATAATTGGCTGAAACATGATACCCAAAGAGTGGCTATTAATAAACTGAGGTCCACAGGTGACAAAGTTTCTGGTGGATTGTCACAGAATTCTGTCCTTTGATCAACCAACCAATTTGCAGTACAGTACCAACGACAATAATAAAAGCTCAGAAAATTGGGTTAGCCTGATATAAGCTGCACTTCACGAACCTGATTGGTCTTATAATAATGCCTTGTTTCTCTTACCATTTCTGTTCGGTATTCTATATCATTTGTCTGGACCAGGAGTCCTAAAGTCTTTCAGAGTATCGAGGGCCTCCTTTTCAGTCTCCTCACTGAGCCTATATGTCAAATATTACACCTTCCTTGTTTTAATACTCCTCTCCCTACTGGGCGGCAAAAAAGCACAATGCATTTGAGGATTTCCCTTCTAACTGTAGTCTGCCAATACTACTCTAGCTGTTTCAATTAACAAAGCATTCTTCCTTCTTCTTTTGGTCCAAATATTAAAAAGTACTGTTTTTTTCTTATATTTTTCTGTAAGCTTCAGCTTCTTGACATTGACCATGCTATTTTCCCAGCAGTAGGGTACACAGAGAAAAAAATATTGCACAGGATGACTTTTGTGTGTTGATTTTGACATTCTCATCTGTAAAATGGGAATAGAAATACCTGTCCTGCCAAAGACACATGTTTTTGTAAAGACCAAACAGGGTAATGGTTGCAATAGTCAAACCTAATCTTAGAACACTAAACTCAAGGTAAGTCAAATTATTACTGCATAAACATTCTTTCTTATGCTTACCTATTTCAATCCTTCAATATGCATTTTCTCACAAAGATTCTATATTAGCAATGATTACAAAAAGAATAACATTGTATATTAGATCAGATGCATTTTTGTATCCAGAGGACTTTCATGCCTATCATCTCATTTAATTTCCATTAACATCCTGAATATTAGTTAGAACAGAAATGAATTTCCCCATTGTGTAGGTAAGGAAACACATGTTTCAGGGAATTGAAGGTTGACCAAGTCTGCATGCACATCAAATTATAGAATAAAATTTAAATCCATGTCCTCTGCCTCCCATTCCTGCCCCCCTTCAACCTCCAGCCCCATTATATACATTGTGCCATGATGTTTGCTATGTCTAAATGAAAATACTTGTTTATGCTGTCTGGGAACTGCCACAAATCCAAAGGAGTTTCCTTTCATCCTCTACCAAAAGCTTACATTTAAGGTCAGTGGGAAATCTATCAGATTAATAAGTTTACTCTAAGGTCTGAAGGGCTCAAGAGACTGCTGAATGTGTTAAATCTCCAAGGTATATTTTCATTTTAACAGAGAGTTCCTCAGCAATTTCAGGCAGTGTGCCAGCCAGGAGGTAGAGGCTTGACATTTTTTAGCAGAGAGTTTGTCTCAAAGTCCCTCAGATCACTTCATCTGAGCAGCTGTTTGTTTTTGCAATTAATAAAATAAAGGCCATGGCAGTTCCTTGAAATACAAATCCATGTTGCATTAGAGCCGTTGCTAGAGATGAAGTTACTTGTATCTCAGAAAAAAATCCCCATGAGCCCTGCCATCATAATCATTATATGAAAAACTCCCACCCGATATTTCATATTCAATGTTCTTTTCAGGCATGACTTTTGATTATATTTCAAACTTATAATAAGGCAAGTTATATTTGTTTATTTATTTCATATTAAAATATTCAAAACTATGAATGGACTATTTTAAAGAGGAGAAATCAGGAGAAACATATATAAATTGAGCTACATTGGAAGATACAAAAATTCCATCCCCAAATTCAGGCATCTAAATACAATGCCTGTTATGCTCATTGTATATGCTTTCATATTTAATACTTGAAACCTAGGAATAACTGAGTAAGGAATCAGGCAAAATTGGCAAACGTGATCAAAGTGAGTAATAAAAATAACTGACATTTATTGAGCCAGGGACTGTGCTAAGCACTTAACATGCATTATCTTGGGTACTCCTCTCAACACCTCAGTGGGGTGGGCTCTACCATCTTGATTTTAGAGATGAGGGAGCTAAGGTATATGGAGTCTAACTTGCTCAAGAGACAGACCATAATCTCAAATATCTGATTGACTGAGAAGTTTATTTTCTCTTGTGCTACGTCATATATGCTCCCGGCAAAAAAATAGCATGAAAGCTAATGACGGTAAGTTTCAGGCCCATTTTAAAAAGAGGAAAGATGAAATCGCGCTCATTTCAGAATGCTGCCTCCTTGTGTGTAAAGAGCTATCCATGGTGCTTCCAAGTCCAAAATAACAGAAAACATATGTAAGACTTTGGCATTCATTTGATTTGTCACATAGGGCAAGTCCTCTGTATCTCACTAGTACGTTGAGATATGGGTTTGAATTTTGTGATGTAAAATAAAAAATCATTTGATTGAAAATCGGTAGCAAGAAAAATGACCAGACAACTAAATCTTGGCATGGCATCTAATGGTGGTGTTATATTCATGACAGCCTAATTGAACACTGCAAAGTCTGCTCATGGAGTTGCAGGTACATTTCCATCTCTTTTCCATACTGCTTGCTTGTTCTGAGCTTAGGGCCTCATTCTGGCTATTTTCCCCAGTGGAATGCTAACCTCATTTCTCATCTTATTTTATAACCTCAATAGCCCTCACTTTCCAATTTTCAGCTTAAAGACTTCCCTGGCAATTGACTCTTGGAATGACCATCGTTATTCTAATCTTGCACCTTGAGTCCAACTTAGTCACACAGACTTTGTATTTTATTGTCTCATGTTGTACATGTTAAGAACGTAAGCTCTTTAAGGATAGGGGCTATTTTTCTCTTTCACCTTTCACACATCTAGTAATTCTACACATAAGATTAGACATTCAAACACATTTTTAAAAGTTATTTTTGGATGGCTCTGAATATAAAAACAAGCCACGTGATTCCTTAAAAAAAGAAAAGCTGACCCTTAGGTCAGGTAAAGTCTAAGATACTGTTAGATATCAAAATGAATAGATTAAAAAGACTGACAATGCCAATTGTTACTGAGTACATGGAGCAACTGGAACTCTCATATTATTGGTGGAAAATCAAAATGGTTAAGATGCCAGAACTACTTTATTAAAATTTCTGATATTTTTAAATAAAACTAAACATAGTGCTCCTTTTTGACCTAGCAATTCTACTACTAGGTATTAATCCAAGAGAAATAAAAATATATTTCCACAAAATATTTACACCTGAATATTCATAGCAGGATTATTCATTTTTTAACAATTTTTTATTATGTCATGTTAGTCACCATACTGTACATCATTAGTTTTTGATGTAGGTCTCCATGATTCATTGCGTATAACACCTAGTGCTCCATGCAATACGTGCCCTCCTTAATACCCATCATGGGGCTAGCCCATCCCCCCACTCCCCTCCCCTCTGAAACCCTCAGTTTGTTTCCCAGAGTCCATAGTCTCTTGTGGTTCATTCCCCCTTCTGTTTACCCCCGCTTCATTCTTCCCTCCCTTCTCCTACTGATCTTCCTATTTCTCATGTTCCACAAATGAGTGAAACCATATGATAATTGTCTTTCTCCACTTGACTTATTTCACTTAGCATAATCTCCTCCAGTAACGTCCATGTTGCTGCAAATGTTGGGTAATCATTCTTTCTGATGGCTGAGTAATATTCCATTGTATATATGGACCACATCTTCTTTACAGGATTATTCATAATAGCCCCAAGTTGGAAACAGCCTGGTTTTCCATCAAATATAATAGATACACAAACTAGTATATTTGTGGATTGTAAAGTTATCTAGTAATACAAACGAAAAAAAAAAAGCTATTGCTATTCACAACAACATCTATGGATCTCAAAAAAAACATGCTAAATAAAAGAAGCTTCACACACACACACACAAACAATCTTAATATATGATTCCATTTATGTGTAATCTTAGAACAAGCAAACCTGGGTTATAGTGGAAAATAATTAGAACAATGGCTGCCTTTGGGAGATGGAATTGAGGATCTACTCATATGGGAAAGCATTATGAAGGAACTTCTGGGATGATGGTTGTGTTCTGCATGTTGATAAGGAATTGGGTTGCACAGGTAAATCTGGTTGTCTGAACTCACTGAATGATATCCAAAAGATGGAAACATTCCACTGTATAGAAATTTTATATTAAAAAGCATAAACACATCTTGAACACTAGTTAATAAGATGCATAGTGAAGTATTTGTACTGATGTCTCCAACCTATATTAAAATAAGATATATCAAAAAATAAGATAGATTGATGGAAACAGAGGAATGCATAGGTATATAGATAATTGATGAAACAAAGATAGTAAAATATTTATTACAGAATCTAGGCGGTAGGTATGTGGGTGGGTGTTCATGAGAAAAATGTTTAAGTTTTCAGTGTGATTTATTTTTTATTTTTAGTTTTTTTAGTTTTCGGTGTGATTTAAAATGCTCATAAATGAATGCTTAATGTTAGAAATAAAGTCAATAAACACATATATAACAATCTCAGCCACTCACTGGTTGGGTGGAATTAATGCTCATCTTGATATTGGTCATGAATGGAAAGGGAATTATTAAGAGAATTGAGACTGCCTGACAATCAGTAGACATAAGTCTTTATATATACACATAACTCCTATATAGGTCTCTCTCTATATATATATATTTATAGATATGTATATCTATATCTGTATCTATCTTTATCTATATCCATATGTATATATGATAGAAGCACAGTATCACTGAAGACTTTGGCAAATCTCTCATATCAGAAAGATATGTCTGAAGGAAACTTTTCTCCCATCTTATTCTTGAGTTTGAAGCCCTGTCACCCCGTGTCTTTACTTCAGAAAATGTGACTCATGTACTTCCTGAATTGGAATCACTTGCAGCACTAAACCTGCAGATTTTAAGACCTAATCTATTTGGTCTAAGGGTCTGGGTTCAGAAATCTGTTCTCCTAGTAAGTTCTTAGAGTTTAGATCACCTCTTGTGGTGAATAAAGAAATAAAATTTCTTATTCTTATGTATCAGGAATTTTGGTTGAGAAGCAGTGCCACCAACTGTCAGTTTAGTTCATGTGGCAGTCAACAATATTGCATTCATATTTCTGGATGTGGGAAAGTTGGTATGAGAATAGAAAGGAGAGAAACAATGGGTGGCTATGGGGGCAGTTGGCAGAAAGAGTTCTATCTTGAATGCATTCTGACTGATGGATATACCGATAGCATGTACCGATGGGAAGCAGTTTAGACCCATGAGGGAAATGAAACTCCCACTCTTAGTAACTACCTCATGTAGTTTGGAAGACATAGCATCCGCTCTGCTAAACCTCCAGTCTGAGACAGAAGATCTCATAACGCACATTGAGCTAGTTCACAAACTAATGAGAAAGGATAGATTGAGAGAGAGAGGAGGAAAGGAGGAAGAAGGAAGGAAAGGGGGGAGGGAGGGAGGAAAAGGCAGGAGGGTGAGAGGAACCTCTGAAAATGATATGAATGCTGTAAAACTACACTGTATGTGAATAGCTCTATCTAGTACTTTCCTGGTTAAATTTTGAAGCCACCCCCACCCCACCTATTCTATTAATAGAAAATTGAGCGTCTACTGAGAGGTGAATGAAGTCACGTTGCCACTGCTCTTCACCGCCACATGGTGTCACTGTTGACACTGGTCCTTTCCACACAACAGAACCAGAATGCCCAATATACAGAACGTCTGTCTGGACCAGATTCCTAAACAGTCAGCTGTGATTCTTTGAAGGAAGATTAACTCTCTATCTCAGGCAAGGGTCACAAACTGGTTGCCTGTGGGCCAAATTCAACTGTCAGAAGTGGTTTATTTGGCAGCATACTTATCATGGCAGACATTATTGTCTCTGTTTTACACCAGCCTGATCCAACCCTTTACAATGCCTGACGGGCAGCATTTGTGCTTGGAATCCTGAACCTGGTGCTAGGCTTAATCAAAGAAGCACCATGCTTTGACTCTCATATTATGGATCTCTGAACTTAGTATTTCCAGGTGATGCACAGCCTGTTCTCAGAACTCTGTCCTGGAATCCCAGGGCATCATCCCCTTCTCTCCTCAAAGATCCATGCCAGGAGCTGGGCATCTTTCCCATTTAACCTCTTGACACAGAAAAGACCCAATTAAAATCCTTTTTTGAACAATCGCCTAGACCTCCTACATTCCTAAGAGTGATTATCCTCAGTGATCACAAATATTCTCAGGGATATTTGATGTTGGCAAATGGGGTGCTCACCTTCAATGACTCAAATCAAAGTGAATTTCCTGGCATCTCTTCTCACTAGAGAAGATTACCTCTGGCTGGGTTGCCTAGAAGCTACATAGATACAAACTACTATCTCTAATACCAATTCCTAGAATGACTTATTAGTAGTTCTCAGATTTATTGTTTCATGGACTGGTGAGTCTTTAGTGCTAGGGACAATATAGAGTTGTCAAAGAATTTTAAAATTTTGCCAAGTTAGCACATTTAAAAACATCTATCACCATAATTTTATGAAGATGATTATAAACACTTCTGTGATGCATATCCCTATCATAAATTGTTATGTACAATGGCACGTATATCCCTAGGGTGAATTTCTACAATTAGAATTTTATACTTTTATTGCTGTTGTGAGTAAAATATTTCTATTTTATGTTATAGCTTATTATTATTGCTATGGTGCTATTATGCAGTTACTGATTTTTTTCCCTTTATATTGTAACTGGATGGCTTTTAAATGGCTTTATAATATAATGACTTTTGAGCTAATTCTTTTCTATTTGAGCTAGAAGTCTCCCAGGCAAACTGAGTTATCAAAGTTTCCCAGGAAAACTGAAGCAGTATTTTGAGAGGAATGAGTCTGACATAAGTATTTATTCTGGTTTTGGAGTTATTTATTACATTCACCTAATTTATGAACCCTTCAGGTTGGAAAAGATGAACAATAATGTGCAGAGTTGTGCAAAGATGGATAAATATCTATTCTTCTCCTCAACAGCTCTCAGGTGAAGCTGAAATTACTTCACCAAACAGCTAAAATTCCACCAACATCATGTTAGAATATTATTTATTCATCTCCATTATTGTGAGTACTTTTTTTCAGTCTTCCAGTTGCTATTAGGAGGGAGTTTCCATAAACAGTCTGCCCAGCCTTTAATTCTTCCTCTCAAAGTAGAATTATACCTTATAAAGTGTGAGACACCTGCCCTGTTCACAGTAGACTCTCTTCTTCCCACCATCTCTCCATTCTCCATCCATCTCTTCTCTCTGGGGCCAGCTGCTCATAATATGTGCCCTTTTGGTCTATCTCTATGTCCTATAATTTTTACAGAGACCTGTCACTGAGGGAGGCCCATGGTTTTCCAGAGCTGCTTCTGAGTAGTTAGAAAAGTCTAATTCTGAAGTTCAATATTAGAATCTCCATCACTGCCATACCACAAAGTCATATTTTAAAAAATACTTCTATTAGCAAACTGGTGCGGTCATTGTAGAAAACAGTATGGCGTTTTCCTGAAAAGTTAAAAATAGAACTACCCTACAATCTAGCAATCACACTACTGAGTTTTTACCCAAAGAATTAAGAAAATCTGATTCAAAGGGATATATGCATCTTTATGTTTATAGCAGCATTATTTACAATAGCCAAGATATGGAAGCAGTGTTGATTGATTGGATATGGATAAAGAAGATGTGATATATCATATCACATATCACATATATTAATGATATATCACATACATCATATATGTGATGGAATATTTTTCAGAATAATATCTTGCCTCTTGCAATGAGATGGATGGAGCCAGACAGTATAATGCCAAGCAAAATAAGTCAGAGAAAGACAAATACCATATGATCTCACTCATATGTACAACTTAAGAAACAAATGAACGAAGGGAAGAAAAAGAGAGAGAGAGACAAACCAAGAAACAGACTCTTAACTACAGAGAACAAACTGATGGTTACCAGAAGGGAGGTGGGGGGGGGGGGGATGTGTGAAACACGTGATAGGGATTAAGGAGTATACCTGTGACGAGCACCCGATGTTGTATGGAATGTTAAATCACTATATTGTACATCTGAAACTAATATAAAATTGTATGTTAACTAACTGGAATTAAAATAAAAAACTTAAAAAAATACTTCTATCAGTAATAAAGCTGATGTTTTTGTCTTCACCCATTTTCCACCATTGTCTTTCTTTAATTAGTTAGAAACTTAGTTGGAGTTAAGGTGGATCTTAATTTTGCTCCTCTTTAAATCACCAATAATTCATATATTCAAAAGACACATAAATATACATATATGCATATATATACATACACATATATCAAGCCAATTTTGAGAACTGTGTACCAGATTTAGAGGAAGGATTAAGAGTTTAATCAGCTGAAGATATAGCACAAAAAGACTAGAATTTACAATATGGACTCTATAACAAAAATGCAGGGTGGATCTGTAGAACAGGAATATCAGCAGACTTTATGAAAAGACAAACAGGAAAAGCTGCTAGGAGAATAAAAGTTTTAAATAATATTTTAAAACAAAGAGGACTTTTGAATAGCAAAACAAATAAAGGGCCTAATTTTATATGTCAGTAACTCTTAGAGATTTCAGCTGTTCATTAAAAGATCAACCAAAAAGAGTGACTAACCCAAATGGCAAAGCAAATATGCCTATTCTTAGGGTTTGTCAAGGCACTAACTGCCCCAATGTGACTTCATTCACCCTGAGAACCTACAATGTTTTAGAAATGTCAACCTTTAAATTTGCAGTTACTTTACATAAACTATTAGGTATACTCCTGTGATCCAGAAACATCATGAAGTTATAACTACAAATTGTGCTCATAGTTGCAGCTACACCTTGATTTCAAACAATTTTAAAGGCAATATTCTAGAAGGCCACAAGATGGGGGTATTCCCGCATACAAGCAAATAACCTAAAGTCATGCACTGAACTCGTTAGGTTTTGACCAATAAGGTCACATGTGAGTATTTAAATTTAAATGTATTAAAATTCAATAATGAAAAAATGAGTTCCTCAGTTGCACTAGCCGCATAGCGTAAACTCAACTTGCCACATGTGGTTAGTGATTACTGGACAACGAAGAATAAAACATTTCCATAATTACAAAATTTTCTATTGATTTTTTTCGATGTTTTTTCAATTAAAAAATGCGGGAGGCTTTAAAGAGTGCTGATTCTTCCCATTATTTATAACACTAACAAATGGAAGAATTTTAAATGTCCAGCAATAGAATTTTGGTCGTCTGAATTGTGACATAAGTGCGTGCTAGAATATTACATAGCCACTAAAAATAGTATCTTCTTAGAATATAGGGGAATGTTTATGATATAATTTCAAGGCCCAAAAAGAGGAAGTAAAAATATGTATACATTTTATAAATACATGTATCCATATATATGAATATATGATATAATTCTAAATATATATACATATATACTTACATAGAAAGAAAGAAAGAGGCCATAATATTGTCAGCGATTAACTGTGGGTAATGAAATTATCAAGGATCTTATTTTCTTCTTTGAACTTTACCTTATTTTCAATCTTTGCCAAGATCAAGAGAAAAATATTAACAACAGAAGAAACTATAAAAATTATGTAGAGGTTTTAGGACTTCAGTAAAAGCTAAAATGAGTTTTGGAAGATTTTGGTACTTCGGTTTAAAAAAAAACTTTAAAGTTTTTTACCCATATAAAGTTTTGTATATGCCTATAAATACTCATATGCATAAAGCATCTGCATACTTTTTGTCACCAGGGCAGTTTGTAAATTTATAATTTGTACCACGTCACTGAGGCCTACTAGGGCAGTTGAGTGGTCTCCAGATTCTCCCTCTAGTGCTGGACCTATTTGACACCTGAGCCCAGTGTTATATTCATTCATTCATTAGGAAGCAAATCAGTAAAACATTTCACATGTTCAGAAGTGTTCTGAATGAGGGTGTCTTCTGTTTCTATTGCTGTTCCTTAACATACGTTCTTTTCTCACTGGCTCTTTCAAAAACTGGTTGAAATTCATGAAGACTCCAGTATCTGGCTTATGAAAGGAAGCTCAGACTTTCCTGGGTTCGTTTGCTTCTTCTCTCTACTTCCCACCTGCAGGCAGGGTGAGGAAAGCCCTGGGCACCAGAGGGAGCTTGCTCTGGTGGGGCTGGCCGGCTTGTCCGGGCTCGGAGTCCTACCAACTTCTGGCCTTATGCCTTCAGTTTTCTGGCTTCACTTTTCTGATTTGTAAAATGAGGGCTACATGGAGAATTCTTGCGGAATTATAATAATTTAAGCAAAGTGCCTGGATCACAGAAGGAATTTAGGTTTTTTTAGCTGTTATTAGGCAGATGTTCATTAATGAACAAATAATCCTCTTTTTTCCTCCTTTCATCAAATATTTTGAGCCGGTGGAAGACTTTATATTATCTGGCTAGGAGATAGGCTATGTTTAATCTCTGTGTAGCTGTAGGTGTCAGAGTTTGTCCTGCTTCAATCAGTTGTAATCCTCTCTTAGTTCAGTGTGCTGCAGTGTTTCACACCCAGAGGCCATGGAGAGATTACTGGTGGGGAAATGAATAGTTTACTTTGCTAAAATGAGAGGGGAGACTGTGAGAGATGAGATGGAAACAAAATCATGGAGCTTCCTCAGGCCAATCAAATTTGAAAAGAGTACCTAAAAGAAATGGAGGATCTGGAAATTTATTTCCTCAAATATTTTGTACATGTGTACTCTAGAAAAATCCTTGCACACCCTTTGTTTTGAATTTGTTCTTAGATTTTACATTAGGGAGGTACTGGGTAGATAAGAAGTACAAGCAAAGACTTCTGAGCACTGGTAACTGTGGAAAGAAAATAAAGAGATTGAGGAGGTAAAGCCACAGATGCCTCAGTTTCCCTCCTCTGTAGCTGGGACCCTTAGAAGGAGGTCATAGAAACACTGGGATTAGTATTGGAAGGAAGAGAATTTGGGGGCACTCAAAAGAAAGATCAGATCATTTTAGTTAGATAGAAATGAATGCACTATACTGTATTTTCTCTGCATATTTAAATGTAATGAATATTTGCAGGTGTAATATACACCCTTCTTTTTATTCATACATACCTGTTAACTACATCTGATGTTTTCTTTTATTTAAACTTTTTTCTCAAGTTATTGTGTTTTTAGGAAAAAACCATCTCTTACCATTTGAAAATACTTTCAAGTACTTTTTTTGGCACCTAATATATGTATATACGTAACACTTTGCTACGTATCGGCAGATCCTGATCTGGATCCCTAGCATGGAGTGCAGACCTGACCTGACTTTTGCCTAAAAAAACCCCAAAACCAATTTGATTACATAATCCCAATTGAGCACCTAATATATGTCATCTGGTAGAAGCAGCTGATAATTATAATTCCCATTGTCAATCACTTTACCATCCACACCCACACAGACTACCAAGAATATCTGTTAATTAGGCAAAAGAGAGATTTTAAACTTACCATACCAAGGATAAGCATCTTTTTTAATAGAACCAGTGGTTGGTCAAAAGGAGGAATGTAGGGAAGGGTGCTTATGGGATTTTTAGTGCCTCGGCTGGATTATTTGAAGTCCACCATGGCAGGGAACTGATGTAGTTGGGTAGTTGGTGATGTTAATACCTTTCAATCAGAGGCCTAGTGGGTTAAGGGTCTTCAAGGGAGCCTTGAAAAGCAAATCTGTACACCTGACTAAACAACAATTTTAATTATCTTCCAGGAGCAGGTTGTTTTCTGGCATAGCTAGTTGACTACAGACACAAGAAACTATTCCTGGTCCCAGTATTGTATAACACAGTATCAATGTTCTCACTTCTCATTAGTGTGAAAAGGTAATTTTCAGAAAAAAGGTAAAATTAAGGCTCTCAGAATGATAAAAAGTTAACATGTATTAAGAAATTGTATTTTACTCATGTAATGAGAGAATCAGGCAGATGTTATTAACAACTCAAACGAAAAGATTAAGAGGACAAATATATATTGAGAGTGAAGAAACTGAATCGTACATGGGGGCAAAACTGATGTTCCCACCAGAAGGAAGTCACTCAAAACTCTACAGGACAAGACAGAATTTGCACGTCTAGCAAATTAAAGAGTCATAAAATAGCTGAAAGACAATAAAAGACTAGAATCTGATAATTCAGAAGAGCTGTGTCATTTGTGGAGAATACAGATACGCTATATGTGGATAATGCATAGTTTTCCATTGAAAGATTTTTTCTACCTTGGCATCCTTTCAGGATATTTATTACTAGCGCACATCTACCTGAGTTTATTATGATCCATCCTTACACCTTCCCCTCATCCATAATGAGTATCATTGCCAAATGCCTTGATGAAGGTGGAGCCCTGTTTGTACCACGTATCTCTGACCTATCCATCTAGTCCCTGTCAAAGAAAAAAACGAAGTTACTATAAGGTTGTTCCTGATAACCCCCTGTTTCCACTTCTCTGAATTCGCAGATTAAACTTGAAATAATTTCTTGTGATAGCACAGGTTTCAATGGGAAATCACAAAAGCTTACAGGGATTACTGAGAAGGAGAAATGGAGAGGGTCCTGGACCAGAACCAGATATACCCACTAACATAGAAAAAGCCTAAAATAAGATGTGTGGCTTGACTGACGGCCAAGATTTAGCTGGAAGAGTAAAAGAAGTATCCACTGGGAACAGCAATTACACCAAGCTCACCCCAAATCACACAGCTAGTTAGCCACAGAGCCTGGCATTCAAATGCTGGCCTAATTCTAAGTACATGTGCTTTCCAATTTATGTCTTACAGTCTTTTTCCTCTCATTTGTTTTTCTTAATACCCTCCATACTAACAGAAATATAGCTTTTGATGAAAGATTTGTCCTCCTAAGTAGATCAGCCTACCTCTAGCAAACATATCCTTTCTCACCTACACAAGATGCACTTTGTTCCCAGCCTTGAGCCTATTCTTGGAAAATCTTGAAATGTTTCAAAACTCCAAATATTATTCATTCACATCAATTGTAGAGTCAGCCTATTTATCACGGATGAAAGAAAAAAATTAACCAGATAATTAAAAAAATATTTTATTCAGGCTACTGCAATAGGAGAAATGTTCATCGTTAATGAACATCTAAATGATGAACGTTTTAAATACAAGGAAGGGCCCAGAAGATTTCCGGAGGCAGGTAGACAGGGGTCATCCCTGTCATCTGTAAGTCTATGAGAGTGAGGAGGGAGAATGGAGACTAGTCTTATCTTAAAATTTGTGAGGGCAAACTAATCCCTTTTGGTCACACATTTCCCAGAACACGGAAGGGTGGGAGAATTTCTTAACTATCATGTTTCTGGGGGCACAAGGCTGAGGTAAAGTTCAATACCATCACCACTCAAATCTTTTTCTCTATCCCAAATTGCAAAAGAAAAACTCTCAAAAACACTGCAGTTATTTGGTGCCCTGCTGGGGACATCATGTTCCTAACATGCCTTCCTCAAACTCTTCTGATACTCTCATTCATCCTTATTGAGTCATCAGAAATAGGCAATGGCCAACATATTTGACAAAGGAGATTTTCATCACAGACTAGATGCATCTCCTGATTGGCCACATCAGATCAGCCTACATGGAGCCACTTCTCTGTGAAAAGCCGTCCACCACCACAACTTGCTCTTCCTCAGGTCAGAAACCACTTTCTTCACAAATGTTCATGCTGTCTTATTGTTCCATTCTATCTAGAAATCTGCAAAAATTTCTTTTTATTTTTTTTGGGAGGGGATAATCCAAATGATGCTAATTTGAGCTGCAGGTACAAATGAGGCCCCGCTATGGTCCCAGCTTTTCAGTGAGTCTCATTCCCACTCTGTTCCCCAAGGCAAATTTTCTTACAATTTCCTCAATATAGAAAGTGGATGGGCGTTTACTTCTGGTTCTCCCTTACTCTAAGGGATAAATTTAAGGGGTTCTATGTTTAAAGAGGTAGAGTCTCCTATTAGACATTCACCATAAGGGAGACCTGGGCTTTGAAATTCATATTCAGGATTCATGAATCCTATAGTCCTGCCCAAAGAAGTGTTCGTTATGCATGCTCAGTTTTGCCTTTTTTGCAATGTCCTTAGGACAAGTGCAGCTTGAATGCTCAGGTTCTAGATTTCACTGAGATTTTGTTCTAATAATTTCTTACCACTTTATCATCAGATGCTTTTAAGAAGATGTTTCTAATAGGTAATTTGGCACTTTTAGTTGGTTTCCCTCAAAAGTTGATTTCCCTCTGCCATATTACCAAAAATGGAAGCTCCAATGGACCTTGTAAGGGAAGAGATGTGATACTATCATTGATTTTTAGGATAGGTTCTGTTGTTAGGAAGAGAAAACAAAACTCATACTAGCTTACGCAATAACTGATCTAACTGAAATTAAGGTGGCCTTCTGGAGTTGTCTTATCAGGGGTCTATTTTGGTTTCTCCATGATTTTCTTGGCTCTGTTCTTTTCAGTGTGTTAGCCTCATCTACCAGCTGGTTTTATGAAAGGAGTGCTAAAAGTAACTGTATTACATCTTCCTTGTTCATAGTTACGGGGAAAGGAGGGCTTCTTCCAACAAACACTGAACTTACCACTGTGTCTCAAAGATTCAGGGATGTCACTAGTTTAAGGTCATCCTGAAGCTGATTAGGTTTAGCTGTAGCAATAGGGTCCTCCTGAAGCTGGAGATATATCATTGTCACTCATAAAACAAAGTTGTTATACAAAGAAGTGGAAGAAATGGATATTCAGGAGACAATCAGAATGGCAGAGAAGGCAGATGAGAAGAATAGGAAAGCTTTGGAGGCTTGAAGTGTAAGAGAAAAGAGCTGAAAGAACAAAAAGGTGCATAAAGAGGATCTTGAGACTAACAAAGAGAGAAGTCACAACTTTGTTGAGGACTGACACTATTTATTATCTGGTCGTGGAGATGTAATTGCAATGAAATATATTGGTCATATTGCTTCAGACTGGAGTCCTGCTTCTTATTATACTTAAAGGTGCTTGTCTGGGTTTTTTTCTTATAAAACATTACTATAAGGAACATTTTCCCTTATTTGCTGAATTCTCACTCAGAACTGGGTGCTCTTCAGGTCCTAACACAGGTCTAGGCACTTTCTGTAGGGGGGAGATCCGATACTAAAGTGCTTGCTTGGAAATGTCTATAAAATAAACATCTGGTCAATGAATGAAAAAAGAAGCAAAGAAACATTGATAGAAGAAACTCTTCACTGTCATTGATGTTTTTACAATCTAAAATCCATTTTTAAAAGGCCGGTGATGGGTATTAAGGAGGGCACATATTGCATGGTGCACTGGGTGTTATACGCAAATATTGAATCATGGAACATTGCATCAAAAACTGGGGATGTACTACTGTATGATGACTAATATAACAAAATAAAAATTATTTAAAAAATATCCCCACAAAGTAAAAAATAAATAAATAAATAAATAAAAATTAAAATTAAAATTAAAAAAAAGGAGATTTGAAGATTTCTGCTGTTTTTAGCTTCTTGGGATCCTTAAAAGGCAGAGAACCAAACCTCTGAAGTTCAATGGGAGAAAAACAAGAAAGGTCCAGGCATTCAAAACCATATGCAGCAGAAATATGGGGAAGCCTCAGATAAATCATTTCATCTCCCTGAACCAGTTTACATCTGCAAAATGATCAATGTGTTTTTATGTCAAAAATTAGATCATCTTTGGCTTTTCAAGGTGCATGGAATTGTGTTGGGCAGAGGTTTCATGGGCAAGTATGCTCTATTTCATTATACTGCTCCTGTATTGTGCTCCACCAAGCAATGTGGAAAATGCCTTCTCTGTCAATGAAGGCTGCCAAGGGAAACAGGGACCTATGCTTAGCGAGTGTCTGCGTCTTATCATCACGTCAATCGTTCCAGTTGAAAAGTGAATTACTGTAATGAGCTCTTATATATGCAGTCAAGCTGAAGAAATGGGAACAACATGCTGGTTAACTAGAGACTCCTCTGCACCTTAACAATCCTCTTTATGACTAAACTGAAGTTTTCAGGACCCAAATATTCCACTGCTTCTCAAAGGGCTGCTCTGGTGATCTAAATGATGTGTAACAAACCATCACAAACTGAACTAGAATGGCTATTTATTATTGCTACCTTTCACAGTTCTGGGTGTTGACCAGTTTAGTCAGGCAGTTCTTGCTTGGAATCCGTGTCATTTTGAAGATGTTTTCGCTCATGTTCTTTGGAAGATTCAAATGTCTGTAGGCAGGAGGAGCTAGGGTGCCTCAGAAGCACCTCTTTGTGAGGTCTCTCCGGATAGTCTTTCCAGCATGGCAATCAGGGTAGCTGACTTCTTCCATGGAAGCTCTGACCTGCACAAGTACGTGTCCCAAGAGAGAGCCAGGCAGAAGTCTTACGACTTTTGAGGACCCAGCAGAAGTCAGCAGGGTCACTCTGAGTACATTTCTAATCTTCAGAAAATTTGAATCATTGAAAGCAAATTTAAGAAAGAGAAACTCCACCTCTTGGTGACTGGAATATCAAGGAATTGCAGACATATTTTAAATTCACCACAAAGACTGTCATTTCACCATAAGAAATTCATTATTATTATTTTTAATTCTGATGGGCTTTTCAAGAGTCTCATATCCAAGGCAAAATAGTCTCTGGAATTAGAGCTTCATCCATTATCAATTCCTTATTTAACTAGGAATTAGCATACAAATCCATGAGAATTAAGCATCAGGAACATTAGGAGTAGGGAAAACGTTCCTGTGGTGGAGAAAACAGAGGACTGCAGGAGGGCACAAAAGGGACTAAGGTGGCTAGTTCAGATGTGCAGCTGCCAAAAAGCAAAACAAACAATGTCAGCATGGCATTCCTGGGTGCCAGCTCCTGGTGTGCCACTGGCCTTAGTGTTGCCTTGATTGGCAAGTCACTTCCCCTCTCAGGCCCCCTTCCTCATATGTAAAATACAATATTGAATCAGATAATTTCTACAGTTCCTTCTGGTTCTGACATCATGCAGTCCCATTATTATTGCTTTAGATGCTGAAACATCCTTTTAATAGGACAGAAATTAAGTCTTGACCCTTGGCTATTAATATCATCTGTGCTAACATTTAATAAGTTGAGATGAATCACTGATGGTGAAAGACACCATAGCCAGGATGTCAACAGACAACTCACTCAGGTGACGAGAAGAGATAACTGCCATGTTTTGCACAATTCGAATGAGACATAAAAGAAGAAATAACCCTTGTGAGGCTTCACTGGAGATAAGTAGCCAAAAACATATTGCTTTCTTTGGTGCTCAGATACCACCTCCCAGTTTAATCATAGTAAAGAGAAAGTATAATTTAAGAGTACTCATTAGTGTAATTTTAAGAGCATTTGTGAGAGCTTCGATTGTCAAAGGAAGGAATCCAAGCCTTGGTGACTTTCTGTTTAGCAGTGCATGCCGCTTAATACATTTTTGGATATACTAAATATAGGGAAAAATTCTATTTCATTAAAGTACGCTGTCCATAGCACATCCTTCTGGTAAGTCTGGTTCCAAGACTTTTCATTATCTTTGAGCTATTTTGCACCTCTTTTTAAATTGCAGGTAACTGATGGATATGCAAACTCTGTCTTGTCCACTAGAGTCTCCATTGGACTCTCTCCATTTTGGAAAATCCATTTTGGCTCCATTTGCAATTCAATTCCTTTATGTGTTTGTACTTTTTGATGTTTCTCCTGAATCAGTTCCCTTATATTACGTGAATTAATTAAAATCTTTAAAATGTTTTCATTTTTATATCTGTGAAAGAGTCATGATTTTGCTATTTTCTGAAATTATCTTTTAACATAAGATTGGACCTGGGCTTACTTAAAAATAGTGATTAGAAAGAGGCCGAAACTGCTCTCTATTAACAATGAACAGGATTTTGGAGATTGGGCACTGGCAGATTTAGAAAAGGAGAAGACAATCAAGCAACCACAGAGCTATGCGAAGAAGTGAGAGAGCCAACTAATGTGGCAACCTACGAGTCTGGAGAGAGGAGGGAGGTGAAGAGTAGAGTGAGGTAGGAAAAGATGGCTGAGGAGAAAGACAAAGGAGACATTCTACATGGAAGAGGGAATTAAAAAACTTTAAAGACACTCAATTCTACTGGTAAACCATGTTGGTCTAAGTTTGCCATGCTTCAGTGGCCTTTTTTCTGTTATTTCAAACTTTGGTAGTAAATGACAGCACCCATAGTTTTGCAATCATAGAATGCTGAGGGATGAAGTAAGGAGACATTATATTCCATTCCAGGAGCAATGTGAGAACAGTTACTAGGCTATGTGACAGCAGGGATGTAGGATGCCATAAAGAAAAAGAAAAACAAAACAAAACAGAAAATCAGAAGCCCTCCCACCCTCAAAATTTATAGGAATATTGAGGGTTTTTTGCCTAGTACAGAGGATGTAACTTTCAGCTCTGTTACTATAATATGAAAGGAAGTTATGGGGCGCCTGGGTGGCACAGCGGTTAAGCGTCTGCCTTCGGCTCAGGGCGTGATCCCGGCGTTACGGGATCGAGCCCCACGTCGGGCTCCTCCACTGGGAGCCTGCTTCTTCCTCTCCCACTCCCCCTGCTTGTGTTCCCTCTCTCGCTGGCTGTCTCTCTCTCTCTGTCAAATAAATAAATAAAATCTTTAAAAAAAAAAAATATGAAAGGAAGTTGTGATCCGAAGGAAGATGTGCTGACATCGCGACAGCTAAAATTTAGGTTAAAAGAGAAGAACTTACGTTTCCAGTAATGGTACTTAAGACAACCTTTCTTGTCAGGTTAATTAGGAAGTGTTATAGCATCCTGAGGACTCTAACACACCTATTATTATTGGTTTTTTATGCTGGTCCCTTTATGGCCACAAGATGGCTGCTAAATTCTAGTAATTACATTTACATTCCAGCTACAAAAGGAGGAAAGGGAAAGAGATAGGGTTATGTTAGCTGCCACTAAATATTTTTATCAGGAAAGCGAACTCCTAGAGTCCTAGAAATCTCACACAGAAAACTTCCCCTTACATGTACAAAACTGAAGACAGCCCTGAAGTAATCAGTGGCCAAAATGAAAAATGACGTATCATTAGTTCATGGGGACAGGAATAGGGGACTCTTCATTTGCCTAAAGAAATCCAGGTTCTGTTAGCAGGGAGGGTTGGTAGAGGAAAAGAACATTGAAGGGCCAGATAGCAATGTGTGCCATACGTGCTATACGGTTTTCTTTGCTCTTCAGGGACAAAATTATGCTTTAATAGAAACCTATGCACTATTTATTTATTTATTTTGAAAACTATGCACTACTTAAAGCATTCTGTTCTTGGTTATCTGATTCTGAATCTACGGGAGCTATTTCTGTAAATTGTAGATAACTGACAGCAATTCAAAAATAATTCTTGTCTATAGACTGCAAATGAATTCTGTACATTGGCAGATTTTCTCTCAGGGAAAACCAGTTCTGTTTCCCATTTGCATACTCATTTCACTATTTCTGAAACATAAATTTGTCTGTTCTCTAGATTCACCTTTGAACTGGTTGTAAAATCTTACCAGTTTCCTCATTAATAAATTAAATAAAACCCTTAACATTATTAATTATTAATAAATTAAATAAAACCTGTAATCTTTTCATATCTGTATGTCTGATGATTATACTTTCTTCTTGAAAATTATATTTTAACATCCAGAAAAATCTAAACCTCTTACATTCCATGCTTTGCTTATTTGCTTTGAATTTCAGTTACCAACACCATATCTAAAAAATATTAGAAGCTAAGTATTTGATAGACAGATGAATGGATAGATGAAAGAGTAGTATCAGCTATTTAAAAGCAACAAAGTTCTATTATGGAATAGTTATAAGATTCATTAAACTATTATACTTGATAGGAGTATCTCTTAATATGCAATTCCTTTGCTCCTGTTGATTTGTTAATCTGCAAATAATATCCCATTAAATAAACCTCCTGAGGAAGTAAAAACACCCTTCAAATAACTAATATGAGTTTGTTATCAGAGATAAACTAAGTTTTTGTGCGTGTGACTTAAGCTTACAAAAATAGCTTTTTAGCTGGATTCCCAGAGGGAAGTTAAAAGTTTTGTGTACATTCTTCCATTCCTTTCTCTAGATAATGGTTGTAGGATTTGGATTAAGGTTTTTGTAGCCACCGCTCCCCCCTCCCCCGCCATCTTCTAGTTGTGTAGGCTTCATCAGGCTTGTATTTGAACTTCATTTTCCATGTCTGTAAAAAGAAGATAAAGCCCTACCTGGCAAAGTTTATGCAAGGACCACTTGAAATGCACAACACAGTACCCAGTTTACAAAGGACTCCCAGCAAAAATTAATCTTCAGCACCAAAAAACAGGGGATGAGACCCAAAATTCTTAGTGACAAAAAGCCTTTTTTGTTTAGATTTCTTTTTATTTATTTATTTAGAGCACGGGGGGAGGGGCAGAGGGAGAGAGAGAGAGTATCTCAATCAGTCTCCACGCTCAGTGAAGACCATGACACAAGGCTTGATCTCAGGAGCCTGAGATCATGACTGCAGCTGAAATCAAGAGTCAGACATTTAATCGAATGAGCCACCCAGGCACCCCTTATTTGGATTTCTTTAGATTTATAGTTATCATTTTACACTAAAAAAGGAAGTTAGTATGAGATTGAATATACAAATGCACCATGACCAGAACATGTATCACAACAGAACCCTGACCCACAACCTCTGTAACCAGTCTGGGAAGCCAAGCCACAGCCTCGACAGCAATCGGCTCAGAACAGTTAGGAATTGGCTGATGGCTGCCACCTTTCCTAATTTTTGCCCTGGCTTCCAATTGAGGACCAACCAGAGAAAGCCAAGTATGTTCTCCAAACCAATCACATAAGAGGAACCAATTCTTGTTTACCCCCTTCCAGCTTCAACATGCAAGCAACTTTTAATCGGGGCATACCTGAGCCTCTCTCATTTTTACTTATGAAGTTTTCCTATTCCCTAGCTGCCTTTGAGTCTCAGCTAAATGCAAGTGATGGCAGCTGACTCTCTTGCTATCGCAAGCTCTGAATAAATATGTCTATTTGTTCTAACATGGTGGTCTTTGTTTATTTCCACACAGTGCATATCTCTAGGTGAGAAAACACAGGAAGCGGAGATAATGTGATTTCCAGCACTTTGCATGTTTCAAGGTGTGGAAGAATGATGACAAAAGTTTTTCCTGGGGACTGGTATTCACAAATGGATGAGGAAACAAATCCAGAGAAAGGAAGCAAATCTTGCAACGATGTGGGAAAGAATCTGGAGAATAGGGATGCTTATGGCACCAGTTCACCAAGGTAAATTGAATTATCTCACTCTCCTGTTCTAAAAATATAAATTAGAACCTGGGTCACCTGGGTAGCTCAGTTAGTTGAGTGTCTGACTTCAGCTCAGGTTCTTATCTCAGGGTCCTGGGATGGAGCCCAGCATCTGGCATCTGGCTCCTAGCTCAGCGGGAATTCTGCTTCTCCCTCTCTGACTGACCCTCCCCCACCTCTTGCTCTCTTGAGCGCTCTCTCTCCACCTAAATGAATAAAATCTTAAAAAAAAAAAAATATATATATATATATACACACACACACACACACACACACACACACATACACATATGAATCGTAAAAGATGCTGAGAAGAGATAAAGCAGTATGCATCCCTAAACAAGAATCCTACAATAACAACAACAAAAATAGCTGAGCATACAAACCCTTGACCCCAACCCATCTCTACAAGTTAACTGCACTGCAGTTTTCGCTGAGATGGCATAACTTCCACTTCCCTAAAGTGTAATGAATTTCCTTTGTGAAATAAGTTGGTACCTAAAGTTAACATTTTGAAAAATTTCAGCGAAACTGCAAAAATCCCTAATGTTACTCAATTCTTTACTCATGGACCAAAGCAAAATGATGATTAAGTATTAGGCATTCACAGGCAATCCTGTGAAACAGATACTGTTCAAAGATGATTTTCAGAAAAAGGTAAAATCAAACTCTCATACTTATTGAACACATGTTAAAAAATTTATTTTACTTATATGAGGGAACCAGGCAGAAATTATAAGCAGTTCAAAAGAAAAGTCAAAACAGCACAGATTTATTTATACGGGTAAAAGAAATGTCAAAATGAATTGCAAATGGCACAAAATGAATTGCAAATGGGACTGTTTTTTCCCCAGGCAGGTGGGAGTGGGATGGGGAAGAAATCAACTCACTACTGGAGGGGAACATACACATTACCTACAATTTACATAAAGAGTTGCAAAATAGCTCAAAGACAATGACAAGGAACAGGGCGAGAATCTGAACATCCAAAGGGTATGCTGCAGATGGTGCATTGTTTTCTACTGAAATAAAGAAACATGTTCTATGGTGTGTAACTCTACCAGAGTGAAATTCACAGGGTTAATAGAGGCAGAAATTCGATCACTCCTGAAGACACTGAATAACAAGAGGTTGTCTATTTCAGAGCTGCTCAATTTAGAGTGACCCTGTGAAAATAGCTGGAACTACCTGAGTACTACAGATTTGTATGTGTCACTTACAAGGCCTAAAAGGGCTACATTTCAAACTTTAGATACATAAAACAGAGTCCACTCCCACACTTCCACCCCACCCTGGCATCCTACCCCAAGTTTATTATTTATCTTTTATGTTTTAGGATTTTCCTTCAGAAATATTTAATGAATCACCTCCATATGTGGGGCCTTGCTCTCTCTGCTATGGATTCAGAGATGACAAAGCTTGCTTCTTCCTCAGATGCTATTACCCACCACTCTATGTCTCAGACTCGTGTGGCAAAAAAGTTGATGGCATGTATAAGCATACCGAAATCCCTAGGTTGGGAAAGTGCTGCAGAGGCCTGCCGGCATTATAACATCAGGTTTTCATTCTTCTGACTCTGTGGGTATACCTGTTTGTTTCCTGGTTCGGAAGCAAGTAGCACGTAAAGGATGGGTCAAATGAAAGCTCTTCAGATTAGCAGGACAAAATGGAGAGGAGTTGGCATTACCTGTGGTGGGAGGGTGAGGGATACAGCTCATAAAAGCTTTGTTTCTGCGAAAGCCCAATCTGCCAAAGACCACCAAAGCCAAGTTTATACTTGGGCAAAATCAGATATAGTAACCCAAACCAATGAGAGAGGGTACCCCAAAGGAACTATTTGCTGTTGTCCAAGAGGGAGGAGAAAAGCATCTTTTGTAAAAATCAGGTTCCTAATGAAGGATTCTGAGAAGGGTCCCATTTCTGTGTTGGGTGCTATTTCAGAGGTAGGATTAGGAGAAGCAGCAATTAACTAGGGGTTCAGTGCTATCATGATGTGAGGGAGGATTACCAGTAGGGTGTCCCTGGTAATAGATGGGAAAAGCAAGTGGATCTAGAGATCTCATTGGTAAGAAAGCAGTAGTCACTCAAAGAGGGGGTCCCTGGGCATTAAAGACTCCTCAGAAGCACATTGTTTGCTTTGAAGAGAGCAACCTGACTTCTCATACCTACCAACTCATAGTTCCTTCCCCATGTTGGCAATTTCAAAGAGCCATGTTAGCTTTATTCTCTAAGCAGGGCTGTTGAAACAATCCTAAATAACAAGGAGTTCATATAATGTTGTTGGCAGTTCATTTGCAGAATGGCAATTACATCCTCTGGGAAGTCGTGAAACAACAAAAATAACATTTCAAATTCCACTGCAAAACGTCATCCTCAAATATCTCTAAAATGGTTGTGATTTTATAAGTAAATTGGACACTTTTTTTTCAGAGACTTTGAATTTCTCTGAAGGTGATAAGTAGAGGCAGCATGGGCATTTAGTGACAGCTGAAGGAGATAAAACTTGCATCCACAAGGCAGGCAGCTCTGCCTGTGCTGAGTCTTAACTCTTACTGACCTGAAAGTCTGGAGACCTGTCCGGAGGTTAGTACTGAACTACAGAGAAAACTAACATCATAACACTATGGCTACAGATTTGCTCTAGGAAGCAAAATTTACAATAAAGTATCCTGAAACCTACTCACTGACCTTATGTGGATTGGATATGTCAGAGAAAACACTGAAAGCCTGGGATAAGCCTACTGGATCTGGGTCCTCAGTGGCCACCAAAGCTGTATTCATCTAATGTAGCCTGAAGTGAGATGATATGAAATGACATTCCCAAGATTCTTCCAGTCCTCTGCTTCCTTAAGATACAAAAAGGCTTGAACTAGAGGCACCTTCATAGAGTCCCTTGATGCTGAAGCTTTCCCACATTCCAGCTCTCCTACCAACCTAGCTTGCTCTTCACCAACAACAGTTTTCCTCACAGTGGCTCAAAGGTCCTTTCCATCTTTTCGCATCTGTACTTAGAAATACCAACTTGAACAAACACCAGAGATATAGTCGTGTTTTGAAGGTACGCTTGTGAGGGACAGAAGTTTTCATAGACAATTTCCGTTCATGTCTCTGAATATATAACATCCAAGCCCAGCCTGAGGAACAGTATGTTTGATGTAGAAAAATAATACCTATAAAGTTGCTACAATACATATGAAAATAGCAAAGTGTTACCTGTGGTATTACCATAATAATGACAGCTGCTAACACTCAGATAGCATGTACTATGTGTTAGACATTGTCATAAGCATTTATGTGTATTAACTTATTTAAACCTCACGACCACCTTGTAAAGTGGATACCATTATTGTTCCTTTTGGCAGATGAAAAAATTGAAGAATATAATACAATTTCTATCAATGTGTGACATACCTGTTAATGGAAGAGTAGAAAATTCCTATCACTAGGCTATATCTAATGGTTAGGTTATGGTCACATTGATTTTAGAGTGAAATCTCTTTGTTTCCTGAGGCTACATTTAACCAATTACTTTCCTCAAGAGTGATTAGAGATGCCCTATTGGAAATAAGATCCCTAAAATGGAGGGTAAAGGGCAACTGTAAAAGGCACTATCTAACAACAGACTGGAAAAAACACTGATACTTCCAACCCGAGTAGAAAGACCGAATCGAAGTGTAACTAAGGAATGGAATGTCACACACATGGACAAATCTCACAAAAATAATATTGAAAGGAAAACAATCAAGTTGCAGAAGAATATATGATGATGTTTATATATAATGCACAATTGTACGAACTAGCACCAAAGTGCTTAGCGATACATTAACCCATGAACAACATGAGGATTATGGGTACTGACTCCCTGCACCGTAGGCAATTTGTGTATTAACTTTTGACTCCCTGAAAACTACTAATAACTTAATGTTGACTGGAAGCCTTACCAATAACATGAATAATATATTAACGCATTTTTATGTTATACATATTATATACAGTATTTTACAATAAAGTAAGCTAGAGAAAAGAAAATGTCAATAAAATCACAAAAGAAAACACATTTACAGTACTGTACTGCAAAAAATGTGTGTATAAGTGGACCATGCAGTTCAAATTCTTATTGTTTAAGGGTCAACAGTATTAAAGGTATAAAGAGATGTATGGCAACAAACATTTTATTAAATGCTCTTCTGTGTCAGACATTGTGCCACTGTAGGTATTAACTTGTATTTGGAGCACTCAAGAAATATAGAAGTACTTATCAAGGCTTTTAATGTTATGAATTAGATACGAGAATGTATAGTAGGGTTGCTAACTCTGTATTTTATTAAAAATAAAGTAAAACAGGGGTACCTGGGTGCCTCAGTCAGTCAAATGTCTGACTCTTGGTTTTGGCTCAAGTCATGATCCCATGGGTCATGGGATCAAGTCTTGCATTGGCTCTGTGCTCAGTGGGGAGTCTGCTTGAGATTCTCTCCCTCTGCCCCCCCACCTCTCTCTCTTTCTAATATAAATAAATAAATCTTAAAAAAAAAGTAAGAATAAAACAAAGCTTACCACCTGTCATCATTATTTATAAATAGACAATATTTGAATACCTCCAAATATATTAAAAACATAATCACAGGGGAAAATTTTAATTGAGCTTGCTTTATCTCACCAAATTCTTTATTTTTCCCTGAAGAACACAGTACAAGCAGTTCAGAGCTGCTGTTAGAAAACACTCAAGATTTGCAGAAGTGGAAAGAAGACCTTCACTGATTTAAATCAGAATATCAGTAGTCACTTCTTTCTCACTTGGTTGGTTATGGCTTCCTTCATCATAAAAGGATGAGATGTTAAAAGACATGATATGACAGGTGTTATGCTTAATTTCTCTTGCCATGAAAAAAAATTGCCCATAATGAAGATATGGCAGTGACATCTGCAGGCTGTGTGTTCATTTGGGAAGAAGACTCCACATGTTCCAGACAAAACAGATGCTTATTATGTTCCCCAGGGACTCTCTCACAAAATTTTGCCTTTGTATCAGTTTCCCCTCTTCCCTTTCAAAAACAGATTCCACTGTGTGACCTGTAAAGCAGCCACTGAATTAAATGTTCTCCCAAGAACCACTGTATTTAGGTTGGCAATTCTTGGTTTTACCACTGACTTCTTGCAGTTGATATAAACCACAGCAGCATGCTAGCTACACAAGGGACAAGAAAACAGTAGGGTATGAAAATATCTACAATAGTGTAGACTATTTCTCTGTGAAGCAGCTCACATGGCCAAACAAGACTATGACAGATAAGACACGACAGTTCTAAGTGTTGTCACTCACTTTCCTTGAATCCGAGTGAGAGGATTGGGCAGTTTCATACTTTCAGAGAAGAGAAAATGATGGTAAAAGATGCACAGAACTGAGTTGGAACTGGTAAATCCACTCCAAGATAAAAGTGAGGGAGATTCAGGGATGTGTGGGTGGCTCAGTTGGTTAAGTGTCTGCCTTCTGCTCAGGTCATGATCCCAGGACCCTGGAATCGAGCCCTGCATCACGTTCCTTACTCAGTGGGGAGTCTGCTTCTCCCTCTTCCTCTCCTCGCCCCACTTGTGTCCCTGCTGTCTCTCTCTCTCTCTCTCTCTCTCTCTTGCTCTCAAATAAATAAATAAATAAATAAAATCTTTTTTTAAAAAAGTGAGGGAGATTTAAAATTCAAGAATTCACAAAAAACAGAGTTGACAGAAAGAAGTGACAGAGATGATGCCAGACAGCCAGCATATGTAGAAAGGCTGGTATCCTGGTAAACCAGACGTGGGGCCACAACAAACTCCTGCAAAGCTTCAACTCATAGAGAAAAGGTCAGACTGAGACAACCTGCTCCTCCCCTTCCCCCGCACCGCCCTCAAGCAGGGCTGCAGAAGCTAAGTAACCTGGTTTGACTGCTGACAACTGGGGTTCTAAGACACCTCAGGTGGTTTGGGCCGAAGAAATTAAAAGACTTACAGGTTTCTGCAATTCTAGCAGATGCATTTGTCATATTCACATTTCTGAAGTCAGAAAGAATCTTTGAATCATTATGTACCCTTTTACAGAAAAATAATTAATTCAACAATACACCATGTTTTCAATTGCTTTTTATAATGATGACACCATGGCACTGAGGAAATAATATTCTTAAGCTTATTTTACAGACTGGAAGAAGTCTTACTAGCCCCTTGGACTGAGATCACATTGTTCCCAGGACTAGGTGCTGTGGCCTCAAAACAGAATTATTGTAACTTCAACAGAGAAGGATTTGAAAAGCTGGTAAAGATTTCTTTGAGTCCTCCTTTCTGGCAACAAAGTATCATACTTGGTCATGATTTTTGGGAGGCAGTTTGTTTATATCACTACAATTTTGTGTTTTGTGTTTTTTAGAGCAATGTGGACATTGGGTGCCTGGGTCTCTCAGTCGATTAAGTATCTGCCAGGGTCCTGGGATTGAGCCCCGCATTGGGATCCCTGCTCAGCAAAGAGCCTGCTTCTCCCTCTCCATCTGCCTCGCCCCCTGCTTGTGCTCTCTTGCTCTCTCTCTGACAAATAAATAAAACCTAAAAAAAAAATTAGAGCAATATTGACAACTCTGCTCAAATTAATAAATTAATAAATATCCTTCTCAAGGAAAATTCTTGTTTATTTAACTCCCTTTTCCAAAGAACCCATATGAATGAACAAAAGTTTAAAATAGTACAGTAAAATATATCTTCAATCAATCTGCTACAAGTCCACACGATAAACTTATCAGAAACATGAAATCTGGATCAAATAAAAGAAAGGCAGCTACAGAGAACCCTTAATATGCAGATCACAGTGCAGAGGTCTGAATATAAATGAAAGGCAAGAACAGGCCCTGAAAACAACACTTTTTTTTTAAATGATGAAAGTAGAAGGGGAGATAGATATAGGGAGTTTCCCATTTGGGTAATTTCATTTTACTCTTCATATTGAAAATTTCAAGAACAGACAAAGGCCGAGAAAATAACGTAAAAAACCCACATGTATCCATTACTCAGATTTAATAATATTCAACTATGAATGAAACAGGCAGAACAGATTTGGAGATATACTGGGTTCCTGGTGGTGGATCAGTCCCTACATAGAATTAGCTCCGCTTCTATATTTTTATTTATACAAACAACCAAACAAAAACCGTACTGCTAAAGCCATTCGGTTTCTTCACCCATGAAGAGTCCTAAATGATAAGAGATGAAGCAGGGCAGAGAATACTGGGCAACAGTGAGCCGAGATTCAGGTTTGCAGTTTCAGATGAAAGTCAACTGAGATAAGTTAATAACCATGCAACCAAAAGTTTGGGGGCCAAGCGGATTTCACAGTCACTCACTTGCCAACATGAAACTTGCTCTCCTCAAAGCAAGGGGAAGGATAAACTCTGAGGTGGCCTCACACTTCTAATCAAGGGAGCATATACAGCCCTCAGGCAGATGGTACTGCAAATTTGGCAAGCGCTAAGAGAGAGCTTACCCAAATTAAAATTACCAGCTGCCAACTGCTCCTTTTGTCAGTTCACTCCAGATACCGCTGTCACCTCCCACGCTCAAAAAACACAAGATCTAACAGAGATTACAAACCACCAATTCAGGCACTAAGTGGAAAATGAAAAGTATCCAGGGAAGCAAAAAAGTTGAGTGGAATCCTCCAATACTTCTTCTAAGGCAAAATAATGACACAGATAGAACTTCTACTCAAAGATATATAAAAAGACAATCTGGCCTTGGATGTCTGTAAATAAGCTGTGTCAAACAAAAAGAAGGACATATACATTAGAAGGGAAATTCAAATACAGAATACATGTTGAAATAAAAAAAAACAAAATGGAAGAAGACTTTTGCAAAAATGTCTTTGTATTCTCAAAAGAGCAAGAAGCTATCAATGAAGAGTACTGAAGATGGAAGATACAATGATATGGAGAAAAAGTTATGATGGTGATGATATCTTTTTCTTATCCTTGAAGTTCCTTCATCTAGCTCCAAGTCATCTTGACCGTAAGTATTCTTCTTCTTTTTCTGGAACTCAGAAGGTTTTAGTTTCAGATAGTTCTTTACTGTAAAATTTTATATTTTCCTTGACTAATTTTTCTGTTCTCTTTGTTCTGTTTTTCTTCTTCAATTGGACAAATTATAAATTTTTTGGTCTCTATGACCTGTATTCCATATATATCTTCTTTTTATTAATATTAAGAAGAAAAACAAAAACCAAAATCTATCATAGATCTCAAATTAAGGAAGCACTAGGAATAGACCTAAGATGAAAAAGAAGCATATCAGTAACTTTGAGGACAGGCTTGACAAATGGTGAAAATGTAATGGAGACTAAAAAAGTAAATAATTTAGTATAAACAAACAAACAAATAAAGAAATATCTGAACACAGGTAGAAATACCTTATGTTCTACAAAGGAGGAGAAAATTATATTATTCTCACTCTTCTCCACAAAACATTAGTTTCCAGAAGAAAATAGACCACTTGCATAAAAAGCTAAGGGGAAAGTCTATTCTAACAGAATTTCATAACCAGCCAAGATATCATTTTTAGATTTAAATAATAGGAAGTAAAGACTCAATATTTGTAACACTCAGAAACTCTAAAAAAAAAAAACCATTTAAATAAATTAGCAGTTTGCTTTTAATTAAGGTTCATATTCTATAATCAAATTTCTTCAGTATTTTCCTAATGATTTTTTTTCTATTCCAAGATTCTCCTGCATTTTTGACTCACAAAACTGTAATATAATAAGTATTTGTTGCTTTAAGCGGCTAGTTTGGGGGCATTTTATTACATAGCAATTGGTAACTATTAATTAAAATTGTGTAGCACCAAATTAGGTGGTGTTGTTTTTCCACTCTGTTTGCACTTAAGTATTAATTTACTATATCTATTATCTATAATATATATTTAATATATCTATATCTATAATTTATCTATATCTATTCCTCTTGCATTTTCACCTAATGTTTTGGATTGATTTCAACAAACTGCATGGTTTGAGAATTTTACTTCCGTTAGTGAGCCTTTCTATTCTGTGACCTCTGACTTGGAGGCTGCCATTATATCAAGGCAATATCCCACGGCAACAGCATTATTATCAATGGTAGCTGCCACAATTCTCACAAAGTCTGCCACAATTCTGGGGGCTAAGGATGTGTAAATAGTTTTCCTGAAGGGTCTCAGCTGGTTCGTTAGGAGGGATTTGTCATTTTTACACAGAGCAAATATGCTGAAGAAGCCTTGGAAATAATTTGAAGATTAAGGTGAATTTCCAAAGAAAATTTAAAACTCTACCCTGAACACAAGCAGAAATTGTTATCAGTGCTGGTCACAAGCTGATCCACAAATATTTCTTGATCTGTAGGCCAACACTTGACCCCTCTTCTCAGACTGACTTCTAGATATAACTGCAGCTGACCCCTCATTTTGTGTTTCTTTTGACCTCTGGCCACAGTCACAGACTGAAGCTTACCACCGTAACCTGTTTCACAAGTATAGGGTGTCGGGGGTTGTTGTTGTGTAAACATTGCTTAGTCTCATTTCTGGGCAGCTACAACTCAGTTAGGGTTACTCAACTGGTATAGAAGTGGGTAAGAACAACCCAGAAAATAAACAGTATTCAGATGGTATTTATGGAGACAAAAAGTAAATCATTGACCTCAAGTCAACAAGTGGTTATTGAAGACTTACTATGTGCCTAGTCCTACCCCAGGTGCTATGAAAATTAAAACAATGATTAAGATTCAATTCTTGCCGGGGCGCCTGGGTGGCACAGCAGTTAAGCGTCTGCCTTTGGCTCAGGGCGTGATCCTGCGTTATGCGATCGGGCCCCACATCAGGCTCCTCCGCTATGAGCCTGCTTCTTCCTCTCCCACTCCCCCTGCTTGTTTCCCTCTCTCGCTGGCCGTCTCTATCTCTGTCGAATAAATAAATCAAATCTTTAAAAAAAAAAAAGATTCAATTCTTGCCAAAAACCTTTGAAACACATTTACTCATGAGTGATACAGTCACAAAGAGAGCACAGTGGAAAGGATGACACGTAAGGCAGATGACAGGAAGAATGCTGATGACTATGCTGGCCAGTGGATAGTAAGTTTCGTGTGAGGTCCATACCATGTCATGTATTAGAGGAAAATTTTACTTCTTATATGAAAACTAATGTTTGGGGTTTTCTATAGCTTCCATAAAAAATAACCACAACTTTGGCAACTTAAAGCCATACCTTTTATCATCTCACAGTTCTGTAGGTGAGAAGTCCGGACATAGCACGGCTCCGCTGTTTTTCTACTCCAGGTTTCACAAGGCTGAAACCAACACAGCAGTAGGGCTATTCCTTTTCTAGAGACTCTGGCATGAATCTGCTTCCCAGCTCATTCAGCTTGTTGGCAGTAGTCAGTTCCTTATGGTATGGGACTGAGGTCCCTGTTTTCTTGCTGACTGTCAGCTAGGGGCTGTTTTCAGATTCTAGAGAGTAACTACATTCTTTAGCTCATATTCCTCTTCCATTTTCAAAGACAGCAATGATCAGCCAAGTTCTTCTCACGCTTAAGATCTCTCTGTCCTCCCCTCCTGCCTCATCTCTCCTGATTTCTCCCGCATCTCTCTGACTTTTCTGCCTTCTTCTCCTTTTAAGGGTGTATGTGATCAAATTATGCCCACCCAGATAATCCAAGATTATCTTCCTATTTTAAAGTTAGCTTCTTAGTAGCTTTAATTATATGTGCAAAATTCTTTTACCACAATACCTAGCTTAGTGTTTGAATAACCAGGGGCAGGAATATTGGGGGTGGGGTGGGGAACATCTTTAAAATTTTGCCAACCACAATTCTCAACAGAGCTCCTGCACTGAAAAAATGCTGATTTGTTCCTTCAATACAAAAACTATAAATCACAGATTCTGCCAGGGCTGGAGACTTACAGAAAATGGGATGAAATGATGGGAACTGTTAATCCCTTACAAATGTAAAGACTAGAATGGTTTTGCTGTTTAAATATCAGTTCTACCTGGAGCCAGCAATCACAGAAGTTGACTATGTGGTTTAAAAAAAAAATCAATACATTCCTGGAGTGATGATCAGTTAGAAGGGTTATAAATTGCATGTATGTCTTATGAGAAATGGATAGGGAGACTTGCCCAGTATGTTGACTATTTTGTATTTGAAATGCAGCCATCAATTATAAAGGCCTCTTAATGCAGAAGAAACCAGATTTATGACTGTGCTCCCCACAGTATAAGACTTTACTGAGCTTTGACGTGGGGCCAGAAATTGGTGAGTCATTATTATAATCATGTCTTTTGGCTTTATGTGTCTGCAAAATAGGTGTCTGTACCTTCCTATGTTTTCCCCCAGGGCAGAGCCAAAGGAGGTGAGGAGATAAGGAGGCCCAGCAGGCTCAGCTAGCCAAGACTTGCCATGAGGCTGCTCATTTCAGGAGGCCAGGCTGCCATGTGAATTTTTATTATAGATGGGAGAAACAAAGATGCTCATCATTTTGGCCATTTGAAAAATACTTCTTGATTTTTCAGGTTTATATTTTTTCCTATTTGGATAATATGCAGCAGGTGTTCATTAGGGTGAGCAGATAGCTTTCTAACTTCTCTTTTATGAAATTTCACTTGGGAACACATGCCATGGTTTTAAATCAGGGAAAACTGGGTGCAGGATCTTTACTTTAGAGCTTTAAACAAAATGAAGATATTTTATTTTAAAATACAATTACTTAATTTAATAATTTAAAATGTTTTGGTTTGCCTGTTTGTTTTCATTATAAAACAGGACAATCAATGCCTCTAGCCACCTTCATTCTAGAGTGAGAGTTGGAACAGTGCCAGGGAAGGCAGCAGCTGCCCTGGGGGAAGGACTGTACTGCTAAAATCTAGAGCTGTAACTACTGTCTAGGAAACTGGCTAGAAAGTGGGTAATTTCCTGAGAAACTCTATGGCCAAATGTAACCATGTCTAAAAAAGGGAATATTGCCTCTACAAAGGTGAAACAGTAATTTTATTTTCATAGTAAGTAGGAGTACTTTCCCATGGTTAAAAAAAAACTACGTACATATATATACACACATACATGCATGTATACAAATATATGTATATATATATATGTATATATAACGACATATATACAATATATGTATATACACACATACACATGTGTGTACATGTGTGCATGAGAAGTTTTGCTCCTACTTCTGGCCCCATCTTTTTGGATTCATACCACTACCCCTTGTATTTGCAGGGAGCTATCTTTATTACTGTCTTCTTTATCCTCTAAAGAGTTTTTTCATGCATATAAAAGCAAATATTAATATATTTTCTTATCTCCTTTTTACACAAAATACAATACACTCTGGGCTGTACCTTTTTTCACTTATAATCATATCTTAGGGATTTTTCTCATCAGTACTGAAAGAACTTCTACATTCTTTTTTTTTTTTTTTTAGATTTTATTTATCTGACAGACAGAGAGAGAGCACAAGCATGGGGAAAGGCAGGCAGAGGGAGAGGGAGAAGCAGGCTCCCCACCGAGCAGGGAGCCCAATGCAGGGCTCGATCCCAGGATCCTGGAACCATGACCCGAGCCGAAGGTAGTTGCTTAACCAACTGAGCCACACAGGCGCCCCTACATTCTTTTTTATAGTTACATAATATGGGTCCTCAATTCCTCATCCGCATTTCAGAAAAACAAAATAAAACTTTAAATTGCTCAATATTTCACTCCTAGATGTATATTTAAGAATAGAGTGTACATAGATATACTATAAGACATGTGATGATCCTAGCAGCACTATTCTTAAAGCCAAACAGTGAAAATTACCCAAATGTCCATCAACCAGAAAAGATAAATAAATTGCAGTATATCCATGTAATGAAAGACTACACAGAATTTAGAAAGAACAATATACAATTACACAAAATAATTTGAATGTATCTCACAAACACAAAGTTGATTGAGAGAAGCCAGACACTAGATAGTACATATTTTATGATTCCATTTATGTCAAGAACAGAAAGATGGCAAACTCATTTATGTATTTGAAGCCAGGGCTCTGTGGAAGAAAGCAGGGGTGGATCTCCTGGGATGCTGGTAATTACTATTTTCCTTTTTTTTTTTTTTTAAGATTTTATTTATTTGTCTGACAGAGAGAGAGACAGCCAGCAAGAGAGGGAACACAAGCAGGGGGAGTGGGAGAGGAAGAAACAGGCTCCCAACTGAGCAGGGAGCCCGATGAGGGGCTTGATCCCAGGACCCTGGGATCACATCCTGAGCCGAATGCAGACACTTAACGACTGAACCACCCAGGTGCCCCATAGTTACTATTTTCTGATCTGGGCTCTGGTTGCACGGATATATTCAGTCATTAAACTATGCATTTACTATTTGTGGATATATATATATATATATATATATATATATATATATCCACTTTGACAAAAAGTTTAAAGAAAAAAGAAGAGGAAGAAAAGCATTAAAAACCAAGTATTTTGGGGGCACCTGACGGCTCAGTTGGTTAAGCTCCCAAATGGTGGTTTTGACTCAGGTCATGATCTCAGGGTTCTGGGATGGAGCCACGTCTGTAGGTCTACACTCATCATGGGGTCTGCTTGTCCCTCTCCCTCTGCTCCTCCCCTTGTTCTCTCTCTCATAAATAAATAAAATCTTAAAACACACACACACACACACACACACACACACACACAAACACACGTATGTTTATCACTCACTTGATGATTGCATTGATTTTCTATTATTGCCTGAGCAGATTACCAAAAACTTGAATTCTTTAAATAGCACAAATTTATTATCTGCAATTCTGTAGTTTCTGCAACACAGGTTCTGGTTCTCTGCTCCAGGTCTCACAAGGCTAAAATCTAAGTGTCTTCCTTTGTGGAGGCTCTAAGGGAGAATCTGCTTTCAAACTCACTCAGGTTGTTAGCAGAATTCAGTTCCTTGCGTCTGTCAGTCTGAATTCTCCATTTCTTTGTTGGCTTTAGGTCTCTCTTAATCCTTAAGGATGTCTGTATTCCTTTTGTCCCCTCCACATTAAACCAGCAGTGGTGCATATAGTCCTTCTCTGTGACTTTCCTTTCTATCAAATCTCTCTTCCTTCCTCTTCTGGCTAGGAGACAGTCATCCACTTTTAAAGTCTCATGTAATTATATTGGGTTCACCCAGAAAATACATGATAATCTCCCCATCTCAATGTCCCTAATGTTAATTGCATTTGTAAAGTTCCTTTTGTTGTGTAATCAAACTTATGCAATCTAACATAATGTCATGTAACCCTGGAACTCATAGGTTCCAGGGATTAGGGCATGGACATCTTTGAGGAACCACTATTCTGTCCAATCCAGTGATGCAATCTCACTCTGTCTAAGCTGACTAGAAGTGAAGATACTTCAAAATTTATGGTCTTTATGTACAATTTAATGTGATTTTTCAAACGCATTGCTGCAGAATGTTAATGTGGTAGATAAAGACGTGCTGTCCTAGTCTCTCCTGGGAGTGTCATGCAATGTACAACTACCGTATTACCTTTTAATCCAAAAATTCTAAATTCTGAAACACACCTGATTCAGGAACTGTGAACTGGTCTTTCAATGAAGACAGGCACTGTAGTTTATTCTGCTCTCCTGATATATACTTAGCTTATTTCTATTCTTTTCCTCTTATTATTAGTCTTGTAACAAGAAACCTTGAACATAGTTAATTTTGCATTGTATGTAAACGTATTTGTATAATAAATATCAAGAAGTAAAACTTTAGGATCAAAGGATATATGCATTTTTAAACTTTTGATATATATGGCCAAATTGCCCTATGGAAAGGGAGACATCACAGCAATTTATCTTCCCTCACTTCATGTATGAAGATTCTGCTTCCTCACAGTCCTGCTCATACAGTTTATAATCAAACTGGTAGATCTTTGCCACTATGATAGATTTAGTACAGTTCTACTTTAATCAATGGACTTTACTTTTTGAAACGTTTTAATTTTACAGAAAAACTGAACAGAATATACAGAGTTCCTATATGATTTAGTGTAGTTTTAATTTGCAATAGTTTTATTATAAGAGCATACTTTTAATAGATTGATCATACTGTAGTATGAAGAAAACTGTAATTCCTTTACAATGATATATCTGTTTATATTCTCTACAATTTTTGTTGAATTATTGGTATTTCTAAATTGATTTATAGAAAATCATTATATATTGGGTATATTTTTGGCATAAGTTAAAAATGGTTGTTCCCAGATTTGTCTTTTGACTGCTTACTTATTAGATATTTTTTTATCACAGAAGTGTTTTACTTTTATGTAAAATGTTATTAATATACTCTTCTATGTTTATTGGTTTTTATCATCCTAAGAATTATTTTCTGTAGATTGCTTTTATATATATATATATATATATATATATATATATATATATATATATATATATATATATATATGGATGAGGAATCCAAGTTCTAATTCTGAGTATATACTTTATCAAAAACAACACACAAAAGCTGGCTACATTCCAGTAAAGGCCTTCATATACTACATGCATTAATATATTATGGTTCTGTGATTTTCATATTCATAAACCCTACAGCAAGATGGATGAGAATAGCAAGGGAAACATGTTCACTAATTATACCTACGACCAACATATGAGGAGGCTTCATTAAGTATTAAAGTCCTGAACATATAAGGTATTTGTTTACGTTAGAGGTGTGTAACTGTCACCATGCTCTTCACTTAAAGGATGAGTCTTACAAAAAGATGGAAAAATATTCCATGCTCATGGATTGGAGGAATAAACAGTTAAAATGTCTTTGCTACCCAGAGCAATCTACATTTTCAATGCCATCCCAATCAAAATACCAATGACATTTTTCAAAGAACCGGAACAAACAGCCCTTAAATTTGTGTGGAACCAGAAAAGACCCCGAATCACCAAGGAACTGTTGAAAAGGAAAAACAAAGCTGGGGGCATCACAATGCCGGATTTCAAGCTATACTGCAAAGCTGTGATCACCAAGACAGTATGGTACTGGCACAAAAACAGACACATAGACCAATGGAACAGAATAGAGAACCCGGAAATGGATCCTCAGCTCTCTGGGCAACTAATCTTTGACAAAGCAGGAAAAAACATCCAGTGGAAAAGACAGTCTCTTCAATAAATGGTGCTGGGAAAATTGGACAGCTATGTGCAAAAGAATGAAATTTGACCACTCTCTCACACCATACACAAAGATAAACTCCAAATGGATGAAAGACCTTGATGTGAGACAGGAATCCATTAAAATCATAGAGGAGAACGTAGGCTGCAACCTCCTTGACATCAGCCTCAGCAACTTTTTTCATGACACATCTCCAAAGGCAAGAGAAACAAAAGAAAAAATGAACTTGTGGGACTTCATCAAGATAAAAAGCTTCTGCACAGCCAAGGAGACAGTCAAAAAAACTAAGAGGCAGTCCACGGAATGAGAGAAGATATTTGCAAATGACACTGCAAATAAAAGACTAGTATCCAAGATATACAAAGAACTTTTCAAACTCAATACACGGGAAACAAATAATCAAATTAAAAAATGGTCAGAAGATATGAACAGACACTTTTCCAATGAAGACATACAAATGGCTAACAGACACATGAAAAAATGTTCAACATCATTAGCCATCAGGGAAATTCAAATCAAAACCACATTGAGATACCACCTTACGCCAGTTAGAATGGCAAAAATGGAAAGGCAGGAAACAACAAATGTTGGAGAGGATGTGGAGAAAGGGGATCCCTCTTACACTGTTGGTGGGAATACAAGTTGGTACAGCCACTTTGGAAAACAGTGTGGAGGTCCCTTAAAAAGTTAAAAATTGAGCTACCCTATGATCCAGCCATTGCACTACTGGGTATTTACCCCAAAGATACAGATGTGGTGAAGAGAAGGGCCATATGCACCCAATGTTCATAGCAGCAATGTCCACAATAGCTAAATCGTGGAAGGAGCCGAGATGGCCTTCAACAGATGACTGGATTAAGAAGATGTGGTCCATATATACTCAGCCATCAGAAAGAACGATTACCCAACATTTGCAGTAACATGGACGGGACTGGAGGAGATTATGCTAAGTGAAATAAGTCAAGCAGAGAAAGACAATTATCATATGGTTTCACTCATTTATGGAACATAAGAAATAGGAAGATTGGTAGGAGAAGGAAGGGAAGAATGAAGGGGGGGTAAACAGAAGGGGGAATGAACCATGAGAGACTATAGACTCTGGGAAACAAACTAGGGCTTCAGAGGGGAGGGGAGTGGGGGACTGGGATAGGCCAGTGATGGGTATTAAGGAGGGCACATATTGCATGGTGCACTGGGTGTTATATGCGAACAATGAATCATGGAAAATTACATCAAAAACTAAGGATATACTGTATGGTGACTAACACAACATAATAAAAAATTATAATTAAAAAAAAAGTTAACTTTAGGGAAAAATTTCTCAAATCCTGAGTGTATCAGTGAGAACTGTAAATCTTTCACAAGAACTGAAGTATACTGTATTTTCCCAACTTATTTAAACACAAGACTCTTTTTCATCAAAATAAATAAATAAATAAATAAATAAATAAATAAATAAATAAAAAGGATGAGTCTTTATCAGAATGCAGGCAACTTGATCAGATAATTTCTTTTGTTCCAGGTATAATGTTTAATTTTCCAACTAGCCAGCATAGAGAGACAAAAAGCACCCATAACAGGAAAGTGAAATTGAGAGGAATGTGTATTTCTGAGCTTTCTTCTTCTTATAAAGCTTGTGAAAATATCAGAGAATCAGCAAGTGTCATAGACAGGAGAAGGAAAAGAATGGAAGAAAATATTGGGGGAGAATTAACAGGTGTCAGAAGAGAGGAATCAAAGAATAGAAGAGAAGGAGGAAAAATTCTGAAGGACCAGCAAATTTTAGATTTGGGTGGAAAGAGGGAAAGGGGGAATAAAATCTAGAGGAATTGACAGATATTAAAAAAAAAAAAAGATATGGGGGAGGACAGGGAGGAAAATCTTGGAACCTGGAATGTCTGGAATTTGAGATCGACTTTAAATGTACATGTAGTCCTGGACCTTGGACCAAGACTCCAGTCATGAACATGGGACTGACGGGATATGTACACTGGATCTGGACTATAGACATGTACCATAAATATGGACTGAATATGGACACTGGCATTGGACATTGGACCTTTTACCTGCACTTCACATGATTTCAAATTTAGACATTAGACCAAGACCTGGATCTCACATATTGGGCCTTAATGTGAACCTATCATCTATACTTGGACATTGGAATGGGATATAAGACCTAAAACTTGGATCTGAATTTGTCTAGACCACTGAATCATGGACTTGGGCGTTTTCCCCTGGCACTGACATAGACCTCTAATCTTAGACTTGGGACTCAGTCTGGACCTGGACATAGAACTTGGATTTGGACTTCAGTTCTAAACATAGATGTGAAATTGAACTTTAGAACTTTACCATGATCGTGGAACTTTACCTTGACCTAGACATCAAACCTGTAAGTCAGAAATGAATTTGACCTGGTATTAGACCTAGATCTTGAATATGGACAAGATCCGGAGTGGAAATATACCTAGAAATGCAACCTTGGACATAGTCTTTATCCTTATATAGATATGAACTTTGGACCAGCTTTTGCACTTGGACCTAGACTTCACCTTGGTCATAGATGCTGACTGTGGACCTCTGATCTGGAAGTGGATTTTGGACAGAGAACCTGCACCTGCATATTCTAGTTTCTTGAAAAGGACCTTCAGTTGGAATTTAGATTTTTTTTTTTTTTTGAACAGGCAGTAAGTTACTTTGGAGAAGAGTGTCTAAGACTGACCTTCTTTCTTCTTACACTGCTTTCTTCCACAAACGATGTTTTGATTCATCTTAACTTGCTATAACTATTTGAAAAAAGTACATTTGAAATGAATGTGCTTTTCTGAGCTCTTTTGGTTAGTCTGGGCTTACTACTAAACATCTATTTCTTAGTTCCAATTGGAAAAAATTATGAAAGTCAGTGCCCTTTGGAATCAGACCAACTTGTTAACTGTCTGCTAAGATCAGGTCACACCACTCCTGTTTTATGCTCTCAAAATCCTCATACTTGTTCTTCAGTGCTCTTACCATATTATAATTAAATAATTAATTATTGTTTGATTAATTTCTTTCTAATTTTGTATATACCAGTTGTCAGCAAACTATACTCAGTGGTCCAAATCTGGTTCACCATCCATTTTTATATGCCCCATAAGCTAAGATTTTTTTTTTTACATTCTTAAACGGTTGGAAAATAATCAAAAGAAGAATATTTTGATACTGTAATAATGTTGTACAGTGGACAGATGGTAACTACACTTATCACGGTGAACAAGGAGTAATGCATAGAATTGTTGTATCAATATGTTGTACACCTGAAACTAATAACATTGTATGTTAATTATATTTCAGTAAGAAAGAATATTTTGTGACAAATAAAAATGATATGAAATTCAGATTTCAGTGTTCATAATTAATGTTCAACTAGAATACAACTATGTCTATCATTTGCATATTGTTTTTGGCTGCTTTCATGCTACAATGGCACACTTGAGAGAGAGTATGGCCCACAGAGCCCAAGTATTTACTCTCCGGCCGTTTACAGAAGTTTGCTGACCCTTGTCCTACACAGCAAAGATGAAGACCATGTTTGTCATTATTAAGATTTTAGAGATCGATTTTATTTCTTTATATTATTTAAAATATTTTATTTATTTATTAGAGAGTGCACATATACATGAGTGGGAAGGGGAGGGGCATGGGGAGAGGGACAAGTAGACTTTCCGCTGAGCAGGGAGCCTTTTGCTGGGCTTGATCCCAGAACCGTGGTCTTGACCCGAGGGCAAGGCAGACACTCAACTCAACAGACTAACCCACCCAGGAACCCCTATTTTATTTATTTATTTATTTATTTATTTATTTATTTATTTATTTATCCATTTATTTATTTTAAAGACTTTATTTATTTTGAGAGAGAGAGGGAACATGAGTGGGAAGTGCCTGGAGATAGAGGCAGAAGTAGGCTAGCAGGCACCCCACTGAGCTGGGAACCCTGGGATCTTGACCTGAGCCAAAGGCCGACTGAGCCACCCAGGCCCCTCCAGATTTTAGAGATTTTAAAACATGACAAATTACACATCTTAAAATCAACTTAATGTGGTAAATTTCCACCAATAAAGGAAAGGATGCATAGTTTTGAAATACTTAGATGAGTAAATACTACCCTGCAGTTAAAATCAAAGAATTAGAACTATTTATCTCAAAGTAAATTTTAAAACTTAAAGCCAAATGAACAAAAAAATTCTAGAATCTTATATAAAATATGTCACATGAATGTTGATCTAGAAAGATGAAATAATACTATAATGCTCAAAAATGTAAATTGAAAGGATTAGAAAATTCCTGGGGTGCCTGGGTGGCTCAGTCATTAAGCATCTGCCTTCGGCTCAGGGCGTGATCCCAGAGTCCTGGAATCGAGCCCCACATCAGGCTCCTCCACTGGGAGCCTGCTTCTTCCTCTCCCACTCCCCCTGCCTGTGTTCCCTCTCTTGCTGGCTGTCTCTCTCTCTGTCAAATAAATAAATAAAACCTTTAAAAAGAAAAAAAAGAAAGGATTAGAAAATTCCTAATGGAGAAGTAAGATGAAGTGAGAATTAGATAAGAAGTAACTGCTATTCTATTTCTTCATTGCTTCTTCTGTCTGCTTTTTTAGTTCTTAAAAAAATAAAGATGTGAAGATGGCAAGATATCATCGCTGTTCATTCTAGATGGTGAATACATAGATGTTTACTAAGTGTTTTCTGTTTCATAAAAATAATTCATAGTAAAAAGAAAAGCAACACAGCTATGAAAGCATTTCTGATTTTCATTTTTAGAAATATGTACTCTGGAAATGCATTTCCGATCTGCAGAGTTGCCATCAACAAACTGATTATAACTGATAGTAATCACTTAGAAACATAATCTTAATTTTTTCCCAAATGAAGAATACTTTTGTATTATGACTCGTTTATCCTAAAAGAAAATAAATAACAAACAATAGCCTTTATAAAATATACAATAAATATATTACAAGAACTAACATGATATGCAACAGGGAACTGTTATAAGACCAATGTGAAGCACTGAAATAAAAAAAAAATTGACAGTTGCCTGATAAAAAACTTTACTGCCCCCAATAACTGCACAGGTGATAAAATAGTTACTGTTCATTACTTACATATGATTAACCAAGTAGCAGCAGCTATCAACGCTCCGGGGCTCTGATAACTTCCCTGATTGGCCTCAGGGACTTTGAGGTTTGGCCAGCCTGCCTTGTTTCACAGTGTGTGGGACCTCATTTTATTCCTTTCCCATTTGTTCTGACTGTCTTAGGATAAGGTGAAAGGACCAAAGTAGAACCCTGGGTATTTGGTTAATATATCCCAGTGGGCTATGCTTTAGTGATAAATCTCCAATAAAATATGTTTCAAGGCTATTTTTGATATGAGCTCTCTGCTGAGCCATCTTCCAGGAACTCTTCATATTTCACCATCCTTGGAAGAAATAGCCTATATTCCCGCACAGTGATTCCCTGATATTAATTCTACGAATAACCGTACTAAGGCTTATCTGAAAATACTGTTGGACTTGGAAGTGGATAGGTATAAAAAGTACAAGTTGGACGTCATATCTTTTGGCAAAGAAAACTTAAAGCTCAATCTTGGTTACTCCAAGAGTAAGGATTCCTCTCTCACCACTAAGAAGTGATCTGTAAATAACCTAAAACCAGCTTTTTAAATATAACATTTAAGCAAATTTCTCAGTGCCCAGTTAATGGGAACTGTTAGTAAGAACAATTACAAATAAAACAATAACAACTAAATTTTACTGAGTTTAGTGAGCTGTCATATGAAACAAAAGTCTTACATTATAGTTAAGGACATCATAACCTTAAGGTTTATTTTAAGTATAACATTATTTCAATTAAAAAGAAACAAAACTGAGTTTTAATAACTTCTCATAGGAGGATCTGAGTTTAACTGCCTTTTACCTAGCAACGGGGAAGATTCAGGAGGACAGGGAAACAAGTACAGCTTAAAAAGGAGAAGAGAAATTTTGGAGAGTGCCTATAATTCTACCTCTTCCAGATAAATGAAGGACTCAGAGGTTTTCTATCTTAAAAATTATTTAAGCTCTGCTTTGAAAGGTGGAGTCTGATGATCACTCTTTTTAACTCTGAAGATATAATTTTTTTCTGGTTGGACACAGAAAATCAATTACTGCCTTGTTTTTCCTTGTTTTTATTTGTTAACTGTTTCCGTACCTAAGTGTTAAATATGTATTTATAATACTTTAATATTTTTAGTTTGTAAAATTTATTTTTAATATATATTTTTATATACGATTCAACATGAATATTGTTCTATATTATGCTATTTCTAGTTTATGATAATGATGGGAGAAATACCTATATGTTGTTATTGATAGTGAACATGTAAGTTAAGCTATAACTTTCTATCTGGAAAATTTTAAACATATAAAAAATTGAAAGAATAGTATAATTCTCTTGCATCTTACACTTAGATTCTGAAATTGTTACCAGCTTGTAATACATTTGCTTTCTTTCTTGTTCCTTGACCACTCCTCCCTCCACACACATTTTCTTGAATAATTTGAAAATAAACTGTATATATCATGACATTTCACCTCTAAATACTTCACTATAAATATCAGAAGTATAAGGAAATTCACTAACATTAATAACATTATCACAAGAAAAAAATTTAAAATTCTGGGATTATCAAATACCAGCCCATATTCATATTTCACAGTTGTCCCTGAAATGACTTACTTTATTAATCAAAACCCAATTAAAATTTACTCACTTGATTAGGTTGCTATATCTCTTTAGGTTATATTAATCTAAATTGGATTCTTTGCTCCATTACACTGAGTTTTTCAAGAATTTGAGAACATTCTCCATACTAGATTTGTAATTGCTATGATTCACTTCTTCTCAAGTAATTCTTTTAATGTAGCAAGATTATTTCTCAATCATCTTAATTATCATATTTGCATGATATTTTATTTTTTATACTTTTAAACTTTAATTTCCACTGAGCTCTCACTATAGTTATGGCTTTGGATTTACATATTTTTGTATATTTTTTGTGGCATAATACTTTCTTTTTCATTTTTAACAAAAGAATCTGTTAGCTGTATTTCTTATTAGATTATTTGTGAGTTCTACTGACTGGATTCTGAGGACATGTATCAATTATGAGCTTAACCTCATAACCTCATCACAAATCCCTACCATAAACACTTATACACAAGCTGGCCTAAAAATGTATTGTGAGAGTCAGGGTCTGTAGAGCATAACTTTGTCCAGGACTGGCCAAACCAAACCTGAATAAAGTATGAGTCACATGTTTCTCGCTATGGCCAAAATCGCCAACTCAGAACTAAACTGGACCGAGGAACTTTTCTCAGTATCCGTACATGAAACTGGACCCTCTCCCAGTAAGAATTAACAGAAATAAATGTCTTTTCATCTAGAGATGATAGTCTTGCAAGGGAGGTTGTTAGCAGCCCAGGGTAGTGAGCATCTTGATGTCGTACCTCTAACGTAGATGCAATATAGGACGATGTCTACAATTTCATACAATTCCTGCTCTGACTCGTCTTTAACCCTCATTTTTTCCCCTTGGCTTTGCATCATTTGACTCTAATTCTCCGTATGCTCTAATCTCCATTGCCTCTTATTCTATCACATTGTAATTATCCATCAGGGAAGCTCATCTCTCAGGAGACTAGCAAAGCAAGCTTAAGCAACTGATTTTCCATAATATCTTGTCTCAACTATTGAATCATCAGATGATTCAGGTTTCTTTAAAATTAGCCATCATGTTTAAGAGGCAACCCTGAAATATCGTCCCCACTCTTGGCTTTAGTTCCTTCTATGCTCTCACCTATGAGACCTGTGATACTTGTAATTGCTAGACTTGCCTTCACTTACCATCCAAAATTACTTAATTTAACTACACAAGACATACACATGCCTACAGAAAGGAGTTCTCCCCCCCCCCCCCAAGATTTTATTTGTTTAGTTGAGAGAGAGAGAGAAAGAGAGAGCACAAGCAGGGGGAACGGCAAGAGAGGGAGAAGCCTGACACGGAGCTTGATCCCAGGATCCTGGGATCATGACCAAGCCGAAGGCAGACGCTTAACCAACTGAGCCACCCGGGCGTCCCAGAATGGTTCTTGAGATTTCAACCAGAAGAATTACTCCATTAGATGTTCCCCCTTTTCAATACTACAATTTGTGCCAACAGCCCCTACCACGGAAGAGGCAGGGAAAGAACAAACTTCACCTGTTCTTCGGTAAAGTGCTGATTTGCTACCAGGAAAGAGGAAAAATCTGTGGCAATTCCCAGCCTTTGCTGGGAAGAGACTCCTCCCTGTGGTGGCAATCTCCTTGAACCAATGCCAAGCACCTTCCATGACCCCTGTTCAGGCTCCACATTCCTGTTATTCATTTCAGTGTCCCTCCTTCAAATTTGCTTATAAAAGGCCAGTCTTCTCTGACCTGACAAACCATTGCAAATCCCTGCAAGACAGGTGAGTAGAAGCTGAGAGAAGATGAGACCATGGCAGGAGTTACACTGTACATATCTGGGGGGAAGTACATGAGGATCTCTGTCGGGGACACTGGAGCTCTGATCTGAGCACAGGCGAGCTGGGCAGTTCTCATGGGGTGGAAGGTGCAAAGATTTTCCAGTTCTTTCCAGAGCTATACAAGGGGATAGGTGTCACTGAGATCAATTTGTTCTTAGGGGACTAAACAATGGAAAGGCAAGGAAGAGGAGTGGCATCTCTGCATGCCCTCTCTCCAGTCACGCTTTCCTTAGTGGTGTCTGATTGCTTCCTCAGAACACAGACACGATGCTGCCTCCCCTGGCCCTCCCCAGCATGTCCTGGATGCTGCTTTCCTGCCTGATGTTCCTGGCTCAGGTCCAAGGTGAGCTTTCACTGTTTCTAGCATGGGGTTCTTGTGAATGCTCAGGGCCAGTAAGAAGAGGAAGGCTCCCGTGGTGATGGTGACATATATCCCCACACAAAGAAACTGCCTCTAACTTGTCCATCATCACTCCTTCCTTCAGGGTAAGCAAGGGTGGTAGGCATCACAGTGGTCCACTAGCACTACAAGGAGGTCATTTCCATTTTGTCCCTGCACTCTAATTTATGTTGGTAGGTGAAAGAGGAAAAGTGTGACAGGTCAGTAATGAGAAATAGGAAAGGAGAATGAGGACCCAGTGTAAGAATGGTCAGCCTAGATGGGGAAAGGTTGGACTTTGAAGGGGAAGGATGAAAAGAAAAGAGAAGGTTCCTCATTTATTGGGGCTGGTTCAAGATCAAGAAATCCTGAAAGTGTTGGCAATGGGGAGAGGCGGTCAGGACTTTGGCATCACTTCCCCAAGCATTGGCCTAGGTCCCCTAGGTCACCTCCCTACCCTGATCCCCACTCTCCTATTCACTTCTTCCTTCTCTTCTCTCTTATTTCCTCCCACCCTAGGTGAAGACATCCAGAAGGATGTGCCTGCTCCACGCATCAGCTGTCCCAAAGGCTCCAAGGCTTATGCCTCCCACTGCTATGCTTTGTTTATGACACCAAAATCCTGGATGGACGCAGATGTGAGTACCTGGATTTTCAGTTAGGGGTTTTAAGGGAAAGTACATTTGAGACCTGAGGGGGTTGGTTCCATTCTCCAGAATTTCTTGGGGGCAAGACTGAGCACCCATATCTTTTGCATATATACCTCTTTTCCACTACCTCTGCTCTGCACTCCTCCCAGTGATGTCTCAGGCTGCCCTTGAGTCTCTCCCTTTCCCACACAGATGGCCTGCCAGAAGAGGCCCTCGGGACACCTTGTGTCTGTGCTCAGTGGGGCTGAGGCATCCTTTGTGGCCTCCCTGCTCAAGAACAATGTGAACACCTACTCAAATATCTGGATTGGGCTCCATGACCCCACAGAGGTATGGACTCATCTTCTCTTCATAACCTGTCAAGGTGCTATTGCCCCCCAAGCCCACTCCCTATCCCCTGTCCCTGCCCAACAAATGCCCTACAGAACTCTGGAGCACAGAGATCCTGGGGGACACAAGGGGGAAAGGGAGGGCTCTATAGCAGCTCAACAGCTGAGTTCTGTGGAAGTCCCTTGTCTCCAGCTGAAGTTAATCTGCCTCCTGTCATGCTTGTATACAATTTGCACGTGAGGCCTTGTAATTCCGTTCTCTGAGATTCACAGAGTCTGCACATATTGTGCTGAGGGAATCCTAAATGAAGTTAGGATCCATTTTTACTCTATAGAACAGACAGTGTCTTTGAGGTTCAGGGGGTAATTACAGATGCATCACTAATTGTTGTTCAGTCAGTAACATGTTACTCTGATGATTCTGTAGGTCTTTGTGATTACTGGTTTGGGAGTCTGCCACTAAGACCAAGGAGTTAGGAAGAGTTTCCCAGGGGAGAGCTCTGGCTCCAGGGCAACATATAGATGAGCAGAGTAAATCTGGTGATGCTGGGAGGGGTTCATGCAGGGAGAATTCTAATGGCCATTCAACCTCACCACACTCCATCCTCTATAGGGCTATGAGCCCAATGCAGGTGGATGGGAGTGGAGTAGCGATGATGTGCTGAATTACCTTGCCTGGGAGAAAGACCCCTCCACTATTGCAAACCCTGGCTATTGTGGGAGTCTGTCAAGAAGCACAGGTAAGTAACAGAGGAGCTCCTTTCTGCCCGGAACTTTCCATCTTCTTTTTCCCCATTTCTCATCATGACCTTCAGAGAATCCTTCTGAGCTAGGAAATGTAGTATTGGTTTGTCCTCCCCCATCCCCTCCCATCCTCTTTTCTTTGAGTCTCCTTCCTCTGGAGCAAGACACTGGTGAGGATGAAAGAGAGGCTTTGGATCCTAAGCCAGAATCTGGGATGACTCTCCCTTGGGTTCAAGAGCTCCACCAGCCACATCTACCTGATTTCCTTTGTCTCTCTAGGATATCTGAGATGGAAAGATTACAACTGTGGTATAAAGCTACCCTATGTTTGCAAGTTCAAGGACTAGGTCTGGGGAGATGTCAAGAGCCTGAGTTTTGCATACAGCTCATCATGGACATGGGACCAAGTGTAAAGACTACCCCTAATGGAAATATTCTCCTGTACCTCTAACTTGACCACCTCATTATGACCTTCCCTTCTCAGCCTCATTTTGAACTCCTCTGTGCCTTCCATAATTTAAGTTTCAAATGGCAAAATAAAAAGTAAAGAAATTTAGTCTGTAATTGCCTCTCTTGTGTGCTTCTGTCTCATAGAGAAACTCTCAGGAGGAAGAAGTAATTAGGGAAGGAGACTCTGTGGGTCCTCTTTTTGGCCCATTTCACCCTGGTTTCTGGAAAAGTAACTAAATATGCATTGCTACCAGCACATTTGTGATGAGATGTTTCAATACGTTCATGTAGGATTTGGGTTATGCACACTGTTCTCCAACACATTTTGCTGCACACAAATTCCTCCAGGTCTCTCATGGTATGGTACAAACAGTCTAGAGGTTCAGATGATGCTTAGAGCAGTACTTCCTAAACTATCAGAGGGAAGGAAAATGAATAGTTTTCAGCAATTTTTGAAAAAAAGACTACAAATAAATCTAAAAATTAAATGGATAAAACAGATCATTAAAATGCAGACCTAATTTTTTTGTTATTAGTTTTGACAGACATATGAGTGATCTATCAAATAACTACAATTTTCTAATATCTTTCAAATTCTGTTACTTTCCTTGCATGGTCAGCTGGCACTGGTCCACTGAACTATGCATTGCCCTGTCCCTAGGGGGCACTTGTGAGAACAGACTCTACTGGGTTCTCTTTCTTTTGTCCTTAAAACATTCTTACCTCAATCAGGACTGGAGTTGGGATGACTTTCACATCTGATAGGATTTTTGTTAATATTTTTTGAGGGAAAAAATTGATGCTCTTTTGAAGAAATTCCCTTTGACTGAAGACAAGGCCCAGACTTTTCATGTATCTGTGTATATCAAGACCATAAATCTGTCTTCTATCTTATCACCACCCCTTCCTAGACACATGTTTCTATTGTGAAAAAAAGTGTGTTTGGCTAGTTTCCCAATCTGGAAAAGAAGTTGTCATATGAGACCACTGACAAAATTTTCCATATGAACAAAGAATACTAAAACATTGCTAGTCACAGTTATCACTTTTTGAATAAATAGATAAGATGAATGGACATTGTCACTTTTTAAAAATTAATATTTGTTAAATTCTTTTTGCTCTTTCAAAGACAGACTGCCTTGACTAAATACCCATTTAGCGTTTTTCATGGAAACACTTTTCTATTGGTTTAAATGAATTTATGATGTGCAACTCCCCGGATCTTGATTTTCTGCCCTGGTTAAAATAATAAAAATGGGTTAGAAAAGTTCACAGTGACAGTGCCTGACAATTCCTATTTTAGTTTGAGCTCCTCCTTTGGAAAGGAACTGTGAGGACCAGAATCTCTTCTTCCAGTTGGAGAATCCCATGGTATAAAATAGGGCATTTGTAGTTGTAGGTAAGAAAGATCCCAGCATAATTTTGCTCAAAAAATAAAGGTATGTATTGGATCATCTAACTGAAATATCTAAAGGTAAGTTAGGCATCAGTTCATTTAGGGCCAACAGTCATTTCTCTGGGGGCATTCTTGTCTTGTCATAAAATATCACTCTTCCGATTTTTGCCATACCTTTGGTTGTACTTTTCAGTTTTCTTGCCAACTTTCATTGTGAATGCTTCTTTGTACTTTCCCTTTGACCAAATAATTATATGAATATGCCATGGTTATACTTAGCCTCCCTTTCACACACTGGTACTTAGAGTTTAGATGACATGATTTTTCAAATCTAGGCTGGTGATACTATATATTTTGGAGAAGTGAATTAAGTCATCTGGTGAAGATATAATTAAAATACTGCCCTCTTCTCAGAGCAATGTAAAAATGGATAATTAAGAGGACACTTACAAATATTTGTGATATTGTGACTTATTAAATATTTTGAAAACTTTTCTCTCAAGTAAGGGTTAGACTGAACTGATCTTTATCCACTGTGTTTGGAATGTAGCTTGAGATTTAACCCACTCGAAGTTTTATTAAAGGATTTATATTGAGATTTGGAAATACATATATAAAATTTTCTTATATAAACTTTGGCTGAAAACATTGCACTGACAGATAAGCCCATTGTATATGTGTTTCGAACTTGGTTAATTAAAAACCAAAAGGTATTCTATTAAGAAAATGTTAACCAGAGATGCTGTCTGCAGGACATGCTTATAATAACTTAGGTACTACTGTGAATTTGTCATAGGTATGATAAAAGTTTTCTAGTTGTGTAATGCTTTATGTGTATTCATTCTTCAATTCCATCTTTTTAAAAACTGTCAAATGCTCATCTCTCACTGCCAACTTCCTATAGACACTTCCCAGATTCTTAAGCCCATACGTATCATATCTTTCTAAAAATCACTGACTATCACAAGTGGAAGAACCCTCTTGTCTTATTGGGGAAGAAAATAACATTCAAAGAAGAGTTGAGAGATAATTGTCCATGTGTCTCTGATGTTTTTTGCATTTCCTATGAGAGAGACACTGACCGCTCTTAGTTCTGGACTATCTTGTCAAGGATGTCCGTGTAGTGAGAATCTTTAAAAACAGAAAAGGGGTGCTTGGGTGGCTCAGTTGGTTAAGCAGCCAACTCTTGATATCAGCTCAGGTCAAGATCTTGGGTTCATGAGATTGAGCCCTGCATCAAGCCCTGTGTTGGGCTCTGTGCTGGGTGTGGAGCCTGCTTAGGATTCTCTCTCTGCCTCTCCTTCCGCCACCCCCTTCTCTACAACACTCCCTCTCTCTCTCCAAATAAATAAATAAATAAATAAATAAATAAATAAATAAATAAAATCTTTAAAAAGAGAAAAGGCACACAGCACACCTGTCAGAATGGCTAAATCAAAAACACAAGAAACAAATGTTGATGAGAATATGGAGAAAAAGGAACTCTTGTACACTATTTGTGGGAATGCAAACTGGTACAGACACCATGGAAGACAGTATTGAGGTTCCTCAAAAAATTAAAAATAGAATTACCATATGATCCAGTAATTCCACTACTAGGTATCTACCTAAAGAATACAAAAACACTAATTCAAAAAGATATATGCACCATTATGTTTAATGCAGCATTATTTATAACAGCAAAAATATGGATGCAATCCAAGTGTCCATCAATAGATGAATGGATAAAAATAAAGAAAAGGAAGAAGTGGGATATATATATATATATATATATATATATATATATATATATACACACACATGATATTATAATATATATGAAATGGAATATTACTCGGCCATAAAAAGAATGAAATCGTGTCACCTGCAACAACATAGGATCTAGAGTATAATGCTAAGTGAAATAGATCAGCCAGAGAGAGGCAAATACCATATGATTTCCCTCATGTATAGAATTTAAGAAACAAAACAAATGAACAAAGAAAAAAAGAGACAAACCAAAGAAACAGATTCAAATATAGAGAATCAACTGGTGGTTACCAGATGGGAGGTGGATGGGGGGAATGGATGAAATAGATGAAGGAGATTAAGAGTACTTTTATCATGATGAGCGCTGAGTGATATATGGAAGTACTGAATCACTATATTGTATACCCGAAACTAATATAACCCTGTATGTTAACTATACTGGAATTTCAAAAAAAAAAAAAAAATAGGCATGGCATTTTCCTCCAAAGCAAAGGACAGGCTTGCTTACAGTCTTAGAAAATAGAGATAGTATTTCCATCCAGAGTAAAGGAAGAAAAGTGTACTTACTCTCCAATATAACAAAGATGTCTCCCTCTGAAATAAAAGCTATGCTTACTTACTGCCCATTATAAATACTCAGGTTTCCTAAGCTCCTATACCATAATGATAGAAATATTCCTCCCTTATCATATAGCCCAGTGCATATGAAGACATCTGTGTGAGCCCATTTATGTCCCTCCACCCATGGGACTTGGGACTTGTGTAAGGGGGACTACAGTGAGTCTGTGGGGCTCATGCTGCTCCAGTCATCAAGTCTTTTGCCTTCTACCAATATCAGTGAAACTGAAAGTCCAACTTAGCTTGCAAGCACGGCATTATTTCCGAGGCTTCACATAGTTCTTGACATGAAATTAAATAACTTTTCTCTTGCAACACATTGGAAGAAACTTAACTGAAGGGTCTTCAGTCTCACTTAATTTCTATTGCTGTTTCCATTGCACTTTGCTTTCATAAAAATGCAGGGTCCTTGTTCTTTTTTTACTTACACCCATCAGCCATTCTATCCTGGTCTTCTCCTCTCGCTGTCCTCCCCTCCCAGCCTTCCCTCCATGTCCTACCATCAATTTTTCTCTTTCTCTCCCTTCATAGATCTAAAGTACTACAGACTCCATCCTGTCACAGTGTCTAGTCCTGTACGGTACTGAGGATTGTGCTGTCATTCTTCCCTTAGGGACAGATGAGCTTTCAAGTAACTTCTCTCCAAAGGAAGACTGAATCTTAGCCAAATACTCTTCTGAAATATCTGCTAATATCAAATATTATGGACTTCAAGGGGGTCATAGGCTTGGGAATTTTGTTAGAAAACAAGTAGGAAGAAAGTTAACCAAAGCACCACTGGAATTAGGGAGTTAGATAGCCTATGTCTTTATTAGCCTATTCTCAGAAATACTTAATGGAAGAAATTTTATAATTTTCCTACTTTTTAGAGTTTTTCTATATTTCTAAAGCTATTTTCACAATAATTTTAAAGATACTCATGATTAAATATTTGGAAACTTTGAACCTTTTGATTATAAGGTACCACACGAATAGACTATCTTATTCATATCGCAAATTCCCCTGAATGGCCACTGACATTCTAACTTGTCTTTCATAAAATCCTACCAGAATTTCAAATGTTTAGTGCTATTGGCACCATAATCTTTGTCATGTTAAAGGCAGACAATGACTCTGAAGTTCATTATATGACTAGTAGTTGTTCATATTCAAATGATAGAAGTATAAAAGAAATAAAAACCCCAGATCTCCTTAGCACTGCAATCCCACTTTGTCCTGATAACACTGAGTAGTGAAACAAATCAAATCAAGAGGCTTATACTAAGGGCAAAGAAGAGAGAGAATAAAGACATAGACCATGCTTCAATGTAAAGAGTGTAGTGCTGCTCAGGAGAGGCCTTCCACAGATGGCCATTCTGTGAGACTCAAGGGTGGGGACACATGAAGGGGTTTCTGGAAATGGCTATCCAAGTCAGTGAAACAAATACTGGAAGAAAATAAAGACAAACACGTTTATTTGAGAATGCCTGGCCTGATAAATCTCCCAGGAACATTCTGAATTGGAGCGAGAGGGTGGAATGTTTTATGGGACTTTACCATGGGAAGGTAGGTTGAAGTTTAGCTACTGTCAAGAATAGAGGAACCGTTCTTGAGGATTAGCAGCCATAACTTGAGCAATCTAAATTTTCTCTAAAGGAGTGGAGAGAAGCAATTACAAGTTGATGTTCTGTATAAGTGGGAGCTGGTTGGGAGAATGGCTATAGGTAATTACATGTAAAGTCTGAGAGGAAATTTCTCAGGTCTCCTGTCCTTCAGGTGCTTTCGTATAAGAAATAGGGAAATTATTCCCATTATACAAGTTTGAGTGAGGTCCATCTCAAGAAAGCAAGAATGACAGAAAAGTCTGGCAGAATTCTAATGACCCCCAATGACCCTTAATCTTACTATAATACCTCCCCTTCAGTGTGAGCAGAGCCTGTAAATATGATATCAACTCCCGAGTTATATTATATTACATGGCAAAAAAAAAGTCTTGAAGAGGCAATTAAAGTCACTAATCAGTTGACTATAAATCAATAAAAAAGGAGATTCCTGGGAGATTATTGAAATGGGTCCTATCTAATTATATGAGCCCTTTAAAAGCAGATTTCTCTGATTGGCAGCATGAGGGTATGTCAGCAAATTCTAAGCACCAAAAAGGTTCATTGTGCCATTGCTGGCTTAGAAGATGGAGGTGGCCTCCTGCCAAGAAATAGAGCTGAGAGTAAGTCTTCAGCTGGCAGCCAACAAGGAAATGGCAACTTCAGTCCTCCAACTGCAAGGAACTGAATTTTGTCTAGAACCTGAATGAGAATGGAGGTTTACTTTTTTACTTTACACAGCAAAAGTAAATTAACTCACTGAGTTCCCATGGGATAAAATATGTGGTGGTTAGGCTGGAATCCCTCTTGTGAGTAGTAATCACCTTCTCTGAGAATCAAGGACCTTGTGCCTCCTAGGTCATAATGAACAGATCTTAATCTATTTTCCTAACCCTACATCAGGCCTTGCTTAAGGAAAAATATTATGAAAGAGAATTCTCTGATCTAACCCTGTTGCATTCTCTAATTAGGAAAATAAGGAAAACACCAACGTTAAAAAGAACCAATAGAAAGTTCCACCAGATGGCAGGATCTGAGGGCAGGCCAGCAGAGTCCCATCAGGGAGATGCTTAGAAGGTCCTGGGAGTTCTTGTTGCACAAGGTGGATGTGATCTTGATTGATGTTAAAGGGTACTCAGTAGAAGAAGAGCACCATGGGCTTCCAGCCTACTTGTGAGATGGTAGGAGTGAAGGAGCTGTTTGGTAAATACATGGAGATAGGTCAGGATGATGCAGGTAAAGGGTAGGTCAGGAAACGGATGACAGGAGAGGGCCAACAAAACAAGGACCCAGCAGGACTCTGCAGGTAGGGGGTGTTCAGCATGATCTTAAAAAGAAGAGAAAAAAAGAAAACAGACTGGAAGACAGACACATTTAATTTTAACCCCTTTTTCTTCCACAGTATGATGTTGAACAAGTCAGTTACATGAATTTCAAACTGCCTTCTCTACTATCCCAAAAAGAGTCATTGCTCATCTTTTCTCTCTGCTTCCCTTTTCTCTGTGTCCCACAGCCTGTCCTATTGCAGGCTCACAAACTCTCTGCCTGCTTCCTCATATCATCCCCCAACCCCACCCGTCACTATTCCTGGAAGGTCTCTGTTCCTTCCTGGATGGCTCAGGGACATGGGAACTGGGCATCTGGTTGCTGCTGGGGAAGGGCAAAGCCACCTTTGACTTAAACAGTTTGCCAACCTACCTGCGGGAAGGGCAACCACACCTCACCTATGACAATTCCCAGGGTATACCAGGAAGAGGCTATTCCTGATGCCACAATTTTCCTATGTCAGTGCCCTCTGTAAGGCCTCTGAGCGTCTACCCTTGCCCTCCCCTCATAATCAAATTCAAAGTTATATAGAAGAAGAATCTAGAGGAAAAGAGCTGCTTCTGGATTTGAGGAATTTACAAATTTTCTGAAGACCCCATACACAAATTAAGTAAATAAGATACCTGTAGCTTGATAGAGTATGCATTTCTGACTATTCAAGGATCTGAGCTCTAGAGGAGGGAGACATCATGGATGTTTTTCTGTAATAGCTAGTTCTTTCCCTAATGCTTTTGTGTCCTTTATTTCCTTGGATACAAGCTGAGACATGAGAAAAGGAGAGGTTGGGGTTCTGACTTATTCTCTATCCTTCCAAATCTCCATCCTAATTTCAATTTATCTGACCCCATGTGTTTGTGACCATAGGTGGGGATTGCTTATACTTATAATGAGATGGGGAAGAACAATATGCCTCTTCAAAAATACACACACAAACACACACAGGTTTGTGATGCTACTGTATGTAGACAAATTGTGGGTTAAAGTATTGGGTGCTTTCCACCGATGGATGGATGGATGGATGGATGGATGGATGGATGGATAAGAAGATGTGATACATGCAGGCAATGTGATATTGCACAACTCTTCTAAGCTAGCTTTATGAGATCTTCCCATTTGTGACAACATAGATTGACCTAGAGGGTACTATGCTAAATGAAATATGTCAGACAAAGAAAGACAAAACCATATAATTTCACTTATGTGTGGAATCTACAAAACAAAACAAATTAAAAAAACAAACAAAAAGCAGAAACAAACCCATAAAAACAGAGAACTGATGGTTGTCAGAGGGGACAGGGGTAGGAGGATGGACAAAATGGGTGAAGGGGAATGGAGGATACCGGCTTCCAATTATGGAATGAATAAGTCATGGGGATGAAGGGTACAGCATAGGGAATATATTCAGTGATGCTGTAACAGGGTTGTATAGTGACAGATGGTAGCTACGCTTGTGGTGAGCACAGTATAGCACTTGTGAAATCACTAAGTTGTATACCTGAAGCTGATGTCACACTGTGTGGCAACTATACTTCAATAAAAAAAAGTATTCGGTGCTTATTGTTTTACTCTATTCACTTTTTGAGCTCTTCTTGTGGGGTCTCTATGGCTATGGCCATGATCAATGATGGGTGGTTTTTTACTGAAATCAGTCAAGCCTCAGAGAGCTGGATGTGTTGATTATAAAGACACTAATGAGAGGGAGATCAGCAAACTTTATTACTATTTAAAAAACGACTTGTAAGTAAAACTTCTTGAGTTCAAACGAATCCAGCTCCAACACTTAGTAGCTATTTGATCTTAAGTTACCGAGCCTTTCTGATCTCCAGTTCCTTCACCTTTTAAATATGTTCAATAATAGCACCTATATTATCAGATTGTTATGGGAATTAAATAGGTTGCTATTTGTAAAGAATTTAGGATGGTATCTGGCACATAGAACATGTAATAAAAGTGTATGTTAAATAATTTTTTTTAAAAAGTTAGAGTGCTAGGCAGAAGAAAAACAAAAACAACCCCAAAACCCCAAAAAGTATGTGTTAAATCAATTACAGTTTCTCTTTAAAGTAGAAAAGACAGTTCTAAGTAGGTTTCCTTATACCTACAGAACACAAGCAGCCTAGAGAAAGACCTCAGTCCATCCTGTACTTCCTTAGCACCTTTTCTCCCCAGTCTAACGTTTGGTAGACAGGCTCTTATCCACATAACTGCCAAGAATTAAAGCAAGAGGGAGATAATATCTCTATAAAAATACCTAGTACAAGGGTAGAAAGTAGTATATAGCTACTGGAAGAGGCTGGCAGCACCACGTATCAGTCATAGCCTTGAAATTTCCTAAGCCTTATTGGAGGCTTACTAAGACTTTACTCCACTAGGAGACACATTAACACTAGATGTCCAGGATACTGCTTTCCAGCTATCAGAAGATTTCCAGAGGATATATGATGGGGAAGGCCTGCAATGAGCTCCCGTAAACCTTGTGAGGTAAGGTCACAGGGCAGAACTTTGAGGCTTGAAAGGATAAGGAGGTAATATTAAAGGACTGGGAAATAAGGCTTCCCTGAAAAAGGCATTACTTGGGACACAGCAAAAGTCCTCAATTTTTATTACTTTGCGTGAGGAATTTGGCCAGCCATATACAACAGCAATAAGGATAACTATCTCAATAAGTAAACAGCTCTTGGGGGTAATAAAGATTTTGATGAGAGATCTGTGTCAGTTATTATTTGTTTTAAATCTCCTTTTTTTCATCTTACAGCTGTTCCCTCTCTATATCATGCCAGCTACAATGTATTTTATCATGCATTTTAAAATATTAGGTCTTGTATACCTGGAAACTCACTGCTTGTTTGAAGTCTTATAAAAGTAATGGAAACTCTCACATTGAAAAGAAATATGTCACAAAGTAGTGTTTGTTTTATTTTTTTTTAATTAATTGCTTGTTCATTTTTAGTAAGGGAAACCTATCATGGTACAAGCATATTGGACTCTTCTTACCTGCATTCTTCCATAACTCTGAAGAATAACACTAACTCCATTCTTTATTGAGAAAAAAAAGTTATTTTTCCTTGTTTATAAGCTCTTTAAAAAAAGTATAACTATTTTTAGTAAATGGAGACTAATTAAACAAACATATGAAACAGCCAGTCAGAATAAAAATGTCTTCTTTGTTTAAAATCCTTAATTTTTATAAGGAAAAAAAAAAACCTCATTGTTAATTCTCCAGGCAAACACCACAATAAATTTTTCTGGATATTCTTCCACTTTGTTTTTTTTTTTTAATTTTTTAAACCACATGTGAATTAATAAATAATATGTACCATGAATCTATGTCCTTTAAAAGCATATATAAATTTTATTAAGTAGTGTATAACTTGCAACTGGCTTTTTTTTTCATTCAATGTTATGTCAAGATTTAGCTTATTTGACCGAACTTTTATTTAGTATTCCATTATATTTTATTTATCCATTTATCTTGATATACCCATCTTTCTTTCTATGGACTTGTAGTGGTTTTCCCCCCTAAACGTTCATTCTGTATTTGCTTATGTTCCCTAGATTTCAAATGTATATACCTTAGTGATTCCTGAAAGTATTCAATTTCACTGTACCCTCTCAGAGGCAGTGACTTCCCACCAACGGCTCTGATGAACCTAGAAACCCAGCCTTATATCCAGCTACACTGCATTTCCTTAGGCATCAGCTCCGTAGAGTTCTCACCTGCTTGAGACTTTGAGAGCATCTGTATCATGCTAGCTACTTATACTCAAACTTAGTGGCCATGTTTAAATTTATGGAACTACTAACTCTTACTTCCTGACGTGGGTCTTGAGAGGTTTCTGAGCTGGAAAAGAAATGGAGGAACCACCTAAAGCCACCAGAAATTATGCTTAGTCATTTGGATTCACCCAACATCCTCCCCCCGCCCCAACTCCTACCATGATTAACACCAAAGAAAGGACTTCAGAGTTACAGGGAGTAGAAGGAAATCTACCAATCTACTATTGGAAGAAGCAGGGTGAATTAAGGAGGAAGACATCTTTGAACAAAATATTAGCATCATCTGAGTCTAGGGAGCTATGTACTGTGTCATAAGCAATGCACTGAATCATGAGAACTAATTCCCAATAGACTCACATTATCAAGATTCAGCCACTTTTTTCTTTCTTTTTTTCAAACTTGGCTTGGGCATGGTTTATACTAGAAGATGCTATTAATGGTAAAAGTTTTCTAAAGATCCCCCTGAAAATTCATCCACCAGCTTGAAAGCCATTTGTTTTCCTCAAAGACACTTTCTAAAGATGTGTTACCATCTTCCAGAATGGTATCTGTGATTTGTCCACGATAATCTCTTCCCATCTATCTGTGAAATGATTTTTATAGAGGAATGGGTAAGTTCATTGGTACAGAAATTCCACCTGTCCATGCCTCAAGCATTTTGGATACAAAATATTTGCAGTTCTAGCAGAAAGAGGCCTGAAGTAGTTAACTCAGCAGATGGTAAATTTTATATATTGAATCTTCAGGTTTTCTTAATCTTCTATATTCTGTCCAACATCTTGGAAAGAACTGGCATACACTGAGGGTCTTCTATGATTCTCCTCAGCTAGTGCAGGTGCCAAAGGCAGGCTGCCCCAAAATGTGCTATTCTGGCATATTAAATATTTTAAGTAGAAGTTACTTAAGAGACTACCTATGCAAGAAGGATATTCAGAACCTCCCCTGTCCCCTGAAAGCAGGAAATAAGTCTTTCATGTGAAAGATTCTACCTCTCTGTAGAAGCAGGTAGAGACATTCTTTTTTTTTTTTTTTTTTTGAGACATTCTTATCACCAGAGATGGGAAATTCAAAACCAAGAAACCTGCAAAAACAACCCTTGTTACTTTTTACCAGTTTACTACCCCAGCCCAAATTCTGTTTAGAATTCCTTACTAACTGAAGCTCCCAAAGTTAAGCTTTCTTTGTCCTGTCAATTCTTCACAGATTTACTGTCTCTTTGTCTAAAAAATAGAAAAACTGCATATCTTACTCATTTCTTTCGGTCTCAATTTCACTATTGGGCCTCTGTTCACACAAAATAAAACTTCTTTTTTTTCTCTTCTTAATCTGTCTCTTGTCAGTTGAATTCTTAGTTCAGCTAGGAGAACTTTGGACTGAGGAAAATCTCTTCTGCCTCTTCACTTGTTATATATTGTATTAGTGTCTTATGTCAGCTGTAAAAATTTCCACAAACTTGGTGGCTTAAAACAACAGAAATTTATTCTCTCACAGATCTGGAGTCCAGAAATCTGATATTAATATCACTAAGAAAAATCAAGATGCTGGCAAGGCCACACTTACTCCAGATGCTCTAGTGGACTCCCTGTCTGCATATTATATATAATATTGGGATAGTAATAGTACTTGCTTCTTAGGGTTGCTTTGATGATTAAATAAGTCAATAAATGTAGAAACTATATAATATGTCGGGCTCTTGGGCAAAGTTAATAAATGTTGGTTATTATTTGGATAAGAGCAGTGTCCATTCTGAAGTAATATCCAAATGAATCCCTTTCCATAAATGATAAGACTTGTGTGTCCAAAGCCTGAAGCAATCTGTGAGACAATCAGTTCTGAGGATAAGCACATCAATTGTAATAGGATGGCTACTGGGGCAGAACTTTAAAAATTATGCCAGTTGTTCTCTGTCTATAGAAAAAGGCTTCAGGATATTTTGTGTGTGTGAATAATTACTTGAGTGACTTCCTTTAGGAATATTAATTCAATAACTGCAGTCATACAGTGGGAGGGAGGAAGGGGATGTGGAGGATGAAGGAGACAAAATACCAATGTTACAATATTACAAGGCTTTTTCCTTCCTGTGACTTAACACACTCTGGTCCTGAAAAGCAGAATTTAGGGGAGAGCCAATGTTCATCTTGTATTATGGAACACTCTAGAAGAGAGTTTTAAGATCCTAGATTCTTTTCCCATCAGAGTCAATCAAAAATAGTTTCTGAAAGAACATCTGAAGTGAAGGATCTGCCGGAGGGTCACTCAGTAACCAGAGTAAAAGTTTTACATTTGGGTGTTGCTGTTTTCCTAAAAGATGCATTACGGTACTACCTTGGGATCTCAGTGCTTTGAATCCTCTGGATTTAATGGAATTTTCTTTAGGAAGTTTTTCCTAATCCTGGTCCATTCACCATCTCCTTCCAGGCCTGTTTCCTCGTGCCTGGATTCCTTTTGCCAGAAACAGGATCTTTTTCTTTTTATTGAGAGAGGAAGTTTAAACTGAAGGTTTTGATAAGGTGGGGAGCAGAATGAAGTAAAGGGAAGAGAAGAATGTCATGAAAACATTGGAAACTTTAGAGGCATATGAAGAAGCAAAGAACCCAATGGCTTTTGTTCAGTAGGGAACCAGTTTTCTACCTGAGAGAATCTGTAGGTTTACATACATCTTAGAAACTTGGCAGTTGGATGTGGATGCATTTAGGTCTGTGAGAGAATAAATAGCCTGTGTCAAATTTGAAATACTTCCAATTATTGCTTCTTTCCTGTCAGAGGACAGGTTATTTGGAGCCCGATGGTGTCAAGAGCTGTCAGCTTGAAGCTAGCAAGATTTGGATACCAGCTGTTCTCACCTCATACTAAGATCCAGAGAGTGGCTAGGATCTCCTGAAGAGATCTCCCACTTGTCTTTCTTGGTGAGCATTCCTGAGTTTTTCTCAAGGGAGATCTGGCACTTCAGAGATGGGAAAACAGATGGAATATATGGTCTGCAGAAATCAGATTATGTTGGCAGATGGGGGTGGAGGGGTGTTGAGGGTGCCAGGAATCTAAGTGGTGACATACCACATTTAGTAAGCTGCCAGCATGTGCATATTTTGTTTAATTAGCAGTTTTTGTAAGTCACAAGCATATGCTTTGTCACTTCTTGTTGTTTTAAATGTAAGCTATTATGTTCTTTAGTGAAATCTTATGTCTTCTGAGTGAGTTTTGCTTATGATCAGAAACTCAGCACCATATGTCATGCCCAGACCTTCCCGCACATGCCCTATCCCTCCCTCCACCACCCTGCCTCTCACTATCCTACAAACAGGCATTGTGAGGAGATACAAAGGAAAGGTACAGTGCAGATTCTGCTGTGAGCTCTGTTATGGAAATGGAGTAGGGAAGTGGGCCAGAGAAGGCTCTGGGACCAAAAGAATCCAACGCATATCCAGAATCAGGGATAGGTCCTGTTAAATTCCAATTAGAAAGGCAGTGGAATCCGGAGGCTCACAAGGGAGTGGATAGCAATGACTTAGAAAAATCTGGGGGCCAAATCCACACAGAGACAGAGAACACACTTAGGGTGAAACTAGCAAGAATTGAACCTGATGCTAAATTGAAAAGTTTCTGAAGAAGGGCTCCTTGTCTGTGCTTCCAGACTGTCAGGATCTCACCAACATGTGACTACCAACTGAGGTAACATTGCCTAGTTCACTGATACTGAAGCTCTCATCCTGCTTGACTCTGTGGAACACAAGTTTTATAATGTCCCCTCTGTGTCACTCAGAGAATGTTCAGGGGTTGCCTGCATGTCCCACAGAACCCTGCTGGCTTTCTTGCCCCCTCAGTCATTTGCATCAGTATCACTTACATTTTCTGTTTGTTCTGCTTTGGGCCATCTCTGGCAAATTTCTGGACCAGCTTCTTTCAGGTTGCTATTGCTATCTGCTGTGTGGCTTTATGGCAATCATAGGCAGAGAACTTCTCTTAAATGGACTCAGTAATAGCTGGGATCAGGCTATGCTTAAAAGACTTTATTAGCAGAGGAGGAAAGTCAACAACTGAAGGTTGTGTCCTACAAGACCAGATCATAGCCCATCCCCACATGATGCTTCCTTGCCTGGTCTGGAGTGTGATGCCCTGTGCTAGGAGCTAGTTTATTTCACTCAAATATACTTTAGAACAATGCTTCTAAAATTTCAATGTTCAAGTAAGTCAGCTGGGAACCTTGTTTAAATGCACATTATGATTCAGTTGATTGGAGATGGGGCTTAAAGTTCTACATTTCTACCAAGCTCCAAGGTCATGCTGAAGACCATCTTTAGACTAGCAAGGCCTAGAGCATGCCCTTCTTGCTCAACTTTAAGGCTGAATAGTAAGAGACCTAGGAAGAGGAAGGAAATTCTTCTCCCTTATGGCTTCCTGACTACTTATTTCCTTTATTAGGTCCAGCCTTAACCTGGGACAGTTGACAACAGCTGCCCCATCCTTACCTTAAAGAAATTCACAGTAGGATAGCATACAAAATCATGACATATCTCAGCATTACTCATTAACTTACCCAGACATGAGACACCCATTCCATGATTCAGACTGTGCTTAGCCAAGATCAAGCTAGTCTTTGTTCACTTCTAACTTAGAATGAAGATCAGCTCATGACATTCTTGGACAAACTTGTTGAACCCTCTCACCCCCATCCCTTTGCATATGGATAAGATTAATATATGGGCATAGGATAATCAAACCAACAATCCATAAAAGATACACATCTCCACTGGGAAAAAAAAAAAAAAAAGGTCCAGAAACATACGGCCACTACGGCATACACTCAGTTTACATGGCCAAACAGAAAACTCAGTTCCAGTTTAAAATATTAGAATTCAAGTTCGACAATAGCTAGCTGCTTTAATTTGCTTAAAGAATATACCCAATTTGGTATTTCTTCTAGAAAAATAATCACATGCCTTGTATTCGTGTTTACCCTTTTATCAAACTAGGAAACTGACTGTGTTAGCTATCCTTTATCACATAATAAATTACCCCAAACACAGTAACCTAAAAGCAAACACATATTATTTCATACTTTCTGTAAGTCAGGCCCAGATTTCTGACCTACAGAAGCTATGAAATAATGTGTTTGAGTTTCTCACAAGCCAACATCAAGATGTCATTCAGGGCTGCAGACTCAATGGAAGACTTGACAGGAGAAAGATCAGATTTCAAACTCACATGGTTATTGGAAGGATTCACTTCCTCATGGGCTTCTGAACGGAGGGTAGAGTTCCTTGCTAGTTTCAAGCTGTATGCTTCCCTCAGTTTCTCACCATGTAGGTTCCAAGTTTCTCTCCATGTAGGCAGCTCACAACATGGCAGCTTTCTTCATCAGAGTGGTTAACTGAGAGTGCAAGAGAAAAAAAATGCAAGTAACACAGAAGTCACAGTTATTTGTTACCTGATTGGAACTCTATCCCATCATCTTTGTCATATTCTGTTGGTAAAAAGCAGGTCACTAGGGGCACACCACATGCAGGAGAAGGGGTTACACAAACGGTGTCAATACCAGGAAGCAGGGATCATTGGAGGACATCTCAGTGGATGTTAACCATATTAACCAAAGCTTTGAAAATATGTTTTCTGATTCTACTGATCAAGTTCAAAAAATAGGAATCAGAATTCAGTAATTTCAACTGATTTCTTCTTCTCATCATTACCTAAAAAACACCTAACATTAGCTATCTTTATCTGTAACGGCTCCCTTAACATTCTTTTTCCCTTACATTCCTTCTTTCAGGGCAGAACTCTGAAGGATAAATAGAGTGGAAGGGTTGAAACGGTCAATATCACAGGTCCCTTCCAACACTAATATTCTAGGGTGTTTTTTGGGTATAATTTCTAGTATATTAAATATTATAGGGGCTCTGCAGTTGTTGACTTTAGTTAGTTGAGCATTTTAAAGACAACATGGTGACAAGATAAAAGTAAAAACAGGATTAGCTTGCTCATTTTGTGATATATATAAATAATGAATCATTATGTTGTACACCTAAAAATAAATTAAAAAATAAAATTCACTCATTTTAAAAGAAAAAAAAATAATATAGGATAATTTCATATACATCAATTTTAATGTAATGGGATTTCCCCATACAATCTCTACTGCCCTTTTCTGGTAATTGTCACTTGACATAGTTAATATTGCTAATGAATAAAAATCCCTTTGTTTATACTGTCTCTGAGTTCTCTTCTAATACCTCAGCATGTCTTCCCCACAGAATCGTTCTTTTTCTTCCATTCAGTCTCTTGAGTGAATAACTGATGGTGTTCAGAAGGCAGAAGAAGAGAACTTTAGAAAGTCATTTCTGTTTCTTTCCCCTCTCTGAGGATGTGCATATTCCAGGACAGATAACTACTTTTTGTCTATTTATGCCATATTGTTTCTTAACAATCTCTCATAGAAAATATCTTCCCATCTTTCTTCAAATGGAAAAACTTTTTTAATAGTTCCTGAGGAACAGAGTATGGACTTGAGTAAGGATAAGATAGATGACAAGTCTTTATGTACCAAAGAAGTACTTTATAGATGTTTCCTTTCACTGGCCTAAGGAATGGAGAATCCCAGAGGCAAGTAGAGCAAGCAGTTGGGGTTTCCTAATGAGACTGAGCTGGGGTGGGGTGACCTGGGTCTTCAGCTTTCTAGCCAGTTCAAAACGTTATTAAGGTCAGAGCTATAAGTAAGGGTTTTCTTAGTTTTCCCTCTTCTAAAAATTATAGGCTAAAATGATATTACAGTTTTATCAAGGGCAGGAATATAAATTCTGAGGCAGGAGCTTATCCTTGCCTGGGGTGTTCACCAGCAGGAAAGGAAGAAGAAGAGGTCCAAAGTATCTCCTAACTGTTCAAGCATTCAAGGTTAAAGGACTGAGTGTGTACTGGAAGGAAGATGAGTTCTAGAGGTCGTGGGGTGCTTTAATAGCCATGGAAATCCTGGATTTGAGATCTAGCTTTTTAATATTAGGCAAATTACTTAAGCTCTTTAAGGCTTGTTTTGCTCATCTGTGCAATGTTATAATACCCCACAGGCTTGTTCATTTTAAATGGGATGAGATATACAAAGCTCAGTTAAGTTGTAAGCATTATCATTATTGAGTAGTTGATTATGAGTGAGAACATATGATATCCTCACATTTACGATTTATGTCATGAAGACTACTGAGTTTATATTTTTTACATGTTCTACTGAATTATTCTTTCATTCGTTTTTTCAAAATTTATTGACTTCTACTAGGTAACCAGCAATATTTTAGGTCAAGTTTTCTTAACAGTAGTACTATTAACATTTTGTGGCACATATGTCTTTGTTGTAGAGGGCTATACTGTGCATTGACAGTATGTGTAGAAACATCCTGGACTTTGACTCACTAGATGCCAGTAGGCACACCCCCCCCCACCACCACCCTCAGTTGTGGCAGTGAGAATTCTCTCTAGAGACTGCCAAATGTCTCCAGAGTTGCAAATTAGCCACCTTTGAAAACCACCATTCTAGATGGGATAGAAAAATGGGCTAAGGTACCTGCAGAAGTCAAGCAGGCAAGTACAATTCATTAGAGATGCCTCAGCAACAAGATGAAAAAGCTTGGATCCAAAATCTGATACAAAAGGCAAATAAACTTACGCTTTGTTTAATATTTTGTATCTCTTTCTGGCATCTCAACTAACACATACAATAATTAATTAGGCATCTCAATTAACACATAATTTAAGGATTAGGTAGAAGATAAGTGTTTATGTAGGAATTGGAGACTCACTGATGTGAAGAGATCCAGAAAAGTGTGGTGTTAAGAAAGTCAAGGAAGTTAGAGATCCTCTGGAAGGAAAAAGTGATTAACAGTACCACAGAGGTAAGTCTGCTTAGATGAGAGGGAGAAAAATAATTAGACAAATGCTGGCTCATTGATTATGTTGGTGGTATCAGGACAGTCAGAACACAGCACAGTTCAGCAGTGGTGAATTTGCAATACATAAAGAGTGAAATGGAGATATGAAGTAGCGTGCGGTTGGTATAGGCAACACTTGAAAAAAATCAGATGAGAAGGTGAGGAATTAAATACAAAGGAGCTTGGGGAGATAAGAGATTTAAGAAAGGGTTAATTTAAAAACATTTTTTTCAGTTTGAAATAATTACAGATTAATAAGAACGTGCAAAGAAGTGTACAATGGCCTCAGAACCCTTCACCATCCTCTCCCAATGTTAAATCTTGCATAACGTAGTATTGATACCAGGAAACTGACAGTACAATCCAGAGAACTTATTTACATTTTACCATTTATACATGCACTTAAGTGTGTGTGTGTGTGTGTGTGTGTGTGTGTGGCTGTATGCAATATTATCACATATGTTTCTTTTTGTAACCATCACCACAATCAAGATATTTAGCTGTACTAAAAGACTGGTAAATTAGCACATGAAAAATTCCTCAACTTCACTCCTAGAGAAAGATAGATTAAAATCAGAATGAGATGTCACTATACACCTATCTCAATGACTAAAACTAGAAAAACTGACCATACTGAGAATGCAAAACAACTAGAAATCTTATGCACTGCTGGTGTTGATGTAAATGATACAATCTCTTTAGAGAATGTGTGGCAGTTTTTAACAAGTTAAATATATACGTAGTGCGCAATGCAGTGCTCCCACTCCTAGATATTTACCCAAGATAAGTGAAAAGGATTTGTCTCACATAAACTTGTACACTAACATTCATAGCAGTTTTATTTATAATAGGAAGAACTGAAAACCACTCAAATGTTCATTAACAGGAGAACAGACAAGTTGTGTCATAGGCACACAATAGAGTATCATTTAACAATGAAATTAAATGAAGTATGGATACATGCAATAAAATGAATGAATCTCAAAATGATTATGCTAAATATAAGAAACCAGAGAGAAAAGTATATAATGTATCATTCCATGAATATAAAACTCTAGGAAATGCATATTAAACTTATCTATAGTATTAGAAAACAGATCAGTGGTTGCCTTGGATTGGAAAGACTGGAGAAGTTGAGGGTAAGAGGTAGGGTTGAGGGAGGACATCTTTAGTGGTGATGGGTACATTTATTACTGAATTATGTTGATGATTTAATGGGTGTATATGTAAGTCAAAACACCAATTATACTTTAAATATGTACAGTTTATTGAACCTCAAATACACCTCAGTGAAGCTGTAAGATCAAAATAAACAAAATATAAAGGTTTTTCATTAGATCAAAGATTCACTGGGAAGCTGAAGCCCTGGATCTGGACAACAAGAAGGAACAAGGAAAGTCTGACAGCTAGCTAAAACTACAGACCAGACCACATAGTTACAGCAATTTCATTATGAAACTCCAAGTAGGCCACAACCATTGAACTCTCACTGCCACTGCTGCAGAGCCCCAACCTCCATGGCCATTGTGAATGACCTCTAATTCTTTCTTTTTGTACCACCACCTGGCAGAGGTATCCCATTGTCATGCATTGACCATAATCCCTAGCCTTCAGAGAACTATCTACCACCTTCAGATATCTGCCATCTTTGCTTCTGTAATGGGAGCTGTGACACTGCCTCTCACCATGAACCACACCAAAGGGGCATCCTTCAACACATAGGAAGCATTCTCATTCTGCGTAGCCAAAAGAAGACCAAGAAACCCACAAGTGACTCTCTAGGCATACACATGACTCACAGTTCCTGATGGCATAAGAAGCTTTCAGGTCCTAGGTCTCTCTGACTTATTCCTGTGTCCAGCATTCTGCACACACAATCCTGGCTCTCTAAGATAGGGACACAAATGAACTACTCAATTCTGATCCCTCTGCTATTTACGTACTGTGCGTTTTCATTTGCAAGATTTTGCAAGATTTGCTATTACTGTTCCCTGGGATGATAGCAGACATTTCATACTAGAAGATGTAGGAATAAACTTTTTTTTTTCCCTTTCCCTAATGCCTTCTTTCTAACCCTCTTTGTTTTTAGAAGCTGCCAGTTCATGCTTCTAATCTTCCAGTACTTTACTCTCTGCTAGGTCACCTCTCCCCCTAGTGGTAGTTCATTTAATCCTCCTCCAGTTACCTAAAAACCTATGCTTCAGACAAGAGGCATTCAAAATTTTGACTGATATTTACAATACGAAGTATATTTTATGTCCCAACACTTTTCACACACATACATTCACACACACACACACACACACGTACACACACACACACACACACACACACACCTATATATAAAATTAAAATCAAAATTTCACTAAGAAGTATCAGCTGTCTTCATACAATATACGGTGGAATTTTCTGTATTATTCTCTCATTTAAGAAGAGATACTAGTTATTACCCACTAAACTGATTTAATGAGTTCAAATGGCAGTACAATGCAACCCATGATTTGAAAAAACAGTACTTTAGACTACTATTAAAACTGAATTAAACTTATGATCGATCAATAGGTATTTCACCCAAATAGAGATACACAGTCATACAGAAACATGTGACCAAATGCCTAATGAGCTGCAAATCCTATTGCATTCTTTTATTTTCATTCCTTTGCACACAAAGACTTGGAAAAGCCCTGTAGTAAAGGACCCTACCTAACTTATATACTCCTGAAGAGTATTTCCGCCCCCCCCCCAAACACTCCAAAATTAAGTAAATCTGTGTGTAGGTCATGAAATGAATACCCCAAAGAATGAGATTTTGGAGAATTCTGTTTTAGACATGAGGAAGAAATCTCTAAGTAATTCCAAGTTTTAATATACACATAAACTGCAGAGATTTACATAGTTGATGTGCTATGGTCCCCCAGAGGTACACTTGAAAAACTAGTTAAAATGGACAAATGTGGTTTGGTGGTAGGAGGTTTGGCGGTGGAAAGGGAAGAATTTTATTAAAATGAAAGGGATGAATCACCAAGTTACATTCTGAGATATTAGGAAATAGGGTACCTCAGTTCACCTAACTCTTATCTAGATGTTCTTCGCAGCTGCTATTGCTATCTAATTGTTTTTTCTCAACTCTAGATGGAGAGTAAAGTCAATGACAGACACACCACCACAGGCCCAGGAGCCTGTGGTGATGTACTGCTCTAACTGGGGAGAAGATTTTGTCCAGCTCATTGGCTTATGGTGACTGGCAGAAATCCACATCATGACGGGTTAAATACACAGTTCTCAAAACAAATGAGAATTGGATAAAGACAAGAGTAGTAAGCACAACAGCCAGCTGACAACACCTGAAAGTATGGAGGATAGTCCAAGAGCAGAAGTAGGTATGGTACCTGGGGTAACACGTCAGTACCCAAGGAAGAAGATTAAGTCAGAAAACAAGCCAAGGTCAGAGCAAAAGGATGAGACAATTATGTCTCATTTGCTGCTGCAAACTTCTGTAGGGCTGCCTTCCTGCTCCCCTTCTCTAAGAACTGGGTCTCATACACACGTCCTACTTAAGAGGTGAGTGTGGCTCCCATAATAATACCATGTGACTCAAATTTTTTGCCTCAGCTGACTGGACTGAGGTGAACACCCAGTCTTAGCTAGAATAATCAGATATTCTCCTGAAAACAAATTTGTTTATTGAAAATGTAGTTAAAGTTTTGAATCCCTGGAGTAAAAAGTTTGCTAGAATTCTACTGAGTTAGCCATGTTGCCTTGAGTTATCCCAAGGGCAAGGAAACTGATTGGCTAATAGACACCAAACCCAGTGGTGGGAGGGGGGGAGAAAAAAGGAAGACGAGATTAATCTCAGTTCCTTTGTTCTTTCTTTTCCTAAGCCTTCAGCTATGACCCAATCTTGGTGCATGGAGAAATCCACATCCTTCCAAAATCACCCATTTTTGCTTGAGTGAGTTAGAATGCAAGTCAGCAGCTTATGTCCAAAAAGCCCAAACTGAGGCAGCCTAAAAGAAGCTTGTAGACACAAGATTCTCGGGCAAGGCACTTACAAGCTGTCAGCAACCCAGCTGGACTCTGTTAGAAAAAATTATGGGGAATTCAGATATTGGATGTAACACAACATTTTTCATATAAATGTTAGGCATCAGAGGCTCACACACAAATTGGAGCACCTCTACATGCTTCCTTTAAAATTGAGGGAGACTACAGGGCCAGATTGGCCTTCCAGCAGAATTCTATCAAACATTAAAGAAGAATTCATACCTATTCTTCTGAAGCTGTTCCAAAAAATAGAAATGGAAGGAAAACTTCCAGACTCTTTCTATGAGCCTGCATTACCTTGATCCCAAAACCAGACAATGACCTCACCAAAAAGGAGAATTACAGACCAATATCTCTGATGAACATGGATGCAAAAATTCTCACCAAGATACTAGCCAATAGGATCCCACAGCACATTAAAAGGATTATTTACCACGACAAAGTGGGATTTATTCCTGGGCTACAAAGGTGGTTCAACATTCACAAATCAATCAATGTTATACACAACATTAATAAAAAACAAGAACCACATGATCCAGTCAATAGATGCAGAAAAAGCATTTGACAAAATGCAGCATCCTTTTTTTTAAAGATTTTATTTATTTATTTATCAGAGACAAAGAGAGAGAGAGAGAGAGCACAAGTGGGGGAGCGGCAGGCAGAGGGAGAGGGAGAAGCAGGCTCCCTGCCGAGCAAGAAGCCAGATGTAGGTCTCCAACCCAAAAACCTGGGATCATGATCTGAGCTAAAGGCAGATGCTTAACTGACTGAGCCACCCAGGCATCCCTAAGCATCCTTTCTTGATCAAAACTCTCCACAGTGTAGGGATAGAGGGAACATAACTTAATATCATAAAAGCCATATATGAAAAACCCACAGGGATTATCATCCTCAACAGGGAAAAATTGAGATTTTTCCCCCAAGATCAGGAACACGACAGGGATGTCCACTCTCACCACTGTTTTTCAACATAGTACTGGAAGTCCTAGCCTCACCAATCAGACAACAAAAAGAAATAAAAGGCATCCAAATTGGCAAAAAGTTAAACTTTCACTCTTCACAGAAGACATGATACTCTATGTAGAAACCCTGAAAGTCTTCATCAAAAAATTGCTAGAACTGATACAGGAATTTAGCAAAGTCACAGGATATAAAACCAATGCACAGAAGTCTGTTGTATTTCTGTACACTAACAATGAAGCAGCAGAAAGAGAAATTAAGGAATCGATGTCATTTACAATTGCACCAAAAACCATAAGATACATAGAAGCAAACCTAACCAAAGAGGAAAAATCTGTGCTCTGAAAACCATACAACACTTATGAAAGAAATTGAAGAGGACACAAAGAAATAGAAAAACATTCCATACTCATGGACTGGAAGAACAAATATTGTTAAAATGTCTATGCTACCCAAAGCAATCTATGCATTCAATGTAATCCCTATCAAAATACCACCAGCATTTTTCACAGAGCTGGAACAAGCAATCCTAAAATTTGTATGAGACCACAAAAGACCCCAAATAGCCAAAGGAATGTTGAAAAAGAAAACCAAAGCTGGAGGAGTCACAATTCCAGATTTCAACCTGTATTACAAAGCTATAATCATCAAGACAGCATGGTATATGCACCAAAAGAGATATATAGATCAATGGAACAGAACAGAAAACCCAGAAATGGACCCTGAACTCTGGGGTCAACTAATCTTTGACAAAGCAGGAAAGAATATCCAATGGAAAAAAAAAAAAGACAGTCTCTTCATAAAACGGTATTTGGAAAACTGGACAGTAAGCTGCAGAAGAATGAAACTGGACCACTTTCTTATATCATATACAAAAATAAATTCAAAATGGATGAAAGACCCAAATGTGAGATAGGAATCCATCAAAATCCTAGAGGAGAATATAAGAAGCAACCTCTTTGACCTCAGCCATAGCAACTTCTTGCTAGACACGTCTCCAGAGGCAAGGGAAGCAAAAGCAAAAATGAACTATTGGAACTTCAACAGGATAAAAAGCTTTTGCACAACAAAGAAACAATCAACAAAACTAAAAGGCAACCTATTGAATGGGAGAAGATATTTGCAAATGACATATCAGATAAAGGGCTAGTATCCAAAATCTATGAAGAACTTATCAAGCTCAACAACTAAAAAGCAAAAAATCCAGTAAAGAAATGGGCCAAAGACATGAATAGACATTTCTCCAAAGAAGACAAACAAATGCCTGACAGACACATGAAAAAATGCTCAACATCACTTGGTATCAGAGAAATACAAATCAAAACCACAAAGAGATACCACCTCACACCAGTCAGAAAGGCTAAAATAAACAAGTCAGGAAATAACAGATGTTGGAGAGGATTCAGAGAATGGCGAACCCCCTTACACTTTTGGTGGGAATGCAAGCTGGCGCACCCACTCTGGAAGACAGTATGGAGGTTTCCCAAAAAGTTAAAAATGGAACTACCCTACAACCCAGCAATTGCCCTACTAGGTATTTATCCAAAAGATACAAAAATAGTAATTTGAAGGGGCACATGCACCCCGATGTTATAGTAGTGTTATCAACAATAGCCAAAATGTTAAATGAGCCCAGATGTCCATTGGCAGATGAATGGATAAAATGGATAAAAGAAGATGTGATATATATATATAATGGAATACTACTCAGCCATGAAAAGAGAATGAAATCTTGCCATATGCAATGATGTGGATGAAACTAGAGGGTATTATGCTAAGGGAAATAAGTCAGTCAGAGAAAGACAAATATCATATAATTTCACTCATGTGGAATTTAAGAAACAAAATGGATGAATATAGGGGAAGGGAAGGAAAAATAAAATAAGATGAAATCAGAGAGGGAGGTTAACCATAAGAGACACTTAACTTGAATAGGAAACAAACTGAGGGTTGCTAGAGGGGAGGTGGGAAGGGGGATGGGGTAACTGGATGACGGGCAGTAAGGAGGCGCTTGATGTAATAAGCACTGGGTGTTATATGCAACTGATGAATCACTAAACTCTACCTCTGAAACTAACAACATGCTATGTTAGTTAATTGGTTTTAAATAAAAATAATTAAGGGGGACTAGTTTTCAGTGAGAAAACCTCTGAAACTAACAACATGCTATGTTAATTAATTGGTTTTAAATAAAAATAATTAAGGGGGACTAGTTTTCAGTGAGAAAATAAGAGATTTATTACTATTTATTATCATTATTTATTATTAGAAGAGAGGAGCATTTTTATCAACTGTGTCAGGACTGCCCAGAAGGCATCAAATAATGAAGGGTTCAATGGGACAGAACAAACATAGAGGGAGGAGAGATAAAAACTGCCTGCCTACCTCTGTTCTAGACTTTTAGATAGAAAAGTTTGTAATGGTTCACCAGAGGAAATAAATTTATAATGGTTCAGGGCACAAACTGGTTATGAATAAAGGCCATGAATTTAGCAAATATCCTTTATAATCAGTATCTCAGGAACTTAAGCATGGTCCTAGGTATAGACAGTACTGACTGCCTTGACAAATGCTATTATTTTTAAATTCTGCTAAAAACAAAAACAAAAACAAAAAAACCCCTGATTTTGTATGGAAAGCAATTAAGTCCAGTCCCAGGAAATGAATCCCAAATGGTCAAAGGCAAGTACGGCAGTTTCAAACACTTTTCTGGTGGTTGGTTTAAGAACAGAATTGTTTTAGGGGCACCTGGGTGGCGCAGTCGTTAAGTGTCTGCCTTCGGCTCAGGGCATGATCCCAGTGTTCTGGGATCAAGCCCCACATCAGGCTCCGCCGCTAGGAGCCTGCTTCTTCCTCTCCCACTCCCCCTGCTTCTGTTCCCTCTCTCGCTGGCTGTCTCTGTTAAATAAATAAATAAAATCTTTAAAAAAAAATAAAAAGAATAGAATTTTTTTAAGGAAGAGAGTGACAACTTCCAATGCTCTAAGTGTAAGCACTGTAGTAAGAACCCAAGTAATTCGTTTTTTACTGTATTTAAAAAAGGCATGGTTGAAGGCAGATTACAAATTAAAGGAAAAAACTGATCATTCATAGCAAATGATTTCAAAAGTGCCGTTCTAAAAACAGCAGACACCACTAAGGCTTTTTGTGTCACAAACAGGAGGAATATGCAATAGAGTGTGTGGGAGAACAATGTCTCCTTTTGTATACAACACAAATGTAAATGAACAGGGACTACATACTGATCACACACTGGTAGGGATGTACATTTAAGTGTTTTCCACGGGGAATGAATAACATAGGACAGGGCAAGACCCAGAATTCCTTCCACAACCCGTTCTTCTTCAGAGTCTAGCTATGAGATAGGAGCACAAAAGCAAATGAGATGGACTAAAGTATTTATTATTGCACTTTAAGATCTCAGACCATGTAATACACCAAAACAACATGAAGATAAATGAGCAGGGAGGAAGAAAGGTCAGAATGAAGTGGTCAGGTTTGAGATTATTCCCGTCCACTGTGGGTCTTCACACTTGGTCTCATGTCCATGATGAGCTGCATGCAAAACTCAGGTTCCTGACGTCTCCCCAGACCTAGTCCTTGAACTTGCAAACATAGGGTAGCTTTGTACCACAGCTGTAATCTTTCCATCTCAGATATCCTGGAGAGACAAAGGAGCTCAGGTACATATGGCTGGTGGAGCTCTTGAACCCAAGGGAGAGGCATCCCAGATTCTGGCCTAGGATCCAAAGCCTCTCTTTCATCCTCACCAGTGTCCTGTTCAGAGGAAGGAGACTCAAAGAGAGGAGAGATGAGAGGGGGTGGGGGAGGACAAACCAACACTACATTTCCTGAGGATTCTCTGAAGGTCACGCTGAGAAATGGGGAAAAAGAAGATGGAAAGTTCTGGGCAGAAAGGAGCTCCTCTGTTACTTACCTGTGCTTCTTGACAGACTCCCACAATAGCCAGGGTTTGCAATAGTGGAGGGGTCTTTCTCCCAGGCAAGGTAATTCAGCACATCATCGCTACTCCACTCCCATCCACCTGCATTGGGCTCATAGCCCTATAGAGGATGGAGTGTGGTGAGGTTGAATGGCCATTAGAATTCTCCCTGCATGAACCCCTCCCCAGCATCACCAGATTTACTCTGCCCATCTATATGTTGCTCTGGAGCCAGAGCTCTCCCCTGGGAAACTCTTCCTAACTCCTTGGTCTTAGTGGCAGACTCCCAAACCAGTAATCACAAAGACCTACAGAATCAGCAGAGTAACATGTTACTGACTGAACAACAATTAGTGATGCATCTGTGATTGCCCCCTGAACCTCAAAGACACTGTCTGTTCTATAGAGTAAAAATGGATCCTATCTTCATTTAGGATTCCCTCAGCACAATATGTGCAGATTCTGTGAAGCTCAGAGAATGGAATTACAAGGCCTCACGTGCAAATTGTATACAAGCATGACAGGAGGCAGATTAACTTCAGCTGGAGACAAGGGACTTCCACAGAACTCAGCTGTTGAGCTGCTATAGAGCCCTCCCTTTCCCCCTTGTGTCCCCCAGGATCTCTGTGCTCCAGAGTTCTGTAGGGCATTTATTGGGCAGGGACAGGGGATAGGGAGTGGGCTTGGGGGGCAATAGCACCTTGACAGGTTATGAAGAGAAGATGAGTCCATACCTCTGTGGGGTCATGGAGCCCAATCCAGATATTTGAGTAGGTGTTCACGTTGTTCTTGATCAGGGAGGCCACAAAGGATGCCTCAGCCCCACTGAGCACAGACACAAGGTGTCCCGAGGGCCTCTTCTGGCAGGCCATCTGTGTGGGAAAGGGAGAGACTCAAGGGCAGTCAAGGGCAGCCTGAGACATCACTGGGAGGAGTGCAGAGCAGAGGTAGTGGAAAAGAGGTATATATGCAAAAGATATGGGTGTTCAGTCTTGCCCCCAAGAAATTCTGGAGAATGGAACCAACCCCCTCAGGTCTCAAATGTACTTTCCCTTAAAACCCCTAACTGAAAATCCAGGTACTCACATCTGCGTCCATCCAGGATTTTGGTGTCATAAACAAAGCATAGCAGTGGGAGGCATAAGCCTTGGAGCCTTTGGGACAGCTGATCCGTGGAGCAGGCACATCCTTCTGGATGTCTTCACCTAGGGTGGGAGGAAATAAAAGAGAAGAGAAGGAAGAAGTGAATAGGAGAGTGGGGATCAGGGTAGGGAGGTGACCTAGGGGACCTAGGCCAGTGCTTGGGGAAGTGATGCCAAAGTCCTGACCGCCTCTCCCCATTGCCAACACTTTCAGGATTTCTTGATCTTGAACCAGCCCCAATAAATGAGGAACCTTCTCTTTTCTTTTCATCTTTCCCCTTCAAAGTCCAACCTTTCCCCATCTAGGCTGACCATTCTTACACTGGGTCCTCATTCTCCTTCCCTATTTCTCATTACTGACCTGTCACACTTTTCCTCTTTCACCTACCAACATAAATTAGAGTGCAGGGACAAAATGGAAATGACCTCTTTGTAGTGCTAGTGGACCACTGTGATGCCTACCACCCTTGGTTACCCTGAAGGAAGGAGTGATGATGGACAAGTTAGAGGCAGTTTCTTTGTGTGGGGATATATGTCACCATCACCACGGGAGCCTTCCTCTTCTTACTGGCCCTGAGCATTCACAAGAACCCCATGCTAGAAACAGTGAAAGCTCACCTTGGACCTGAGCCAGGGACATCAGGCAGGAAAGCAGCATCCAGGACATGCTGGGGAGGGCCAGGGGAGGCAGCATCGTGTCTGTGTTCTGAGGAAGCAATCAGACATCACTAAGGAAAGCGTGACTGGAGAGAGGGCATGCAGAGATGCCACTCCTCTTCCTTGCCTTTCCATTGTTTAGTCCCCTAAGAACAAATTGATCTCAGTGACACCTATCCCCTTGTATAGCTCTGGAAAGAACTGGAAAATCTTTGCACCCTCCTACCCCATGAGAACTGCCCAGCCCGCCTGTGCTGAGATCAGAGCTCCAGTGTCCCTGACAGGGATCCTCATGTACTTCCCCCCAGATATATACAGTGTAACTCCTGCCATGGTCTCATCTTCTCTCAGCTTCTACTCACCTGTCTTGCAGGGATTTGCAATGGTTTGTCAGGTCAGAGAAGACTGGCCTTTTATAAGCAAATGTGAAGGAGGGACACTGAAATGAATAACAGGAATGTGGAGCCTGAACAGGGGTCATGGGGAAGGGCTTGGCATGGATTTGGGGAGATTCCCGCCATGGGGGAGGACAACTTCCCATCAAAGCCTGGGAATTGCCACAGATGTCACTTCTTTCCTGGTAGCAGGCCAGCACTTCCCCAGGAACAGGTGAAGTTTGAACTTTCTCCACCTTTTGCCAGTGTTCTAAAGTGTTGTAAAACACTTAAGGCAAGGAAGGCAGCCCTATGGCAGAAATGCTGATGTACATAATTAAAAAAATATATAGTGGTACTGATAGTTATGGAAAATGTCAAAAGTGTATTTTTGAGTAATCTGTCAATAACTCACCCCTGTAAGCATATATATGAATTTCTTTAAACTTTGTCTTATATGAGTAAATATAGACAAATTAATAAGTAAAAATCAGTGGGCATAGAAATTTGAAGTACTGGTGAGTGCAAAGTATTAGTTGAGGGAAAAGAAAGAATTGAAACAAAGAGTAGGAACAGTGGTTCAAGGGCTGCTCCTTCAATATCGTGGCAAGGTGTGAAGGAAGCATGGAGTGACTGTGTAAGTCAAAAGGCAAGCCAGGGAACTGGAGTTAAGATGGTGAAGTAGTAGAGGGACCCTATGATTGCCTGTCCCTGGAACATAGCTAGATAATTATCAAATCATTCTGAGCACCCAGGAAATCAATATGAGGACTGAGAGAACAAACTGCACAACTAGAGGGAGAAAAGAGGCCACATCATGGAAGGTAGGAAGTGAAGAGCCATGATTTGGGGGAGAAAAGAATCACTGGTGTGCAGAGGGCAGGGAGCCCTGAGCAGGGAGAGAATAGAGAAAGAGAGAAAGAGAGAGAAAGAGCAGGGTGCAAGACATTGCACAAGAAAAACACTTCCCCACAACTACTGAGGGAAAATGAGAGGGGCTAATAATTGCAAGTTTTTATAAGCAGCAGAGCTCCAATTCTGAAGTTTTAGAAGTCGGCATCATTGCCTGGTGGGGCCTGGTAGGCGTAAAGGTGCTCCTGTGGAGAAGGAGGGTAGAGGCCCAGCAGTGGACAGCATGGTCTGAGGATTCCCTGGGTTGCACTGGGAGAGACAGTTCCCCTTCTTGGAGTGCATTTGGGAGAGGTGGCACTGTCTATCCAGGGACAAAAGAGCCCACAGGCATCACTGAGCTGCCCGTTCATTAGCATATGAGCAGCGACACCTGCTGAGGGCACCTAACCTGGACACTGACTTTTTGCCATGTTTTACCAGAAACTCCAAGCCCCTGTGGATTTGTGCAACTGCCCTTCTGGGACAAGCCGGCACTGACCACAGCATGCAGAAACACTTCCCCAGAGGATCAGCGCAGGTCCCTAAAATTTGAAGTTTTGAAACCCAGACAGTGTGCCAGAGATAAAACACAGAAGCACTGTGCCACTGGGTGGGCAGATGGCTCAGACACAGGGTGAAGGCAGGGATCTGAAAGAAGCCTGGGGCAAATGATGGGAGATTATTCTCTCTTCTGTGAGGGATTCCTTAATAGTAGCAGGCATGAACGCCCCTCTCCAGGGAAGAGAGAGCTGGCTGACACCATTTTGCCTGTCAGCACTGACAGACTTCAGTGAGCAGCACAGCACCCATAGTGGAGACTTCAGCCACTTACACAAAGCTCCACCACCCTGCACTCTGCAGATGCTTCTGAGTTAGGGCAAATATGCCTGAGAGTCAGAGCAGCAGCAGGCCCTTCCCCCAGAAGACCAGCAGAAACTCCTTGCACCAAGTCTACTGACAACAGAGTGCTGCAAAGCTTCAGCTCTAGAGAAAAAATGATCTAGCTTCTTCTAAAAAGGAGACCAAAACACACCTAGTGAAAACTCACCACACAGTGGACAGATGTAAACATCCCCCACTGCAGCAAGGAGAAACTCTTCAGCAGACTGACATGAGGGAAAGAGCATCCAAAACACAACAGCAGAATGCACACAGCACATACCGGAAACATTTCCTGAAGCATCAGGCCCTGGACAGTGTATGACTTCTTCTTAATATAGTCATTACTCTGAGAAGAAAACATAACAGGCTTTCCTAACACATATAAGGCAGAGACCTAGACAAAAATGCCAAGATGGAGGAATTCACCCAAAAAAAAGAACAAGAGGAGGTCATAGCCAGAGATCTAATCAAGACAGACATAAGTGATATTTGTGAACCAGAATTTAAAACAACAATCATAAAGATACTAGCTGGACTTGAGAAAAGTATAGACAACACCAGGGAGTCACGTACCACAGAGATAAAAGACCTAATAACTAGTAAGGCCAAAACAAAAAATGCTATGACCAAGATGCAAAACTGACTGAATGTAATGATAATGAGGACAGACAAAGCAGAGGAATGAATGAGTGATTTAGAAGATAAAATTATGGGGCGCCTGGGTGGCACAGCGGTTAAGCGTCTGCCTTCGGCTCAGGGCGTGATCCCAGCGTTCTGGGATCGAGTCCCACATCAGGCTCCTCTGCTATGAGCCTGCTTCTTCCTCTCCCACTCCCCCTGCTTGTGTTCCCTCTCTCGCTGGCTGTCTCTATCTCTGTCAAATAAATAAATAAAATCTTTAAAAAAAAAAAAAGAAGATAAAATTATGGAAAATAATGAAGCTGAAAAGAAGAGGGAAAGAAAAGTATTGGATTACAAATGTAGACTTAGAGAACTCAGCGACTCTTTGACACATAATAACATTCACGTCATAGAAGCATAATAACATTCCTATCATCCCAGAAGAAGCGAGGGGAAAAGACAGTGAAATCCAAGAAACACAGAGAACTCATATCAAATTCAACAAAAACTGTCCATTGCCAAGGCATTAAGGTCAAATCCACAAAATACACACACAAAAAGTCTCCTTAAAGCAGCAAGGGAAAAAAAATGTCCTTAACCTACAAGGGAAGACAAATCAGGTTTGCAACAGATCTGTCCACAGAAGCTTGGCAGGCCAGAAGAGAGCAGCAGGATATATCCAACATGATGAAGGGAAAAATATGCAGTCAAGAATGCATTATCCAGCAAGGCTATCATTCAGAATAGAAGAAGAGATAAAGAGCTTCCCAGACATACAAAAACTAAAGGAGTTTGTGACCACTAAACTAGCCATGTAAGAAATATTAATGGGGACTCTTTGAGTGGGAAAGAAAGACCAAAAGCAACAAAGACTAGAACAGAACAGAGAACATCTCCAGAAAGACCAACTTTATAGGTAACACAATGGCACTAAATTCATATCTATCAGTAATCACTCTGAATGTAAATGGACTAAATACTCCAACCAAAAGACATAGGGTAGCAGAATGGATTTAAAAAAAAAACCCAACACCTATCTATATGCTGTCTACAAGAGATTCATTTTAGATGGAAAGTGAGGGGATGGAGAGCCATCCATCATGCTAAAAGCCAGAATAAACCAAAGACTGTAACAAGAGATGAAGAAGGGCACTTTATCATAATATCTATCCAACAAGAAGATCAAACAATTGTAAATATTTATGCCTCCAACTTGGGCACTCAAATATATGAATCAATTAATAAAATAGGTATTTAGCAAAAAGATACAAAAATAGTAATTTGAAATGGCACATGCACCCTGATGTTTATAGCAGCATTATCAATAATAGCCAAAATATAGAAAGAGCCCAGATGTCCATCGACAGATGAATGGATAAAGATGTGGTGTGATGTGTACACACACACACACACACACACACACACACACACACACCAGGGAATATTACTCAGCCATCAAAAAAGAATGAAATCTTGCCATTTGCAATGACATGGATGGAACTAGAGGGTATTATGCTAAGTGAAATAAGCCAGACAGAGAAAGACAAATACTGTATGATTTCATGTGGAATTTAAGAAACAAAACAGACGAACATCAGGGAAGGGAAGGGAAAAATAAGATAAAAACAGAGAGGAAAGCAAACCATAAGAGACTCTTAATTCTACGAAACCAACTGAGGGTTTCTGGAGGGGAAGTGGGTGGGGGGATGAGGTTACTGGGTGATGGGCATTACAGAGGGGATTTGATGTAATGAGCACTGGCTATTATATGCAACTAATGAATCATTAAATTCTTCCCTTGAAACCAGTAGTACACTATATGTGAACTAATTTGAATTTAAATAAATTAAAATGGAAAAGTATATATAATCACCTTCCAATTTGACAAAAAGAAAGTTTGATTTCCCAAAATTTTCATGAGGACTTGAAGCAATGAGTGCTCTGCATTTTTGCTGGTAGTGTAAACTGATACAATCTCTTGGGAAAACTGGCATTATCTTATACTCTGATACAATCAATCATCACACTCCTAGGAATATACAGCTTGTATATGTATGCCAAGTGGCATATAAGGAATGTTTGTAGCATCCTAATTTACAATGGCAAAAAACTAAACACAAGTCAAGTGTCCATTAACAGAGAATTGGATAAATATTTTGTGGTCTGAATAAGAAAGATAATACATTACAGCAGTGAAAATGAGGGAATCACATTTAAAAGCCTCAGTATGGCTAATCTCAAAGATATAATGTTTGGGGAAAAGATCAAAATAAAGACTATATAATGTGCAATTTCATTATTTAAAAGATCAAAGACAAAATAAGTGAACATTATATCATTTAGGTATGTGTATATACATAATAAAATACTAAAGGAGGGGAATGATAAATTCAGAATTCCAAATAGTCACAGCTGAATGAAGGGAGAAGAAAATTATTGGAATATGGACAAAGGACAATTCAAATATACTAGTAGTCATATATTTTTAAACAGCAATTATATATATACTTTAAATTAGTTATATATATTTATATGTATTTTAAATGTACTTGAAATTTTAAAAATATTCTTTTAATCATATACATGTTATATATGTTGTCTTCTACATATAAAATATACGATACTAGAAGTTAAAGAAAAATTACTTAATTTCCATTGAATTAATAAGTAATGTAGGAAGACTAGAAATCATTTCAAATGGTCTTTAAATTATTGGAGTTAGCTCACAGAAATCAACTTAAAACAACTGCTGAACTTCAGATAAAGGTTCATTAAGACATTGGCCAGGCTACAGTCATTGGAGGCTTTACTAGGGTTGAAATATCCACTTCCAAGATGACTCACTAACATGCTATATTTGTGCTGGCCATTGGAAGGAGGGTTCAGTTCCTCGCCACATGAATTTTTCCATGGGGCTTTTGGAGGATCCTTACAACATGGTAATTGGCTTCCTCCAGCATAAGGAAGAGCAAAGCCAAAAGCTTCAATGTCATTCAAAACAGCTTCAGACATTGCACATGGTCATTTCTGCAATATTTTATTGACTCAATGGCTCACCCCTCTCCAATAAGTTATGGAGTTACACAAGGGTGTGAATACCAGGAAGCAGAGATCATTGGGTGCTACACTAATAGCCTGTTACCAGAATTGGAATCTGATACTTTATCAGTCACAGGCTGAAAGTCATGTGTAAGGGGCCTGGTACTTTTTTTCCCTAGGAGACTCTTCTGAATCTATGTGACACATAAAATTTGTATATGAGAGGAGGAATTTCACTCAGTTCCATCCAGCAGCATTCAAATTCTGACTACACTTGGATATGTGGTGAGACCAGGGGCAAGAGTGTTTATCTCCTACCATCAAAAGATTCTGATCCCTACGGCCCTACCTAGTCAAAATGTTCAGTTTTAAACTGAATTTATCATCATTCTCTTGTTTATAATCTTTAAATTATTTCTTCCTCACCTACTCTTGTGATTACCTCTTGCTGTATAGCAACTGTCCCAAAGTTAGTGGCTTAAACAACTTATATTTTTTTCCTATGATTCTGTGAGTGGATTTATTTATGGGGCTCTCCTGTGGGCTTTCTAATGCAGATAAAACGACTGGAGCTGGAGTCATATGAAGGATCATATGGACTGGACTTCAAATGTGATCACACACATGGGTGGTAGTCAGATGCTGACTGTTGGCTGAGAGCTCAGTTGGGGCTGTTAACTAGAGTGTCAACACAGGGTCTTTCTGTGTAGCTTGGAATTCTTACAGCATGGAGGTGAGCCCCAACAATTCTTACAGCATTGCTGGTAAGCACTTCCAGAGGGCAAAGCAGAAGTTGCCAGACCTCTTAGCATAAGTTCACCAATTGCATTATGCCATTTCTACCATACTCTATTGGTCAAGCATGAATTTGTATTCCCCAGCACCCAGAACATCAAACATTCAGTAATGTTTATTGAATAAGTCAATATATTAATTCATAATGATCTTGATAATTATAGCAACTGCATTTAATTTCATAATGCTTCACAGGTTTATTTTATTTCTTCCATTAACATGTTATTTTGAGTAAATGTCTTTATCTTCCCCTCATTGCATCTGTGTTTCTCAATTTTCCAATAAGGATGTTGGACAAAGAGGTCTCTGAAGGACATTCTACAATTCTCCTATTGTTGGCTGGAATATCAGGTATGTGAGTCAAGAGATACTCTGGAAAATAGAGTTATTGTTCTCATATTAAAATCTCAGATAATCCTTGGGAAGGCCATCTTCATATCCTATTCTATCAGAGGGATCATTTGTGAGCAAGCTTTATGAGAAATATACTAGCATGAAAACAGTCTGGAAATGGAGCCATCACAGAGAATTTTCCTTCTATTGTTTCATATTGGCCCTTAGAAACAACTTATTTCCAAAGTGAAAACATATGCCCACTGTGCTGTCCTTGTGTATTTGCATTAACAGATTATATTTAAAGAATTATCACATAATATAAATTAAATATTTTTATTTAAATTATAATAATTTGTTAAGTTCTGTGAGCTCGAAATCTATGGAGAAGAAAGAACACTTTGTTTAAAGTACTTAACACTGGTACTCACATATGTGTGAAAAATTACCAGGGGATAATCTGATCACTAGAAGGACACATTCTTTCACAAAATTTTTCAAAATTAGTAAAATTTGTTGGTGTTGTCTGCTTCTCATTCCTCCTTGTTCTAGAGGTAATTTGAGTCCAGTAAGAAGTACAATTCTATACATTAAGACTCTGGGATTTGGGTTACAACAAAGAGCAGAATAGGGACCACAGATCGATGAAGAAATACGTTCGATGGAGGAGAGTGTTCTGAAGGTATATTTTTGAGACCAGTTTACTAAAAGAAAAGAAAAAAGAAAGATCAAAAGTAGAAGAGAAACAAACAGTTAATCTGAAATCCCTCAACATATTTGATCTTATGGGTTAGCTAGAGTTAAGAACTTGGAGTAAAGAAAACTTTTGCTCCTTGTGCCTCATGTTTCAGGGTCTGAAGTGAGAACAATAAGGAGGAAAGTAATTTCATAGAAAATACTACTCAAAGCACAGTGCATGACATCCAAGCCTTTCTTTTTTTCATACTTCCTCCCTCCTTTTTATGTTTCATAGATCAATCTTAGTTGCTTAGGGGAGAATAAAAACATAAATAAGATTCCACTATAATCAAAGGGAGGATCAAGAGTTAGGGCAGAAATAATATAGAGACACCAACTGGAGGATTAGATAGAGACGGAGTTTTAGGTAAGGAAGGTAAAATAACCAGACACCCCAAACTAAGTTGTAGGCAGAAAAGGAATGGCATGTTTCAAAGCTGGGATTGATCTAAGACAACTGAGGATGTCAGAGAAAGAAACACTCCTAAAACAAATTTAGATGGGTAATGCTGTCAGGATATGGAGAGAAGTCCCAGTCCCAGCCCACAGGCAGTACTTGGAATTAGGTGACTCAACTGGGGTAGGGAAGCTGAATGTGTGGAGTAGGGGAAAGCATGAAGTTGGGACTCCCAGTAGGATTCCCACAGGGGGTGGAAATTATCTGAGAGAGTATGGATGTTTTAAGGTTGTGGTACTCTTATCTTACTCATGATGTTTCCCTGGGTCTCCAATACTGATTCCCATGTACATTTCCAGACCAGATAGTGGGCTAGTAGAAGGGAAAATCAGGAGAGGCATAGTGATTAAGGGTTTGGGTTCCCAGATAAAACAGACACATCTCATGGGGGTTTTGGTGGGAATTAAAATAATGCATGGGTAGCCTTAAGCATGGTGCACATACAATCACATAATCAATGGCAGCTAACAATATTATCTTCAGTGTCTGGTAGTGCCATAATAGACACTCAATAATTTTCAGTGGAATGGCATAAACACATAACGACAGTCTACAGATGGATGTTTCAGAGAAGTGACTCCTCTGAATCATTTCCACAGCTTATCTATTAGTTGCAAACATTTTGACCTATTCTGTAACCTTTAACAATGTTCCCTTGGGGACATCAAGTGAGCAATGCTTGCCCAGTCTTCTGCATTCTCTATATATCCATAAATGCAATGAAACAATATTTATTTTTTAAAAGTATTCAGATGTTACTAATTTAGGAAAGCACTTTACTCATAAATTCAGTGTTATCAGAGAACTGCTAGACTAATTTGTTCAGGAACTCATCTATTTATAACTACCATTTATTCAGCATTAATTTTGTGCCTGGCATGGTGCTAAGATCTTTACATAAATTATCATATATAATATCCAGATCATCATTGTGAAACAGCTATGCTTTCCCTCATTTTTCATATAATAAAACAAAACTTTGGAGAAGCTGAATAATTTGGTTATGGTTTCACAAAAGTAACAGAATAGGGACTAAAATCCAAACACCAAAGCTGTGCTTTTAATCACCGTTACCCACTTCCTCCAGAGGGAAAAGCTGTTGTTTTTCTATAAAAAAGAAATAGAGCATTGGCCTTTGCTGCAAGGCTATTAACTTCTGTACCATGAGACAAGAAGTATTTTTTTCTAAGATGTTCAATTTACCATTGGGATGGACTGACATTTAGAAGACCAGAAAATCAGACATGGAGGAGATTGAATACACCAAGGAAATTCTGTGACCAACAGCCATGTGTGATTACTTGCTAAGCTACATTAACCTAATGGACACTAAGACAAAGAATGTGTTCAGTGGAGTTATCAAGATTGTCTTTACTTACTCAAAATACAAAACTATCAATCCTTATTTCTAGAAAAGGACTGATATTGTTCCTGCTTACCCTATAAATCATCCAAATGCCAAGAATTCCAACTTCCCTTTATGTACACAATTGTTTAAATTGCCAGCATCATCCATTATTTATTTTTATTCTCAAAACTACCCTGTATGTTAGGTAGGACAGGTGTTAATTAACTCCACTTTACAATGAAGAAATTCAGGAACAGAGAGGGAGCCTGACTTAATCTATGTGACACAGCACATTAATGGCCAATTCAGGATGAGGACAAATTCTGCTCCTGAGTTCACTCTTCTTGACACTAGACCCTACACTACTTTATTTTAATTAAAATTCTTCAGGCATTCATCAGCAATGAGTTAAGTTCTGAAAAAGATCCAATTAATTGCTCTCTGACATGATAGGTTTTTGAAAGGTTTCACCTCAGTTGATGAATTCATTAATTTTAGAACATCTTATTTGCTTTCTGCTAATAGAATTTTCAGAAGGTGATTGGTTATAGTTACCTTTTCTAAGCCTCATGGAGAGTTTAAATGTCATTCTATACAAAGATATTTACTGCATGGAATACTAGTCTAATTAATCTTTGATTGCACCTAGGAATTGCTCTAAGTCATTCTTGTCTATAGTTGCACTGTAAGCCTTAATAACGTCATTGGGATTTATTAAGTAGAGGTATTCACGTGTGAATTTAGGTACACGTATATGCAAACATAGGTTGATAATGGTTGTTTTACTTTGTGAAAATTAAGACATGTGTTTCAAGGTTTTTTCAGGTGGTACTTTCCCACAATTGTTCCAACTTTAGGTAATACAAGAGCTCGATCGCAGTATATTCTGGGAAATCCTCTGGACTGGGAAGGTATGATAATCAACATGCCTAAAGAGCACAGAGAAAACTCTTTAAGAGGACAGCCTTCCAAATCCAGGATAGTAAATGCAAGGGATGGGTACAAGCAAGTCAATTAGATGCAGCTTTCTTCATCTGGGGGGATGGATTGAGGATAAATGTCAAGCTTTGAGAGCTGAAGTGGTTTTAGGCCTCAGGAATTTGGAAGATCTGAGGCAATATAAGGAAATACTAGGAGTCTTAGGGAAAGGTGTTGTCAGTCATAAACAACAGATTTTTCAAAATTGAATTATGCACCCCTGCTGAATTCAGGTGCAAATCATGAAATGAAGGCTGAAACCCAAGCAAACTGAATAGGCTAAATGTACGAGTGACAGTAATTTGTCTCAAGGGCAACCTGAGGATTAACTCCAAGTTCAGCAGCTTCTAGGCTGGAAGCTGGAAGAGTAAATTCAAATTCCATCAAGGTAGTGGGAAGATCTACAAAAACACTGGCTACCTCTGTTAGGCCTGGCTCTGTGTCTGAAACAGATGGAACCAGTAGAGAGAAAATGAGACTTTGAACAAGCCATGTCTTCTCTGGCCTCACGCACTTGACACAGGTTCTTCTTTCCTTATCGCTCATTTGCTCCTTCCTTCATACTTCCCCCAGATTATTCCTAGTTAACATTTAGGTCCAGTTTAAACATCACACTTCTTCAGGAAGATCTTTCCTGAAGTCCTGCTAGATAAGGTTCTTCTGCTATACCTTCCCATAACATATTGACTATCTGTACTTTATTGTAATTATTTACCTATTTTCCCCTCTGGACTATAGGCTCGGTAAAGGAAAAGACTACAACTTCTTGTTTACTCTTCTACCTCAGTCCTTAGCACTATTTCTGGCCTGAATCTGAGCCAACTGAGATTCATAAGTTGAGGGCTTTTTCCCAAGGTCATATGACTATAATTGTTGAAACTGAGGCTGGCACCCAGGTTTCTTGACTTATAATCCATTGGTGTTTATTCTGCAAGTGAAGACTGGTGTTATAAATCCAGTACACTATTCGGCTTGCTTGGACAATGAGTGAATCTAGACTTAACCTCTCTGGTGTAAATTGTCTATTCTTGAGAAACGGTTCTCACATGACCCTTTCTAATCCAGAGGTATAATATGATAATCTAGTGAGACCAATGATATAAAAAAGCTTTGATAAAATTATGATATAACCATGGACAAACAGATGTATAAACACTATTCTTTTCAAAGTGCTTTACATCACTAGTCTCAACTTAGATTCTTATGAGGTCACTTGGACTGAAATCCCACAAACTGATGTCCAACAACTCATGACTCACTCAAAGTCAGCAGCAAAACTGAAATTGGCTTCTAATACCCTCAAAACAATTTTTCCTATATAAAATTTTAGTGGTGTTCATTGTGGTGAACATTTATATTTTTTCTATTAAGCAAAGAGGTGGTGAGCTCTACTTGCTCTATTTTATTAAGAGGAAAGACCAGTAGGAACTCGAATCCTTAGATGTTTATTCTTTAGCCTCCTAGAGCTTCGAACATCTGGTTTGAAGAAAGTCAAGAATTTGACTTTGTAGCCCACTGGCTGTTCATAAATGCAAGCACTCAACTCGCAGGGGGTGCGCATGACTCAATAAAACTTGTTCCTCTGCCGAGGATATGACTCACACTTCAGCACTACTAATGGGGACTAAAGGGTGGTCAGGGACATTGCTTTCAAACAGAGAAGCCAGCAGGAAAAGCTCCAAGTGTTTGAATTATTTTGCAGAACATGCTTACCTTGGTGTTCTTGGCTGAAGCTCAAGACAAAAGCAGAGATCTTTGAACCAGTGATTATAACCATTAATCACCCTTCTCCCCACCATAAGCAACGTCTCAAGATACCCTAAAATTGATTTTAACCCTCTCACAGGGGAATGGTTGGTGGCAAACTGAGTAGTTTTGTCCCTCTGGTTATATACTTCATATATTCTTTAGATAAAGTGTTAAGCTTCATTCTATCACCTCATAAAATCAGAATGCAGCAAGCAAAGCAGCCATGGAGCTCTTACTTAACAGCATATTCACTAAATTTTTCCCGGCAGCAAATGATTGTCATGGATGTGGTGCTATTTTCTGAGGGAACAGCCTGATGATCCCCACCAGGTTCTATCTATAGCCAAGTTCTAAAGAAGAGAAAGAACTGAGATTTTTAGGTCGAAATGATATCAGTATAAGGTGTGACAGTTTCTGGCAATATGAAGTAAGTTAAGTAACTTAAATTCTCTGCATCTTTTTTTATCAGCGATAAAAGGGAGACAATATTTCAGATTCTTCTGAGGATCAAAGAGAAACATTGACTTTCCTGGTATAGCACAAGGGTAATGAAGCTGGCACAGCCATTGTATCCAATCATCTCAAAATTCACATTCTAGTTTATTCTCCTACCAGCTATGTGTCTGAATGCTGCTCATCTCATCTCAGCCTTAGTTTTTAAATTTATTTCCTCCATAAAATGGTGATGATAGCATCTAACACCCAGGCTTCTTTTTAGGATGAGCAAATATTTGCTACCACCTAATAGCTTCTAAATCATGACCACTTTCTATGTCCACTCTTCCTTCCTACACGCCTTATTCCCATAAGTGTAAGGTGCTTGTGCTGCTTCATTGAGGTCCATAGCCATCTGTTACTTTAGAACCTAGTCCAACCTTCTCCAGCTGAGATCTGTCTCCAAGACCAGAATTATAGGCCCCTTCTTTGTTTCTCGGAGATAAAAATTAAGTAATCTTTCAAATTAACTGCTTAATGAAATGTTATAAGACTAGCAAATAAAAAGATCTTTATGAACACATCATTCTTTATACAAGAGCAGCCCTAAGTGTGCTTATTTTATACACCATGGCAAGCTACCTGGGAAAATTTTCTTTTTTCTTTGTGTGTATATGTATGTATTTTGTGTGTGTGTGTGTGTGTATGTGTGTGTGTGTGTACGTGTTTAGTTATTTAGGTATTTGTAAAGGGGAAAGTTTTCCATGCACCTTCAAAATGGGCCACATGAAATGTTGATGTGACACCAGAGATTTGGAGCTCATTCAACATTTATTTGGCTAATGTATAGGGAGGTCATCATATTCAAACTACATTTATTTGTATGTGGGAGTTTCAGGGCATTTTGAGGGACACATAACTATAACCCAAATTTCTCTAATTGTGGATTCAATTTTTTCTAATTTTGGAGCCCCTTTAGGAATAAAAACTTGAATTTCACTGACTTTTTTGGTCAATTCTTGCTGCCGTGTGTCACCTCCAGAGTTTCTGCAGATTCATGGGGTTACCTCACAAGTGCTTATGGGCAGGTCTTCTGATGCTGCAACTCCAATTTCCAGTAGGGTCTCCAGTGAAGTCTTCCACCAGGCACTACCACTGATGTGTAGTTATCAAATGGGTGATCTCACCAATGCTCATATGAGAGGCCTATAATATCCAGCTATGGACTACGAAAAAGTATGTGAGGTGGAGGAGGGGAAGATGGACCGCCCCACTCCATGGTATATACTGTGAGAGAATTTCCAATGGAGTGCCAATGTCCTTACTACTTTGGGATCCCTCGTGTCTGAGCCCCACTGTTCCAGTGATGTTTACTGACCCAACTGTTTCTGTCTCTGGCTAGAGAGCCAACTCTCTCTCTACTGAAGAGCAGACATGGATCTAAGAAATAGGGCTGGGGCAGGTTTTGTGTGATGGTCATGATACCGTGTTCAGAATACCTCCTTTTCTCTCATAACTCAAGCTTTGTGACAGCCAGACTTGTCTGCCCAATCCTCTCTTCTTGGGAAATTCTCTCGAAAATACTCCTAGCCTCCTACAAATAAATAAGATTATGATAGGCTGGAGCATTTTCAGATATATGCTGAAACATATCTGAACCCAAAATCTGGCACAGGTTAGGCTCAGTCTGATACTTGAAAGAAAAAGCTAAAACTAAAAATCCAGGATGATTTTTATGTGCTTACCTCAGCATAGGAATGGTATAAGTAGGAGTTAAAATGTGATAGGGCTGATAGAAACAGGGAGACCCATTAGGGGGTGCAAATGCTATATGAACAAAAGAGAACGTGTACCCAAACTATTCTCACAATAGTATTAGTGATGCTTGATATTTGCCACTGATTTAATCATTTTGTTATTTTTCCATTGGTTCCTTAGTATAAGGATCAAAGTGGGGACAAGTCAGACAGATGTTAGTAATCAAATTTACATATGATGAAACTGAGCTTCAGGGAGGATATATAGCCTATCCAAGTGTACATATCTAGTGAGATATAAACTCAGTTAGAGTCCAGGTAACAGTAATATATGTACCTAGATGGCAATCTTGATTATGGGAAGTGAAGATGATTTTGATTTTGGATATGTTAGTTTTAAGTTTTTTGGTAGGAATTCCAAGAGGAAATGTGAGCCTGAGGATTAAGAACAAGTTCAGGTTTAGAATTTCACAGTAAAGTCCTTTATTTGAGATGAGCCCTGAATCCCTTGGTGTGGGTGCCTAAGGAGAGAATTAAATGGGAGCAGTGAAATGCCAGAGCCAGAATATCAATGAGAAGGTGTAGAAGACTGTAGTACAGGGGAAGCATCGCATATACCCTTCTTTTACCACATTTATGCTGTGCTGTTCATGTCTCCCCAACTACATCAAGACTTTTCGAGGGCAGGGATCATGTCTCTGTCTTGTTAATATGCCACAGAACCTAGTGTGGGGTTGGGTACAGAGGACTTCAAAGTGAGGGGGAAACAGACATCCAGTTAACTCCTTGGTCCCTGGAAATTTTCCAGACCCAAATGTCTGTGACAAATAAAATAATGTAAATAAATACAAAGGCTGTGTGATTTCTTGTTCCTGCCATGCTGCAACAAAAATCTTCAATTATTAAAAAAAGAAAGAAAGAAAGAAAGAAAGAAAGAAAGAAAGAAAGAAAGAAAGAAACATAAGGGGGAAAAGGGTGCTAGCCTACAGCAAAAATATAGAAATAAAATGTTAACTTGGAGATAGACTGTTAAACCCTTCTAGAAAGGGAGGTAGGAAAACAATCTAGTCCCTCACCTGCTCTCAGTGTGTATTCAGCTTCAGACTGCATTCATTTGGCATATTTACTGACCTTTGAAATTACGTTCAACAGCTAAATATTTCCTGACACAGCTATTTCCACTGAGCTCCATTATCAGGATTATTTGTTTATCAGACTGAGTTGCTGCATTTATCTTTAGCCTTTGAGACACAATTTTTCTGGAACCAGGAAGAGACACCTCACCAGCAGTAAAGGTGGTCATCTCAACAGCAGTGGCAAGAAGCAGAGGGGATGGGGAATGGTTTGGGCCACTAACTGGAAAGAGTTTCTAAAGGGTTTCTTTCTTCTGCAGAATTTCTTTGCCATAAAATTATTAACTCTTGGAACTGGAAGATACACAAAATTTGATCCAAAGCAATTCTATCTAAAGTCTTAAAGTACCTCCGATAACAGGGAATTTACTCTACTGAGTCAAGCCCAGCCTTCTTGCTGCCCCACACTCTGGGCTCACCCCTTACAAGGGGACAGGGCATCACAGGTTCTGACCAGAATGCAGGACTGCGTGCAGATAATTTTGGAGATGGGATGGCAATAACCTAATCTTAATTCCATCTCTGTTGTAGGGAGGTTACAACAGGTGTTCTGGGAAAGAAAAGCAGAGCATGTCTCCACTCAGCATCTGTAATAGCAGAATGCAAGGTGTGAGTAATTAATCTCTACGCAAAGCTTGGGAAGAAGTGTCTGAGGCAAAATAACCAGGCAGTCAGCTCAGTTAATTTTTTTTTCCCTGAAAAGGGGACTTAATTTTTTTTCCTTTTCTTTTTTTTTTTGGGGGGGGGGGTGTTATAATGGAGTCTTCTTTACCAATACTTTTTGCTTTATTGTCCTGCAGTATCATTTACCAGGAATGAAAAAGTCTGAACCCCCAGAGCAAGGAGATTTCCTGACCCTTTATCTGCCTTTGCTCTTCCAACTTAAAATGTGAAAAACTGCTTAAAGGGAAATACAAAGTTTAAGAAAAGAGAGTTTTGTGTTAAGGTTTGTTTGTCTGAATCCCAATTCCAGTCTTTTATTAAAAAAGATGATGTGGGACACCTGGGTGGCTCAGTCAGTTAAGCTTCTCTATTCAGCTCAGGTCATGATCCCAGGGTTCTGGAATCAAGCCCTGAGTTGGGATCCCTGCTCAATGGGGAGCATGTTTCTCCCTCTTCTGCTCCCCCTGCTTGTGTTCCCTCTCTGCACCAAATAAATAAATAAAATCTTAAAAAAAAAAGATGATGCTGTCCTTGGATTTTAACACAGAGTGTAGTTTTTGTAGTTAGTTGACTTGGTATCTATTCTTACTGCTAGCTGTGATCAAGAACAAATGACTAACCTAAGTTTCATTTTCTTTTTTTGTAAAATGGGATAATGATCAATCCCCTAATAGACTAAATTAAATGACTATAAAAGTACTTTTATGGGGTACAAATCTCTATATCATCATTGCCTGATAGAAATAAGATACAAACCACATATGTAACTTCAGATTTTCTAGTAACTACATAAAAAGTAAAAGGAAACAGGTAAAATTAATTTTATTACATATTTCATTTAACCTAATATATTATGTTAATAATTAATTAATATTAATAAAGTAGTATTAATTAGCATTACTATATTAATAATATAGTAATAATATAATAATACAACCTAATATATTAAATAAAATTAATTAATATTAATATATTACTGAAAATATCATTTCAATATGTAATCAATATAAAAATTGTTAATGAGTTACTTCGCAGATTCTCACACTAATTCTTCAAATCCCAGTTTTTATTTGTACTTATAGGATACCTCGATTCAGACTAGTCACATTTCATTTAGTCAATAAGCACAATTGACTAGTGGTTACAGTGTAGAATGGCAGAACTCCATATAATTATTAATTATGCTTTTTTAACACAGCAGGATCTTACAAAGAGATAAAACATTGCCGATATCATGTAGATGTAAAAAAAAAAAAGGAAACAAAAGAAAAGGAAAGGAAATTTGCCCTCCTCCCCAGTTGATAAATTCTAGTATGGGAGAATAATTTGTAGGCTCATTTGAAAGGGACGGTATATTAAGCCATTAGCAGCCCTTAATTCCTTATGCAATGGGCAACTGGAAGCTCTTCCTGCAATTAGGTTTTGAGGGCCAGAATGGTGAGGAAAAGACAAATGACCTTAAAATCTTGGAGAAGAGGAAAGCCTAGATGTGGAATGAGCACAAAAAAGACAGACTGGGGATCCAGAGAAAAACCTGCCAACATTCCAGTGTTAACCTGTCATATTTTGTTCAGAGGTCCAAAGGTGGCACTTCCCTGCAGACCCAGATACCTTTGGCTGAAAACGAATGTATTCTCCAGGGAATCTGAAGGAGGAAGTGAACAGCTTAGCCTACACACAGTCCTACTCCTAGGAATACCTGCCAGGCTTGAATTAAGTGCCTTGCCTTATCCAACTCAATCATCACAGGCAGAACCCTGGAGCTTTTATCCAAACTTGTGTTTTGCTTCCAGCCTCTCAGTCTCTGTGTCCTCTAGATACACACTTAGAGCGACTTCTGGGGTACTGTTCCACTTCTCTGAGTGGGGGAGAAAAGTACCTGCTCGGAATATGGATTGACAAGACTTATAAACACAAAAATGTTATTAAGTCCAGGCAGCAAAGTCCAATTATTTTTGAGGCCATTGAACCAACCAGTATGCAAACAATAGTAGAGAGTAATAAATAGTAATTAAAAAGTAATAACATTATTTAGCCCTGACCTCATCAACCTGAAGTTTAACAGTGTTGTTAGAGTGATGGGCACAAAAATAGAGCCTTCATTCCTCAGTGTGTCTCCTCCACTCTTTCTCTGATTTTTCATTACTTGTGCCTTTTGTGCACTTGAAATTTGCAGGCTGCACTAATTTAAGGTGGGTTTAACCGAGGACTGCTTTGTAATAATGGGACAAAATTTGATGTAGGCTGCTGTATTTCCCAATATTTTGCTTCTTCTTGCCTTCCCTCTCTTCCTAAGAAGAGAAAAAGGTGTATTGGGGATAGAGGGATTCTCAGCTGGGGGAGATCCCCTCATGTCTACACCAAAACTTTTGGTAATGTCTGTAGACATTTTTGGTTGTCGTGACTCAAGGAGAGGTGCTTCTGGAGATGGTGCTTGAGAGAAATGTTCAAGGGTGAGGAGGAACTAGCCAGAGAGGTGGAGAAGGACGACTTCCCAAGTGAGGGGCACCAAGAACACTGCAGGTGTATGCAGGTGTCAGCAAGCTGACTGGTGAGCTGAAGTGTAACATGACGCAAGGAGAAGCGACTTTATAACTTGCTATTTGAACCTAACTGGATCCTCACCAAATTCCATTTAAATCTGGTTCAATTCCATTCTAACCATGTCTTTTATGCTTTCTATTGGCCTAATTTCATGCTAATTAGGGTGCCCTGAGCACCTGCGGGGAGTCAAGATGTGATGCCTGCCTGGGGCTCTGACCAGACCTCAAACTGCATCTCTCTCATTCAGCAGGCTGCAGCCACAGCCACAGTGCCCTCATCGTTCTGAATCTAAGTTCATCTAAGAGTTCTGTCCTTGCTGATCCATGACTTGGAACACACTTTGCCCAGGGTTGTGTTCACTAATGCCTTCTCAATTAAACTATCACCTCCTCGGCAACGTCTTGCTATCTTCCCCGTACAATCTGACACACATTTCCATTGCATTTTGCTACCTTATTTTCTTAGTAACAGTCATCTCAATCTGGGATTACCTTTATTAGCTTGTTTGCTTGCTCTATGGCCTGACTCCTACTAGAGTGTGAACTCCAAGGGAGCAGGGCCTGGCCTGTCAGGTGTAGCGTCGTGTCATTAGCATGGACTTTTGTGCCTTGAACCTGCTGATGCTCAGCAAATGTATTTTTCAAAAAGGAAAACATTCAACAAGGAAATAATCAAAGAGTAATTAGTAACACATTTCCTGACACAGCTGAATGGCCCCATTGGGTCACTGAGATCATAAGTGTAAAAAAGCGGTCATATAAAGGGAGGGGAGAGTCTTCTGATGGAATTCCTGGCAGGAGGAAACTAATAAATAAAAGGTGTATAGCAATTCTTCTTTATCACTTTCTATCACATTACTGCTCCCTCTCCCAGATCCTGGAAGGAGACAAGGAAAAAAAGCCCTAGATTTAAAAATGTAAACCCAGTCCTCTGCTGGCAGCTCATCCAGGCAACGCAGGGCTGCTTGTGAGCCAACCCCTAGTCCTTTGCCTCCTGGATGGCAGGAAACTAGCTTCCAGATGGTGAAGAATGGCTTTCAATTTATATTGCTGCCATTTGCCCTTACTTTCAGGTGAAGGCCTGAAGACACAGGGTCTTCCTGCCTGCCAGGTTGGAAGCCAGATGATGGACCACTCTTAGACAAAGGAAAAATGCAGGAGATAATCTGGAAGTGGAGGTCAAGCTCAGGCGAAGCCATGGGAAGAGATGCCATCTGTGCAAACTGCCCACTGACCTGTTGTCAAGTAGTAGAGAGCAGTGTGATAGGAAGGGACCATCAATGCCCAAGTAGGGTGGGCTACTGCTTATGTGCAGGGGCCTGTAGGAGTTGCAGTTGAGAAGAGCTCCCTCATACAAGTTCTCCCCAGCACACAGATATGCAAAGGTCATCTCAAAGATGGCATTCCAAAGCATCTTGATCCCACACCACCCCAGTGCTTTCAAACTTGTCTCTTCCCCAGTATTTCTCATCTCACTAAGCAACAGCATCATCCACCTAGCTGTCCAAGCCAACCTGAGAGGGCTCCTTGATACCCCTTATTTCCACCACTACCAACTCCCAGATGGATCTAGAATCAGCCTATCATTCTCCATCCCCAGTGCTACCATCATGGTCCTGACCGACATCACCTCAAACCTGCACTAAAACTGCCAATCAGGTCTTCCACCTTCTATTCTTATTTCCACTGTTCTTTATACAGATGCTAAGGGGGTTTCTAAAAGAATTTTATCAGATTAGCCCATCTGTCTACCTCATTTCTATGGCTTCTGGTTGCCCTTGGGGGGGGGGGAGGGGGGGGAAGGATAAACAAACAGGAAACAACCTGCCTGATTTTGTCTATTCCTAATCTGAGGCTCCAATCTCACCTCTTATCACTTTGCTCCTAATCATCTGTCAACTCTGGGTTCTGAGAAGACATGTTTGTTCCCACCTCTGGGCTTTGCCACTACCTATTCCTTTGGGCTGGCATACTCTCTTACTATGTGCATGACTTGCTCCTTCTAATCTTTTAGCTCTGCGTTTAAATGTGGCTTATCAGCAAACCCCATGGACTTTTCTTCTCTTGGTATATAGTCTCTGCCTCCAGTTATTTTTCTATCACATTACCCTATTTCTTTATTTCAAAGCTATTATGTAAAAGGCTCATGTGGTATAGGAGACATCACTTGATGCAAGCTGCCATTCACAGGTAGGGAAATCAGCAGATTCATGAGTGCTTTGTTGTCTCAGCCCCTGTGGAAGCGCCCCTCCTCTATTTTCCCTTTTACTGGCTAGACAGGAGTGTGGGGTAAAGCCTTTGGCTTGGGCACCAGGCAGTCTGAACTGAGATGTGAGTTCTTTAGGTAGATGCTGGATAATTCCAGCTGCCTGGGGGGGGGGGGGTGGATGCTGGCCCAAGGGGGATTATCAGAGGAGAGTGGGAGTGGTCTCTCCCATTGCCAGGGGGACTCTTTCCTCAGTTAATTTCTTGCCAGGTTATTAGGAATGAACCTCTGGGGCTATTTGTTGAACAATTTTGCTTATCTCTCACAATATTTAATTATTTATTTATATGTTTACTTAATTGTAGTCAATATCTTCTACTAGAATGTAAGCTCCATTAGGATAGTAACCCTATTTGCCATTGTATATTTGGCCCATTTCCTGGAACGTAATAGTCCTGCAAGAAATATTTGTTAAATGATTTGAACTAAATGGTGCTGCGTGTATACCAACACAAAGCATACCCCTTTGAAATAGGGTAATATTAGTGGAATTTTAAAATAATGTATTTGCATTCCTGATCATCCTTAGTTCTACGTAGGTATCTAATCAGGTGATTCAGCATACCCTGGCCATTGGGGCAGACAGAGCCAGCCTAGAATTAGGGAAATGACTGTCCCATTCTGAAGCTCAAGATCTAGGGCAATTCAATAGTCTTGTGGGGTCCAGTCCAAGTTCAATTGAAAAGGAATTTCTAAATTCAAAATTTTAAGAGCAAAGCTTGAAGGTCTAAAGATGAATTTTGCTTTAAGAAATAGCATAGGGAGATACAGGGTATAATATCAGAGCAGATTCTCCAATATTGAAAAGGAGACAACCTTTAAGCAGAGACTAAGTTACTATAATGTCTAAGCCCTGAGAGGGAATTCAGCATCCCATTCCCCTAGACCTTTCTGTGGGCTATTTTTAGGATAAGATGATACAAATCTCAGATGGAAAACCCAGAAAGATGAAAAGTTACGTGAAATTACTCAATGTGGTGTTCTCTCCTGCCATCCTCGGTATGGTACAAGAGCAGTCCACATACCTGCTAAGAGGTCCTCACATGGTTCTCCTGGTACCCTCAGTCTGTGCTGGAAGACAAGGATCTCATTGTGTGCTCCTCTGTGTGCCTGTGAAAGGAACAGGATGTGCAAGAGGCCTGAGTGGACTGGAAGAAGCCTGGGGTTGGGAGGAGGATATTCCAGTGTGTGACAACCTGACCAGTTAAGGCAAATGGTAATCCAAAACACAACTGCCATCAGCAGGAGCCAGTTAACTCTGGGGAAAGCAAGCACGGTAGTCACACCTCTTTGGTCACCGGGAGAGGACACTCAATGTCCAGACAAGGTGGGCAGGGCAGATCCAAAGGCAGCATGTGGACCAACAGCCCTCCCTCTGCAGCCACGGAGCTGTTTAATCTTTGTCTGTACCTAGAGAGTATCATGAGAAAAAGGATAGAAAGTGATTTCTAGGAGAGAGGGGGTTAAGATGACAGAGGAGTAGGGTGACCCTAAGCTTGTCTCCTCCCTCGAACACAGCTAGATAAGTACCAAGTCATTCTGAACACCCAAGAAATTGATTGGCAGTCTTAGAGAACAAAGCTGCCTGTCTACAAACAGGGGAAAAAAAAAAAAAAAGACCCGTGGAAGGTAGGAAGAGTGGAGAGTTAATGTGTAGGATAAAGAGCCAGGAGCACAGTGGAGGAGGGAGGAGCCCTGATGGGGGAGAGAGTAGCAACAGAGAAAGAAAGAGAGAAAGTGGAAAAAAAAAAAAAAATGAAAACATGCACAAAACATGCACAGGGGACTGCACAAGAAAATTGTTCCCCAAACCCATTGACTAGAAACAAGGAGGGGTTTCAATACTGCCAGGTTTTTATAAACAGCAGAGTGCAGAGTTTGAAGTTTTGGAGGTCTGCGACATCACCAGGGTCAAGCCTGGCAAGTTGAGTGGTTCTCAGGTAGGGAAGCAAGGTGGAATCCCAGGAGCATGCAGCAGGGTCTGAGGATCCCCAGGATCACTGGGGGAGAAGTGGTTCCCTGCATGGAGTGTATTGGGTAGAGGGGATACAGTGGTCCCACCGGCAAAAGACCCTGCGAGTGCCATTGAGCTGCCCCATTCACCATAGGAATGGAACAAAGACACAGGCTGAGGACAGCAAACCCTGGTGCTGGCTATGTGCTGCGATTTACTATAAAGTCTGAACCACTTCATGGTCACACAAATGTGTTCTGGGACAAGCCGGCAATGGCGGAGCACAGGGAGACGCTCTACCAGAAGATCAGCATAGGTCCATGCCACAGGGGCCTCTGAAATGTGGGGCTTTGAAACACAGCCAATCCTGAGATAAAACACTGGAGGGCCGCACCATTTGGCAGGCAGACAGCTGGGATACAGGGTGAGGGCAGGGATCTGACAGAAACTGAGGACACACAAGGGGTTATTGTCTTCATGTCTGTGCGGGCATCTTGAAGAATGGCAGATGCAAACTTCCAGCTCTGGAGATGAAGGAAAGGAGCATGGACATTCTCACCCTTGCCCACCAGCAGTGATAGACCCAGTGAGCTAAACAGCGCCATCAAGTAGAGAACAAAGTCACTACACCAAGCCCTGCCCCCTGTGCCCTGTGGGCCCATATCTACAAGGGCAAGTCCACCTGAGAATCTGAGGAGGGCCCCTCCCCAAGAAGGACAGCACAAACCCCTCCCATGCACTAAGTCTACTGATCATAGAGTACTGCAAACTTCAGCTCTAGGGGAAACAGGATCTAGTTTTCTTTGGATGTGTTTGTTTGTTGGGGGTGTTTTTGTATACAGAAAGAGCAATTTCTTAAATTTTATTTTTAAATTTATTATTAGTATTATTTTTTTAATTTTTAATTTTTAATCTTTTTTCCTATTAAACTTCTCTTAACAAGCAGACAAAAACACATGTAGGACATAGCTTCCTTTATTTACTTTTTAATTTTTAATTTTAATTTTATTTTACCTTTTTTTTTCTTTTTTCTTCCAAAATGACAAGACGGAAGAATTCACCCCAAAAGAAAGAAAGGAAGACATGATGGCCAGGGATTTAATCAATACAGATATAAGTGAGATGTCTGAACTAGAACTTAAAACAAAAATTGTAAGGATACTCACTGGGGTTGAAAAAAACATAGAAGACACTAGAGAATCCCTTACTGCAGAGATAAAAGAGCTGAAATTTAGTCAGGCTGAAATTAAAAATGCTATCCTGAATGAATGCCATGATAAGGAGGACGGATGAAGCAGAGAAACAAATTGGTGATATAGAAGATAAAATCATGGAAAATAATGAAACTGAAAAGAAGAGGGAAACAAAGGTACTGGATCATTAAGGGAGACTTAGGGAACTCAGCAACTTAGTAAAATTGAATAACATTCATATCATAGGAGTCTCAGAAGATGAAGACAGAGAAAAAAGGGCAGAAGGTTTTTTTGAGCAAATTATAACCAAAAACTTCCCTAATCTGGGGAAGGACACAGACATCAAAATCCAAGAAGCACAAGAGAACTCCCATTAAATTCAACAGAAATCACCAAGGCATATTATAGTCAAATTTACAAAATACACAGACAAGAAAAGAATCCTGAAAGCAGCAAAAGAAAAAAAAAAAAAAAAAAAGAGAGAGAGAGAGCCCCTAACATACATGGAAAGACAGATCAGGTTTGCAACAGACCTGTCCACAAAAGCTTGGCAGACCAGAAGAGAGTGGTAAGATATATTCAGCATGCTGAATGGGAAAAATATGCAGCCAAGAATACGTTATCCAGCAAGGCTGCCATTTAGAATAGAAAGAGAGATAAAGAGTTCCCCAGACACACAAAAACCAACGGAGATCATGACCACTAAACCAGCCCTCCAAGAAAAATTAAGGGGGACTCTTTGAGTGGGGGAAAAAAAGACCCAAAGCAACAAAGACTAGAATGAAACAGAACATCACCAGACACACCAACTTTATAGGTAACACAATGGCACTAAATTCATATCTCTTAATATTCACTCTGAATGTAAATGGGATAAATGCTCCAATCAAAAGACAAAGGGTATCAGAATGGATTAAAAAAAAATAGATTCAGCTATATGCTGCCTACAAGAGACTCATTTTAGATCTAAAGACATCTGTGGATGGGAAGTGAGGGGATGGAGAACTATCTATCATGCTAATGGACAGCAAGAGAAAGCCAGAGTAGCCATATTTCTGTTAGACAAACTAGGTTTTAAAACAAAGCCAGTAACAAGAGGTGAGGATGGGCTCTATATCATAATAAGGATGTCTATCCAACAAGAAGATCTAACAATTGTAAATATTTATGCCGCCAACTTGGGAAGCATAAATATATAAATCCCAAATATCTAAAAATTCAAATATGTAAGTCAATTAATATATATAAATCAATTATATAAATACATAAAAAAACAACAAACATAAAGGAACTGAATGATAACAATACAATAATAGTAGGGGACTTTAACACCCTAATTCCAGCAATGGACAGATCATCTAAACAGAAGATCAACAAGGAAACAATGGCTTTGAATGACACACTGGACCAGATGGACTTAACAAATATATTCAGATCATTTCATCCTAAAGCGGCAGAATACACATTCTTTTTGAGTGCGTACAGAATATTCTCTAGAACAGATCACATACTGGGTCACAAATCAGCCCTCAAGAAGTACAAAAAGACTGAGATCATATTATGTATATTTTTAGACCACAGTGCTATAAAACTTTAAGTCAACCACAAGAAAAAATCTGGAAAGACCACAAATTTATGGAGGTTAAAGAACATCCTACTAGGACACCTGGGTGGCTCAGTCGGTTAAGCATCTGCCTTCAGCTCAGGTCATGATCTCAGGGTCCTGGGACTGAGTCTCGCATCAGGCTCCCTATTCAGCAGGGAGTCTGCTTCTCCCTCTATCCCTCCCCCCTGCTCATGATCTCTCTCTCTCATGCTCTCTCTCTCTCTCAAATAAATTTAAAGAAGAAGAAGAAGAAGAAGAAGAAGAAGAAGAAGAAGAAGAAGAAGAAGAAGGAACTACTAAAGAATGAATGGGTTAACCAGGAAATCAAAGAAGAAAGAAAAAATTACATGAAAGCAAATGAAAATGAAAACAAATCAGTCCAAAACATTTGGGATGCAGCAAAGACAGTCCTAAGAGTGAAGTATATTGCAATACAGACCTACCTCAAGAAGCAAGAGAAGTCTCAAATACATAATCTAATCTTACACTTAAAGGACTAGAAAAGCAACAGCAAATGAAGCCTAAAGCCAGCAGAAGAAGGGAAACAATAAAGATTAGAGCAGAAATAAATCATATAAAAACAAACAAACAAAAGAACAGTAGAACAGATCAACAAAACTAAGAGCTGGTTCTTTGAAAGAATTAATAAAATTGAATAACCCCTAGCCAGACCTATCTAAAAGAAAAGAGAAAGACCCAAATAAATAAAATCATAGATGAAAGAGGAGAGATCACAACCAACACCACAGAAATATGAACAATTATAAGAGAATATTATGAAAAGTTATATGCCAACAAATGGGGCAATCTGGAAGAAATGGATAAATTCCTAGAAACATACTAACTACCAAAACGGAAACAGGAAGAAATAGAAAATTTCAATAGACCCATAACCAGCAAAAAAAACTGAATCAGTAATCAAAAATCTCCCAACAAACAAAAGTCCAGGGTCAGTTGGCCTCCCAGCAGAATTCTACCAGACATTTAAAGAAGATTTAATACCTATTTTTCTCAAACTGTTCCAAAAAATACAAATGGAAGGAAAACTTCCAAACTCATTTGACAAAAACAGCATTACCTGATTCCAAAACCAGACAAAGACCCCATGAAAAAGGAGAATTACATGCCAATATCCCTGATGAACATGCATGTAAAATTTCTTAACCAGAGAGTAGCAAATAAAATTCAACAGGGCATTAAAAGAATTATTCCCCATGATCAAGTGGGATTTATTCCTGGGCTGCATGGCTGGTTCAACATTCACAAATCAGTGTGATACATCACATTCATAAAAGAAAGGATATAAGCATATGATCCTCTCTATAGATGCAGAAAAATCATATGACAAAATATAGCACCTGTTCTTGATAAAAACCCTGAACAAAGTAGGGATAGATGGAAAATACCTCAACATCATAAAGGCCATATACAAAAGACCCACAGCTAATATTATCCTTAATGGGGAAAAACTGAGAACCTTTCCTCTATTGTCAGGAACAAGACAAGGATATCCACGTTCACCATTACTATTTAAAATAATACTGGAAGTCTAAGTCTCAGCAATCAGACAACAAAAAGAAATAAAAGGCATCCAAATTGGCAAAGCAGAAGTCAAACTTTTACTATTTGCCCACAACATGATATTCTATACAGAATACTTGAAAGATTCCACCAAAAAATTGCTAGAACTAATACATGAATTCAGCAAAGTGACAGGATATAAAATCAATGTACATAAATCTGTTGCATTTCTATACACCAATAATGAAGCAGCAGAAAAAGAAATCAAGGAATCATTCCCATTTGCACTTGCACCAAAAACTATAAGATACCTAGGAGTAAACCTAACCAAAAAGGTAAAAGATCCACACTCTGAAAACTATAGAACACTTATGAAAAAATTGAAGAAGACACAAAGAAATGGAAAAAAAAAATAATTCCATACTCATGGATTGAAAGAACGAACATTGTTAAAATGCGTATACTACCCAAAGCAATCTACACATTTAATGTACTCCCTATCAAAATTCCACCAGAGCTGGAACAAACAATCCTAAAATTTATATGGAACCACCAAAGCTATCACGAAAAAGAAAAACAAAACTGAAGGCATCACAATTTCGGATTTCAATCTGTATTACAAAGCTATAGGCATCAAGACATTCTGGTACATGCACCAAAAGAGATACATAGATCAATGGAACAGAACAGAAAACCCAGAAATGGACCATCAACCCTATTGTCAACTAATCTTTCACAAAGCAGGAAAAAATATTCAATGGAAAAAAAAAGACAGTCTCTTCAAAAAATGTCTGAGTGATGAAGTCCTGAACCCTTTGAAAACACTGCTGCTCCTCTCTGCTCTGAGCTCATCTTGCCTTTGCAGTGACTCTTCCTGGCAGAGCCCTCTCCACCTCTCTATAGGGCTTCGGCCCCTCCCAAATACCCCTACAAGTTCACACCTCTAAGATTATGGCCATGCTGGTCCCTCTGTCTAGAATCCCTGTCTCCATCTCTCCCTGTCCCTCTTCTGCCTGAAGGATTCTCCGCTCCCCACCACTGCTTGCCTGAGCAAGTATCACAGCTCTTAGAGTTTGCCTTAGTAAGTTGGAAAGTATCTCTCTCCATAATGTAAATTGTCTCTGAAGGCAGGAATTATAGCCTAACTTATCTCCGAGTCTCCAGAACTACAACTAGTTCCTTGCGTATGGTAATTGAATTAATTAATCCCATTGACTTATTAATTAATACAGGTTGCTGTAAGTAGCCCTATCCCATGTCCTGGCAAGAGCTGCTACATCTCAAGACATATTCCTCACTGATGGATACTAATTTACTAGGCTTGAACTGATGACCAATTTTGCTTCCCTGAGTAGAAAGCAAAAAGGCTCAACTCCTGGCAGTTCCTTGGCTGGTGATGTAGTAGAATATTATGTCAAAGTCTAAGAAATTGAATTGCACTCAACCATGGTAGGTGACATGCAAAATTAAAGATGTTTATAATTAGCACTTGTGAGCACAATTTAAGATTAAATGGTTATTAAGAGGATACTCTTGAGGTTTGAGGTTTCCTTTCCCTGGCTAATAACCTTTTATTTTTTTTTTTATGCTGGAAATCAATTAAGCACAACTGGGAAACAATGTGGGAAAATTATACATTTTCATAATGTGTTTCCCTTAATGAAAACAAAGCAAGAACGGGAGAGAAAAAGGCAAAGCTCATCTGATTCATGGCTTGGTTATTGCTTTTGAAGAGATAAATACTACCTGTAAACAAACGGACAAATGCATTTTTTAAATTCAAGGATGGAAAAGAATTGCCTCAGTCCAGCATTTCAAAATGGAAAATAAGGAGTTTTCTATTGATAACTTTTCCTGTAAAACTTGACTCTAGAAAGAGGTTTCTTCTATATTGGAAAACTCCGATGATAAAGGAATTCAAAGTTCAGTGTGACTGCGTCATAGTCACCAGGAGGAAGGATCTGCAAATTGGTGACTTTAGGATCCCGATGTTTTGCCTGTCCCTATCCCTGAGAGCACTGATGTTCAGAAAGGGGTGTAGCCCCCGTCCTACCTCACAGCCAAGAGCAGCTCTACAATCCTACCATTAAGGTTTCATCAGATGTCAAATATCAAACTCTTCTAGACGGGGACCACCTTTGTGACTGATATCTTACTGTCAATTTCTAAAACCAAAGCCCAACTGAAATGGTTGTTTTAGTAGTTGGTGAGGATTTGGTGAAGCCTAAAGCAGAGATAACGCCATCTATCTTATCATGTATTCCTCTAGTGATCTAGTGAGTAGGTTGGGCTGGGGTGTGTGTGTGTGTGTGTGTGTGTGTGCGTGTGCGTGTGCGTGTGTGTGTGTATGTGTGTTTGGGTTTCATGCTGGGTTAGCCCTTATAGAAATGCTATTATATGACAGATAATACAGCATATTTTAAAAAATCATTTGCTTTGCAATCTGTCAGACTGATGTCTGCATACTGGCTTTGTCTTTTAGTAGCTAAAGGAAATTATTCCTAAACCACAAGCTCAACATTACCTTCCATAAAATAATATTTGAGTAGAGCACTTGGTTCCTAATAAACCTTCAATACATGCTTCTTGTTTTTCACTATTGCAAAAAATGTCTTCATCTCTTTGGCAATCTTCAAAGGTCAGGATTCAAGCACAAGGCCGGGTGATCAATATTTCTGTTGTTCTAGTCACAACTTCTCAAGTCTGACAAGATGTAGGAGTGATGACTGGCCTCCAGCTCTAGTCTTTTGCTGTCTGGTGACCTCCTGTGCCCTCTGCAGTGGATGTCAGGGGCTGCCGCACTAGAGGGCTGCCATTTAAGTTGTGGATCCCTATTACTTGTGAACTGCTCAGAGAGCAGATTGTACAAACAATTCTGGGTATGCATTCTGAGAAAATCAGGAGTGCTTCCAGTAACGTTCTTTGAAAATAATCTTGGTCTTTGTAGGGGCTCTGGTTGCTTTTGCCTCAATTACATGAGCAATAAGTATCCATTAAAAATAATTGGAAAATACAAAAAAGCATAAAAAGCTGAAGGGGAGGTCGGCTAGATCTCAGCAGAACCTCACTTTTTAATTAGGTCACAGACTTGCTCATTTCAGGAGTTAGAGAACACAAGACGTGGGAAAACAACAGCAAACCAGGCAGCACTCATGGTAATGAGGAGATGCCACAGGTCTGGGCTCTCAGCTGCCACAGTGAGGCCCTGTCATGTCCAATTCTGGGAGAGACATGCATGTATTCCTGTAGCAGGGACACAGGACCCAGCGGTGAAGGCTGCCCAGGCTACTGCTTTAGCACCACCGCCTTGAGAACTAGAACAGTGAAAAGTCCCGGAAATTGCAGGATGCAGGGGTTTGTCTTAGGCATGCAGCGGCCCATGTTCTGCCTCGACCATGGATGGATTGCTGGCTGCAGGATCAGGATTGGGCCCAGGAACAACGTAGCTGCCTGTATGGGGCTGTGCTCAGTACCTAGATTGGTGGCTGAGAAGCAGCCCTCTCTGGGAAAATTCTTATATTATAGCCAGAAACACTAAGAAGACTGGTTGGAAAGACACAGTCTAGCTGCACTGTCAGTAAGGTGCAGACACAGACCCCTGACTCAGAAATGATGTGAAAAACTGATTTGAACCTGGGGTAATTTCTGTTCTAATGACTGAGGGAAGGTGGAGGCCTCTCCTCCCCTTTCCTCTCTTTCTCAGCATTCCTAGGAGCAGGGTCATGCTTGGAGTCCACTAGCAATGTTTAGGATAGAAACATGTCTGTGCTTTCAGGCCAGCCTCCTGGTTTACCACGTGGACTGCAGCCAAAAAAAACCAAAAAAACAAAAACCCAAAAAAACAAAAAGACCGAACAAATAAAACAAAAAACTAAACAAAAAAACAAAAACGTGTCTGTCTCCCTAGACTCCTTGTAACAAGTGCCTGCCCCTCACTTCCTTCTCCACTCAGTGTCAGTTTGGCCACTAACTCAATCTACTGTTTTTCTTTTTCAGCCACGTCGTTATTCCTCAGACCTCACCTTAGAAAGTGGCTTCTAAGAGCTGGCCACTTAGGACAGTACCTCCCTGGTCCTGCCCTGTCCTCGGGCTCCACTGCTATTACATGTCCTGCCACACTGTCACCCACAGGGAGACCTGACAGGTGCAGGAGAGAAAGGATCTGGCATGAACTCAGGCCAGCAGGCATAAGGAGAAGGAAGAGGGACTTGGGAAGCATGTGGAATTTAAGCTTGATACAGGACAGGATAATGACGCGGATACCAAAGCTGAGGAAAACTGAGGAAACTAGGGATTGCTCACAGTTTTGCAAGCATGTTCAGTTCCTGACATGAGCCTCTTCCTGTGTGAGGCCATGCCATGGAGAAGGGAGGGAAAGGGGGACAGCTGGTCTCTGCCTCTGGAGAAGTCAACCTCATCTGAAAGAAGAAAGTAACAATTGGCAGAGATAGAGCATGAAGTGTGCTACAGTCTGAATATTTGTTTCTCCTTAAAATTCCCATGTTGAACTCCTAATGTCGGATGTGACGGTAGAGCCTGTGGGAAGGTGCTGATTTCGTGGGGAAGCGGGGGGGGGGGGGGGTCAACCCTCATGAATGCGATTAGTGCCTGATAAAAGAGGATGTAGAGAGATCCTTAGCCCCTTCCACCATGTGAGAACACAGCAAGAAGTGCCAGCTCGGAGCCAGGACGACAGCCTTCATCAGAACCTGGCCAGGCTTGCACCCCTTCAGCCTCTAGAACTGTGAGAAATAAATTTCTGTTGTTCATAAGCTACCCAGTCTGTGGGATTCTGTAGCAGCCCAAATGGACCAGGACGAGGTTTGACCGTATAAAGAGTATGTGGAATCAGATGCTCTGCATTCAGGTCCCAGCAGGTCTACGTGACCTTGGGCAAGACACTTGCCCTCCTCTAGATTTATTACCTTATCGTTACAAAGAAGATATTGAACGGGATGATTTTAAAGCTACTGCTTTCTGTATATAAGGGCTTTGTGTGTATTATTTCACTTAATTTTCCTAACAACCTCTCTGAAGGTGTTTTTACCACATTTTACAGACATGAGAATGGACTATAGAAAGTTTAAATGACTGTCCCAGATGGTTGAGTCAAGATCTGGATCTAGGTCTGTCTGGTTCAAAGCTCATGCATTTCTCTACCATGGGTCCCTGTGGATTTCTACTGATACCAAAGAAAATGAGTGAATGGCCTCTGCCTTCAAGATGTTCACAAAGTATGGGAGAGACAAATAATTACAGAACAACGTATGTCTTATAAACAGGTGCACAAGCAGTTACGAGTCCACGGAGGAGAGGTATGTGTATGATGGGAAGGGGGTCAACAAAAGAAGGGAAAATCAGAGAAAGACAGAGGGAAGAGATGACATTTGAATTTGGCCTGGAAGAATGAGTAGGATTTTGAAGGCGTGAGCAGGAAAAACTTCCAGGCATTATAAACGGTGTGAGAAAAGATACAGAAATATAGACACATATACGTGGCTGTTGCAGAGAAGCAGATAGTGGTTGGAACAGAGGGAGCACGGGAAGAGGGCTTAAGGATGAGGTTCCATGGGTTGCAAGTTACTTAGTTCTTATCAGTGGAGTCCCTGCTCCAGTATCCTGGTCCCTCAGCTGCACAGAGCAAACGCCAGCCCCACTTTGCCTCTGCCCATGGAGAACACTACTGCCCAGCTACTCAGCACAGCTGTGGCAGGCAGGTGGGCAAGGATGCAGACGTCTACCTGCCTACTATCAATTCTGGCTCAGCCTTGTTTCTGACACCAGCTTCCTACTTTACACCCTACACTCTGTGAAACCGCTGACTCTTGCCTGCCTCGGAGATATTCTGACTCCAGCAGAGATGGGAACTGGGATATTTGTGCACAACTTAAAAATCCTGAGAAATAACCAGTGAAAATATGAGGCCTAGTGCAGCCAGAAGACCTGGGTGATGCTGCTGGCTACTCTGTCACAGATGAGCTCTGTGATCTCAAGCAATGCTCTTTGCCTCCACTAGTTCCAATGGGTCAATACCTGTCTGGCCTCTTTCTTCAGATGAACATTTTGAAAATAAAATGAGATAATGTAGATTTGAGGCCAATATAGGGTTAAAATGTACTCTTACAAATTTTTCTTTCTTTACCATTTCACTGGGGAATTAATCAGACAGTTTAAATGATCTTTTTTTAATGGGAATAGAAAAGATTTTTGAAAAAATAGCCCAGTTCAAACAGAAGCCTACACTTTTCAGAATTAAACACAAGAGGGCACCATAAGCCCATGCCAAGGAGTCTGAATGCCTAGAAATTTCCATTTTGATTTTAACGCTTAGATTTCTGTGCCCCTCTGCTTCACTGATGTTCTCCATGTAGGGGTTAACATGGAACAGCTTATCACAGGATTATCAGCTTGACTCCTGGTCCCAATCTGACCTTGTGCAATAATTCTTATAAGTGGGCTTTGGCCTTTTCTAAAGACCTCGTCTTTCTTTCTAGGTCTAGAACCAAAATCTGAATTTCTGTCCAGATAACTGACACATCTTAAGAGTTGACTGAGCAAGGCTTGGTGACCTACACAGGACAGCAGAAGGAGAATAAGGATCCAAGATCTAGAACAAGGACTCATCTGGGGCAGGTCACCAGTAGGAGATAGAATAACCACAGTGCTGAAGAATGATCTGGTTTGGCAACTGGGGCTAAGGCTGTGGAGTACAGGGAAGACATTTTCCAGTTGGAGAGACCAAGCCACAGCAGCAAATGGTCCCAGCAACCCTGGATGGGGGTAGGAGCAAAGCGGAGCTAGGTTCAGGGTAGAGCCAATTCTAGGGTAAGCAGAGCATGCTGCTATCAGTTCTATTTACTGATGGGAGCAGGTATGCATATGGTGGCATCAGGTGAGTAACAGTATCCATACCTCTGGTTAGGCAGGAGACCTGGCAGGAGAGTGGCCAACTATCAGTCTTACCAGGATTCTGGGTCTAGACAGGTTGTCAGAGTAGGAAGTAGAGAAGCAGGCCTGAGTTCGCAGAACTAGAGACCATCAGGGTCTGCTGGGCCTCGGGTCATCTGAACTCTGGGATATGAAAGCTGACCCGAGCTAAGAGATTGTTTAATCCAGTGCCTGCAAACTATGGCCTGTAAACACAGCCTCCTTCATTTCACCATGTGTTGTCTGTGGCTGCTGTCTGTGCTACCAAGGCAGAGTCCAGCAGTTGCAACAGGAACTGCATGGCCCACAAAATCTAAACTATTAATATTTGGCCCTTTTCACAAAAAGTGAGCTGATTCCTGGTCTAGTCTAACCCCTACATTTTAGGATGAGGAGACTGCTTGTCAGAGACATGAAGGGGCCAAGCCAGAAGTAAATAGAGATGAGAGTAAATTTCAAGTCAGCTGAGCGCTGAACACATTTTATCTCCCATATGCATTCGGATGCTAAGTTTCATAATTTTCTAAGATAGGAAGTTATCTTCCCTCCAAAGGCATCTGGGCTTGGGCCAATGCACGTGTGTGTGGGTGTTTACACACACCTGTGACTTATCATTCTACTGACCCCTTTCCTGGAGCATGTCCAGATTCACTTTTCTTATTACAAAGGTGGCCCTGTCTGGCAGGTGTTATTCTCAAATACCTCAAAGCTGGGAGATAAGGAGTGATTTCTCCTTAAAGGAGGCCTAGTACAACTACATTCTTCAAAGGAAGAAGCTGGAGGTAGAGGCAATACCATTGGCTTGGTTAGAAGATGCCGTGAGGAGAAAAGAAGGGGAAATTGCACACTGTTCCCAAGGGATTCCTGGGAGTTGATTTTACTATGATGCCAGTCTAAGCTCATACACCTGATCTCCCGCTTCTTTAATCACTTAAGAAAGCACCAGCAGGCCAAACAATTCAGATTAATTACTGTGACGTTTGTTCACTTTGGACAGAATGCCGGCAATGCCTGGAACACAGAGCTGAGGATATGTAACGTCATTGTTACTCAAAGGAAGGACCTGGCCAGAAATGAAGGAGATGGTTTTACTGACTTGTCTTCTTGGGCCTTTAACTTCTTCTCACACATACATATTTTCTTTTAATCTAATGATAAATCTTCGTTCTACATTTACTAATGGTTTTATTGATATACCAGAGACGGCTCTATGAGAATTATAGCCCACATTTGGCTCAGAATGAGGCAGAGCCTCTAACATGGATATCAGCTTAGCCACTCACATTCTTTGAGGTTATGTCTGGTGTCCAGAACATGACCTCCCCAAACCTGCATCTTCAAACAGACTTTGGGTGACCACTAGAGGCGATTCTGAAATGGGGTTCCTGCAGAAGATAGGTTGACGACTTCTTAGAAACCCTCCCAAATTTAAGATGTTCTGATTCTTTTGTTTCATACCAATTTAATGCAACCTGTCCCCCAGCCCCCAAAGCAATGAAGGATAGAGATGTAAGAACTCAAAATGAGCAAATCACCACACTCTGAACATCAACAGCCCTTAGAATACACAGCACTCCCTTCAATTTACCTCAGAGCCACCATTCACGAAACGCCTTCCTATGGCCAGCAAAGGCAATTCACCTAGTCAATTTGCTAAAATTGAATACATCAGATGTGCTTGCTTAACTATTTGTTTAATTGGCTTTTTTCTCTTTATTAAAATATTTGAAGGAGAGTTGAATTTGTCTCTATTCCAACTCCCTACTACTTACAGTTGAAGAACAAGGGATGGATAAAAGAGAAAATCAGTTTTATAAAAATATATTTTCAAATATGAATAAATTCCTTATAGTTTCAAAAATACTATATTCAATTTTTTTAAAAGATTTTTTATTTATTTATGTGACAGAGAGACAGCCGGCGAGAGGGAACACAAGCAGGGGGAGTGGGAGAGGAAGAAGCAGGCTCCCAGCGGAGGAGCCCGATGTAGGACTCGATCCCGGAATGCCGGGATCACGCCCTGAGCCAAAGGCAGCTGCCTAACGACTGCGCTATCCAGGCGCCCCTCAATTTTTTTTTAAATATTGAAAGAGAAATGCCTACACCTACCCACTGATGTGAGACAGGAACAAAATTGTTGGATGCTGGTATAATACATTAAGTTGGGATTGTTTGATTTTATCCACTTATATACTCCATGACAGTTAAGCTTTGCTCTTTTATTACTGTAATCATTATCATTATTTACTATCTTAAAGGCTCCACTAATCATATTCCATCAGTCCCTAGCTTTTAGATGTCATACAGTAGAAAAGAACACAGGATCAGGAATCAAACAGATTTGGTTTCAAATCAGGAGGTGGGAGTGGAGTGGGGAGAGAGGCATCAGGCTGGAACAGAGGAGACACAGAGCAGGAAGTGCACTGGGTGCCACAGCAGCTGAGAAGGAATCTAGAACTGCTGACCAGGCATTTTCCACAGAGAGGAGTTCCTGCGACTGTGATTGGCCACTCTTGGCAGGGGTCTAGGGCACCCTCTTCTGGAGGCCCAGATCCACACTGCCTTTTGAGAACCAGAGGTGGCTGGTTTGGGGCTGAAGCCGTTTCCACAGGAGAGCAGGGTTCCAGCTACCCCGGATGCAGGGCTGCCTTGGGAAAGGTTGGGTTGGGTTGCAGGTTATGGGGAAGGCTTTTTGGGGGTGGGGCACAAACCAAGGGGGCAGGTGCTTGCTTTCCCATAGTGGCCAGGGCAGCAGCCTGGCAGGAAATCACTGAGGGTGGGGGGTCCTTTGGAGGCAGCTACACTAAGGGGAATGTTTGGATTTCTGAAGAAGCACCTGGGGAGAGTCTTCCTTAGGGTCGGCCAGACAGAATCACAATATTGGTTTTATTTTCCATAAAAAGGGGAAATTAATAGTAATGGACTCACAGGTTTTGTTAAAGGGGGTATTGAAAACAGGTGAAAATCATGACTATAGACATACAATGAACACATCAAATATTTTATTTAAATCATTATTCAGTGAGAGAACCAGGGAAATAAGTTTAAAGAAATAAAAAAGGAAAGCTGTTTGTAGATTAAGAATACTGAAATGAATTTGCAAATAGTTGCAAAACTGGTATATTTACAAGTGATTGAGGGGGGAGATTAGTCCCAACAGGATTTTTTGGCATGTCTAAAGACAATAATTATTTACATTATTATCAGTTATCTAAAACTTCACATAGTTGTAAAATAACTCCAAAGACAATGAAGGGACAGAACCTTCTTAGAAACAGAATCAGATTCAGAATGAGAACCAGAGGGGTATACTCCTGTTGTTCATTAAAATTTTCATCAAAATTTTCCCTGGAGTGGGCTCTGAGGATTAAGTTCTTGCAGGTGGGTTAGGATTTTGTAAGCTAAGGGAGACCCTGATCAAAAGTGCTGGTGTTTTTGCAGTTATGTGTGTTTCCAGTTATGGAACTGGAAGTGGGCCCCCAGACTCCCCCTAGTGCTGGAGGGAGGAGATCAAAGAAGTATGTTACTGGGGGTTTTAGGCAATAAGATATAATAATAATGACTAATACAGGCTAAATACTTATCGAGTGTCAGGTGCTGTTGTAAACTCTATCGAAATTACTTTAATTTAATCTTCCTAATCACCTTATGAGGGACGAGTTATTATTATACCATTTAAGTATAGGTGAGAAAACTGATCTGGGATGGGATATGGGGAAGTACAGTGCAGTAAGTGGATTGGTATCTTAGGGGTTAGGGGTGTTGTAAAGTATTTTTAAATGGCGCCCCCTGGATGGGGTCAGCGAGCGAGATTTGGGGAATAACAACAATGGCTAGGGCCTGTGAGTGGCCAGGTACCAGGAAGGTCCAAAAAAGGCGCTGCAGGCTGAGGGTCTTAGGGGTCTGCGGCTCTCTGGGTGCGGCAGAGAACACCTGAGAAGCGCTGGGAAGGAAGGCAGTCTTGAGGATCCTCAAAAGATGTTAAACTGGCCATAAGAAGATACGTCATCGGTGAAAGGATGACGAAGGATGCAAACCACAATCCCATCTCTCTAAAAAGAGAGACTTTGGACCCTCGGACGCCGACAATGGTGGCTGGGCCTTCAGGGAAGAGAAGGTTAGAGAGTCCTTGCCCGGTTTTGCTTAGGAAAACAGGAGGGTGAGAAGCTGGGGGAAGCGGGGCTCTTGGTATAATGCAGACGAGGGGGGATTTGGGGCTGTATTAAAGGACGTCCGAAGTCTCACCACAGTACTACAGTCGGGGCGGTGGTCAAAGAGGACAGCAAGAGCCCGGAACGTGGAACTCTTCCTCCCTCGGGTCTTGCCCCCCGCCTGCCTTCGGCCCAGGAAAGGAGGTCTCTAGACCAGGTTTCTGCGGCTGGAGGAACGGGGCGGGGGACCGGCACCGGGATGAGGACGCGGTAGTCCTCTAGGAAGCCCTGGCCGGCTTACAAGTCTGGGCGCAATCAGAGGGCTGTCGGGAGGACCGGGGGTACTGACTAGAGCCCACGAGATGGGGGTCTTCAAGGGTGCGAGGCGCAGGGAAGGGCGTGGGTCTCCGAACCGCCGCGCTCGAGCTACAGCTCCGGTGCGGAAATTTGGATCCGCCAACCCCGAGACCGGCAGGGCCTGGTGCAGGGCAGCTTGCGGGCAGGAGGCGGGGATTGCACGGGGGGCTAGTCCTCGGTGTCTCGAGTGGCATCAGGCGAGGAGGGAGAGCGGTTCAAGGTGAGTCCCAGGTGGGTCCTAGGCCCTCTACCCTGGCAGAGGAAGGGCAGGCGTTTAGGGTCAAGCCTCCAAAAGGGGAGCGATGCGGGACGGGGGCTTAGTGCCACAAAGAAGAGCCCACCATTGACAGCTGTCAAGAACATTTTCTTGGCGAGCTGGAGCACGAAATGCCAGAGCCGGAGACTATAGGATCGGAGGCTGAAAATTAGCGAGTGGGGGAAAGCAATGTGCAGGAACTTGGGTCCCTCAAGGTAGGTAGTTCTAGGAAGCCGAAAACAAAGGCTCTTGGGGACGGGCGGGGAGGAGAATCGACTGAGGATTAGAAAAGCAGCAGCGTAGCTTTCTAGGGCTGGGAGAGATGGAAATTTAGGGAATTGAGAATTGGCAGGGTGTTTAGAGCCTTAGAAAGTAGGGTCGTTTTAGGGCGCGCAGAGCCACGGAGACTGAACCGCCGGATTATAGGGCCCCCTCTGGTGGCCATTTGGAAGAGTGCAGAAACATTTCCAATATTCGCACATAAAAGGCAAAAACTTATATAAAAAGAGAAAGATTGAAGGATGGACAGTGAAATAGGAAAAGTGATATAGAGTGAGAGAGATGGAGAATTAGGAAAGTGAAAAGAGAAAAGAACTTCCGGAGGAAAAAAAGAGAGAAAACATGCAAGGGGTAGCAGTTCTGAAGCAGATCCCTTATGGGGTGGGCACCAACCTGCCGTCTTCCCAGCTGTACAGGCTGGGAGCTGGGCTAATGAAAAACTGAGGAACAGCCAGCCCAGCACAGTGCCCCCAGTCTCCAGGACTGCAGGGAAATGCTCTGATATGTTGTTCTCAGCTTTAACTATTACACTCTGCCCAGAACAGAATATTGGTTGAAAATGAATTAGAAATTTAAGAAAGAAAACAAAAATAAGTAGACTTCATTCATTCTGTAAAACAGCCAAATGCTTAGTAGTTGCAAAACCCACCCCATTCCCAAAACCCCAACAGACACCCCAAATTGTAGCATCAGTCAAACAGTCACTGGGGACTTTATTTTCTGATCAAAGTGCCGTTTAAACTAAATTGTGAGCGTTAACCTATTGACTTTTTCTTTCAAATAACTTTTGGTCAAATAACATGTAGTACATATGGGTCAGTTTTCAATTCAGGGCTCATGCTACAGGTAACATGCATCCTCTCTTCAGCACAATTTGAGAAACAAGTTTCTCCTTGAGTCATGGTTTGCAAGAACTCAGGCCTGGAGGAAGACAGAGGTGGGTCCACTTCCTCATTTCTGGTGCTAATCCAGTAGTTTTTTACCCTTTCTGTTCACTTTGCATCTCAAAGGCGAGGAGTTCTAGGTTGTTCCTCACTGTAGCCAATTGAGGAGCAGGTGAAAATGACTCTAGGCCATCGCTTGTAGTATTTTCCTACTATTTCCTTCCTATTTTCCCCCTGGGCCCCTCAGGACCATGGGGTAGGCTCTAAAGCTCAATGCCACAAAAGAGAAAATAGAATTGTGGATTAGATCACTTTCTTAAAGATATAAAAATCATCAGTGATACCCTGTGGACTAGACCCCTAATTCTTCTGAATTTTGGTCCACTCCCCCCACTGCAGAATCTAGAGGCTTAGAGATTCACTTTGCAAAAGTGAGGACTTGATAGGCTGAGTCACCTGAGGTGTCAATCACACCTACTCTCCCCTCCCCCTTCTCTTTTTCTTTTTCTGTTTCTGTAAATTTCAAATAAGCGGTAATCTTTCTTGGACATTTTTAGTGTCAGCCTAACATCTTAGCCCTTTCCATTTAATTCTTTCAACTGAGATGATCTCATTTATTTATCTTTAAACTTCTAAAAACATTGAGACTCTGTTTTTCACAAATTACGGGCTGAGGTCAAAATAATTAGTGAGGGAGATGGATGTATAAACTAACTGCCGTAAGATGTGATACATGAACCAGTCCAGGGATGCACAAATAAACTGAGGTGTCTGGGAAGGGGCAGCTTAATTTGTCTGGGAGGTATGACTTGACCACAGATATGCAGACACTTTTAACTGGACGTTAAAGAGTAAATACAAGAGAATGAGGGTAAAATTTTGAAGCTAAGCATTTTCCAAAAAAGGGAATGGCACGGAAGAGTAAAAAATATGTAGTTGGTACAAAGAAGGGGATGTATTTCATTAGAGCTAGAACTTGGAAGGTAGGAAGAGAGGGCAGGAATAAAAAATGGGAAAAATATATATAAAAATCATAGGTAAATACTAGATATATATGATATATATGTATATATATGTATATACACACACACACACATACACACACACACACACACACACACACACACACATCATTCAGGCTTAAAAATAAAGAAGGAGGGGTGCTTGGGTGGCTCAGCTAGTTAAGTGTCTGCCTTCGGCTCAGGTCACAATCCTAGGGTCCTGGGACCAAGCCCCGCGTCAGGATCCCTGCTCAGTAGGGAAGTCTGCTTTTCCCTTTCTCTTTGTCCCTGCTCATGCTCTCTCTCTCACTCTCTCTCTCCCAAATAAATAAAAATCTTTAAAACAAAACAAAAAATAAAGAAGGAAATTCTATTTTCAACCACATGGATGGGCCTTAAGTATATTATGTTAAGTGAAAGAAGCCTGACACAGAAAGACAAATATTGTACGATCTCATTTATGTGTGGAATCTTAAAACATCAAATTCATAAAAACAAAAAGTAGAATGATTGTTGCCAGGGGACGTATGGAAAATGGAGAGACGTTGGTCAAAAAGTACAAAGGTTTAGTTATGCAACTGAAGTTCCGGAGATATGTACAAGATGGTGATTATAGTTAATAAATACTGTATCATACACTGGAAATTTGCTGAGATAGTTGATCTTAGGTGTTCTCACCACACAAATCAAGGATTGTAACTATATGAGGTGATGGATATGTTAATTAGCTTGACTGTAATCCTTTCACAATCAAAACATGTTGTACATGTTAAAATTACACAAAGCTGGGAAAAGAAGAGGTAAAGCCGAAACAATGAGACGTACTTTTAGCCCCACCTCATCTGGAGCTTGGATGTGCATCTTTCTTCCATTCATACTGACTTAAGAAAGTAGTCTTTTCCTTCATCCTCAATACCTATGCTTATCTGCCTCAAAGTTACTCCTGAATTTACTGAAAGCAATCTTGAAATGGCCTTAAAAATCTCTTCCTTTTGAACCCAGTGTTCATTGTCCTGTTCTAACTTTTCAATACAGTCAGCAGAATTGGAGATAGTTGAAGCTCCCTCCTAAAAGCAGCTCCTTTCATTCCCATGATCCTATTTATTGCCTTTCTGTTTCTCAAAGAATTCATATTAACAGATTCCTTTTGTCCCTTTTACTTTACTCATTCCTTAACTATATTGGTGGCCTCAATGTCCTATCCTCATCTTCTTGTCTTCTTGGGTAGCACTGACATTTGAAACAATATTAAGTCTTCCAATCCATAAACACAGGATGCCTTTCCATTTATCTGTGTTTTTTAATTCGTTCCTCCATGTTTTATAATTTTCAGCATACAAGTCTTTCATCTCTTTGGCTAAGTTTACTGCTAAGTACCTTTTTGTTGTTGTTGCTATTGCCAATAGGATTGTTTTCTTAATTTCCTTTTCAAATAGTTCATTGTGCATAGAAATGCAATTGTTTTTGTATGTCGATTTTGTATCCTGCAACTTCAGTGAATCTGTTTATTCTAACAGGTTTTGTTGTTGTTGAATCCTTATGGTTTTCTACATATATGATAATGTCATCTGCAAACAGAGATAATTTTACTTCTTCCTTTTTGATTTAGAGTCCTTTTATTAATTTTTCATGTCTAATTGCTGTAGCTAAGACTTCCAGTACTGTGTTGAATAGAAGTAGTGACAATGAGAATCCTTGCCTTATACTGTATCATAAAGGAGACACTTTTAGCTTTTTCGCATCAATTATTATATCTGTGGGCTTTTCACATATGGGTTGAAGTAAGTTCCTACTATACTTGTTTTGTTGAGAGCTCTAATCATGAATGGATGTTGAATTTTGTCGAATGCTTTTCCAATCTCTGCTGACATGATCATGTGGTATTTTTCTGTGTAATGTGGTCGCAATGATACCAAAGCCAGACAAAGATAACATAAGAAAAGAAAACTGTAGGCCAATATCCTTGATGAATACAGATGCAAAAATATTTGATAAGATTCTAACAAACTGAATTCTACAACTCATTAAAAGGTTCATACACCATGACCAAGTGGGATTTGTGCCTGGGGTGCAAGGATGGTTCAACATATCTGAATCAATCAATACGATACACCACATTAACAAAATGATAGCTTTACATTTTACATTGAAGAACTGATAAGAAAGAATCAGGAAAGGACAGAAAAAGGGAACAAGTGGCTGTAGGAGGGGGGCAATTCTAGAATAGAAGTTAAAGGGTGTACTCAGCCAGGTATAGGTGGGGTATAATTGCTGGTACAGTTTAGGTATATGCAAGCATAAGGAAGAAAAGGATTGAGGAAGATTTTAATTGGGAGCATTTATTTTAATGTTATTGTCAAAATGTTACCTTTGGAGCCACATTCTGATTTACATCTCTGTTCTCCCATGTAGTAGCTGAATGATCTTGAGTAGTTAACCTAAAGGTGCCTCAGTTTCCTCATCTTTAAAAGGGATACTAAAGTTCCTACCTCCTAGGGTTGTTAGGAGTGTTAAATGAATTAATACATGCAAATTAATTAAAATTGACCATAGCCATATTATGCCTTCAATATATGTTGGTTGCCATAGAAGCGCTGTTGCCAAAATCTAAGACTAGATCATCTGCTGAGAGTTACTGAAAGAAGTAAGCTAGGGCTGGAAGGAAACAACAATATTTTGAGAAGATGCTATTGAGAAAAGAGCAAGCCCTCCAGGGAAGACTGAAGAACTGTTAGATATAGCTGGAGAGCCATCTGAACCTGCCCTCAGATACTGCATGCTTCCTGGCCTCCTCCAGGGACCAGCGTCTTGGAGTCTGGTAAACTCTTAGCGATTATAAGAGCCCTCTGAACCACTGCTTAGCTAATCAGCTGCACGTCTGCTTGACTATTGCTAACTCTGCAGGCCTAGGAACCAAGAATGAGGTCGACAGCTTTCTATTTATTTTTAAATTTAATTTAGAAATAGATTGGTGTATTTCTTTGGATAGAATATTAGAATTTACACGAAGATAAGAATGCTAATCTTGGGCCATATGGCTAAAAAACAAAGTTTGGCACACTACTTGGGTTTCTAATGAATATTTCATTTTGTGTACTTTGTCATATTTATGGACTATATATACACCTAGTTATATGAAATTAAAAAGAAAAGGACAGCGACTGTGAATTGGAGAATTTCTGAAATATCTGTAAATTAAATTCATGACAGCAATGTTTTACAACTGTAGGCAATGATTATAAAAATGGAAATCACCCTCTGGATTCCATGTCCATGTCACTAGTAAGATGTGGGCACTGATGAAAAGCAAGCAAAAAACCAGCAATGTTAAAATGATTAAATAGCAAGGGACAGTGAATTAATATTGTGAGCAACTAGGAGTAATGAGTACCTGGAAATCAGCAGAAACATTTGTAGAAAATTAATAGAATGAACTAAATATTGTTACACACCTAGAGTATATCCAAATATTTCACTGTAGGGAAGACTCAGTACTACAACACCATCTCTTTATTTGATAGACTTCCAGATGTTATTTGAGAAATTCCCCATAGATCCCCCCTTGTTGATAACAGAATTAGAGAAGAGTAATAATCAACTTGAAATTGGAAACGAAAATCTTGGAAGATATTTCTGCAGTTATGTAGCTTATTAGATTCTTTAGAGCTCTGTTGTCAAAACATTATTGGTGGAGAAATCAATTTGGTGTTTTGCAACCAGAATTTTAAAACATCAAGTATCAGAGTAGTTAGAGCAAATGTTCTGTGATAGTTTTGTTTCATGTTTGTGTGTGTATGTTTGTACAGTGTTGTGAAATAAAATGAATGTCATATTATAGCTTTCAAATGTTTGAAAAATAGTAATTTAGAATATATTAGAGAGATGAGACTTAGAATAGATTATAAAGTATACACTGAAATCAAATTATTAGAAAATCTTAACAATTAATTGATCAGCCTTTGCAAAATTATTGTGATGATTGAGAAATTTCAAAAACAGACAAACATAGAGGAATTGAGATAGATATCAAAATTGAGATAGATCACCAAAATTCTTTTTCAGAAGGTAGGGTGAAGTTTAATACTGTTATCAGGCTGAATGAAAGTGTAAGAACCACATGTCTTTTGACCTCAGGGGGACAGAAGCCAAAGACTCAGAAACTTAAAGTATAGTAGGGGTTAAGGCAGAGCATAAAAATTTGGTCCAAATGGTCAGAGAGGCTATAGGTTGAGGCAAATGTTTACACTGTTGCCTCTCCTTTTTCCTACAGTCTTTTAAGTACAATGTTGTTTTGCCTAATTACATAATATCTTATATGAGTAATATAGGCTGCTCTTATTCAAATAAAAAATGATATATAACATGTATCATATTTTTATCCTTGTGCTTTTTGTTGGGATCAGCTGATGGTCAATTTGTGGGAAAATAATGACCTCAACTATTGGGCTTGAGTGATGTGCACTTACCAGGATCCCCACTCCCTCCTCTTCTCTGTGTGTAACTCTTTCATGAAAGTTAGGATAAAGTTTGAGGTTGTTTTTTTTTTTTTTTTTTTTTTAATATAATGTCTGTGTCCTCTTTTAGGCCACGAATTTCCTTAGGGAAGAGCCCAGTCATGTTTGTGTTTGAACTGACAGTACTTTGAATATTGCCAACTTCATCAAAGCAGGAAAGCAATACCCATTTACTGACCTAACAGTTGAAGTAATCTAAAAACGGTAATGACAAATTGCCAGAAAAGGGGTTGCAATCATAAGAAGGACCAAAAACTTAAAAATCATCAAATGCATGTCTTAATTAAAAACAGACACAACAATGAATCTAATGTCTGATTATTTCACTGTTTTTCATGGCTTTTGAATGCCTGTTCTTTTCTTCCTCCTTAAAACAAACCAGTGAAGTTAATCAGTGAGGAAAACTAGTGTCTGATAAATGGCCTCTTCCTGGGAAGATGGTATCCCCTAGTGGTTTAGAGCATAGTACCTCTTTTTCCAGAGACCATCTACATTCAGGAGCAGGATTTCTGTAAGATATGGGACCTTTCAAGTCAAACTGGCTTGTGGAATAAAGGGAATGTATTAGCTAACATAACTGAAAAGACTTATGATAATAGGGTTACAGGAAAATTTATCTGTGGTTTCAGGTCCACCATCTCTCTATGCTTATTAGCTAATTCCTCAGATTTATTTCTGTTATGGTTCAAAATTTTGCTGCAATTCCCTATCATACATGTGCATACTGAAACATCCAAGTGGACAGAGGGTACTATTGACTTGCGTTTCCCAACAAAAGTCCTAAAATTTATTTTGGTTCTACTTGTTTAGAATCCTTAGATCAGGGGCACCTAGGTGGCACAGTCACTTAAGCATCCAACTTTGATTTCAGTTCAGGTCACGATCTCAGGGTTGTGAGATCAAGCCCCATGTTGGGCTCCACGCTCAAGGCAGAGTCTACTTGACATTCTCTCTCCCCCTCTCTCTCTGTCCCTCTTCCCACTCATGTGGCTCTCTCTCTCAAATAAATAAAATCTTAAAAAAAAAAAAAATCCTTTGATCACATGATCACCTCTGAATCATGCACAGGAATCACAGGAAAGGATCAGGGGGATTGGTTTAGCCAAAGTTGAGGACTCTATCCTGGCAGTTGAGAATGGAATCAAATTCCCTGAACAACATGGATTAGGCAGGGAAATCAGGCTCTTGCCTTCTTCTTTTTCACTTACCATTTATACATTAAAGTAGTAACACCGTTTGCCCTGTCATTTCTAACATTTTAGAGTTGACTGATTACATCTCCAACGTGTTATTTAACAAGCTCTGATTCCTTATGATTCCACCATGCTGATTTGGGAAGTAAGGAGGAGGGAGGAAACATATTATGGCCCAAGTGCCATAGACTGACACTGTTTGCACCATGATAGAGTAGATTTTATTTAATAAATATTTATTATTTGCTATATGCTCTTAAAACACTTTCCAGAGACTTTACATTTTTGTGTGGGTTTTGTTTGTTTGTTTGTTTTTACGTTTTACCAGTTATCGTTGTCTTACTGGAGACAAGAGCTCCTCATGCTCCCTTCATGAAGTGGAACTCTAGATTATGATGGACATATTTTGACTTGTTTATTGTCATTATTTTTTAGGATATGTACTTGTCCCAGTTTTATATATGTTTTGCCTTATTTTGGGCTTCTAAAAATATTTCTTACTTGTTTTCTCTCAATTTGTTGGGGATTTAGATAGTGTATTTCTATTTTAGTAGTTATCCTTGAAATTTTACCTTATATGTTTAGCTTTAAAAAGTATAAAGTTAAATAAGTTGTTCTCAACTGGAGATGACTTTGCCCCTCAGAGGCTACCTGGCAATGTCTGGAATCATTTTCCATCTTAAAATGGGGTTGAGTGTGTCCCTCTTGCATTTGAGGGACAGAGGGCAGGGATGCTGCTGAACATCTTATGACACACAGGACAGCCCCTCTAACAAAGACTTATCCATTCCCACCCCACTCTTCTTATCACTCAGGCCTCTACTTACTATTATTATGTTTTGAGACTTACCCTACCTTTTGTGAAACCAGCCATGCCATAAATAATATATCTCTTCTAGGCTTTAGTCGTGCTGTAGTGAGAGGGTTGCTTGGACCCACTAGTCATCTGTATGACCAGGCTGGAAGTTTCTTTTTGTTCCTTTTAAGAGGCCATACAAGAGTGCTTAGTAAAAGACAGCCCACTGCTTCTATCAGACCAACAGTTCACATTGACAGGTTAAGCAAGGGACGAATACATGGTGTTGTCATTTTGCAATGAAGTTTCTGTTGGCTAATGGTCAGCACTGTGAAATTCTGGAGGACCTCAGGGTAACTGATGCTAGTGTTTTCTGATAGAAGTCAAGTTGGTGAAATGGACCTGTTTTACTCTGTTGCCTACATGATTTCCTTGTCTTTGCAGCCAAATTTTGAGTTCAGATTCTTTTAGATAAAACTACTTCCAATTCTTCTAGACACTGATGGATCAACTTTATAAAACAGCAGTGTATAATAGCAAGAACAGGTGCTTGATCCTAACCTATTAGTGGCTCCTCTTGCCGAGAGACGGGTAGTCAACGCTGTCATTAGGTGCTGTGCAGAGCTGTCAGGTGTAATAGCTCATCTTTGACTTCCTTTGTTTTGGGAACCCATTGCTGTCAGAGTTGGAATAATTTGAACACTTTAGTTACAGCCAGCAGAAATGGAATCAATACATGCCAGGATTAACGTCAGTGGTTAATCCCAGAATCAATGAACCAAATGATTATCATTTCTGTCAGCTGAAGATTCTGGGATGCAAAATTGTGATTAAAGAGTGGGTTAATTTTCCTCTGCTGTCTTCTGCAGCAGGCATATCTGAGGCCACTGTATTTTTTCCCTTGCTTTGCAATTGCTTCAGTGATACCTTTACCTGCAGCCAGTTCCTGTGTCACGTGGTGGGGTGCTCAGAAGCCAAATATAACAATGATGAGAGGCAAAATCAACTTAGTTTGGGATGCTAGATCTCCAAATATAATGCCAAGCTAGTGAAATTTCTCACTTTTAGATCAGAGTGATTATTCTGATTCTGTTATGGGTAAGCCGATGTCATTTGCTGGTTTTCAAAAGAGAGCAGAAGAGGCTGGAGGAAGGGCTGGGCATGCAAATGCCTAACTAAAGGCTCTGAGTATCATTCTAGACAGGGCAGGAGAGTCAGTGGTGATCCTTCCCAGCAGAAACCCGAGGCAGACTGCATCCAATACTAGTCAGACTGAAGGATTAGCTTGTGTCAGGCACAGTGCTCAGAGTTCTGTGTGTCTTATTTCATTTAAAGATCACAGCAACTCTCTGGTAAGTGCTGTAAATATCCTCACTTTCCAGATAAGAAAACTAGTTATCAGTCACTTAAGTAACCTGCCCAAGGACACGTGCCTAATTTGAATGCAGGTCTGTCTGATTCTGGATTCTCAGGGTTCATTTGCTAAGCTGAGATCATCCAGGTAAGGATAAGGAGAGATGGCTCTTGTTATGAATTGCATTGCATTCCCCAAAATAGGTAAGTTAGAGTTCTAACTGCCGGTACCTCAGACCATGAATTTGTTGGAAAATAGGGTCACTGCAGATATAATTAGTTAAGATGAGGTCATACTGGAATAGTGTGGGCCTCTAATAATACGGATGATGTCCTGTAAGGAAACAGCCAACAGACACAGGGAGAATGCTACATGAAGATGGAAGGTTGGAGTGATGGATCTATAAGACCAAGAATGCCCAAGGTTGCCTACAAACCACTAAGTTGCAGAGAGAGAATGGCTCTGTCAACACCTTGATTTTAAACTCTGTGCCTTCAGAACTGTGAGACAATAAATTTCTGTGGTTTTAAGCCACCCAGTTTGTGGCATTTTGTGATAGCAACCCTAGGAAACTCTTGGGTTAAGTGTATATGTACGTGTGTTTGTATTATTAGAATGTCAATTAAAGCAAGCAAGCCACACATAATCCCTAAAGCCTGCTCTGTACAGAGTACAATGTCAAGACTGATGGAAAGTCAGATGTATGAGACTTGGTCTATGTGCTTGGCTAACATAATGCTTATGATTTATTTCTCATTTACCGTTTTCCAGGCAGTACCCAGGCAAGGAGTCCATGTCATGAAATGAGCGATACCTCGAGTCAGATCTGCTTTGATATGAGGCCCTACTGTTTCTCAGCTTTTAAACCTTAGAGAAATGACTTAGCCTGTCCTTCATTTCAATTCCTTATCTGTACTATGGGGATGATGATAATAAAGAGGTGGTTGTGTGACCATTAGTTAAGCCATTTCATGCGAAGTGCTTGGCACACAAGTGTTCCATAGATAGGATGTATAATTATGTTATATTTGTGCCTTTAATAACTGTGCAAGATGGGGACTGTTAGCCCCATTTTATAAAAGGGCTAAGTGACTTCCCCAGGAATGCAGAGATAGTAAGATGGTAGAAAGGGGTGCAAACCCCGTGTGTGGCTCTCCACAGTCTCGGTTATGTCCTGTCTACTGAACTGCCTCTTCAAACCAGAGAGTATGTAGCCTAGTTTGGTAAATAAGAGGCTTGTATACATAAGGAGATACATGCGGGTACAAGGCAGTGTATACAAAATGAGTCCAGCCAGTGGTTTGACCGTCCTCTGAGAGTGTTCTTATCTTGTCGGGGCACTCAGAGGAGGCTCAGCCATGTGGGAAACGGGATCTCAGTACCACTGGCCTTTCTTTATCCATGTCCAGAGCATCTATCAATCTGCCTTTTGCCTCCCCCCCCTTTTCTCTTTCTTTCTTTCTTTCTTTTTCTTTTTCTTTTTTTTATATTGCAGTAACTTTGGAGAATAAGTATCTTGAAAGAGAGGTGAAGGGTACACCAAGGGAAGAGTAAGTGGTAGGTGGGCAAGTTTGTTTCTTTCCCCATTAGGTTTATGAAATGGGTGATCTGAGACTGGACATCAATATTTTTAAAAGCTTTGTTTGCTAAAAATGCCAAGAGGGGTTTTTTTCTTCTTCTTCTTCTTCTTGTTACTTTAGAGATGGAGCAAAAACAGAGCCAAATACATTTTAATGGACCTTTTGGTTATGAAAACATAAAGCCAAAATCGAGCTTCAAAATGCAAGAAGTCAAGGCAAGGTAGAGCTAATGATTTGCCTTGCATAAAGACCTAAGTATTATTTCTACCTTGGACCAGTTTTCAAGGTGGAAAGGGAAGACAGCCATTTCACTACAAAATACCATGCGCTAGTGTAGACACTGACAATGATACCCATCACACACACTGAACAATTTGGGGGGAGGCAGTAAAAGCAATTAAAGGTTCCAAAACCAAAGAACATTGTCAGAGATGGAGAAACACAAAAGCCATTTCAAATGAAATGTTCCTGAACTCTTAGCCTCAAACCACTTTCCTGATAAAATTACAGACCTTGTTCCATTTATATCTGTATTAACTTTTAACCTCTGCACCATTCCAATAGTAGAAGATTAATCACAGAGCCTAATAGTGTAAATTAATGAGGGCAAATCTGAATTACTGATAGTACCAAATGCCAGAAGTGTTTAACAAGAATGTAGTTTAATTGTCTCTTGCCATATATGTAAATAGGAAATGAATAAGTACCAAGTGAAATAAAGCTCTTTCAATATCACATGACATAATGTATTCAAAATGCTCATCCATGTTAAAAAAATGTCTATCAAACATAAATGAGCTGCTGAAATTATCGAAGGGATCCTCAAATATCTTTGGCTGCTAATTTTAGTGAAGATCTCTTTCAAGTATGTGACCCTGAATATCCACAGAGGAATTATTTTGAACTTTTTACTCCATGAGGATCTCAATTTTTGTTCATATACTCATAATTAATAGATGAGAAACTTACTGATATTTTCTGATACATCTAAATAGGCTGTCTGGGAAAGTCGGCCTCCTTGGTGTAAAAAAGCAGAGAGCCAGCAGGTGGCAGTGTGTCCCCACCTGTGAGGGAGGTCCCCACCTGTTTAGAAAAAGCCCCACTCAGGCTGAAAACAAGTAAAAGCCAAATGTTTCCTTGCTCTGTGAAAGGTGGAAATCCATCAACCATGTTCCTTTCTCCATACAGCTGCAGAGGGCTGGTGAAGTGTCTACTTTCAGAGTCCTTATCTTTTGGGGTGGGATGATCTTGCCAGCTTGCCTGTCCTCTGGCAAGTTGCGGTGTCCTTGCCTTTGCACAGAGCCAATTTTGGAGAGCCCTGCTGGAAACCATTGGTCTGACATCTGAGTCAGAGCCGTGCCAGTCTGCAATGTGTACTCCCCAGAAAAACAGTATCTTCCAAACAGTCCTCGGGTAATGAAAAGGTGATAGGGGAACATGATGCCTCTGGCAGTTCTGCTTATCTTTCTTCACTGCCTTTTAGGATAAAACATTTCCTGGGTGGTGCTCAGCAACACAAAGTCTTTATTATTATTATTATTATTATTATTATTTATTTATTTATTTAATTCGACAGAGATAGAGACAGCCAGCGAGAGAGGGAACACAAGCAGGGGGAGTGGGAGAGGAAGAAGCAGGCTCATAGGGGAAGAGCCTGATGTGGGGCTTGATCCCAGATCGCTGGGATCACGCCCTGAGCCGAAGGCAGACGCTTAACCGCTGTGCCACCCAGGCGCCCCCAGAAATACAAAGTCTTGAATCATTGAGCTGAAAGCAACCTTAGAGTTCATGGCCATCCTTTTCATTTCACAGGGAAACCAACTGAGGCAAACCAAAATTATTCACCCCACACCACACAGCTGGTGATGTGATAAGTTAAGACTAGAACTTAGGGCTTCCTCCCCCGCAGTTCCTCTCTTCTCCCTTACATTTACAATGCCTTGGTATTAGGTAAAGAGAAGTTTTGAACAGGCAAGGGAAATACTTTTTGACTGACTTCTATGTACCAGGCGTTGTGCTCGTTTCTTTTGTATACATGTAATCTTTTAATCCCTGGAACAAACTGCTAGCTGATGTTACCCTCAATTTATAAATTTATGACCTGAAGCTCAGAGGGGTTAAATGACTTGCCCAAGTTCGTGCAGCTAATAAGTTGTAGTTGAGATTTATGTTTCAAACCTATGAAGAGAAGCAAAAGTTGGTTCTGGGAAGCAGTTAAGCACCGAGTAGGGAGGAAAGTAGGATTAGTAGAGGACCCATAGCCAAACTGACTCATCCTTTGTCTTTGTAAATATCACTCTGCCTTTCAGGTAGTGCTTTCCCCAGTACTGTTCTTATATTCAAATCCTCCCAGAAAACATTCTCTGAACTCTAATTCAAAGTGTATAATCCTCTGAACAAATGTATTACTTGATTGGTGCCCCTCATCAGACACATATCATTTATTGCTTTTAAGAAACAGTTACCTCTTCATGTGTAAAAATGTTTTCTTCCATTTTGAAAATAGGTGGTCACTAAATATTTTGATGGACTAATGAATTAAATATTTATTAGCTAGATAGCATTTACAAAAAATAGGACACATCCCTCAAGGGAACGTTAATACTATGCTTTTAGTTTTGATATTTTCTAGTTTTATGAGTTCAGAATTTCATATGAAGAGATGCTTAACATCATGTGACATTAGGGGAACGCAAATGAAAACAACAATGATATACCAACTACACACGTATTAGAGTGGTCAGAATCCATAACATGACTACACCAGATGCCAACAGGAGTGTGGAGCAACAGGAACACTCATTCATTTTCGGTGAGAATGCAGAATGGTACAGCCACTTTGGGAGACAGGTTGGCAGTTTCTTACAAAACCAAACATACTCTTACCATAGGATCCAGCAATTGCACTCTTTGGTATTTACTCAAAGGACTAGTAAAATTATGTCCATATAAAAACTTGCACATGGATGTTTATAGCAGTTTAATTCATAATTGCCAAAACTTGGAAGCAACCAAGATATCCTTCAGTAGGATAAAGTATGGCGTATCTAGACAATAGAATATTATTCAGCACTAAAAAGAAATAACCTATCAAGCCATAACAAAAAAAAAAAATAGGGAAGAACCTTAGATGCATATTACTAAATGAAAGAAGCCAATCTGAAAAGACAACATACTGTAGGGGTCCAACTATGTGACATTCTGGAAAAGGTAAAATAAAGTCTTTTAAAAAAAGATTTCGGTTTTTGGTGAGAAGGACTAATTCAGAACTGAAAGAATTATGACAAATTTGTCTGCATGGCACTGAAGAAGTCATAGCCCATGCATGCATTAAGGGACTGAGGAGTGAACTGCATTAGATGACAGAGGACAGAATGCTTCCCAGTGCTTTGTTCTATATCCAGTATCAAGGATGTAGGGATATGAATTTCAACTTAACCCAGAACAGAACAAGAAACAGATGAGGACAGGAATTTTGGTACTACTTATAATCCTGACCAAGTATCAAACAACAATATTGCAAGAAAAGCATAAAGAAAAGGATGGCATGAGATCCTTCTTAAAAAACACATATTCCTGGGGTGCCTGGGTGGCTCAGTTGGTTAAGCATCCGACTCTTGGTTTTGGCTCAGGTCATGATCTCAGGGTCATGAGATCCAGCCCTGCATAGGGCTCCATGCTCAGCGGCGAGTCTGCTTGAGATTCTCTCTCTCCCTCTCCCTTGTCTCCCTCTCCCCCCTACCCCCACTTTCTCTCTCTCTTTCTCTAAAATTAATAAATAAACCTTTGGAAAACACATATTCCTTTGCAGGTTAGCTTTCTATCCTCACTCCTGTTATTGCATACATTTTTATCCAGATGCCACCTCTGAATGTTCAATCAAGAGGTATTCCTCACCCTAGCTAAGAATACTAATCTTCTGAGTCCTAAAATTATCCTCCTATCGGAGTTATTTTGCCTCTGAGCAAATACAAGTACCTCAACTGGGCAGCAGTGGAAGGCTTTGTAAAAGTATGTGAATTCACTGTTGAAATCAGTCATTCCAAATGACCATCTCTGATTACCTCGACTACATCACTATTCCTGTCCTGTTTAGATTCGGTACCAACATTTGTCTACACACGAGAGTCCCTGGTGGTGGCAATATATATAAGTTCAAGGTCTGAAACAGAGTTCACTCTTTGAAATTGAAAACTGAAAAAAGAAATTCAGTGACTTGGCCAAAGACCCAGTGTTTGATCTGTATGAGAACCAAAGCCTTCAGACTCCCGAAGTCTTTACTCATATGGCTCTGTTTCTGCAAGAGGTAGCTAGTAAGCCAAATTCATAATTTAACATATAATTTTCTCTGAGAAGATTTAAATGCACTTGGCCAGATATATGGATTAAAGTTCAAAAGTGAGTTTATTAAGTTAAGCCAGGGATATTTTGAATACATAATAAACCTTTCAAGGTCAAGAGCGATTTTTGGTTTTGAACGTAGAAGCTGCTTTGCCTATCTTGCCATTGAATTCATTTTGAATCCCAACTTGTGTCCTATGGCTGCTATTCAAGAGGCATATTCTTGTAGAGTCTGGTTCTTGGGCAAGCACAGCTGCGGGAAAGCCGGGATGATGCACTGCTCTGCTGAAAAGGACCTTGACCTCACTTTCCCCACAATGGCTGCGGCTCACCTTCTCTTTACCACGGTGTCAGTTTTCATTACCTTGACATTTCTCACGCTTTGATGTGTGATATGAAATGGTAGCCTTTGGCAATAGATGGGGAAATGAGGCTTCACGGGGACATAGAGCGCTTGCCAAAGGAAAAGTGTGGAAAATGGATGTGACAAGGTTATTCAGATTGCTTTCTTAAGAAGTTTCAGCTCAGCTGTACGTGATGATGCTACCAGTTGCTGCTTCAGCTTGTTTATTACAGAGGTAGCTGTGTATCCCTTTGTGAATTTGTCATAGATGCTTTTGCCATCATGCCTAGCATGAGGAAGTACTGTCTGGTACAGAAAACAAACTAACCAGTCTTCTAGGAAAGCTTCATGAACACCATTAATTTCCATTTCAATTGCTGAGACTTCAAAATTATAATCGTGACTTTTTGTTTCCATATTGTTATTGCTGGCTTTCTTGTCACAGGTTTTATTTTGTTATTGTTTAGCAAGAGTCTTTATACTATAATTGAATTAAAGAACTCCTTTAGTCTGTTTTTTATCTATAGTAAAACATCAAATAACAGTAAAATATATTCAGATGATATTGCCTTTTTTCTTTCTTTCTTTCTTAAGATGTTGTAATGATAAGAATATGGGACTAGAGGGGCGCCTGGGTGGCACAGCAGTTAAGCGTCTGCCTTCGGCTCAGGGCGTGATCCCAGCGTTCTGGGATCGAGCCCCACATCAGGCTCTTCTGCTATGAGCCTGCTTCTTCCTCTCCCACTCCCCCTGCTTGTGTTCCCTCTCTCGCTGGCTGTCTCTATCTCTGTCAAATAAATAAATAAAATCTTAAAAAAAAAAAAAAAAGAATATGGGACTAGAGCATAAGAAGGTAAAGCCAGAAATTTAACATAAATTTCCAAAGGGACATGTGAACCCAGGTATGGTCTGGTATGAGACTGCTATCTAGTGGGACCCTGTGTGCTAGCTGGGTTTTAGCAGTAGGCTGCTTTAGGCAGGTGGGTAATGGCAGCATGATTCCAAATGATGGATCAGTTTGGTACCAGGATTCCACTCAGCCAGTGGCTGAAGGAAGAGTGTGTGGGTGGGTGTGGGTGTTTGCTTAAAGTCTGGCTTCTGTCCCTGTATTAGTTTTCTATTATGGCATAACAAAGTACCATGAACTTAGGGACTTAAAACAACATAAATTTATTATCTCTCAGTTTCCATGGGTCAGTTCAGGAATGAGTTACCTGGGTTCTCTGCTCAGGGTTTCATCGGGTCAAAACCAAGGTGTCATCCAGAGCTATCACCTTTTAGCTATTTCAAACTCACATGGTTGTTGGCAGAACTCATTTTGCTGGGTTGTAGGACTGAGACTCTCAGAACTAGAGCCCACGCCTCCCCCCGGGCAGTTTACAAAAGAGCAGCTTGCTTTCTTCTTCCAGGTCAGGAGGAAAGTATCTCTGATTGTCATTCCGTTTTAAAGGCCTCACCTAACTAGTTCAGGCCCAGCCCGGTTAACCTCCTTTTTGAATAACTCAAAACTAACCAATTATGGCCTTAATTTTATTTGCAAAATATCTTCACCTTTGCCACATTCTATTAGCCTGAAGTAAATTACAAGTTCTAACCAGCAATGAATGGTGTAACACTAGGGGGCAAAGATCATGGGGGCAGTCATACAATTCTGCCTATCACAGTCCCTATCACCTTACCTAAACCGTCATCATAGGGCCATTGTTGCCCCTCTAATTGCCAAGTCCAGCAGCCTCTTCTCAGCTCTCACACTCTGAGACATGAAACACTGCTAACCATGTTCCTCATCCTTCTTAGGGTTTTCTGATGTTTCTATCTCACAATTCCCTACCAGAGAGGCAGTGTAAGATTGGAGAAAGCATATGATATTTGTAGTCAAACAGAACCAAGCCTTAATCCCAGCTCTCTTAGCAGGAATAATCTGCAAGTAGTTTGCATCTGTGCTTGAATGATGCTGGCAGGAATTGGAAAATAACAAAGGAACTTCAACTCTACTTCCCCATTTCAGTCTACTTGAGTACCTTTCATTAGCAGAAACTAAATGGAAGCCAGTAGTTTCTAGCAAGGGAATCTGAGGAATATATATTGCAGACTCCAGCCCCAGCATCCCAGAGCAACATAGTATTTGGCCGTGAAGCTGAGACCCATTGCAAATACCCACTGTAAATAACAGTAACACAGTTGAACAAAAACATCTGAGCCCCTTGTTAACTCCAATCTGAGACAATAAACATTCCCTTTGGGTACAACTCAGTATCTTGCCACAACTATACACTGTTCTTTTGCCTTAAAGTATTTCTCTCCACTCCTCAAACCTGTTTGGCCACTTAACAGGGGCTTTCTACTTCACAACTGCATGAATTCAACAAATAGACTGAGGTTTCCTGGATGCCCCTTACAGAGTTTCACCCTTTGTGCTTTTTCAGAATCATTTAAATCATTCACTGAATTGTTTCTGAAAGTTCTATCCTTCAGGACTCCACAGTGCTCTTGTTTTCCCTCCCACCCCTACTTGCCTGGTACTTTGAATTACAGAAGTCTGTCACTTAGCAGGCACAGAATCAGTTCTGACCCAGCTGCTACAGGAGAGAGTACTCATGGTGCTGCTCCCTCTTCACATGACTGAATGATATTCTGACTGACTTTAAACCAGCAGCTGGCAAGGCTGCAAGAGACCAGCCTCCAAAGGGTTAATCCACTTGTACATTAATCTGCTTCTTTTCATTGTGCCTTTTATTGCTCTGGGTTATTGTAAAGGTGCAGAGATTAATTAGCAGATTTAAAACCTTGAAAGCTTCATTACATAATTTTAGTCATCAGCAAACCTTGGGAAAACTTAAAAAATGAAGGCACTAAATCATTTTAATTGGAAATTTAACTGGGTATCTTTATAGAATATTTTATTGCTTGTCTTCTGAACAGACAGCTGCCTTAATGTGTCCTTAGACACCAGAGTTCTTAGCTAGGATGCCCCTCAGGAGATCTTGTTCCTGTCTTGGTGTGAGGAGGTGGGGTTTGCCTATAGCAACCAGTATCATTAGATACAGGTAGGCCCTGCTTTAAGAAGACCTAGCCAGAGAATGTGAATGTGCAAATTATCTCTTATAAGAAGAATCTACTTTTTAATTTTAAAAAATGAGATTCTTAAAATAGTGCACTTCTTTCTGTTTCCACAGAATAATTTCATTGGTAAGGATTTATTTTTTCTCAGTTATTCTGGGGACATGCTCACTGGGCTCCAGGAAATTCTGCCACACCTGGAAACGTTGTCTTCACAGAACAACAAATTCAGTTGGAGACTGAATTTTCTCTCAGCTGCATGGGCACACTGCTCTCTGGATAGTACCAGGCTGACCTCTTCTCCATCTTGCTATGCATTTTATCAAAGGTGAGACAGGAAAAAGATAACCCCTGAGGTCCCATTACTTGTTCAAAAAGAGATGATACAAGTCCCTTGACCAATAATAAAAGTGGAAGTGGGAAGAGAAGTAAAATATTTTATGAACAAAATTTAAAAAGTAAACCATGGCCTTAACACAGACTCAGGGGTTGTTTTTCATTTGATGTTTATACTTTCGCCAAAGTGCATTGGATCAAGGTTACCAATTCTCCTGAATCCTCCTTGAAGAGTGAGACAGACCTCTGGGAGCTAGATTTGGCCTTTTAGAGGTAGCACGAGCCATCACCCTAACAACATCACCACAGATGCACGATGTTTCATCTAAGTTGCTAACAATTACAGGGGTGGGGCAGTTCAGGTCTCCAAATTGTCCTATACATATTCCACTGAATTCCTCCGTCTGCATATGGCTCTTTCTCCTGTCTGTCGCCAAGATCTCTTGTCTAGACTTTCTGGAGAGGCCATGGGGGCAGAGCACAGAACAAAAGACCAAGCGCTATCTTTAGCTTGTGTCTGTCGCTCCCCATTTCTCAGCAATTCTGGGCTTGTTTTTTTTTCTTCCCATTTTCATCTCTAAGCCTGTGTGTGGGTGCACGTGCTTTTGAGCTTCTGGTTGTCTCTATTAATATGTGGTTTAATCATATGGAATGATTCATGTTACTTTCTTTTTTTATAATAGGCACTCAGAGTCAAATATAGACCTTGCAGTTGCACTTCACTGTTTGTTGTATTTTATGTATGAACGGTTTGATTCCTAAGAAAATCCTTTGAAATGTATCCTTTGAAAAAAAAAAAGGCATATTACCTTCTTAAAAAACTATGGTTGTGATAACACTGACCACAATTTCCAAGTGAAGATATTTTCCTATCTGTATGATTTTTTCGATCATGTCTTTAAAATTAATTAAATTATTAGCAATGCCTATTATAAAAAATTATATCTCCTTTGGAAGTTGAAAGACTCATAAAAATATTTAAGACACCAATGCCCAAAGAAAACCACTAATCACTGCTTGTGAGTTCCTATATTTCTAGCCAGTCTTCTGTACCCCCTTCCCCAACATCACTGCCAACGCTTTTGTCCTTGGAATTGTGCTTGGATCCAGGTGTGAGTGTCAGTTTGTATCTAATTTAGATGTTTGTTATTAATCTGCACCAGCATCCACTGTATTGTCTCTGTTCCGATCTGGTCTTCAGACGTCAGTTTTCAGTGACACCGGCAATTGCCGACTTCTCTTGAATCCCAGCCCTGAAGCAGCTTCCATTCTGCCACAGTCTGTGTCACCTATACACATGGGAAGTATCTTGCTGTCCCCCATGACATTTGGGGGTTAGATGGGAGCATCCATTCTAAGGCTTCTCAGGCTTGTCTGCTGGTCATGCAATGTGAACCTTTCTTCCCTCCTAGCCCCTCGAACAGCATCAATGTCTTATTTTAAACATCACGAATATCTTTGCCTTCAAATTACACTGAGTTCTTCAAATAGATTACTCTTTTTATGTAGATGAGGCCAGTCTTTCATATCTCTTTAGAATTAAGTGAGTTTACTTTATTATGAAAATTTTCAAACATATACAAAAGTTGAAAGAGTTGTATAGTGAATATCCATATACCCTACCACACAGATACTAGATTGTTAATATTTTGCAATATATGCTTTGTCTCATGTTTATCAATATATTTATTCATCTACCCATCCGTCAATCTTTCTTGGATGCATTTAAAGTGAGTCCTCCTCTACACTGTATCAAGACTGGTCTGTAGAAAAGAATGTATCAGAAATGATGGTGAGTGACTTCTAAGGCTAGATCATGACAGGCACCAAGGTTTTTGCTTTGCATTTTTCCTTGGACTGTTCACTCTAGGGGAAGCCAGCTATCATGTCATGAGCAGCACTGCAGAAAGACCCACATGATGAGGAATGGAGGACTCTTGCCAACAGCCACATGAGTGGCTTGGAAAAGGATTCTCCAATGTCAGTCCAGCCTTCAGGTGCTATAGCTTCTCCTATTATCTTGATTTGCAACTTCCTGAGAGAACCTGAGCCAAAACCACCCAACTAAGATGCTCTCAAATTCTTCACCTATTATAACTTTAATATAATAAACATTTGTCATTTTAAGGCACCACATTTGGGGGTAATTTTTTACAGAGCAATAGATAGCTAATATAATACTTTATCCTTAAACACTTCAGCATGCATAGGACTAAACTCGAAAATTAAGTAGAGCTCAATAGTTGTTTTCTGTTTTTCTGAGGCTAAGCTTACATACAATAAAATGCACAAATCTTAAGCCATTCATTGAATTCTGACTAATACATACACCAAGTAACCTAAACCCCTATTATCTACCTAAAAAGTTCCCTCATAGTTCTTCCTAGTCACTATCTGCCCCATTCCAGACACAACTTTTATTCTGATTTTTTTCATCACAGATTAATTTTTCCTGGTCAAGAAATTAATACAAATTGAAGCATAAGCATATACTGTTTTTTCAAGGCTTTTTCGCTCAGCATGTTGTTTCTGAGATTCGCCCACTAGTTATGTTCATTAAGTTTGTTCCTTTTTGTTGCTGAGGAGTTTCCCTCTATATAACTATACCATGATTTTTAAAAATCTACTAACCTATTGATAGATATTTGGGTTGTTTTCAGCTATTACGAAGAAACTGTCCTGAACACTCTCGTGCAAGCCCTTTTGCAGAAATGTGTTCTCATTCCTCTGGATTAAAGATGTAGGAGGGGGAACTGCTGAGTCATATGGCAGTTACATGTTTCAAATTAGAAGAAGCTGCCAAGTCTGTTGCCAAAGTGGCTGTATCACGTTTTACTCCCCTTACGAACTTATGAGAGTTCTGGCTGTGCCACATTCCTATCAATACTTTTAATTTTAGCCTTTATGATGAGTACATGTTTATCTCATTGTAATATTTTTCTTCTGTTTCCCAGATCAAACATATTCAGAGGTATTATTTTCCTTTTTGACTACAGGATAATGTTTCATTTCTCTGATTCACACTGTTTTGTTTTGTTTTGTTTTTTTAATATTCACATGTAGGCTTTTATTGTGTTTTGATTTATTTTTAAACTTCCATATGCTCATCTTGAATTCAGAAGCAATCTAATTAGTTCTTACTTTTGTTTACTTTAAACTGGGGAGGTTTTTGGGTTTTTTTTGTTTTCTGTTCTTAAACATGGTTTAAAATAAAATCCCAGAAAGTGAGCCTGTATTTACATAAATAAGTCCATCTAGATCACCTCCTTTTCTTTGGATAGAAAACCAAATTGCTGGGTCATCCAGGTAAACACAAGGCATCTTCAGCCATACATATGAGGCATGTAAACTTGAGGTAATCTGCATAGCCTTTAGCTCTACTCCACTGTTTGGAAGAAACACATTTGGCAACTCATAGCTGCTGGAGGGATTATTTCTTTACTGTTCTATCTTTCACTCTTATTAAAGTGAGTTTTGGAAACCTACAGTGTCCTGTATGTACAACCAGTACAGTGCTTCCTCTCTCTGTTCTTTCCTGCAGCGCTTCACCTGTTGAATCATTCAAGGGACAATTTTCTGTACTTTCTTTCCTCTTTCTGGATTATTTTCTGTATTTCCTCTTCCATATACCTTAAATGTGGTACATATTTCTCCCAGCTTTTGATATTATCTTTTTTCCCTGAATCTTCCCAGGTATGGCAATAAGAAACTGAGGGAAATATTCAAGGGGCATTTCCCATGTCTTAAATTCCTCTTTACCGCCTCTGCATTATATGGATCTTGGTGGTAAGGGCTATATCTTACTCCTATTTTTATTACTCAGTTTTCTTAACACATAGAAGATTATAAAAAACATGTTATATTTGGTTGGACTCATCTGAATGACATGATCTAGTTTTTATGGGCAATGAAATTTTTTTTGAAAGCCATGCGTAACAGATTCTTTACCCATTACCTTTACCCATTACCAGGCTGACTAGCATTCCTTTTGTGACAAGTATGGGGCTAGAGAGAAGCCACAGCCTTTCTGATCTCAGATTTCTGCATCTTGATGGTCCAGTTTCCTGCAAGTTGTACTATGTAATATGTCACTCAAAACACTGAACTTAATCTTACTATACAGAAAACTACAGAACTACAGTTCACAGAACGAATGTGGTCAGAGGGTGGGGTTGGGATTATGTGAGAGTGGAGGAGTGCAGGTGGACAGGAGACTCAGAGGTCAGAGGGGCAACAGTTATCTGGTCAGAGGAACCAGATTCTGCATAGAAGAATTTGAACTCAGTGCTGGCAACCGCTGATGGTTTTTAACCATAATTGTTAATTGGTTTTACCCAAGGAACTTTGAACAAAATCCTGATGCCTGGAATCAGGACTATAAGAGTCTATACTGAATCTTTGTATGAATAGAAAAAAGGTATTACCTCTGAGAAGATGCATCTCTGAGCCCTATGGCTTGCTCATAAGGCACACCTTTGTGTGAATTAGGAAAGAAAAAAAAAGGGGGGATCCCTTCCTCAGCAAAGTTAGCCTACTCCAGAAGCCCAGGTTGAATTTCAGACTCCACTTGCCTCCACACCTTAGCACCCTTGTTCAGTGAGTAGCCTATACAACTGTCTGTGGAGGCCCTGTCAGGTCCCTATTCAGACAAGATGCAGTTATATCTCTGGAGGTGAGGCTGGGAAATCATATATATATTTACGTGTATACATACACGTAAATATATACATAAATATATGTGTGTATATATATACATGTAAATATATATACGTAAATATATATATACGTAAATATATATACACATAAATATATACACTTAAACATATATACACATAAATATATATACATGTAAATATATATATATATATATATATTTTTTTTTTTTTTTAATCTCACCAAGTGATGCTAAAGGAAACAAAGGTAAACTAGACACCAGGTAAAGAAGATTGCAGTACTTTATTCATTCTCTATTTATCCATTTTGCAGTTATTTACTGAGTATTTAACCTATATACTTTTGAGACCCACATGAAGTTGATGCACTTTTCAGCAGCTGTGGGACTTCTTTTGAAGTTTTATGTACAGAAGCATCTCTACTCATTTTATAGGCACAGAATTGCCTTACGACCTTTGAGAAAAAAAGTAACTTCTAACACACTGAATACTGTAACATGGTTCTCTAGCAAACACTATCCACCTTCTAGCTCTGCAGGGTGTTTCCTTTCAAGGTCACCTTGAAGTGGGAGCTATAAAGGGACTGACATAATGAGGAACATATGTCCAGAGAAAGCATGCTATCCCCCGCCCCTGTTCAGCTTTAAGAAGTTAGTGCTGAAATTACCTGACTATCAGCAAAAGGATTAAATTTTACAGTGACAGAGAGAGAGAGAAAGAAATTATTTCAGCCTCAAGAGTTCTTTAGAGAGTTTTTGTCATTCCAGAATGGGTGCTAGCATACTAAAGAGTGGCTACTTTATTTCAGTCTCTTACAGAAAAGAGCCCCCATCAGCATCTCAGTAGACAGCTTGCCTTGTAATGAGACTAAATAATAAATTAAAGACTAACAAGTAAAAAAAGAAAAAGGCTAACAAGTACTGAATCATTTTATGATGAAAAAAGTATTATTATTTCATAAAAATCAGCTGCACTTCCATACTGCAGAGAGAGCCAGTGTCTACACTTTGGTATATTCTCTTATTGAATTGATACGTTAGATAGCACATGCATTTTTTATTCTCTTTTTACTTAAACTGTATTATGAGTGTTCTATTTCCTCACATGGACTTTAAGAACATAATTTCCATTTGCTAAACGATGCAACACTGTTAAGGTTCTTAATATAGGTATTTCAAGTTATTATCCCCAATTTAAAGATATTACCTCCATCAGCAATGTAAGAATGTCTTTTACTACTACCTTTACCACCCTGAGATTTTTCTTTTAAGCTTTACAGATTTTGAGGTGGTAATGTACTTTTGGATTCATACTTTTGATTTTGTATTACTAGTATACTAAATACTCTCATATGTTTATTGTTTTGGGGTCTTCTATGCACTGTCGAATTTATACATTCCCCACCTTTTAACATTGAGTTTTTGATTATTGATTTATAAGAGCTCTTTTATTATAGAAATTCTTTTTTATTTCATATAGTGTAATTTTTTCCAGTTCGTCCTTTAATCTTATTTATGTATTCTTCCAAGTGGTGGAAATATTTCTTAATGTTTTAAAATCTATTAACATTTTCCATTATTATTCGCATGTTTTGAGTTTACAATTAGAGTTTTATTCATCACTATAATACATGGCATTCATCTGAATTTTCTACCAGTTGTTTTACTTTTTAATTTAGTTATATAATTCATTCTGGAATATAGTTTGATTAGTGGTATGAGGTAGAGCAATAATTTTATTAACTGTTCATTTCAGTGACATCTATTGAATAATTAATCTTTTATGTATTTATAGTTTCCTTGTCCTATGCTATCACCTTACTAAGGACTGTTTCTGGGCTTTCTGTTCTGTTTCATTGATCTTTTTTTTTTAAGATTTTATTTATTTATGTGAGAGAGAGAAAGTGCATAAGCAGGGGAGGCGCAGAGGCTCTCCACTGAGCAGGGCTCCATCCCAGGACCCTGGCATCATGATCTGAGTGGAAGGCAGACACTTAACCAGCTGAGCCGCCCAGCTGCCCCTTTCACTGGTATTTCTATTCTTATGTCAGATTTTATTTGGGGGGGGGGGACGGTAAACTCTCTTATTCTTTTTCAATATTTCTTTGCATATTGTTTATTTTTTTCAAAATATATTTTAGGATAATTTTGTTAAATCTTCCTCCAGCACCACCCTTATACTTAGTGGCATTTTGATTGAAGGAGAATTTATGTTCCTTTAATATTAATCCTCACTGTTTTAGAACATTAAAAAATGCAAAGTTTCAAATTGATTTCATGATAGTAACATGAACATGAATAGCAAGAGATTATAGCTCAATTATACACCTAAACAGAGTTCCGAAAACTGGAGTTGGAACCAAACTCCTTGCTGTTGATATTAGAAGTAATGGGCAGACACAGCAATCTGGAGGACCATGCCTTTAACCTTGCAGTTTGGCTAATTCTGGGTAATAAATCACCTTTATTTTATTCTTGACTGTGTTAGGAAGTTTGTTACTGTTTTATTGCTAAGCATAATCCTTATGGTATGAGAGAAAACACAGTCTTTGTCATATTCTGATACTATTATTTTATTTCCAGTTTATTTAAAAAATCAGGAATGGTTGTTAAATGCAATCAAATGCCTTTTTATTATTTGTGCCTATCCAACAGTAACAGTTAATTATTTATGACTTTCCAGGCATTGTGCTAGGTACTTTACATACATTATCTCATTTAATCCTCAGGACAGGCACAGAATGATTAGGAAATTTGCCTAAGGTCAAAAAGTCAATAATCGGTGGAGCTGGTAGTGCAAGTACCATCTGTCTAAGTCTAGATCTGGAAATTTGAATCACACTATGTGAATTACATCAACGTATTTCCTTGTGCTAAAATATCCTTTTTAAAAAATCAATTCTACTTCATAATGTATATTTTTCTATTCGTATTCTAGATTTGATTTACTGGTGTATTAAACAGAAATCCTACATTGGGATGTGAGATTTGTATACAGTTTTCTTTTATTGTGCTTCATAGCAGGTTTATTAAGCAAGCTTGAGTAAAAAATTGAAAGGCTTTATTTCTTTTTGTGCTCTGGATAAATTTATGTATTATGAGAATTCTTTGGTCCATGACTATTTAAGAGCAATTGCTCATTTAACTATCTGTCCCTTCAGCCCTTTCTAAGAGTGAATTTTCTTTTGTATATCATTAAAATGATAACTTTCTCATTATCTTTCCAGATAACTGGTTCATTCAGAATATCTACCTCTTTGGAGTCTATTTTAATACTTTATATATGTATATATGTGTATATATAAACATACATATATTTACCGTATACATGTATATATATGAAAAATAATCTTTCACCATCTTTTCCAAATTTATTTTTGTTGAACTGCATGTGGTATGTCTTTATTATGTTTTCATCTCTCTTCTGTCATCATTTTTTATTGTGGTAAAAAATATACGCAATTAGGTTTACCATCTTAACCATTTTCAAGTGTTCAGTTCGGCAGTGTTAAATATATTCACATTATTGTACAACAGATCTCTAGAACTTTTTCATCTTGCAACACTTAAATTCTACATGAACTTAATGCTAAGTCCCCCTCCACCTAGTCCTTAGAAACCATTCTTCTACTTTCCATTTCTATGACTCTGACTACTTTAAATACTTCATATGAATGGAATCATACAGTATTTGTCCTTTTATTACTGGCTTATTTCACTTAGCATAGTGTCCTCGAGATTCAACATCATATCAGAATTTTCTTCATTTTCAAAATAGCATAATATTCCATTGTATGTATATGCCACATTTTCTATATCCATTCTTCTGTCAATGGACATTTAAGTTGCTTCCACCTCTTGGGAACTGTGAATAATGCAATGAACATGAATAACTGCTTTGAATATTTTGGATAAATACCTGGAAGTGAACTGCAGGATCATACACTAATTCATTTTTTTTTAAAGATTTTATTTATTTATTTGACAGAGAGAGACAGCCAGCGAGAGAGGGAACACAAGCAGGGGGGAGTGGGAGAGGAAGAAGCAGGATCCCACTGGAGCAGGGAGCCCGATGGAGGGCTCAATCCCAGCACCCTGGGATCATGACCTGAACCAAAGGCAGACACTTAATGACTGAGCCACCCAGGCACCCCAGCTAATTCAATTTTTAATTTCTTAAAGAACTACCATATTGTTTACCATAACTAATGCACCATTTTACATTCCCACTAACAGGGCACATAAGTTCCAACTCCTCTGTATTCTTCCCAACACTTGTTATTTTCAATGTTTTTGATAGTGGCCATCCTGGTGAATGAGAGGCAACATAATAGTTTTTAATTACATTCACCTAATCATTAGTGATGTTGAACATTCTTCATATGTTTATTGGCTATTTATATACATTCTTCGGACAAATGTGTAGTCAAGCCCTTTGCCCATTTTTAATTGGGTTGTTGTTGCTATGGTTGAGTTGTAAAAGTTTCTTATATATTCTGCATAATAACCCCTTATCATATATGAGATTTGCAATTATTTTCTTCTATTCTATATGTTGCCTTTCATTAACTCTGTCAATTACTTCTTTTGTCGTACAGGAGTTTTAAAGTATGGTATAGTCCCTTTTATTTATTTTTCATTTTGTTGTTTCTGCTTTTGGCATCATATCCTAGAAATCACCGCCAAAACCAATATCCTGAAGCTTTCCTCCTATGTCTTCATCTAGGAGTTTTATAGTTTTAGGTCTTACTTTCAGGTCTTTAATCCATTTTGAGTTAATTTTTGTATATAGTGTAATATGAGGGTCCAACTTCTTTCTTTGGCATGTGGATATCTAGTTTTCCCAACACCAGCTCCTTTCCCCATTGTTTAGTCCTGACACCTTTATTGAGATCATTTTACCATACACATGAGAGTTTATTTCTGGGCTGTTTTAATGTGTGTGTGTGTGTGTGTGTGTGTGTGTGTGTGTGTGTGTATCTTAATGCCAGTACCACACCATCTTAATTACTACTGCTTTGCAGTATGCTTTGAAGTCAGGAAGTGGGTTGCTTCAACTTTTTTTTTTTTTTTTTAAAGATTGATTTGCCTATTTTGGATCCTGTGAGGTTCCATATTAATTTTAGGACAGGCAGCATTTTTTTCTGTTTTTGCAAAAAATGCCATTGGGATTTTGATAGGAATTACACTGAATCTGTATATCATTTTGGGTAATATGGACATTTTTTTTGATAATATCAAAAATTTTTTTATTATGTTCCGTTAGCCAGCATGTAGTATATCATTAGTTTTTGATGTAATTATGATTCATTAGTTGTGTATAACACTCAATGTTATACATATAACACTTAATGTCATACAGCATGTGCCCTCCTTAACACCCATCACCTGGTTACCCTAACTCCCAAAACCCCTCCCTTGCCACAACCCTCAGTTTGTTTCCCAGAGTCCAGGGTCTCTCATGGTTTGTCTCTCTCTCTCTGATTTCTTCCCATTCAGTTTTCCCTCCCTTCCCTTGTGGTCCTCCACTATTCCTTATAGTCCACATGGACATTTTAACCATATTATGTCTTCTTATCCACAGGCATGAGATGTCTTTCCATTTATTTATACCTTCTTTGGTTTCTTCTAGCAATTGTTTTTATTAGTTTTCAGTGTAAAGTCTTTCTTTTCCCTGGTGAAATTTATTTCTAAGCATCTTATCTTTTTTGATCTTGTAGTAAATAGGATTGTTTTCTTAATTTCCTTTTCAATTTGATCATTATTAGCATATAGAAAGAAACTGATTTTTATGCCTTTATTTTGCATCCTGGGACTTTGCTGAAATTGTTTATTAGTTGTAACAGATTTTTTTATGTGTGTAATCTTCAGGGCTTTGCACATATAAGTCATGTCATCTGTGACTACAAATCACTTTACTTCTTCTAATATGGATGTCTTTTATTTTTTTCTTGTCTAGTTGTACTGACTAGGACTTGTAGTAGTATGTTGAACAAAAGTGACAAGGGTGGGCATCCCTGTCTTGTTCCTGATTTAGAGGAAAAGTTTGAGGATTTTTTTCACTGTTCAGTATGATGTCAACTGTGGGATTGTCATATATGCCCTTTATTACATAGAGGCATATTTCCCTATACTGAGTTCATTGGGAGTTTTTATCATGAAAGTTAGTTGAATTTTGTCAAATGCCTTTTCTGCATCAATTGTGATGATCATGTGACTTTTTTCCTTCACTCTGTTATTACAGTATATTACACTGATTCATTTTTATATGTTGAACTATCCACGTGTTCCATGCAGAAATTCCATTTGGTCATAGGTATTATCCTTTAAATACAATGTTGAATTTGGTTTTCTAGTATTTTGATTAGGATTTTTACATGAATATTCATCAGGAATATTGGTCTGTGGTTTTCTTTTTTGTATATTCATCTGGTTTTGATATCAGGGTAATTCTAGCCTCATAGAATGAGTTTGGATGTGTTATCTCCTCTTTAATTCTTTGGAAGAGTTTGTGGGGGATCAGTATTAATTATTCTCTAAATGTTTGATAAAATTGTTCAGTGAAGCCATTTGGTCCTGGTTGGTTTTTTTGTTTTTTTGTTTTTATTTTTTGTTTTTGTTGTTGTTGTTGTTTTCTTTCTTGGGAGGTGTTCTGTTTTTGTTTCATTTTGTTTTGTTTTTCTGTTTTACTATCATTGCTTTAGGTCTGTTCAGAGTTTTATTTCTTCATGATTCAGTCTTGGTGGCTTGTGTTTCTAAGAATTTATTCATGTCTTCTAAGTTATCCATTTTATTGACATATACTTATTCATAGTAGTCTCATAATTCTTTTCATTTCTGTGACATCTGTTGCTATTTTCCCTCTTTCATTTCCATTTTTAGTTATTTGACTCTTCTTTTTTTTTTTTTGTTAGTCTAGGCAAGATTTTTTCAATTTTGTTGATCTTTATTTAAAAACCTTAATTTCATTGATTTTTCTATTGTTTTTCTATTCTCTGTTTATCTCTGATCTAATTATTATTAACTTTTGTTAACTTTGAGTTTAGCTTTTTATTTTCTACCTTTTTGATGTGTAAGGTTAAGGTGTTGATTGGAGATCTTTCTTCTTTTTTAATGTGTTTACTGCTATAAATTGCCCTCTTAGTATTTCTTTCATTGCATCCCATGAGTTTTGGTATATTGTGCTTTTGTTTTCATTTTCTTCAGATACTTTTTAAATTCCCTTGTGATTTTTTTCTTTTACCCAATTGTTTAAGAGAATTCCTCTGTTCCTTCTGATTTCTAACTTCATCCTGTTGTGGTCAGAGAACATAGTCTGTGTAATTTGTTTTCTTAAATTTGTTGGGATTTGTTTTGTAGCCTGATGTGATCTGTTTTGGAGAATGTTCCATGTGCACTTGACAAGGATTTGTATTCTGCTATTGTTGGGTAGAATGTTTTGTATATTTCTCAGGTCCAATTGGTCTATAATATTATGCAAGTCTTCTATCTGGTTTTTCTATCCATAAGTGAATGCGGAGCCTTGAAATCTCCTTTTATTATTGTGCTGCTCTCTATTTCTCCCTTGGGTTCTGTCAATGTTTGCTTCATATATTTGGGAACTCTAATGTTTGGTGTATACATAATTGTTATATCTTCCTGGTAGATCAATTCATTTATCATTATATAATCTTATTTGAGTCCTGTGGCAGTTTTTGTCTTAATGTCTACTTTGTCTGCTACAACTATAGACACTCCTGCTCTCTTTAGGTTCCTATTTTCATTAAACAACTCTTTCTATCCTTTCTCTTTAGCCTATGTATGTCCTTAGATCTAAAGTGAATCTCTTGTAGACAACATATAGTTGGATCTTGTTTTTTTTTTTTAATTCATTCAGCCAACCTATGTCTTTTAATTGGTGCATTTAATCTATTTATATTTAAAGTAATTTGTGATAGAGGACTTCCTATTGACATTTTGTTAATTGCTTTCTGTATATCTTAAAGCTTTTCTGTCCTCCCTCTCTTCCTTTGCCGCCTTCTTTTGTATTTCATTGATTTTTGCAGTGATACGTTTTTATTCTTATTTCCCTTTGTGTATATTCTGTAGATAATTTCTTTGTGGTAACTACTGCAGTTACTTAAGATGTCTTAAAGTCGTAACAATCTGTTTAAAATTGATAACAACTTAGCTTCACTCCCATATAAAAACTGTAATACTTTACATTCTGCCATGCCTTTTTTTGTTATTGATAGCACAAATGATCTTTTTGTATTGTACAGATATTAACATAGACTTATAATTTCTTTTTAATGCTTTTATAAAAAATTCTATACCAGATTTAAAAGTTTTTTATGCACCTTATATCTTTGGCATTATATCTATAAAGTCAATGCCATAGCCAAGGTCATTTGGTTTTCTCCTATGTTATCTTCCAGGATTTTTACAGCATTTAGGTCTATGATCCATTTTGACTTAATTTTTGTATCTAGCTTTTCTTTCTTTTCTGCATGTGTCTGTATTTTTCAGCACCATTTGTAGAAAAAACTATCTTTGCTTCATTGTATTGCTTTTGCTCCTTTGCCAAAGTTCAGCTGGCTACATAATTAAGTTCCATTAGTCTATTTTTCTATCACTTTACCCTTACCACACTGTCTTAATTACGGTACTTATAAGTTTTGAAGTCAAGTAGTGTCAGTCCTGCAACTTTGTTCTTCCCAGTCTATATTGTGTTGGCTCTTATGGGTCCTGTGCCTTTGTAGAAATACTTTAGAATCAATTTGACAATATCCACAAAATAACTTGCTAGGATTTTGATTGGGATAGCACTAAATCTATAGATCAAGTTGGAAAGAACTGACATCCTGACTATACTGAGACTTTTAATAAATAGATATGAAATAATTCTCCATTTTTTTAGATCTCTGGTTTCTTTCATCAAAGTCTTGTAGTTTTTCTCAAATAGACCTTATGCATATTTTCTTAAATTTGCACTGAAAAATTTCATATTGAGGGGTGCTAATGTAAATGGTATTGTGTGTTTAATTTCAAATTCTACTTATCCGTTGTTGTTATTTAGAAAGTGACTGACCTTTATATCAACCTTATATCTTGCAACCTTAGTGTAATTGTTACAGGAGGTTTTCATCAATCTTTTGGATTTTTTTTTTTTTTTTTACAGAACATCATGTCATCTGTAAACAAAAAAAGTTTTCTTTCTTTCTTCCCAATTTGTATACCTTTTATTTTCTTTTCTGGTCTAATTGCAAAAGCTAGAAATTCTAGTCCCCTACTGAAATAAGTAGTGAGAATAAACATTCTTGCCTTGTTCCTGATCTTATTTGAAAGCTTCTAGTTTTTCATCATTAAGTATGATATCAACTGTAGGTTTTTGTAGGCATTCTTTATCAAGGTAAGGAATTCTCAATTGCCATTTCATTGAGAGGTTTTTTTTTTTTTAAAGATTTTATTTATTTATTTGACAGAGATAGAGACAGCCAGTGAGAGAGGGAACACAAGCAGGGGGAGTGGGAGAGGAAGAAGCAGTCTAATAGCAGAGGAGCCTGATGTGGGGCTTGATCCCATAACGCCGGGATCACTCCCTGAGCCGAAGGCAGACGCTTAACCGCTGTGCCACCCAGGCACCCCTCACTGAGAGTTTTTATCATGAATGGGTGTTGGATTTTGTCAAATGCTTTTTTTCTTCTATAAATAGGCCTTCAGTAATGTGGTGGTTAGTTGTGGGGGGGGGGGGTATTCTATTGTCCTATGACTAGATCTCAATTTTTTAGTATACCTCTGGACTGTGAATTTCTCAGTTTTGTTTTGTTTTTTCCTTCTCCCCTTATGTGGGACAGGATGGCTAGTGTGGGCTGAAGCTGGGTGTTGCCTGTCCCTTATATCATTAGGGTCTGATAAACATCCATAGGCTAGGATCTGGTTAATTTGTTTTTCCTGAATAAATGAATGAATGAATGAGTTTCTCCTTGTTAAGAAGAACAGAATGCTCTGATGTATTTCAAAATGGTTCCTTTCTCCCACCCCCTTCCAGAACCACACTATGATTTTTCTCCAGTATTTACTTTGAGAACCTGGCTGACTTCCTGGAGGTAAAACACAAAAAAGTGAGTAGAAGTTTCTGCTCAGATATGTTGGATTCTCTGTAATTGCCTATCTAACTCTAATTTGCAGGACAGTGGTTTGCCCTATGACCTCACTTCTTTTACAGATCTAAAAAGAGTTGATTTTTTTCAGTTCAGCTTTTTATTTGTTGTTTGGATAGAATGGCAATTTCTAAGCTCCTTATATGTGGAACCAGAAACCAGAATTTTTTTTTTTACTTTTATATATTTTTCTCTTTACAACTGTCAGAAGTGCATTTATATTATTATTATTATTATTATTATTATTATTATTATTATTCAGCTAGACTTCAATACAAAGTTTTATGCAAAATGCTAATATGGCCCTTTACACTGAGGTAAGAAGTCAACACTGCTTTACTTAAAAATGTTAAATTATAACCTTCACTTGCTGAATCTTACTCAACCTTTCTCTCCTAGTTGCGAAGTAGCAATTATGTTACCTCATGGTCATTTGCTGACATCTTGGTACTGGACAGCAAAAGGATCCATGTGCCATAATGTTCAATAAAACTCTGATCCTTATGCATTCAGGTGTCTTAGATAATTAGAATTTGGAAGGAGTCTTTCTTTCAAATGCCTCTGATTTTAAAAGTATAGAGAAGTAGTATGGTAGTAGAATACAACTTTTCCCTCTTAAAATATTGGAATCAGCCAGACTGGGTTTCTCCTCTTTCAAATCTACTCCAGTACTTCCTAAGGACTATGGCAATAGTAAAATGCATCTTGTTACTCGCAATGAGAAACATCTTTTAGATGCATTGATTATTGTTTTCTGCATTTTAATACATTCATTTTTGCTTTTAACTCTCTTTTTCTTCTTGTCTTTGAATTGATATTCAGTATTACATCTTGGAGTACTTTTTTTTTCTTTTATAATCAATTTCCCTGATTTCCAGTAGCACCCAAACAGGTGATGGTTCTTCGAGATCTTCTGTTCAAGTGCTGTGGCTAGAAGTGCATCCAACAGAAGGAAACAAGAAAAGGAAATACTATGCATGGGAATCATCATCTCCTTTTGCTGTGGGTTGTTTGGCAATCGGAGACACTATCATGAGAATTTATAGTGAGTCCAATGAAGTAGTCCAATCATGGATATTGATGTCATTTATCTTACTTCCCCATCCCCTTAAAGTTAGGTGTGGCCATATGGCTGGCTTTGATCCAATGACATGTGATCAGAATTTATAGTGATATTTGTCTGTTCTATATGGATGTTTTAAAAGTCTATGCATGATATTCCACTTATTATTACCCTTCTGAGAGACTGTAGAAGCCCATGTCAAGACGTAGCCTCTGTCTGCCAGGTTCCTGAATAACAATGAGCAGATGAGCAGATGCATGCTTATGTTGGAGATGCAATGTTAATAATAAATATTTACTTTGTCAAGTGGCTGATATTTTGGAGTTGATTGCTATTGCAGCTCATCTTAGCCTATCCTGATATATCACCCTTAGTCATTCAAAAATTTAAACTTTAGTACATCTGAATCTCCTGACCTTCCTAGATCTGAGTAACTAGATGTTTGCAATTTATTGTACCCTTTCTGGGTTTTTTTATATATTATATTCTTATCTAGATCACAAGACATATCAAGTCTTCTTTTACATAATAGTGTAATGATTGAAAGTATGGGTGCCAAAGCCAATCTGCCTGATTTCACATACCAGATCTGCTACTTAACAGCTGGGCAAGTTACAGTCACCCTTTTCCTCCATTTTCTCATCTGTGAAATGAAGAGAACAATTTTCCTTACCTCATGGGGTTGTTTTGAGGATTAAATGAGTTATTATATATAAAATACTCAGAATAGTGGTTCTTATAAAGGAAGACCTTACCAAATGTTTGCTATCACATCTTTTTATCTACCCACAGTCCTTAACTGAATTTCTTACATGTATTTGGTCCCATTTTTTGATTTAGCAATGTGCCCTTCCTCTTACTTAAGGTGAATTCATGGATGAATTATTATTATTATTTTAAATCAAACTTTAGAAGTTTCAAAAACCCTGTTCAAATAATCCTTATGCTTAGGCAGGATCTTATGGAAGTTGTAGGGAGGCAACAGAAAAAAGGAGAGTGAGCAGAAGTTGTACTGAAACTCTTGGATTATTCTTCCATTGGCCTCTTACTTGATGTTTGAGCACCAGCCTATAAAGGTGCTGCCTGGACAGCAGACACTTCCCAGATCTCAAACTTTTCCCAGTTTAATTGCTTCTACTCTTGACTTTGTACCCACAAATCTTGATCTGAATATTCTGCTTCAAAGTCAACATTTCTATTTGGTTATCTTATGTCAAAGGCATCTCAACTTAGTGTATTCAAGTTTGTCCTGAAGATCTCCCTGTCAAATCTACTCTGGACTCATTTTCCCCGTCTTACCCAATGGCACCAACATTCAACCAAATTCACATGCCAGGAATGATTAATCATCTTCATGTTCTTCCTTTCTCTTCCACTCCATATCCTCAATTCATAGGGGTCAAATTAACCTCCCAAAACCCTCTTGAGTCTACTTTTCTCTACCTCTACAGCTAACAAGTGGCCATTACCCCTCTTGGATAATGCTATAGCCTCCCACCTTGCCTACCCACCTCTACTTATAGTTCCTTCTGTAGTGCTCTTCTTCTGTAGTGGAATGATTGTACTGATATATTGTTTCAACAATACCGGCACATCCCTTCTTGCAATTTCCGAAGGCTTCCCATTGCTCTCAAGGTAAAGAATAAAGTCCTAATATAGTCCTCAAGACACTCTATAGTCTTGTCCCTGTCTAACTCAGGGACTTCCTCTTGTGCCTATCTCCCTAATTCCCAGCATCTTTTAGTTCCTGAACTTGTCCTTCTCTAACTCACTTTTAACCTGTACAACCTTTTGCTATTTGTCTAATGAAATCTTCTCATCATTTGGGTCTCTAACTGAAACACCCTTTCCTCAAAGGACACTCCCTGACTTCTCTAGCTATAACCCACTAATTTCAGTCTTAGCTATTTACTTTTTTTTTTTCTTTAAGATTTTTTAAATTTATATTCACAGAGAGAGGGCAGGAGTGAGCACAAGCTGGGGCAGAGGCAGACAGAATGACAGGGAGAAGCAGGTTCCCTGCTGAGCAAGGAGCCCAATACTGGATGCAATCCCAGGACACTGGGATCATGACCTGAGCCAAAGGCAGACAATTAACTGACTTCAGCCACCCAGGCACCCCAACTTTCTGATTAGGCATTTGATGCCTTTAAGGTATGCCTGCAATGTTTGATCCAAAACCAAGAAAAATATTGTGTTTTATTATTGCATGGAAACCAGATGATGTACAAAGAATTTATTCACTGTATTGCACACACCTTAGCTGGGTATCTCTGAATTCCATTCTAAGGTCTCCCTTCCTTTGTTTCCATCTCATCAAAACACCATCTGTTATATACCCAGCCTGCTCTGTGCGTCTGTCCCCAGGGACATAAGACAGTAGAAGCTCCTTGGTTTTGTTGTACGAGGAGGTTCTGGCTCTTCCAGATTTTTCAGAGGGAATCATTTATAAGAGAAACAATGTTTCTCTTTCTAATATTGGCCACTATTTATGCCATAACTTTGTTTCTGTGCTCTTTTTCTATATTACCAATATATTCTCTTACAAATAAAATGACTGAGTTGGGGAGCAGTGAAGATGGGAATGTAAAAGAAAGGAAGGAATCGAATGAGAAAGAAAAAGATCCCACCCTTCTAAATACACTAACTATAGCCTTTAATTTGTTTATCTGAAAATAGTTTGCCTTCCCCACTACACTGATGGATAAGGATCCTCTCTTTTTCTCACCATTGTGTATCCAGTGTATAGCACAGTGCCTGATAATAAGGCTTTTTTGAGAGGCTTAGTAAATATGGAATGACTTCTCTGTACCACTATTGACTATGATCCAAATTGTACATCTTACACCTTGCTCTTTTTAAAAAAACATTTTTCCTGGGGCGCCTGGGTGGCACAGCGGTTAAGCGTCTGCCTTCGGCTCAGGGCGTGATCCCGGCGTTATGGGATCGAGCCCCACATCAGGCTCTTCTGCTATGAGCCTGCTTCTTCCTCTCCCACTCCCCCTGCTTGTGTTCCCTCTCTCACTGGCTGTCTCTATCTCTGTCGAATAAATAAATAAAATCTTTAAAAAAAAAATAAAATAAAATAAAAAAACATTTTTCCTAAAAACAGGTAATTAAAAGGAGTGCACATTTTAGTATCCAAATTAACTTCAGTTTGTGATTTGTACTGTCAAGAGACACTGAGAATAGTATTATTTATTTTTATTAATTCATATTTTAATGTTTATATATTTATAATTGGTGGAACAAAAGTTTTATTTCCCCAATTATATGTATTTCTCTGACATGTTTACTTATATTGACAAATTAGGTCATTTTTTCTTATTATGATTATCAGACATTCATGTTTGAGAGCACATTTTGTGCTGTGATTCTGGGGAATAACAAATTAGGAAACAAAATGTGCAACTCCATCCTTTCTGAGGTCTAGTGTATGGTGACTGACAGTTTAATAGGAAATTCTGGCAGGGCTTGCCCTGGATCACAGGACACATGTCACTTGCTTGGCTCAAACACCTAATATACTACTACAAAATGTAGATATTTACTTGAATTCACATCAATGGGCAAAGCTCTAAAATTCTGGGTCCCCCCCTTTTGATTTTAACTTGGCACCTTCTATTCTTGCACAATGGCAAAATGTGTCCACACGTAGCTGCAAGTTTTTCAATTTCCCCTAGATCCACCTGAGAACAATGTAATTAGGTGTGAGTTTACAATTGTGTTTTTTTGCTTTAGAATCTTTTGTTTTCTATATTTGACTTAAGATCTTGCTAGAATAAAACAAAAAATAGGAAGACTAAAGGAAAAAACACAAAATCAATATTAATAATGCACATTGTCTTGGTTAGGCAAGGCTCGTATCAGGAGATTTACTTAATTCCAATTTTCCGGTTTGTTTTTGTTTTTTCGTATGTTTGATAATGACAAAAACATCTGATTATCGATATTAACACAATCGGTAAAATACTTTTGTGGTATGACTTACTGTCTTTTTTCTGTAAGAAAAAGTAAAAATGATGCTGTCATTCTAATCTCAGTGTGTGCACTGGGACTTTATCTTTTAATTAAATAGTGAAAAATATCTTTTTTATGTTGAGCAACAGTAAAATTAGATTTTTTTAAAACTTTGAATATAACTGCAGTTTAGAATTTTATGTTATTAATTTTTCTTTCAACTATTCTCATCCATTTAATAAAAATGGTCAGATATAGGAACCATACTTAAACCAGCATTAATTTTTATGTGTTTATTAAAGCCAAATACATAAATCAGATTGTAAGAATTGCAACTCAACTTCTGATATCTTTAAGAAATGTTACTGTTTAAGGGAAATTAAAAATCAAATAACTAATTAAGTATTATTTTCTAATAGAAAGTAATTATCACCCATAATTTTACAACCCAGAAATAACCACTGTTAACATCTTTGTGCACATTCTTCCAAACATGTACATGCATACAGGTACACACGTACACTACACAACCTTACAAATAGGACTTTATACTATATAACCTGCATTTACACTTAAATCTGTATGATTGGCATCTTTTAATTTATTTAAATTCTCCAAGCCAATATTAATGTGGAAAAATTCTATTATGTGGATATTCTATAATTAATTTCACTAATTTCCTATTCTTTGAAGTTGGAACATTTTTGATGTTCTATTACTGAAAATAATGGATCGAGGTATTTTGCATGTATTTCAGGTTTCTATTTTTAACCAAAGATTTGTTCTCCAACATTTAGAAAGCTCTGGGCATTTCTGATGGAGGAAGAGGCTGTTCACCAGAGAGTGAAATCCCCTAGGAGAAAACGTATCCCCAGGAAAAAGGGAGTGAAGCAGAGTGGCATGGTCCAGTTAATAACAAATGTTTCTGATGTAAAGGGGAATCAGAGTAAATTCAGTTCTTTGGATTCAAATATTTCCCTTGGTACACACGATGGATTCTGCGTTTAATTCTAGGGAGGGGGTGTTAGCACAAAATACGGGTGTTATTTTTACTAAAACTCATCAGGCAAAGCAACACTGTTGGATATCCAGAGGGACTGAGTACAGGTAAGTAGGGGAGAAAGACATTCTTTGAATTTTGTTCAGAGAAATCATTATTGTGGGGAAAGGAAAACTCCCCAGTCTGCAAGGCAGCTTTGGTGCTCATCACCTCAGTACATCAGCAGTGCCTGGGAAATGGCAGCAATGGCCAGCAACAGGTAGTTCAACAAAATATCTGGAATCCTATCAAAGCTTCTCTCCAATTACATTCTCAGAGAGTTGAGAACTTAGAAATAAACATAACTCAAGAGGAAGATCAGGAAGGGAAGAGTGTAACCTATCCCAAGTGGAAGTGGCTACAACTTCAGTACGGGTTTTCAAAAAAAAAATTTTTTTTAAAAGATTTTATTTATTTATTTGACAGAGATAGAGACAGCCAGCGAGAGTGGGAACACAAGCAGGGGAGTGGGAGAGGAAGAAGCAGGCTCATAGCAGAAGAGCCTGATGTGGGGCTCGATCCCAGATCGCCGGGATCACGCCCTGAGCCGAAGGCAGACGCTTAACCGCTGTGCCACCCAGGCGCCCCTTCAAAAATTTTAATCTGTTGCACTTATAAAAGAGGTTTAAAATATGTCTTTATTATTTTAAAGCTAATTATAAACTGGCCATCTGGTTCTGACTCTCCAGATTAAGAGACAGAACATTATTTGTACCTTGTAGCTTCCTGTGTATCTCTCCCACTCCAACTCCCAGGGTTGACCACAACCGTGAATTTTTTGTTATTCATTTTCACACTCCTTTTTATAGGTTTCAACACTTATGTAGGTATTCCTAAGCAATATATTATTTGGTTTTGCTCTATTTTTGCTTTAAAATCTCTTACTATATTATTCTGAGATATGCTTCTTTTGCTCAGCAATGTTTAAAATTTATGCATGAACATCTTTTTCAAGTTAAACCAGGTTGATGCATGTACTAGCAGTCCATTCACTTTTCCATTGAATAAATATTCAAACTAACTATTCATTCTACTATTGGTGGTAATTTTAACTACTTCAAGTCTTTTGCTTTTACTGACATTGCTGCTATGGATATTCTTGTACATGTCACCTGATAATATCTGTAAGATTTTTTCTCAGGCCTAGACTTATGAGATGCAATACTTTTTCTCTTTTTCTTTTTTTTTAAGATTTATTATTTTAGAGAGAACGCAAGAGTGAGAGAGACAGAGAGACAGAGAGAAAGAGAGAAAGTGCATGACCAGGAGGGGCAGAGGGAGAGGAAAAAAGAATCTCAAGCAGACTCTGCCCTGAGCATGGTGCCCAATGTGGGGCTCAATCTCACGACCCTGAGACCACAACTTGAGCCAAAACTGAGTCCAACGCTCAACTGACCACGCCACCCAGGAACCCAATGTGATACTTTTTTCTAAGGAATATATATCCAAGTGGAATTACTGGCTTTTATAGCATGAACATACTCAACTTCAGTACGTAATAATCACATGTTATCTAGAATGGTTATAGTAATTTGTACATTTATTAGTAATGTGCAGTTCTCATTTCTTCACATTTTTGCCAACACCTGTCTTACTGATTTTGTCAATATCAAGCTTATTATCTCTTAAAGATAACCTACTTTTGATTTATTGATCCTATCTATGTTTATTTTTATTCCATTAATTTTTAACTATGAGCTCTCTTTCCTGCTACTTTTTTTGGATTTATTTTGAAGTAATTTTTATAACTTCATATACTAGATGCTCAGTTTATAATTTCTTTTTAAGATTTTATTTATTTATTTGACAGAGAGAGAGACAGCCAGCAAGAGAGGGAACACAAGCAGGCAGAGTGGGAGAGGAAGAAGCAGGCTCCCAGGGGAGCAGGAAGCCCGATGCGGGACTCGATCCCGGAAGCATGGGATCACGCCCTGAGCTGAAGGCAGATGCTTAACGACTGAGCTACCCAGGTGCCCCTCAGTTTATAAATTTTGAAACATTTTTTTGTTTATAACATGAGGTTTATGGGCATATACATTTCTAAAGTACTATTTTAATTGCATACCACTATTATATATATATATATATATATAAAACCATACTTTATATTTTATATATATTAACTTTATATAAAATATATTCTTGTGTTCTTATTTGTATTGCTATTGTTTTCTCTGGTTCTCCCTCACTACATTTTATTTCCTTGTATATTTTTGTAATTTCTAAATTATGACTGCTCATTTCCTTTGGAAGTTTATCTATTAGAATTCCTTAATGCCTAGATTTAAATTCAGGATTAACATTTACTTCTAAACGTCTCCTGTAGTACTACCTATTTTGCTTAAACTAATCTATTTGAGACTTCTCAGACTATATAAGATCAAAAACGTACATGGTGCAGACTTGCATTTCGGGATGTATGCATGATGCATTTAGGAATTCTTAGAAGAGATTATTTGTTTTTATTCCAGTAGGTGCCAAGTGTGAGAGAAGCAATTTTCTTTATTATGCTCTTTTTTTTCTTATTTATTTTTCTTCCTTACATAGCAGATGCAGTTAGCTCTTTTTTCAAGGGTGTCCTATTATATTTCCCTATGTGGCAAAGCCCTACATTTTTGTTTTGTTTTCCCTCAGTGCCCAATGCAATAATCAAAGCAAAACTCAACATTTCCAGAGTACCAAATAATTCCTCATAGTGAAATCTGGCTTTAAGGCTACTTTATCTAAGGTTCTTATTTTCACTTTGTATTTCAGGTCTGTGGGTCTCTTAATTTTATGGCGGCTTGGCAATGCATTAAAAACTATAATTTTTATAATTCACTCAGTATAACCGTGTTAGTTATCTATGGCTGCATAACAATATTATCACAGACAGTACATTAACACAACATACATTTATTATCTCACAATTATTGTAGGTCATGAGAAAGTTAGCTTAGCTGGGTCTCCTACAGTGCTGCAATCAAGATGTCAACTAGGGACAGTTCTCATCTAAAGGCTTAACCAGGGAAAGATACACCTCTGAGCTCTGGCAGCCATTAGCAAGATTCAGGTCCTTAAGTGATACAGAACTGAGGGCTTCAGTTTCTTAACTGGTTGTCCCTTGGAAGCTGACCTCACTTTCTAGCTGGTTTTTACCTGTAGACTGCCCTCAGTTTCTTGTCTCATGGATCTCTCCTATATAACCACTGACTTCATTCAAAACAGCAAAAGAGACTCCTAGCAAAATGAATGTTACAGTCTTGTATAACATAATCACAAAAGTGACTTGCCATATTCTAGGATAAGAAGCAAACCACAGACCCTGTCCACACAGGGGATAAGTATCAGGAAGCAGGGACCACCATAGTATCTTTTTAGTTGTGTCAGTCAGGGAAGTTGTTCAGAGTGATACAGTGTTCTAGAAAGGAAGTTGGCATGAGATACACTTGAAGAATCTGCAGAATAACTGAGAGTGAGTGGTGGCACTTGAAGAAAGCTAAAAAGGTAGAATAAAGTGATGGAAGCAACCACATTTAAAACTACCAGTTTGATTTGGCCTTAAGCAGTGTAAATGTCAAGTGAAAATGCAGTTATATGTGCATTGTTCAAATTGTGCTACTCTCTTTACGGAGTTCCTGTGCCAACTTCCTTCTTTCCCTTCTTGAATCTAATCCATTGTTACAATCATGTAAGTCATGGTTTTTACAAGATTTTCAAATGGTCAGTTTCCTACGTGTGCAGAGAAAACGCTGCAAAGCCTCAGCTGCTCATTTCTCCTCTGTCACTTTCACTCACGGGCAAAGCTCCTTATAATGCATCAGCCCCTTGCCAGCAGTGGAAACTGCATTTATACTGATAATTCAGGCAAAAACAGAAGCATGACCAACCCAATTCCCTTTGCCTCAACTGTGTATGGTTTTAGCCAAGTAATTTATATTGGTCAAAATAACCAAAAATCACTATTTATCCTTAAATATATTTACACAGCTTGAAAATAAAACCACCAAACCCAATAATTCCTATGTCAATGGTTCTACCCCTAGAGGAAAGCTTTTGACCTAGATTTTCCCAGTGAGACATCCTTGGAAAAATGATGAAGACAGTAACATTTACCTTGTGTTCTATTTCTCTTTCCAACATCCCTGTATCCCATTTTTTCTTTGCCTCGAGTCACTCATGCATTTTACCCCAGCAGTGTGAAGTCACTGGACACCCTGTCTTCAGTTATCACTAGAACTTTAATTCCCACCAAAGTATTAGCTGAAAATAAGGTAAAGTGTCATTGCTTCCATTGCATTTAACCAGAAGTACAAAATAAATGGTCTTTAATAAGAGAATTTCAAGCAATATGCCTTCCTGGGAGGAAAAAGGATTACTTTTCTGAGCTCCTTATATTTACCAACTTATTTTTTTAATGAAACCAGTGCTAATAACAATAGTTAATGATTTGAGGGTGTTCACAATGTGCTAGTCACTGAGCCAAACTCTGTATAGCTTATTTCAATAAATACCTCCAAATGAATGATGTTCGTAAGTATTCATCCTCATTTTACAAGTTAGGTAATTTAAGCTTAGAGAAGTAAAGTAACTTGCCCAAAGTCACACAGCTAGTAAGTGAAACAACTAGATAGGAATAACTCCACAACCAGACTCTTAAAACTTCTACTCTTCTATTGATGGTAAGTAATGTTTTACTGTTGGTCGTATATAGTGGGAAGTATCCTCATATCAGTACTTTGAAATCTTGTTCCAGATTTTTTCCTACTTAACCATTTAAACTTAGCCAAGTTGTTTATACTTTCTCAGTCCTCATTTCCCCCTGTGCTAAAGGAGAGAAGGAAGTAAATGAACCATGAGTTTTTTCTTTCATACATAATCCTAGCTTACAGTGTTATAAATTACCTTTGGTATGGCAGGTGTCAACTCTAAAATATGGGGCTGCACTTCTAAATTCATGCACAGAAATGAGAAAGTGATCATAACCTTATTGAATCGAGAGCAAGATCAAAATCTCCTATTTAGGAGAGTATTTCTTTGGCTTCTGTGAACATGCCAATTGCTATTATTGCCCATACATTTTGAATTGTTTGGTTTCTTAACCGTTAATTAAAATGTAATTTCATTTGCATAATATAAGACTAGTATGGTAATTAACACTCTTCTTACTAATTGCCACCTAATTAACCCGCTTTAGGTGTCTTGGTGTCAGTGCAGCATCTAAATATCATCTTCCTACCTTAGTTGATTCGTAGGGCTGTGATTACCTTTTATGGGTTATAAAATTTAAAATTAATTGCATTGCAGCTAGAGCTGTGGCTCAACCTTGTATCTCAAAAAGGGTCCATTAGGTAATTATTTGATAACTAATTAAGTTTTAGCCATCTCACTAAATCAACTTAAAATGCTCCTCTTATAAAATAGATTTAAAGGGTCACAAGAGACTCCTGAAAGATTAGCCTGAGTCAACCCTACTATTCAGATTGTCTCTTTAAGGTTTTTCAAAAACATCCATCCATCATGGTTGAATTCCTGTCCTGGGTTAGAAACCTCTTCTATCCCATTTTAGAGGCAGAACTTTGACAAAGAAAAACTATCTTATTTTGAACTGAAATTAATGACAACTTCAAGATCTGTTAATGTCCCAGACTTTGTTAATGATCTGCTCTGGGCTGCTTGTTCCTGCACTCCCACTTTTATCTCTTTACTGTCCTCTCCCACAGAAATCTAAGATCAAAGAACCAAGACATGGGTCCATACCTCCCAGGGCTGGATTTGGTTTGCTGGATTACAGATATCTTAAGATTTTGCTGAGTGAATATCAGTGCTAAGCTTTTTGAGCCCAGGGAGTTATCAGTTATCTCAGGGAATGCTGATAAATCTTATCAAAAGAAGAAATGATCCTTCATCCCTTGTATTAGAAAGAAATCACTTTAAAAGATGAGAGCATCATGAAATCAAACAAATTATAACATGTTCAAATTCTAAAAGGTGATGGTCACAGATGTAAACACAGCCTATCAAACTGAAGATGTCAGAGCTATAACTTAATGTTCAAGTATTCCTCATACTCTGAAACCTTTATCAAAGTTCCTACTCACTTTTCTGTTAGTAGGTGGCCATCTGTGATATTACATTTTATTATGTAATTCTGATGTAATTTTTATCTAATTTAATATAATATTCATTTCTAGGAATAAACTCTGTAAGCCTTTGTTGACTCACTGATTGACTGATTCAATACACATTTATTTAGTACCATTATGTTTTGGACAGTGTGCTATTCTTTGAGGATACAGTGCTGGAAAATACATGCTCCCTGAACTCATAGGAATTCCAAGAATTAAACAAGTGACTATCAGCTTTGTGAAAGCAGAAGCATAATGTGCTAGTGAGCCAGGTAATGGGAGACTCGTTTAAGGTCTCACAGTTCCAGAGAGAAAGCTGACATGAGAAAATGATATTTAAGCTGGGCTACAAGTATGAGGATTAATAAATTGATGGAACTGTGGATGGTGCTGGCAGGTGCTAGGGCTGGCATGGGTTTTACAGGCAAAAGAAACATGAAGGCAACACTCTGGCCCACAGAGAGACTTGTGGCACAAGTCAAGAGCCTAGAGAAGCTCAGTAAGACATCAGAAAAAAGAGCAAGGAGAGAGAGATGGGAAATGGATATGGAGTGGTATCCAGAACCCCATGATACAGGGCCACCTGATCCATGGTGAGACTTACCCCAAAGTGTTGGGATATATTTGAAGAACTTTAATTCCATGTCTAACATGGATATACCTTTATCTTGAATGAATACTCTGGGCTGGAAAGGGGCAATAGAGTAGACAGCAGTGATACCTGCCCACTCTTAGTTCCTAGTTATACTCTTACCCCAAAAAGTTTGAATTAGTGAAGTACATCTAAAACTGTAATGGGAGAGAAAGGTCATGCCATTGTTGTAGTTATGAAACTATAATCAGAGGAAATGAAAGAGATTATTTTTTTTTTTAAGATTTTATTTATTTATTTGACAGAGAGACAGTGAGAGAGGGAACACAAGCAGGGGGAGTGGGAGAGGAAGAAGCAGGCTCCCAGCGGAGCAGGGAGGCCTGATGCGGGGCTTGATCCCAGGACTCTGGGATCACACCCTGAGCCGAAGGCAGACGCCCAATGACTGAGCCACCCAGGTGCCCCGGAAGAGATTATTTTCAATTGTAGTTGAAAGGATTAAATTACAATATCATAAATGTTTGCCTTGAAAAATTGAGAAAGTCTATGAAATTGTAGGTTGCTACTGCTTTTAATGTAGTACCACAAACTCTAAGAAAGTTCAATGGGGAAAAAAAAGAGAGAGCGATGGACTCTAATACCAATAACAGTATCTCATATTTATGTAGTAATTCTTTTTTTTTTTTTTAAAGATTTTATTTATTTATTTGACGGAGATAGAGACAGCCAGCGAGAGAGGGAACACAAGCAGGGGGAGTGGGAGAGGAAGAAGCAGGCTCACAGCGGAGGAGCCTGATGTGGGGCTCGATCCCATAATGCCGGGATCACGCCCTGAGCCGAAGGCAGACGCTTAACCGCTATGCCACCCAGGTGCCGTAGTAATTCTTAATCTTCAAACAACTTCACCTAAGTTATTGGATTTAATCATCATAATAACTTTTTCAGGTAGGCAGGATAAATATTCCTATTTCTGTTTTATAGTAAATAAACCCATCTTTTGCTTTGGGGAACCACCGTACCTATTCTAAGATACATGGTTTGTGTAGGAATGACCCACTTTCCAGTCTCAGGAGTGGGGCATGATTAATAGAAATCAATAAATATTTCTAAACGCTTGTACACAGTAATAGGCTCAGGGACAGGCTTGTAAGCTTGTTAGAACCAATGAAATATAAAGATACATTTCCTGAGATTTGTTGTTGTTGTTGAGGGGGGTTGGGGATGAGAGAGAAGAAAGGAAGGGAGGGAGGGAGGGAAGTATCCTCTCTTCTTTGGAGGCTACTGCAGGAGACCCTTTCTCTTTTCTCAGTGAGGAGGTGTGGCTTGAAATATAAGGTTTAAACTGCTTTAGCCATTCTTACCAGTTCATAGGAAGATGCTGCAGACACGAGGCAATCAACATATGAAAACTGAAAGTGAAGTTAAAATGTGGAAGGCTGGATGGGAGAGAAAATTGGGTCTCCAGTGACATTGTTTGAAATGTTGATTGAATTTTGCCTGGATCCTTGGCTACTTCAGCCCTTTACAGTTCTGTAAGGCAATATATTTTTTTTTTTTTTTTTACTATTGGTTAAGCCAGTTTGAACTGAATTTTCTATCACCTTCACCTGAAAGAGGCATAAGCAATAGACAGTAACCATGGCTAACTGAAACAAAATGGTGAATACATTAGGATCAGTGCAAAAACAAAAATACCAACCCTAATAATAAACACAAAAGTTCATTCTTTGGGGCGCCTCGGTGGCACAGCGGTTAAGCGTCTGCCTTCGGCTCAGGGCGTGATCCCGGCGTTAGGGGATCGAGCCCCACATCAGGCTCCTCTGCTATGAGCCTGCTTCTTCCTCTCCCACTCCCCCTGCTTGTGTTCCCTCTCTCGCTGGCTGTCTCTATCTCTGTCAAATAAATAAATAAAAATCTTAAAAAAAAAAAAGTTCATTCTTCCTCTTAAGTTCAAGAATTTTCAAAATAATCAATCCAGGTCTAGCATAGTGCTTTGGTCAGGGAACCAAGATCCTTTCGTCATGCAGAACTCCCATCCCAGAGATTACCTTATGGTATAAGATGCTCATTGGAGCTCTAGGAATTATGTCTACCTTCTAATCAGTGGGGAAAACTTAGGAAAAAGAATGCATGGCCTTTCTTCTTGAGGATACTTTTTGGAATTTGCACACATCACTTCAGCTTACATCCCGTTGGCCAGAACTTAATCATACAACCTAATCTAGCTGCCTAAAGTACCTGAGAAATATGAGTTTTACTTTAGATGGCAATGTGCCAAACTAAAACTTGGACTACAATTACTATGGAAGAAGAAAGGTACATATAATCAGGGCTAATCAGCAGGCTCTGAGACAGAAAGACAGGAGTTCACAGAATTGAGAGGAAAACTGGAGGACCCATCATAGAAGAAGACAACTCCGGAAGGCTAGAAGATAAAACTATGGGATGCTCTCTTAGGAAGGGTGCAATGAGATTCAAGCAGCACTTCCATCCTTGTCTCCCTTGATTAGGAGTCAAAGCTCTGAGCAAGAGCAGCACATGGGCTAAGCTTGGCTCACATACTGGTCTCATGGCTGTGCAGAAGTAATGAGAGGAGGGCTCTGCCTGATGGGCTTCTGTGGCAGGAAGTGGCATCTGGGTTTACCATCGGGCTGTGACCACACCTAATAAGGGAAAAAATCATTCTCCAAGAGAAATGAGGTACTGTTCTATGAGAAAGAAATGTTTCAAGACAAATAAATATCAATAACAGCAATAATGATAATAAAAATAATACAAATTTTCAGTATAGGCTCAGAAGGGTGAAATTATATGCTTAGAAGTAGAGGTAGGACTAGAACTGAGCTTTTTCAATATCCAGTCCAGGGCCTTTCCCATTTTTCAACTCCATCTAAACTGTATAGTTCAGAGAGAGCTAAAATACTAGTATTCATGCTGCTGCTGCTTTAATGGACATTATCTCACTTTAATTTTGTATTTTTGCTTTTACAACAGTCCTAGGATATAGATAGAACATATACCAATATATATTTTTTTCAGGTGAGGAGACCAAGGTTTAGAAAGATTAGGTAAAGAGGCATCAGGGATGGCAGCAGAGTAGGAGGACCCTAGGCTCATCTTGTCCCATGAACACAACTAGATAACTATCAAGTCATCCTAAATACCCCAGAAATCAGCCTGATGACTGAGAACAAACTCCACAACCGAAGGGAGAGAAGAGGACACACTGAAGAAGGTAAGAAGTGTGGAGACGTGGCTTAAAGGAGAAATGGACCACAAGTGCTACAGAGAGGAAGGAGCCATGGTTGCCGAGAAGAGCGAGTGAGAGAGAGGAACACATAGGGGAATGCACAAGGAGAACTTTCCCCAAAGTCATGGGCTTAGAAAATGAGAGGGGCTAAATTCCCTGAGTTCTTGTAACCAGTGGTGCTTAAAGCCTGGAGTTTTAAAAGTGTGCAGGATCGGCTGAGATAAAACCTGGAGGGTACTGCTCTGCTCCTGGAGAGAAGGCAAGCAAACAAAACTGGGGGCAGACAGTGTGGAAACAGAGATCTGAAAAATGATTGGGGTGCACAGTGGGGAGATTATTCCCTATTCTAGGAGCACTTCCCTGAGAGGCAGCATCTCTCTAGGAACAAAGGAGCTGACTGGTACCATTTCATTCCTGCACCTCTCAGCATAAACACAGAGCCACCTGAAGGAAGTAGCTCAGTGTGGATACTAGCTGACTAACTTGCTTACACCAATCCCACTCCCAGCGCTCTGGCGAGACTGCCCTTCTCAATCAAGCTTGCCTCAGTCCCGGTGTGGCAGGCCCTTCTCCCAGAAGAGCAGCACAAACCCTGCCCACACTGTGCTTCCTGACCAGCGGTTCTGCAGGGCATCAGTTCTGATGGACTCTGACTAGAGCCCAACTGGTTAAAACTCACCACATTCAGGCCAGGGACCAAATACTGTCCACAGCAGGCAAGGAGAGCTTCTGCAGAAAACTGGTTGAGGAATACAGCAGCCAAAACCCAACAGCAAAGCGCACATAGCACACACTGGAGATACCCCTTGCAGTACCAGGCCCTGGGCACTACATGACCTCTTCTTCATAAGGCCATTACTTTCAGGAGCAGGAGACATAGCTGGCATTTCTAACACACAGAAGAAAGTAGAGACTTAGACAAAAATGTCAAGATGGAGGAATTTATCCCAATTGAAAGAACAAGATAAGGTCATGGCCAGAGATTGAAGCAAAACAGATATAAGTAACATGCCTGATGGGAGAATTTAAAGCACAATCATAAGGATACTCACTGGGCTTGAAAAAAGAAAAGAAGACATCAATGAGATCCTTACAACAGACATAAAAGGGTTAAAAAAAGAATCAATCAGAGATGCAGAATACAATAAATGAGATTGGAAACAGGCTTGATGCAATGAATGGCAGGCTGGAAGAAGCAGAGGAACAAATTAGTGACCTACAAGACAAAATAATGCAAAATAACAAAGCTATAAAGTGAAGAAGAATAATTACATAATAATGAGAACAGACTTAGGGAACTCAGTGACTCTATCAAATGTAATACCATTCATATTATAGGAGTCGCAGAAGAAGAGAGAAAAGGGGGCAGAAAGTTTATTTCAAGAAATAATAGCAGAAAACTTCCCTAACATGGGGAAGGAAACAGATATCCAGATCCAGGAGGCACAGAGAATTCCCATCAAAATAAACAAAAGCAGGCCAACACCAAGACATACTGGAATTAAATTTGCAAAAATATACTGATAAAGGAAAAATCTTAAAAACCAGCAAGACAAAAGAAGTCCTTAATTTAAAAGGGAAAACCTATAAGGCTAGCTGGAGATTTCTCAACAGAAACTTCGCAAGCCAGAAGTGAGTGCTAGGATATATTCATAGTGCTGAATGGGAAATATCAGCAGCAAAAAATTCTCTATCCAGCAAGGCTATTATTCAGAATAGGAGAGACAAAATTTCTTAGACAAACAAATACTAAAGGAGTTCATGACCACTAAATCAGCTCTGTAAGAAATATTAAAGGGGACTCTGTGTGTGCAAAGGACAGACCAACAGTGACAATGACAAAAGATCAGAGAAAATCTCCAGAAACAATGACAAAACAAGTAATAAATGGCAATAAATACATATCTATCAATAATTACTTCGAATGTAAATGGACTAACTGCTCCAATCAAAAGACAAAGAGTTCAGAATGGATAAAAAACAAGACCCATCTATATGCTGCCCATAAGAGACTAATTGTAGACTTAAAGGTACCTGCAGATTGAAAGTGAGAGGGTAGAGAAACATTTATCACACAAATGGATGTCAAAAGAAAATTGGAGCAGTATTACTTAATATAGGACAAAACAGACTTTTTTGTTCTTGTATGGGTTTTATCCTGCTTTGGTATCAGGGTATTACCATCCTCGTGGAATGATTTTGAATGTGTTCCCTCTATTCTATTATTTGTAAGATTTTGATAAAGATTGTCATCACTTTTTTTAAATGTTTGGTAGAATTCACCAATGAAACCAGGTGCTCTTGGGATTTTCTGTGGTAGGAGATTTTTGATTCCTCATTCAACTTTGATTTTTGTTATTAGTTGAAGAAGATCTCCTATTTCTTGGCTTCAAAATTAATGATTCAATCATAGTATCTTGTCCGTTTTTAGGAATTATCTGTTTTTTTCCCTAAGTTATCTGATTTGTTAGTATATAATTGTTTATAGTAATCTGTTATCATACTATGTATTTCCTTTTTTTTTCATACTGTGTATTTCTATGGTTATTTGTTGTATTGTTTTCCATTTCTCATTTTGGTTTTTGAGTCTTTTTTTTCTTAGTTAATGCATTGTCAAATTTTGTTTATTTTTTTCTTAACTGGTCATTACTTTCAACGTTATGTTCCTGTTTATTATGGTCTCTATTTTATTTATGTCTGATTTTTGTTATTTCCTTCATCTATATAATTGCAGCTAAGTTTCTTCTTTTTCTAGTTCCTTGTGGTGTACTGTTGTTTATTTGAACTTTATTTTCTTTATACAAGCATTTAGAGTATACATTTCACTCTAACATCTGCTTTTGCTGCATTCCATAGGTTTTGGAATATTGTGTTTTCTTTTTCTTTTGTTTTGAGGCATATTTTGATTTGCCATTTGATTTCTTATTTGGCCCACTGCTTGAGCAGTAGTGCAGTGTTTAATATTTAAATTTTAAATATTTAATATGTAAATATTATTTAATATTTACATTGTAAAAAATTAAAATTTAAAATACTAAAAAAATATTAAGAATGAAAGATTAGGTGATTTGCAGGAGGACTTGAACCTAGATCTTCTTTTTTTAAAAATTAATTAATTAATTAATTTATTTATTAATGTTTTTTTATTATATTATGTTAGTCACCATACAGTACATCCCCGGTTTCCGATGTAAGGCTCGATGATTCATTAGTTGTGTATAACACCCAGTGCACCATGCAATACGTGCCCTCTTTACTACCCATCACCGGTCTATCCCATTCCCCCACCCCCCTCCCCTCTGAGACCCTCAGTTTGTTTCTCATAGTCCATAGTCTCTCATGTTTCATTCCCCCTTCTGATTACCCCCCCTTTCTTTATCCCTTCTTCCCCTACCGATCATCCTAGTTCTTATGTTCCATAGATGAGAGAAATCATATGATAGTTGTCTTTCTCTGCTTGACTTATTTCACTTAGCATTATCTCCTCCAGTGCCGTCCATGTTGTAGCAAATGTTGAGAACTCGTTGAACCTAGATCTTCTGATTCCTATTTCAGTGTTTGTTCTACTAGGATAGTGGTTCTCAACCTAGGGTGATTTTGCCACCCCATCCCACTCCTACAGGGTTATCTTGCAATATCTGGAGACATTTTGGTTGTCACAACTGATTGAGAGGTGCTGCTGGCATTGAGTGGGTAGAGACAACAGAGGCTGCTAAATATCAGTTTAGCACAATGTACAGCACAGTATCCTACAACAAAATGTAAATAATGCCAAAGTTAAGAAACCCTGTACTAGCACAATGGAAGGAAGATAGAATATTCATTTTTTGACAATTTCTAGCCCAGACAGGCTAGTCTAGTTCTCTCTAATGGGTAAGGGGGGCAGTTTAGCAAGCATCTGACCCCATAAGGTGGCATTCCAGTTCAAGCTCTGTTTCCCCAGGCACCTTCAGCAGCTCCACTGCATCAGAGTAGACTCATGTCTTTTTCACCTCCTACGAGAACATACCATAGTCAGGCCTAGATATAAGTGCTGGCTCTCAGAGTCATTAACCATGTAAACTTGTTTTAGTTATAACCTTCCAAGCTTCATTGGCTTAACCTATGAAATAAAATAATGTTTACCTACTTCAGAGATGCCATGAAGATTAAATTAAATATAGCCTATAAAGCATGTGACACATAATAAGTTGTTATTAAAAGTTAGATATTATTGGGGCGCCTGGGTGGCACAGCGGTTAAGTGTCTGCCTTCGGCTCAGGGCATGATCCCAGCGTTACGGGATCGAGCCCCACATCAGGCTCCTCCACTATGAGCCTGCTTCTTCCTCTCCCACTCCCCTTGCTGTGTTCCCCCTCTCGCTGGCTGTCTCTATCTCTGTTAAATAAATAAAATCTTTTAAAAAAAAAGTTAGATATTTTTGTTATTCAATAAAATTGTTTTGGTCTATTTAGAAAAGCATAAATTAGATCTTTGTTTTACATCATATGCCCAAATACATTAACTTCAGTCTGTATCAGGTCATGTTTACCTAGCTGCTCTCTATATTTCACTACCTCATCCCCACCAGGTATATAACACAGAAATATTTCAATGTTGCTATACTCTCATGAGAAGATTTCTTGATTTTCAAAATATATTTCAGGAGCTGCTAAATTTTTTTTGGAAGTTCTGAGGGTACCAAGCTCTCATGAATGAAATTAGACAAGACTCTATAATGTCCATTCATTTGCTTCCTTTGAAAGTGGGTTAGCAAGAGTCTTGATGTCACCAAGAAATTTCTCCTTACATCAAGGAGTAAGGCTTACTGCTTTCAAGTTTTCTTATATAACACATCAATGCCCTTTGAAGGTCTAGCTTTAAATCATTTCAACTATAAGCAAAGATAAAATGATAGGTGAATATATAAACACTTAATATTAACTGGCACTCTGCTAGGGATGGGGGCTTGTTCGCAACCCTGAAGGACTCATGGTCCAAAGAGGATGTCTTATGTGTGTAAACAGACAGCTCTTATAGAATGGGCATCACTGAAACAAAAGTACTATACCTAAAATAATGAAGGAGGACTACCTGGGAGAGTTTTAAAGTAGAGTTGGCACTTAATATAGGTCATGATGGATGAGATGAAATTTTTCACTCAGTGAAGATGTCAAAGATCACTACTGTCAAAGGAGACTCCCATGAGCAAAGACTGTGGGGTGGGCTTGGGCAATGGGAAGGGTGAGAGCATTCATCAAGATATTCCTTGGCACAGTTGAATTGACAATCACAGGGCAGATAAGAAAGGAATGCTGGAAGAGGGGGGAGGAGAAGGTTGGAAAAGGCGGCTTCTCCAAGAGAAACATCATAAATCATTTTGCTCCAAGTGGCCTGGAACACCATGTAAATTCATTTTGTATGCATACATGCAGTACACTGCTCAAAACTTGACTGCAGAGCTCAGACACTAGAGAGAAAACAAGGAGTGGGCAGGGTGTACTCCATGGACAATGTCCATGCCCCTTGACTCTGTAGGTGAGCGGTCTCAGTCTTATTTAAGCTAATGAAAAAATTTGATGAAACACATTAGATAAAAAAGGATATAAATGGAAAAACAATTTAAAGTAAATGAAAACAGCATACCTCCCCGAGTTTGAATTGAAAATAATGTGATTTGAAAGGGTGGACTAATAATGCACATATTCATTTACAAATATTTTATTGAGCATTTACTATACTGTGGACACTAGGCTGGGTGTTGGAGACAAAAGAGGGAATAAAGGATATATATAGTCCCTGCTTTTCATGGAGCTTAGATAAGTTTCTGAAAGGTAAATATAAAGTATGTGGGAATGTATCAGTTCTGTATTGCTGTATAACTAACCTAAAACAACACAGAAATATTATTAGATCACAATTGTGATCTAGGTCAGAAATTCAGACATGGTGTGACCGGGTTCCCTGCTAAAAAACAGCTAAAGTCAGGATCCTTTCCCAAGCCCTTGAAGTTGTAGGAGGATTCAGTGTCAAATCAAAGCAGAATTTGTCAAATCTCTGACTCGTCATCCATTTATCTGCTACCTTGCTCTTGGCCACATCTACCTAACACCTAAAGCCTCTGGATAAAACTATTCCCTCCCTTTCCCTGCTTAATGCACCTAAAAATATCAGAGGGACAGGATTGAGGATGTACTGAGGGAGACTGCAGAGATTAGGGGTCTCTTCCAAATCCCACAAGGGGTTTCCTTTGATTCTGTTTGCAATCTTGCCCACGTTGGTATCAGTTGAAATCCTTTCTCCTGACCAATGGTTGGTCTATGAGACAAGGCCTGGCTGTGTTTCCTCTGCAGAAAGTGTCCAAATGACAGAGATAAGTCAGAATTGCAGTCTTAACAGTCAGATCAGACAAATCAAAGCCCTCACTGTGCACCCAGGTCAGAACTCGTCTCTTGCTAGCATTTTCTGGGTCAGTCTGGTTTGACACACACTGGTATGTAGAACTATAATAAAATGCCATTTGAGTTGTTGCCATAAACCATAGCTAGTAAAAGCTATGTGTGGTTCCAAGTGATGTCACCACTTTAAGGAGTATAGTGTGAGGGGGCAAGTAGAGATAGAAAATCCTTTCCGTTTCTTTTCCATGAGGCATAGGCAATTAATTCACTTGCATTTGACTATATTTAATAAACTCTAAATTTATGCAGCCAAGAAAACGAGATGAAAACATGTGGTCCTTTTCTAGGGTGCCTGAATATAATTGGCTGAAAGGTGCAGTACTTGACAAACCAGTGCATATTATTAGGAGGACTTTGGAAGCACTGCCTTTTGTGCTTAACTTCATGCAAAAGAAAAAAGAGGCGAATAAAATTTCCTTGAATATTGCCAATAAATATAGTCGCAAAAAGGCAGTACATGCTTAAAGGTTTTCAATACGTACAAAGCAGAGAGTACCAAAGATTTGTGCCACAATTGGGGTATACCTACCCCTTCCTGGGGGAGTTGACACTTAACTCCTTAGTTATGAACTCAGCCTTCATCATCTCATTTAATCTGCTTAGCAACCTGTGACATAGATACTGAAGTTACCCTCATTTGAAGATGAGCAGATAGGGGCTCAGAGAGGTATAATAGCATTCCCAAAGTCACACAGGATTAAGCAGCAGGCCCAGGACTGCCACCCTGATCCTACTCAGTCCTCTGCTATATGCCAGCTTCCCATCCAAATAATTTAGATTAGTTGAGTACTGAATATGTGTCAGGTACCATTCTAGGGCTTTACATACAGTAGCTCATTTAATCCCTACAACAACCCTTGAAGTGTTAATATCATTATTTTCATTTTACTTATAACTGAGTTACAGAAAGGATAAGTAACTTATCCAAAGTTATACAGCCAATAAGTGGTAGACCAGGCCTAGAAACCAAGTAGTCTGGATCCAGAGTATTCTATGCCCTCAATGACCGTTTTACTCTGTTTCACCTAATGTACCTCTTCCTTGGTAATTCTGATGAGGTAGGGTAGGACTCTGTTGGATGTCTTAACATCACTGTGTTTCCAAACCTTCAAGGCACTTGAGAAACCCTCCTCTCTAGCCCTACCCCAATCCTACTTGTACTCCTTAGAATCGCTTCGTTCCTGTACTGGATTACTGCCATTGTAATTTCTACCTTCCAATAAGAAGAAAACAAGAGCACACATGCAACCACTCTAGTTCAAAGTATTACTCAGACAGCCTCCCAATAAATGTGATTTCTGAGTGTATTTTCAGAGGAATTTTACTATAGAGATGATGAGATTTTTAAAAATGTGATAAAACCAGATACTCTTCTAGCTGTTAATGTGTTTCAGAGGATTACAGTGATTATTCGATTATGCTTATTTTAACACTGATTTAATTTTTAATTAGAATGCTCCCATGCCTAATTGCTTAGGAAATCCACCTTTAAGTAATAAATGATGTTTGGGAACATTACTGATAATAAGCCAAATATCCTATCACAACAGCATTTTATATTATGTAAATTTAAATGTTGTGTGTCATTAAATTGAATTAAAAAAAACTTACTTAAATAAATTTACCTCTTAAAATTGAACAAAAGAGATAATATTTACTTTAATAAGAATCAGAGATGTTTATGAGCAGTATTTTATTCCTCTTGATGTGGCATACTGCTCTAGGCATTTCTTTCATATTCCTAAAGAGGTTTTTCTGAGGCACACCAACTGTTTTTCTTCCTTTGAATAACATATGAGCTTAGCTTTTCCCTGAAAGTCTCATTTCTTAGTTCTCCTAATTTCTGTTTGTTTTTCTTTCAGTTCTGTAGACGCTGTTTAGATACTGCTTACTTTGCAGTTATTTTTCTTCAGAAAGATAAAACTTGCAAGCATAAATCCCTCTGGAACCAGGTTGAAAGAAAGACCTTAAGGTTGGGAAGCTTTTATAGAAATGGCTTTGAATTTTTTTGAGATTGACTATTCTTCTGATCTGGTAACCTGGGGGGAACGGTTTAGCCAATGTGTTTGGTATCAAATGTCAGTTTTGGTTTCAATTCCACCGCCAAGTATAAGTTGAGAGATTTATGACACAAAGCAAAATAATAAAATAAAATAAAAGCCATAGAATATAAGGAATTAATGGGGGTTTTTGATGTAATGTACAATCTGAAACCACTTAACTATCCAGACAGGCTCCAACAGGTACCGAGGGTATTAGACCTTGCTGAGAGGATAAAGAAATAGAAACCTTCCCTGACAAAACACATTTTACTCTAATCAGCTGATGTTTGAAATGCCTTTACAGGCAATGTGCTCCCTTCTGCATGCCTTTTTTTTTTTTTTTCCACAAGGAAAGTAGGGCATTGTCCTTTGTCTACCCAAGATTGAGGAAAATCAAAGACTGCAAATCAATGTGAATTGTCAATAATAATGTACTTTCTTTCCTGCAGATATAATTTTAATAGGAGAATAGTGGACTATGCAAGGAAGAAGGACAGTATCATGGAAGAGAAGAGCTCTCCTTCAATGCTCCAGCTTCCTCATATATAAACCTCACACATAAACTGGCAGCTACTCTAATTCTCTTTATATCCCCTGTAATGGTTACTTTCATGTGTCAACTTGACTAGATCACAGAGCGCCCAGAGGTTGGTCAGACATGACTCTGTGTGTTTCTGTGAGGGCGTTTTGGACGAATTTAACATTTAAATTAATTCACGGAGTAAAGCAAACTGTCCTCTCTAATCTGGGTGGTCCTCATCCAACCGATCAGTTGAAGGCCTAAATAGAACAAAAGGCTGACCCTTCATCAAATAAGAGGGAATTCCTCCTGCCTGTCTTTGAACCGGGACATCAATTTTTTCCTGCCTTTGGACTCTGCTGAAAAACTGGCTCTATCAAAAACTGGGGATGTACTATATGGTGACTAATATAACAAAATAAAAATTATTAAAAAAAAAAGAAAAGAAAAGAAAAGAAAATCTGGCTTTTTCTGGGTCTCAAGCCTGCTGGCTTTAGGATAGGAACTTAAGTCGGTCATCAGCTCTCCCGGTCCTCAGGCTTTCAGATTTGGACTAGAACTACACCAACATCTCTCTTGGGTATCCCGCTTGCCAACCGATAGCAGATCTTGGAGCCTGTCACTTGTCAGCCTCCATAATCACATGAGCCAATTCCTTATAATCAATCTCTTTCTCTCTTTCTACACACACACACACACACACACACACACACACACATTAATTTTGTTTCTCTGGAGAACTCTAATATATCCCCTGAGGCACTCAATCTTTTAACACATTTTCAGAGGGAAATAACTTGCACTAAAGGGTATCTTAATATGTGACACAACTAGGTTCAAAATTGGAACTTGAGAAAGATGAGAAAATCATAAGGGGAAGTCTAGAGACCTGGGCTCAGATTTTGTGTAGGAAGATTTTATGGCAGGCATAGGGCCGTTCTGAAGCCTCCCTATAGTTATAATTGGCTCAGCTGGCTCACGTACGTGTGTGTGTGTTGGGGGGGGGGGATATTGTTTCTTAGAACTTCTCCCATAGTCATTATGAATATTTATAATTCAAGAATCTCAGAATAGAAAGTTATTCTAGTTTAACCCTTATTCTGCTATATCAATTTTATTTTTAACATACAACAAATATTTAGTTAGAATCTTAATGTCCGGGGCACCTAGGTGGCTCAGTCATTAAGCGTCTGCCTTCGGCTCAGGTCATGGGGATCAAGCCCTGCCACGGAGCTCCCTGCTCAGCGGGAAGCCTGCTTCTTCTCCCTCTCCTGCTCCCCCTGGTGTTCCCTCTCTCACTGTCTCTCTCTGTCAAATAAATTTTAAAAAATCTTTTTTAAAAAAAAGAACCTTAATGTCCCCATTTAAGATAGACTTAAGAACATTTCTGTCCTTCTTCCATTACAGCATTAGTAACTTTAATTCATTTATTCATCAGATATTTATTGAATGCCTTTCATTATCCATAAGGAGAGTTTTTCTCTGATATGTATGATTCTTGGGGTTTCAGAGTAATGTGGAAAAGGCAGAGACATTTGTACAATTTAGAAGACTGAGCCCTTTACTGAGTTCTTGGAGCCTATGAGTCTCATGAGAGCAAACAATGTGATATCCCAAGTCTTGTTCAGAAGGGGGATTTCAAGAATTTTATAGAGGTGCTCACACATTATTACAATGCCTCTGCAAGTTCTTCCAAATTCTTCTATCACTCCAACATTGCCAAACAGCCTTTTACTCATTATAAGAAGGTATATTTATTATAGAAAGAAAGAGAAGAATCTCACATTTTTCAGTTTAAAGATCTTACCTCCTTAGAATTTCTTGACATTCTAATTATGTACTTGGTCTTCAGTCCTTAATCAGCCTGTTCTCTTATGACTAATTTTTGCAATGGTTTCACTAGAGGTGAAACACTGATTAGGGAGGGAACACTCTTGTATGTAACAGTGAAATCCTTACTTCCAGGTCATAGACCCTGTCATTCTATTGAAATAACTGAATTGTCATTGCCTACTTTGATATCCTCCACGGCATGGCCTATGGAGGTCTACTGGCGTTCTGTCCACTGTGTTCTGTGAAGTGAAGCCCTAAGCAGGGACAATGAACTGTGATTCTCACTCCAGTACTGTTGTACTTAGTTTTTAGATCTCAGAACAGAAACCTTAATTGTGCCTATTAACACTTCATATTAGCTTGGATTTGAAGGATACTGATTCTGCAACTACATCAGTGAGCTCTTACTCCTCACTAGATGCCATTCTATAATTTGGAAAAAATTTTCTCTTCAAGGATATTAATGTAGACCAGTCACTATAATTCACACTAGGTGTACAGGTGGCTATCAATCCATTAAATACTCCCCACCAAGTGTAAGTTTGAATGATTTACACCTTAAACTAAAGGTACTACTAACTCTTGTTTCTTTAACTTACCCATAAGACTAAAATAAAATGTCTAATGCCTGGCTAAAATCCAAATCCAAATATCCAATTTTGTTTATAGAATTATTCTATCAATCCTATTATCTTTAAAAGAGATATACAACTTTGGGGTACACAGGGATACATTTTTAAGACCTCCCAAAAGAGGCCCATGGTGGTAAGGCCTGGCTGAACTTGTGTTGATTCAAATTAATTTCATGAGTCTAAGTCTTTATATGCCATCAGGCATAGGTTGGTCAATTTTTCTAAATCAAGCTCCATAGAATCTTATATTAAATGAATATTCTTCCTAGATTCTAGCACTATGCTATCTGCACATCTTAACTTTTAGTAATACTGAGAGTTTTTGTCTTTTTCCCTGCTCTTCATTGACATTGCACTGATCATTTGGGACTGGCTACGTTGGTAGACAACATTTTGACTGAGAAGTACAAGTCTCTATTTTACTACATAAGGTTCTGCACAATACAGGGTCAGAGAAATAATGGATTGAAGTACCAAATCTAACACTTATTGATGGTATGACACTGGGCAAGCTACTTGTCTCATCTAAGCCTCAGGTTCCTCAAACAGAGGTAACAGTCATTTCATTCTTACAAGATATAGATATAGATAAAGATAGCATTCAGCAAAGTTCCTAACAGATCTGCTACATGCTTATAATTACCATTTCTTAATGTGGCCCTAGGGGTTATCCTTTTGATTCAGAAAAGTAACATTCCTAGGATTGCATGTAGAATGTTCCCAACATGCATGAATGCATTGCAAAATGTGTGACTTCAGCAATCAGAGTCCTTCTGAATACCCTTGGGCCTTTATGGAATTGGAAATAGCCCCAGTTACATAACCATGCCATGTGCTGTGATGGAGGGGAATGTGCTGACTGTACTGGCTGTGCTATCAGACTTCCTTTTTGACCATATATCAACTGTGCTGAAGAAAACATAGATCCTCTTGGTTGAGTAGCCTTTGGATATTGCTGCACTTTATCTTCAATTTTGGTGTCATTTCCTAAGCACACTTCACAATCATTCATGCAATAATGGCACCTTATAGTTGTAAAACATGTCTACACATTTTTTCCACAGTGCTTTTCATCTATTATCTTATTTGCTTCACACAACATTGTTTAATAAGTCATTATTCATCTGTTTTCTCAGATGAAAAAACTGAGGTTCTGACAAGTTAAATAATATGCCACAGCTACATCATCTAATTTTTATTGGAGACAGGACATGAAGTCAGAGATGCTTCCAAATACCAGGATATCTTCCTTCTTAGTATCCTAGGTCAATTTCAAGCTCATTAAAATGGAAAGGCAAGGCTTTGGGAATCTGACTTGCATTTTTATTCCACCCTTCTACCCACTCCCACCTCATTGTATGTGTAAATATTTTGATTATTTTTCAATTCCTGCAATACTTTAGCTCTCTTTCACCTTTTGGGGTGCCAAACTAGATTTCATTTACTTTCAGCATTCTTCCCTGAACTCATCTATTAACTCTGGGTTCCATACTCCTCCCAAGTGCTCTCAGAACACTCTGCACACCTCCTTTTATAAAACTTAGTCCAATGTACTGTAATTGTTCTTATTCTCTGGCTCTCATACAGGACCATGCGATAGGGGCTATATATCTTGCTCACTGGTGAATGTCTAGCACTGCTTTGGTCTGAATGTTTGTGTCCTCCTCAGAATTCACATGTTGAAATATTAACCACCACAGATGATGGTTGGGCCACTGGGAAGTGCTTTAATCATAAGTATGGAACCCTCATTAATGAGATTAGAGCCTTATAAAGAGGCTTTAGAAAGATCCCTGATCCCTTCTATCATGTTAGGCCACAGCATGAAGTCAGCAGTCTATAACGCAGAAGAGGGCCTTCACCAGAATCTGGCCAGGCTGGCACTCTGATCTTAGACTTCTAGACTCCAGAAATGTAAGCAGTAAGATTCCATTGTTTTAAGCTACCCAGTCTATTGTATTTTGTTATAGCAGCTTGAACAGACTAAGACAAACATGTAGTGTATAGTGGATGCTATGTTCAACATACATTTGTTGCATGAATGATTGCTCTGCTTAATACTCAACTTGCTTTCTCTTACCTTTGGCACTTTCTCCATGCAGAATAGTGCCTTGAAAGTAATTAACCCTCAATGAGGAGTACAATGAATAAATATATAAGACCAAACAGATGAAAAATATAAGAACAGCTCTTAAGGACGCCTAAGCTTCTATGATTACATGGTGAACAAATTTGATGGCACATAGATAGTTCTTCAGAAATGTTTATCTTTATTCCCTTCAAATTCATGAAGACTATGGGCTCAACTACTGAAGCTGTAGTTTTGTATATGATGTATTCCTATTTCAAACATAAAATGCCTATTTTCATTTGAGCTCTGCTGGTCATTTGAAATTTATTTACTGAAGGCCCAAAACTGTGCCTGGACCATAGTATGAGCTCAATTAAATATTAATTAAACAAAAAATAATAAGAGTTTAAAAACTAGTTTTTAAAAATTATTTCACATGTGTTCAATTTTTAACTTGCACGTCAAACTTGCCTGCTCTGACTTTTCTCACTCTCCAGTCAGGTATTTCAGAACATAGATGTGTATTTTGTGAAATTTAATTTTAGGACATCAGAAGTGTAACTACTGTAGACTGGGGAACAAAAATCACCGTGAGTCACAAATACCCCTTACCTTTTCATATAAAATTAGGTTTTTGTATATATGTATGCCTCTAGCAGGGATGGTATTCTGATGTGTAAGAGAGGTTAATGAAACTTTGGGGGCTCTCTTCATGAAAATGAATACAAAATGTTGAAAGTATTACAGGGCCCTGAGAAGGACCTGGGGTGAGGTGGCAATTAAGGATCCCTAAAGCGTAAGTTTCACGCACTTCCTGATCCATGTGCTACTGAGCCTACTGCCTGCATTACTATTTTAGCCTTAAATTCTTTATTCACTTGAGCAGAAGTATTGACTGAGGCACTAATTTTGCTAAAAAAAGAAAGAAAAACTCCAAAGTGTTATCTAGTGCTCAGCCTCCGCCTTTATCATTGCTTTAAATTTTGTTTACTTTTTAAACATCTGTTTAGTCATTTCTTAAGTATGGATCTGCTGTTATTTTTGAAACATGAGCCAAAATGCATTACATTATATCTGACCTGCGAATGAATGGAGAGGGAAGGCTCATTTTCTGAAGGTCAATAGACTTCTAAAAGCCTCTGTGGTATCTTTTAGAAAATTACTATTTCAGTGCAACTAATGGAGCCCATGGCACCCATGAGTGGACCCGAAGCCCTTGTTTAAAGTGTGCTCACTTCAGCACGTGGTATCCTTATGGACACAGAGTTAATAGTTTATGTGGAAGGAATATTTCCTAGAGGAATTTGGACTGTGTAGAAGGTGGTGATAATAATTTCTTCTGTTTACATGATTACGAAGAAGCTAGATGACTTTTTACAGTAAGGTAAAAAAATGGGGATTTCATTTATTTATTTACTTATTTATTTGAGAGATAGCATGTGAGAGAGCGCTCACAAGCAGGGGCAGAGGGAGAGGGAGAAGCAGACTACTCACCGAGCAGGGAGCCTGATGCTGGACTCGATCCCAGGACCCCAAGTTCATGACCTAAGCCAAAGGCAAATGCTTAACCTACTGAGTCACCCAGGTGCCCCCAAAATGGGGATTTCTGACTGTGATTCTCTGGCCTATGTATCAATTATAAGTTTCCTCCATTATAAGTTTCCTCCAACTTCCTCTGTCTACCTCCCCATCTATCAGATTTGATATTTGAAAGTACACCTCCAATTCTTTTCTGATTTATACATAAAAGTTCTTTGGGAATGGAATCTTTTCAAGATAATGTAGGGCTAGATCCCTTCTATGAAGTCCTCAGATGGTTCTCAGTAACTGCACCCATTTGCACCATGGTAGATCACTCCTACAAAGCACTGGTTACTTTTCCTTCCAGAAATTGCCTAAAGCAAAAAGAAGAATGGGAGCAAAAATGAAAATTTAAATTTGAACAACAACAACAAAAAAACCCTAAATGATGTCTCCAACCATGAGACATCAATATATAGGAAAGGTCACACAAATTCAGAAAAGATCAAACAGGGGTAGCAAGAATGCCAAGTATAGTAGATTCTGTGATATGCTTCAGAGATCCCTCTTCAGGACTCAAGGGTCTGCTTGCCCCAACTTTGCGAAACTGCCCTCAGTCATCTATTCTCCCTGGTTAGCCCTGGGTCACAGTTGGTTGCCTTACCACATGGTCATGCCCCTTCCTGGGGAAGCTGGCATCCAATGAGTGGTAGATGAGGAAGTATAAAGACCTGCCTCCAATACTGTGTTGTGGGGTATCTTTGATGTCCCATCTGAATTTCAGAGCTCCCTGGCAGGGTTGGCGGAGTGCTTGTTGTACCTTCACCATAACCCAACTTACTTCCCTGCATGTACAGATCTTGAGTTCAAACTTCTTGCACACTAATATCCAGCTCAGAGTCTTCTGCCTCGGAACAACCCATATTCCAAGTAAGGAATATATAAAACCAGAAAATGCTACTCTGAATTTAGGACTGCAACAGTCACCGCACCAAAAGCATCTTGGGACGTTACTTCTTCTCAGCCCTTACATACTTTTTTTTTTTTTTCATTTCAGCATTTTAAAAGCTTATTTTTTTGCAGTTTTTTTAAAAGGTATTTTCTCTTGATTTCACTTCCTTCTTCTGTTTCTACTCTCCTCTCTTATTCTTTTATAGTCAGGCATCTTAAAATGATTTTTTATGTGCTTTTAGTCATCTGCCTTATTTTGTATTATAATTTTGCTTTCTGCCCGTGCACTACTTTAGAACAATATTTTCAAGATCAGCAAGGCCTGAAAACCAGAGGATGTTTATCAGTCTGTATCTTCCTTTTATTTTGGCTGCATGTGACACGGTTGAGTGTGTCCTATTTTTTAAAAGAAATTTTTATTTAGAACAGTTTTAGATTCATAGAATTCTTGTGAAGATAGTATAGAGTTCCCGTAGACCTCACAAACAGTGTCTTCTGTTAGTAACATTTTTCATTAACATTAGTATGGCGTGTTTGCTATTAATGAACTAATACAGATACATTATTATTAACTGAAGTCCATACTTTAGATTCTTTCAGTTGTTTTCTAATGTCCTTTTCTGTTCTAGATTCCTATCAAGGATACCACATTTTATTTAGTTATCATGTCTCTTTACATTCTTTTTGACTATGACAGTTTCTCAGACTTTCCTTGTTTTTGAGGACTTTGACAGTTTTGAGAACTGTAGGTCAGGTATTTTGTAGAATGTCTATCAATTGGGATTTCTCATGATTACAGTGGGGTTATGGGTCTTTGGAAGGAAGATCACAGAAGTAAAGTGACATTTCATCACATCACATCAAGGTATATACTATCAATATAACTTATCACTGTTCATTTTGACCTTGATCACCTGGCTGGGGTACTGTTTCTAAGGTTTCTCTACTGTAAATTAACTCTTTATTTTCTCCTTTCTCATACTGTATTCTTTGGAAGAAGTCACTATGTAGCCCACACCTAAAGAGTCAGAAGTTATATTTTGCTTCCTTCAGGGTACAGTACCTATGTAAATTACTTGGAATTCTTACAGATTTTTCTATTTTTTGCCCTATATTTAATTATTAAATAATTTATTTATATAAGTATGGACTCATGTATATTTGTTTCATACTCCAAGTTATAATCCAAAACTATTTTATATTCTTGTTCAAAAATTTCCAGCTTGGGCCATTGGGAGATCTTTCAGTTGGCTTATGTATCCCTCTGACATGCTCACATCAATGTGGTTTAAAAAAAAAAAAATCTCTTACTTTCTGGCATTATAACTGCTTCAGGTTTGCCTTGTATATTTTCTGTCCCAATTTTACAGTCAGCCATTTCTCTAAGAAAATGAATTTTATTTTATTTAAATAGGGTATGAGAAACCAAGATCTGGGCTCTAGTTTGTTCTGCATTTCTTTTATAAAACATAGTACTCTTAGTTTCTGCAACATACTTTCTCACTTTTCTCCTGTCTCTCTCGCTGCTCCTTTCTAATAAGTCTTATGGGTCCTCGTTTTCCCCCTTCAGTCTTTAATTATTGGTATTATTCTTGATGGTTCTACCCAGAAGATACTCTTCTGTTGCCAATCTGTATATGGTCCTTGAATTATTTCTATTAACCTTGTACCAGTTGTTCCTTGCCCCCCTTTAATGTGTTTTCCACAGTGTGGCTAGAACGTTGGTTTTACATTTCCCTTAGGATAAATTTCAAAATTCTTAAGAGCATGAAACATCTTTCATGATCTGGCACTAAGAACTTGTTCAAGCTTTGTCCCTTGCCACTTTCTTTTTTGCACTTCATACTCCAACAATGGTGAACTTCCTGCAGTTCCCTGAACAGAGTTGCTGGGTTCTCTTTTACCTCAGTACTTTGCACCTATTGATATCTCTTTTAAACACTCTTCCCTCAACTTCTTCCTTTTGCTGGGAAAAACCTAAAATTTTCACCAGAAAGCCTACCTTGTTTTCCAGTGCTAAATTAGATGTACCAGAAATGTGTTTTCCAACCAAATTCCTCCTATTATGGAGGAAAGCTTCTTGCATGAGACTATGAATTCCCTTATTCCCTTGTTGAACTGTGACCACAGTTCTCTTGTTCCCTAATGTTTCCCAGCACCTAAAACACTGACAGATGGTGGCCAGTTGATAATAACTGAAAGAAAGACTGAATGAGAACAGGTGCATAGGGAGAGAGATGTAGCTATTGCTCAAGGTTGTCACATGGTCAGAAACAGTCTATTAGGCAAAGTGGGGATTCAGAGAAATACAAAATGTTTGCCTTCAAACAGCTTACAAAGCTTATAAAAGCAAGGTCTTTATATATTCAGGAACCAAAGTTCTCTCCATCTGCAGAGACAGCTATGCTCCAATGAAAGGTGCCCAGGGGGTTGGAAAAGGTGGAGATCTCTTGCGTTGTTTTAGGAAACAGCTTCAGGAAAGAGATGAGTCCTAACCTTTCTCTTGAAAGATGACTAAAATTTCAATAGGTGGAGCAATGTGAATGAAAGAAAGGTGGGCCAAATATGGGGGGCAATGGTAAATATCAAGTTAAGAAAGAAGATGGCTGGTGGAGACACCTGGGCGGCTCAGTTGGTTAGGCATCTGCCTTCAGTGCAGGTCATAATCCCAAGGTCCTGGGATCAAGTACTGCATCAGGCTCCTTGCTCAGCAGGGAGCCTACTTCTACCTCTATCTGCCGCTCCCCCTGCTTGTTCTTGTTCTCTCGCTCTCTCTCTCTCCCTGGCAAATAAATAAATAAAATCTTAAAAAAAAAAAGAAGATGGCTAGTGGCAGGAAGGGGACTGTGTCTTGAGAAGTATTACTGTTTGACTATTTCTTTTAACTTCATGCAACTTGTTAGCTCCTTAAGAAATACCATGAAATCTCAAATTGAATACTACTTCCACATTTATAAATAATTCTTCTAATAACTGTTATTTTTCTTTATTTTCTTTCTTCCTTAGTGGTGGAAGTTAGAGCTATTGTCCCTTTGTAAAAGTAATTTATCTTTAAATCAAAAAAGGCTGATATGTGCAATCCAGATGTTACTTTTAATGCTCTTTATTAAAATGCAATAGTGGATTTCTCTTGCATTGCTTTTTACAGATTGCTTAGGCTTTGCATTTAGGTGATAAAGCATTTTGTGACAATGATAATTCAAATTTGTGTCTCTACAAAATGAGGAGAAGGTATGAACATATTTCATTTGCGTATGTGTCCTTAAGCTGTTTTGACCTACTTTTGGAAATTGTATTTTACTTAGAAGCATTGATTGGTTACCTTAATTGTCTATGATAGATTTGATTTCAACTCTCTTGGGCAGAATGATTGCTCAGACCACTTAAAATTATAAATCACAATATGGGATGCCTAGCTTTAGACTTGAGGGTAGCCAATAACTCAGGATTTTGTTGTGGTACAGTTAATAACATCACAACATCTCAAAAGTCTTTTCAGTTAAGATTTTTCAGTTAGGGTGTATTTTTTTTTTTTTTTTGTTTAGAAGGCTGAAATGTGATTTGAATATATTTACTTCTGTATGCTTCATGATATTCATAAAAGTTAGGACTTTATACACCTAACGTGACAGAGAAGAAAAACAAGTTTGAGTATATTTATTCTTCTGTTAATGTTGATAGGGAGGAAAAAGGAATGTTCAAAGAGAGATCACAGGAGTGGCTTTGTTCTAAGTTATAAAGCTCTAAATGTCTAGTTCATTCTAGGAAATGAACTCACTATTTCTGTTACAATGAAATAAATTTTATATCATGTTTTTAAATGAAACTATTTCATTGACTGATTGAGAAATATGTACCTATTTACATATTGTATTTATTTGGCATATTGTCATTTATTTAAATACTCAATTTACATATTATATCTGTATATATTATGCATTATTTTATGTTGTAGAAATAATACTTATAGAAAATATAGAGCTATTAAAATGCAAAGAATAAGAATTTTTAAAACTTGATATTCTTGCCACCATGCTAACATTAGAGATAATGTTTAAATGTATTTCTTCCAGTCTGTTTTCTATGCTTATCTATGTGTTCTACCCATGTTCTACCCATTTTTATTTCAAAACTCAGTACCCTGTTCGTTTAGTTTCATACTCTGCTTGTATCTGGTTGTGTCTGGGCACATGTTCTACTCTACATATCTAGACCACATATAAGACAGATGGACAGAATAAAAATTTCTAGGATTTAAGAAATTATTAGCAATCATAGCAATTATTTTGTCATAACTTATTATTGCCAATAAGCACGGTGTACCTGAAAGAATGAAACAGAAATGTGAAAGGAAAAAAATCAACATCAGGGATGTCATAACTTTGTAGAATTAATGACACAACAAAATAAGAAGTGTTCATTTAGCATAATATGTTAAAACTTTCAAATTTCCTAAAGAAAAGGTAAATGAATGTAAAATTAGTGGGCTGACCTAACACAGGGTAAAACTGTGATTACAGGAATCATATGAGCTTTGGGCTAACAAGAAAAAACTAACAAAACCATTGGCCACTCTTGACTACAGGCTTCCAGAAGAACTGAACTATAGTAAATGGCAAAGTGCCTAGTACAGTTAAGTATTTTTAAACCAGTACAGAAAATGAAGAAAATAATTACCACAGACAAGGAAGGCAAGTTTTTTTTTTTTTTAAGATTTTATTTATTTATTCGACAAAGATAGAGACAGCCAGAGAGAGAGGGAACACAAGCAGGGGGAGTGGGAGAGGAAGAAACAGGCTCCCAGCGGAGGAGCCTGATGTCTGGCTCGATCCCAGAACGCCGGGATCACGCCCTGAGCCGAAGGCAGACGCTTAACCGCTGTGCCACCCAGGCGCCCCAGGAAGGCAAGTTTTAAGTTTATAGCAGTAGGACATGGGAACTTCAGATTTGTTAAGTGTCCCTACTGTTCATGAACTTAGCAAGCTGGACTTAAGTTCACAAAAGACCCCACCTGCCCGGCTGGCTTCTATACGGAAATGGAGAATGTGCTTATGTGGAAATGAGGGTCTTCCATCCCTGCAGATCACCCAATGCTAGCCACCACCATGAAGAGGTGAGTCAATGAGATCAAATTTGCTGTTTCCTTTGTCTTCTTTAATTTGCTGCATTGAGTATATCTCATTGGCCTTCATAAATTTTGGAAAGCTATATATTTTACTTTAAATTAAAATTTCAGTTACATTTAAACAAAAATATTTAAACTATTTTTCTAACATTATCAAATGCAAGAATGCAATAGTATCTTTTGAATGCTATTTACAATGAAGACTTAAGCACTCTCTTATTTTTTTAACTTCCTATTTTGATTCCAGTTATTTGGAAGCTGGAAATTTAGTATTAGATCAGTGTTCTTAAAATGACTAGTTTTTATATTACATACATTTTCTTTTGTTGATATTCCTTAACATTTACATCCCCTTTCAAAACCAAAACTTTATTTTTTGCTTCTTAACATGGACATCAACCAGAAGAAATCTGATGTGGTATACGGCCGGGCACACCAGGAGAGCCAATTAGTACCCCTAGGGATATTCTATGAAAAGACTCTGTAACAAGGGAATGGAAGACACATCTCTGCAGGCAGTCTTCTAGATTTCCCCTAATAATTTGTGTTCCTAACTGGAGAGAAGTGACCATAGTAGATGCTTTTATTTCAGTATTTCAGCTTCCCTAATTGTGATGTCAGAAAGAATCTTGGAAGCACAGAGATAAATGGGAGACCAATGTGAAGGGAAGCTGATTAATTCTTGAATGTTCAATGAATTAAGTTTGAAACTAGTTTTTTATTTACTACAAAAGTGCAAAGTGGCAGGCTGATTTTCGATAGCACATATTTGCCTCTGTCTAAACTCAAAGGGCTGCCGTAGGGGATATGATGCCACCCTCATTATCCAGAATTTCGCTTTCAGTGTTTTGCTATAGAAGGTAAATTACTCTGGGTGGGTTGGAGTGCTCTCTGCCCTTCTAATATATGTGGACGAATTGAGGTAATTCCAAGGGCCAGTTCTCAGGGAAGAGAAGAACAAACAGAATTCCAGTTAAAGGTAAAGTTCCTGCTTGTGATTCTTTAACACATCACTAATATTTTCTAACATGTCAATTATATTCCCTTATTATGGAAACCCTGTTCTCATACTTCTGTCAGAGAATTTCAGTTACAACAACACTCTGAGTCTTTTTCTTTCTTTCGAACTCATGGTTTCCCAAGGAAGGGGGACTGGTTTATCTGATTGCTGAGACTGACATAGGAAACTGGCAGCCTGAAATCATATTTCTGTATTTTTCCTTTAAGAACTGCTGCCTTGAGAGAATTTACATTCGACCCTATTCTATTTTCCCTGCTTCCTTGTAGTAAAGGAATATTTTAACGTCTCTCACTCTTGTGAATTTCAATTAGTTATAAGAACCCATAGTGGATGGGATAGGACTTATTTGTTGGCCCCCATTAAACCTTAACATTTGTCTCAGAAACCCAGGTCAGAGAAACAATAGCTGCCACATCTAGAAAGATCTACCTAGAGCATTGTTTTTGTCTTCTTTTATAGAGAACAGGTACTTACTGAGTTTACTTGAATAAAGAGAAAATAGAATGAGATCTGAAATTCATTACAGATGGGGAAAGTCCTAAAAACATGTGTTTCCCTCAGTCCCCACTTTTTGCTCACTCTTCTTCAATTTAGCTTCTATTTCCTCTATGCTCCTCTTTCAACTGAACATCTTCTGATGTTAACTCATAATTTCTACTCAATTATAGTTTAAACCCATGCATAACAAGGGTTAATATCAACTGGTCTGGCTGAGTACATGTTTATCTCTAAAACTACTGACACTTGACTAACACTATGGAATGTTTCAATTAAACATATATGATGTTCTGTGATCATGCATCCATGAGAAGGATGTCAGCATGTCAGCATTGTTTAGCAATATTAACTGAATTTATGATTTGGCTTAGGGGCATTTCAATGGTTAAGGCTGGTCAGATAGCTCATTCTAAAACATCTCTTCTATGCGTTGATTTTGGACTACTTGGTGCTGAGCTGCTTTGTATGCACACTAGTGATAATATGGGACCTAGAGATAGAGTGGGTTCTGTGTGAACCAATCCAAAGGAAGGAAAGAAAAGAAGCTCTGTCTGAGCTCTCTGTGCCCCTCTCAATGTATATTCTTCTTTTGCTGTTACTGACCTATACTTTTTGCCTGTAATAAAGCTGCTGTATATATTTAAGTCCTGTGAGTTCTTTCAGCAACAAACACTTACGGTGATTAACGTGTAATTAGCACAGCTTGCCATGGCACAAAACTCTCTTTCACAGTATCCTCCGCTTTATCGCCTATCACTAATAGACCCTAGTATTCTTGGTTCAGATTTATAAAGGAGCCTATTGTTGGCCCAAAACATTTCTATTATATGACATAGATCATCTATTTTTAAAATTACACTGTGGATTGGTTGCCCTTGGGCTAGATCCAGTTTCTGGGTAATCACTTGTGCACAAGGATCCAAAGTCATGCCGTGCAAAGCATGGCCTCCTAAGAAGCAGGAGATGTGAACCAGGCAGTTTCACTCTACACAGAGATATAACTCTGGAAGTATTATGAGGCTGGGCTATGCAATTCAAATATCTGTCTGTATATACATCTAATGTGTAGGGGAGGAAAAATTTTCCTTACTTCTCTTCAAGGTTCTTTGGATAGTCTAACAATTAAATTGACATAAGATAAATTTAATTTTGTATGTATGGGAGCCCCTCAAAATATGAGACTAAAAGAAGTCACCAAAGTAGGCAGCTTTTATACATTTTACACAAAATAAAACAAATAAATTTGTAAAGAATTGGTAAGACAAAGAATTTTGGGCTTGGGATAGTGAATTAGTGAAGAAGTAACAAGATTTGTTTACATAGTCTTCTCAACTTCATTTTTTTTATTTCTGGTGATAAGGTATCTCTCTACTTCCTGGTACAGGGAGAGTAGCCTACACATAGGAGACTTAGGTCCTGTTTCAAGAGAGACAAAGGAGGGTCCAAGTATCCTTATTGTACCAGCTGTTTCCTAAGTAAATTTAATTCAAAATAACCAAAAGTGGCATATTTTGGGGCACTTGCCCTGAACCCCATCAAGTATCAGCTGCCCACTTTCTTAACCAGCACTCAAAGGTTCACTGTTCTCTGATTTCCCAGCATCTAGCCTGAGTCTGTTTCCTCATTCAATAAGTGCTTATCAAATGAGTGAATATTTTCAAACTGTATTGGGTAGAGGCTAGTATGGTTTGGTCAAATGGACCCATCATGAAAGACTAGGTAGTTCAAGATGAGAGATATAGGTGATTTGAGCTCGTATATAGGAGATTAGTTTAGTTGACTGGCTAATTCCAACCCGTAAGAACTTGGAAGATAAGTCTGGACACTGGCGGGACATGAACCAAAGAGGAATGTGGTTATGGATGAAATCAAGAACTTCTTATCTGAGAATTATTGAAGGCTTCAGAGGAAGGTCTCAGTTGTTCACTGTTGCAGGTAAAAAGGAACCAAAAATTGTGTGATCAGTGTTTGCTTGGTGGCCAAGAAAGCCATATTGACAAGATACCAAGGTAAGAAATAAAAACCAAAAGGTAAAAATAGCTAAACATTTACTACATGTCAGGTACTGTTCTAAGAGTTCTTATATTAACCCATTCAATTCAAAAACAACCACTTGGGATTGGTGTTTCTCCATTTATATTCCCAATATTCAAAAAATGAGGAAACAGAATCAGAGAGGAATGGAAACTTGTCCAAAGTCATGTAACCAGTGTTACAGTGAGGAGGACTAGACGTAAGCAAGTTTGGTGTCTGAGCTTGTGCTCTTCTTAATTGATATCCTAAACTGTCTCTTAAGGTTTCCTCTGAGATGAGTTATACTAACACATCTTTTGATAAAAGAATGGTTCAAGACTTTTTTGGTCTTAAAGAGATCCTGCTCTTTGGGTAGAGGCATGGCAATAAAAACTTACTTTTGAGACTATATTCCAGCTATGCTATTCTTTTGAGCCATCAATTTTCAATCTGTCCTCCACCATCTCTTCAAACTCATGTTGTCAAGGTAAAGAAAGCATTATATAAACTGAGTATTATTGATTTGATTCTTTTTCCTTGTAATTCATGTTTGTTCTCACTGTTTTTGTTAACAATCCTAAGTGATGAGGTTTCATCTTGCCTTGAAGGGAGTATATTTTTTCAAGATCAGCCACATATTTTCATTATTATCAGATTAGACTGGTTGACTTCCTAATTTCCTCAATGACAGAACTGATATCCAGGAGGGACCTGAACTCTAGAGCTCATTCTACATTTAAAAGAAGGAAAGCTCAAAATGGCTTTCCTGTGAAGGTCAGTATTATTACTAATAAGATAATAGCCTGCCTTGTTTTCCAATCCTGTGTTTCTCTCATGATGGTATGACAACCTCAAATCAACTTTATCTGATCAACATAATAATGAGAGTTGTTGATTATACAACAATGTGCCAGACACTGTGCTAAGTGTACCCTCAGTTCCTTGAATAATACTCTGAAGTGGGTTTTAATAGCTATCTTTTATGGATGATGAAATAGTCTTACAGACTTACTTACCCAAGGTCACACAACAATTAAATGATAATCAGGATGTATTCTCAGATACCTATTATTCCATATTCCATGATCTTAATAATTATATTAAACTGCTTTCTTACCTACCTATTTATTGATGCTGCAATAGCTTGTAATAACAAGATATAAAAATGCTAAAAAGATTGTTTTATTTAGTCCCTAAAAGAGTTTCAACAATAGATGGGGTTTATTATACAACTACAAAGTTCTTGCTCCACTGCCCTTGGTACTGTGGGTTTTGTATTTGTGCTAGTACAGTCATTATGTGAGGAAGCTTGCCAAAGCCATTTGCTAAAACCACAGAGATACTGTCTTTGTGAAACACCCAAATATTTACAATATATTTTCTTCTTTTCCTTGGATAAGGTGTTGTCATAAAACATCAAATGCTCTCCTAAGGATAGAAAACAACCCCAAAGAGGGATAATTGGTTGTATTAGAGCCCTAAACACCTCAAGCCTAATCCAGAAGATGAGTGATAAACAACACTGTCCTCTCCTTTGAGGTCTGAAAGAGTTAATTGCTTTTCAAACAGGGAAGAGTTTACTCCTATAGAGCAGAGTGATTAGATGACAGTGAATTTCAGAAGATTTTATGCTTGAAATACTTGAACACAATGGAATTTTATCTTCCTCTTACAAAATGTAGTTTTATTTTTTCTCTTCTTTATTTCTCTCCTTAAACATGAGTGATAGGCTATTAAAGGTTTTCTTTGGGGGAAAATATTTTTGACTTGCATTCCTGTGGAAACTTGATTTAATCAACAAAATGCCAAGCTGATAACCACTCTCATTTCCTTATCATAGAAAATAAGAGGAATAAATTCAAAAGAGTGGGGCATTATAGGAAAATGCTTCCAGATCCTTTGTCAGTAATGTAGACATCTTTAATAAAGCATCATGGTATTTCTCATTGGTGGGAAGGCTTGAGAACATAGTTGTATATACAGTATTTTCTAGGTAGGTATTTTATGCAAACTGTCTCTCAAATAGAGGCACCCCTTGATTTATTTTATTAACCAGCTGGATGTCACTCCTTTAGATTAAGAATGTATTACTTTAGGAATTGAAATCAAGATCTCGAAGAGGTATCTGCACTCCCATGTTCACTATAGCATTATCCACAACAGCCAAGATATGGTATATACATACAATGGACTATTATTCAGCCTTAAAAAAGAAGAAAATAATGCTATTTGTGACAACATGGATGTACCTAGACAACATTATGTTAAATGGATAAGCCTGACCAGAGAAAAACAAATATTGTATGCTCTCATTTATGTAACCAGTCTAAAACTCAGAGTAAAATTCAGAGCAGAGAGTATAATGGTAGTTGCCAGTAGGTGGATGGAGGGGTTAAATGGAGAGATAACTGTCAAAGAGTATAAAATTTCTGTTACACAAGATAAATAAGCTCAAGGGAGGTGGGGTAAAAAATGCTCTGGAGATCCACTATACATCAGAGTGCCTACAGCTAATATAAGGGAAGAAAATTTGCCACCCCAAAATGTGTCTCTTTGGCATGTGGATTATTTTAGGCTGATTCTTTTTAAGGAAAAGAAGACTCAAGAAACTTCTATTTTTGCCTCCCCCATCCCCGAGTCCCTAAAAAATTTAGATAGAGAACTTGTTTCAGGAAGGGAGCTATCACCATAAATATATAGTATAATATGAACTAGTATGGTAGACAGGGAGGAACCCAGCAAGGCCTGTTTGATCAAAGTCCTCTCTAGTACCATTGTTTCTGAATGGCCCAGCGAACATTTGTGTACCATACTCTTTCATTCCTTCCATGAATTGCCTTCCTTCCTTTTTTGGCCCTGGAGCACCACCCCCTTCTTCTTAATCCAGAATGAAATATATGCCTCAATTTGCCTGTCTTTCATGTTTAAGTGGATTCCTCATAAGTATATAATTAAATTTGATTAACTCCTGTTAATCTATCTCACATCAATTTAATTATTCAAGCAGTCAGAAGAATCTTGAATTACAGAGGAAAATTTTTCCTCCCAACACTAACAATACTGTGTTGTATAATTAAAATTGGTTAAGAAGGTAGATTTCATGTTAACTGCTCTAGCCACATACACAAAAATCAATGATAATAATAATGAGGATAGGAGGAAACTTTTAGAGATGATGGGTAGGTTTACAGCCTTGATGGTAGCGATAGTTTCATGGATGCATACATATTCTCAAACTCATTGAGTTGTATTCATTAAATATGTACAGCTTATTATATATCAGTCACACTTTGATAAAGCAAATTAAAAAAATATTACTTTTATGAAAAACACATGTCTCCACATGTCTCTCTGAGGGGTTACAAAATATTCTAATTTTGAAAAGTATGTACGATAATGTGAAATTAGGATTTGGGAGACAATACATGAGGCTTCTTATAACATATGGCATACCACAACTGCTCAATAAATACTTGCTGTAGAAATGAATATAAAGGGGTTGATGGCCAGGCAGACAGCTTGGGAAAAGGTAAACAAAAGAGAGGTCAAAGGCTCTGCCTGGTTGAGATGTTTCCTGGGTCTAATTTTATTTCTTGTAATCACTCTAAAGATGCAGCTCTCTTAGCATTTAAGAGAAATAGGTGGAACTAAACTTGGGCAACATTTCAATTAGATAAGAACAGAATGAATACACAGAGCTAAGAACAGAGCCAAGAACAGAGCCAAAGCTATGGAAAGTGTGACCTCAGACCTCCAAATTATGAATTGGAATACTTCCTTCCTGTGTAAAAGAAAAAAATGTACCAGACCAGTTAAAAAACAAGGAAGATTTTATTCAAGACTATAATAGAGGTCAGGACTATTTCAGTTGGAGAGAAAGATTTAATTCAACTTTGCTGAAACATAAAGGTGGGAGGATTTTTAAATGCTGAGATAAGCTAATGGAAAAGTACTGGAGAACATTAGTGGGGAGGTTGGCCAATGTGATTAGGCTACCTGTGTTTGTTAATAGTCTCTCATCAAAGTTCAGCACCCACTCTCCATCAGAGACTAGGAGATATGAGCCCTATTCTTCTTGATGGTAATATTTCAAAAGGATGGTTATCAGGGCCTTGAGAAAAACATCACCTGGGTTGCAGACAATTTATATTTCAAAGAGGAAAGAGAATGAATTACAATTACAAGTTTTCTTAAGTAAATGCTCTAAGAAAAGTGAGGTCAGGGGCCTACAGTCAAAAGAGCCTGCCTAAAGTTTAGTCAAGATGAGGGGAACTTTAAAGTCATCTTGGTTTTCTTCCTTCCTTGCTTCTTTTCTCCTTTTAATCTATCTTTTCCCTTTTAGACGAGATTGGGCACATTCAGGGTGGTATGGCTGTAGACTCTCTTTTCCCTTTTAAACTATCTTTAAGTACCTGTGATATATGAAAGGAAAATTTTACTAACAAAGGAGAGAGGAATGAGCACCAGGTCAGGTCCTCAGACATTGTTGGCTCTTGGATCTCTATTCCTCCTTGCCTGATAAGATAACACTTTGCTGCTAGTAGACACAGCCTTGGAGGCCTCGAGCTGTGCTTCTATGGGATCTCTGACTAGGCAAGAGTGTTAACTCATTATTACTAACAACAAATTTGGTTTACACATGGAAAAATATTAACTAATTTTTCCTGCCCTTCTTTCTCACTATCACCAACCAGCCTTCAGCAACACACACCTACTCACTGCCACTTTTTCCCTCTGCCTTGAAATGTACAAAGTATCTCTGAGTTTGGACAAATTCTCTTGTGTTACTATGAACAAGTTTACCCACTCCTATGCTTGGAGTGGAAGCCACTCTCTACCTTGGTTATCATAGTTTATTCTTATGCTGCTACTGCTATTTGTAATAAGTCCTCCTTGAAATAATAAACAAGTATGAATGGCTAAAATTCAAGGACTCAAATAAAGGGGTGTGCCTATGAACATATACCAGAGAGATTCAGGTTTGGGGTGGGGCTTGGGCTGTTTGTAGGCATATGGGAAGGTAAATTAGAAGAAAGGACAAAACATACATCAGTAACTGTGTTTTATTTGGTCCTTAAAAGAAAAACTCAAGCCGCATGAATAGCAGCAAGCTATATATATATAATATATTTGCTCTATTTCATTCATTGGCTCTATTTCCCATTAGCTCTATTTCATTCATTGGCTCTATTCCCCATGTGGATATGTCAGGTGTGATTAAGACAGAGACCTTAAAATCAGAAGGTTTTCCTGGGTTATCCAGTTGGACCCAAATAATAACCTTAAAGTTATCCTCCTTCCCCCACCATGTCCTCTCAGGGACAGAACTTGGCTTCTTTGTTTCACTGTCTTATCTTAGCTTCTGGCTGTTGTTGGAGCTGTGTGTACTGGGCATCCCAGTGGCTTTCTACCCCACTCTTCCAGAAGTTGGGTTCCATCCTGGTTGGGGCTGAAGCACTTCAGCCATCAGTGTATCAAAGGTAGGTATTATAAGGCCCTCTGCTGAAGACTGAGCTCTCCAGTGACAGTGCCAATGCTCCAATTTATATTAGTACTTCCTCATGTTTATTTCCTCTGAAGACATTCCATGCCATTTCATTCTTTTTGGAGTTGTAGCTTCTTCCTTTACAGAATCAAATCCCAACCCGTGGGGATGGACCAGAGAACAAAACTGAGTGAAACATCCCATGCTATCATTAGGACTGCCTCTCCCCTCAAGCAAGACAGAGAGCTCCTCCCTGAGGATGACTTTTTTATTAGCAGTCTTCTGCATCCTTCATGCAAATATATTCCTAGCAGTAATCCTTCAGATATTACCAGCAGGGAACTTAGTTAACACTCAAGGTAAGATTCCAAGTATGTATATATCCTGATTTTTTTCTTCTGCAGCCACGTTAACAGAGATAGGAGCTCTACACCTCTCTGCTCTCATGTTGATGCAAAGACCACAATAAAGCGGTTATTGCTAATGATGAGATTCACAATGGGAGCAGGAAGGGAGCAGGCCCACATGCTTGAAATTCACTATTTCTGGTATGTGCAATATTCCTCAGGGGTGCAGGGAGCAAAAGAAAAGTTGAGCATACCTGTTCTAATGAGCCTGTTCCTGAAACTTTAGAATCTCTTTAAGTGACTGTATCACTAGATATCATGGCTTGCTCTAAAAGTGGTACTGACAATAAATTCTTCAGAACAGAAAAAAGCTTGAGTATTGGGCAAAATTATAATCAAATACTAATAGTGAAATGGCAATTGATAACCATCTTCCTGGGAGTGTATTTTGACAGACGAACATAGAAAAAGAAAAACAAATTTATGTTTCGGTTCCTCTCCACTTTTTTCTTTCATATTTAAATAAATCATGACTTTCTACCCTGTATCCTGGTATAAATGCGTGTCAGAACTCTTTCTGCAAGAGCTGTTTTATTAGTTTCTTATTGTTGCTATAACAAATTACCATAAACTTTGTGGCTTGAAAAACACAAATTTATTATTTTAGAGTTCTGGAGGTCAGAAGTCTGAAATAGATCAGCAGGGTTCCATTTAGAGATTCTAGGAAAAAATCCGTTTCCTTGCTTTTTCCAGTTTCTAGAGGCTGCTTGCGTCCTTCGGCTCATGGCCCCACATCATTCCAACCTCTATTATCAGTCATCGCAACTCCTTCTATGACTCTGAGCCTCCAGCCTTCCTCTCCCTCTTATATGGACCCTTGTTATTATTTTGGGTCCAACTGGATAACCCAGGAAAACCTCCTGATTTTAAGGTCTCTGTCTTAATCACACCTGACATATCCACAGGTTCTGGAGATTAGGGTCTGTACAACTTTTATGAGGATGGGGACATTTTCTGCCTCGGACAGACCTAGAACTTACCTAAAGCTAGAATCAACCACGCATGGAATTTATGGGCTAATATAACTGGGAAATCCGAAAAAAAGGTGTATCTTGACCTGAAATTCAAAATATTTCCGATGCCTTCTTTTGGTTCTGTCTCCTACTTCATTGCTTTTAGAATCAGCCTCACATGGAAGGATGATAGTGGCAACAGCTATACACCTCATATCCTCTGATGTTCAAGTCCAATAAGAAAGGAGAATCTTCTTCCCAGGATTTCCAACAAAGTCTCATCATGTTCTATTGGCTCTGAATGCATCGTGTGCCCCTCTCTAAACCAGCTATCATGTCCAGTGAAAATTCTGTATTCTTTGTCTCCAGTTACCACATCTTTAAGAGGAGGATAATATTCAGGTTTGATTCCCCATGTGCAAGGAAGTCCAACATTAAATAGCAAATAAAAAAACTCCATGACAGGGTAAGAGAGAGACTGCTAAAGAAAGAAAACACATTTTTTTCATCCTTCTTGAACAAAGGACTCTGCATTTCCATTTTTCATTGGGCCACACAAATTATACAGTCAGCGCCGATAAATTTGTAAGATCTTATTTATTATTTGAGAGAGAGAGAGAGAGAGAGAGCAAGACATAGAGTGGGGAGGAAGAGCAGAGGGAGAGGGAGAGGCAGAGAATCTCAAGCAGATTCTGTCCTGAGCATGGATCCCTATGCAGGCCTGATCTGAGCTGAAATCAAGAGTCACTTAACTGACTGAACAACCCAGGCACCCCAGCCCTGACATTATTCACAAAGTTTTCATGAACACTAAATGAGTTAATAGAAATAAAACGCTGAGAATAGTGAATAGTGTTTGGCACTTAGTAAGCAAGCAGTAAATACTAGCTATATTATTATCATTATTATTATTAAATTTGTATTAATTATTATCATAAACCATCCAAGGCCATTTTAAAGCAAACATCTGATTGGAATTGTCTCAGACCTGAATTGTCATCATTAATTAGGCTGGCTTGTTTTCCTCCGGTCACTTTAAATAAAGGAACTCATTATAAATCTGAGAGAAGGGGTTTAGATTGCAAAAGGAATTTTATTTTTTCTTCAATATCCAACCGTCAGGCCAGCTGTTTTAGTTCAGGCTACCAATGGGAAGCTACTTAATGAAGTTGCTTATGGTTTAATGATTTGTGTGGCATAAATTATTTGTCTTAATGTTATTCCTGGGGCATTTTCCAATTGTTTCAGAGAATATGCAGTAAAAACAAAGCAAAACAAAACACAAGACAAAACAAAAAAAACTACAGTGTGGTTCCATATTCCCACAACACCTGGTGAGAAATAATCTGCTTCCTCAATTGCAGTTCCATCATTTATTTTATTTTGAATCCCTTCACAGCAAGACTCTTCTTATTTACTTATTGCATATATGCTAAAGATCCCAATAATTGCACATCCAGCACACAATTGATTTTACTCAGAATCCTCATTACACCTCTCAAAGTTCTGGTAATGAAAAAGTTAGAATGAGCTTTAATAAGCATTAGGAAGTTAAGCTTTCTCAGGGAAATAATTTAACCATTTATGGAAATATGTTCAAGTGAATGATGCAAAAATACAGTGTGATTCTCTAAAGAGCTTGAGGTTAGATAAGATGAGTGCATCACAAGGACATGGTGAAGTAAGCAATTAAGTTCTAGCATGACAAATAAAACTGGTTTGCTCTTTAGGACTTAAATACTAGTTTTCCTTATTGTATCTCTTGAGTTCTAGGATTTGTTATGCTTTAACCAAAATGTAAACTGGTCAGTTTTCTTTTCCATTCATTTTGTGGCATCTCATTGAATTGGTGACCAGAATAAAGTATTGTGGAATTTCATATGATACTGGTAATTATGCTATGTTTATTTTGAAGGGAATTTTTTCAATTACTGTATTGACTATATTACATGTTCTGAATGCTTTATTTTGCATATATTGTTAATTTAAAATTGCTCTTCAGGTTGTCCTCAAGTATGTTTTATTCCTAAGTTATGAGCTTTTTCCAGGCAAAAACAAATGTCTTGTTTTCATCTACCTACTGGGCTAATATAGCACTGAAGATTATAGGTTAAAAAGTATTTGATTGAAGGGCTCCTGGGTGACTCAGTGGGTTAAGCGGCTGCCTTTGGCTCAGTTCATGATCCCAGGTTCACAGGATGGAGTCCCATATTGGGCTCCCTGCTCAGGGGGGAAGTTAGCTTCTCCCTCTCCCTCTGCCCCTCTTTCCCCGTCCCTCCCCCCACCTCTTCCCCCTGTTCCTGCTCTCTCTCTCAAAAATAAACAAATAAAGTCTTTTTAAAAAAGTGTTTCATTGAAAACATAAATAAACTTTACATAATATTGGTCAAATATTTAATCATTCCTGAGTGAAGGGAACAGAATGAACCCTATTAGTACACGCCTGGCATATCCTATTGAATGAGAATTCATTACTTTCCTGTATGCTTCTATTTTTTTTTTAACTATACTAGTTTTCATATGTTTCAACAAGTAATGGGTTCTACCTTTCACAAAATAGAAGTATTAAAACTCTCCTCATTTTAGCCTTTAGAAAATGAATTACTAAGTACCAGTAATACTAAGATTTTATAAAGAAGCCTAAGATTCCTCAGGGAGGTGTTTCCTTAAGTTCCTTTTCTTTTATTTTCTTTCTTTTTTTTTTCTTTGAGTTTAAATGCATTTTATTTTTAGACAACCTACATGACTTTTTTTTCTTAAAAACAATGCCTCTACTCCAAATAAATCAAGGTCAAAACAATTGAAGAGCTCAAGAAGGCATCAGTCCTATTTGTCTAAGTCCTGGTGTTGTGTGGATGAAGAGCAGTACCCAGTTGTGACAACAGGTGATATAGCCAAGTTCGTTAACAATTTTGCATTTCTAAACCAACCTTAAAGAAAATCATATATGGAGTCACACTGTCCTCATGGTAGTCCAGCAAAGCAACCATGCCATCTGGATTCATATTTACACCCATAAAGAACTGGTAGTTTTTGAAATTAGCAAGGACGTGCCTGATCTGTTCTGCAACCCCCGTCATTACACTTTCTGGCTGTTTGCCTTTGATTGATTTCATGTCATCTTTGATGTACTTCTTGTAGGCTTCTTTTGTGAAGGTGGTCTTCTGAAAGTAATGGTTCACAATATATCTCAACACCAGTGATTACTGCGCTTTCCATACCTTTGGCCTCGGGGCCTTCAGTGGAGGCATTTCCACCAACGAGGGAGTCATCAATGTTACCCTCTGTCCTACTGACCATCTTGCCCTCCACCCCCAGCCCCAGCCTGTCTATGATCTCTCAGATCTTGTAAATGTTGGAGAACATCTCATCATGGCTGATGAGGTCCCAGTAGATGATCATGAGGGCGGCTGGAGAGAAACAACTGTTGTGCTAGCTTAGCAGGAGCCAGGAGCAAGCTCAGTGCAGCCAGAGTGGCACTGGGGGGCGGGGAGGGGAAAGGGCAGCTGGTGGAAAAACTTAAGTTTCTTTCTTTTAAACACTGTCAGTTGTCCAAAAATCCCTGTTTTCAAAGCAAAAGTATCTTTTTTGTTGTTTCTTTTGACAGCATTACAGAGCAGTTAAGGACACATGCTTTTTTTTGGAGCCAGGTGGTCCAAATTCAAATTCTGATTCTGATTATAAAAATTGTGAAAGGAGGACAAGTTATTTAATCTCTTTGTCAATCCCGTTCTCTGTCAAGGGCAAATAATCATAATAAAAGCATATATGTGTGTGTGCACACGTGTGCTTGTGTGTGTGTGTGTGTGTGTGTGTGTGTGTGTGCATGTTTCTATCCAAGGCTGGTAGGAAGAAGCTGAAATGTTTCCAATGGTGGTTGAAAAGGCCCTTGCGGAAGATCTTTTCCATCTTAATCACTGGCTTCCCCTGTCAATCTCCCTTTCTTCCTCATCCAGAATACTATGGGCAGAAGGAGATGTCCATGGGATTTTTATTCCTCTTGTCTTTGGACAGAAGAGAGATTTTCCACCTGTATGTTAAAACATTAAGGTAATGGGTTTTGTGGATTAAGCACTCTCTGTTAATGAGCAGATGACTTGCTGACGGGATCTCTTTGCTGAGACTAAATATGGCTATGACCTCAGGTCCTCTGGTAGGACCTGACTACCAAGGGTTTGCCCAGGACTGAAGGTTTTAGTGGGATTCTCAGTGAAGCTATGACAGTCCTCTACATTAGTTTTGCCTTCATTTTTCTTTTCTTGGTTTATCAGTATGAATTTGACAATATTTTTCTGCTAGCTATTGACTCATCTCATGGAAACCTCCTCCTTGTCAAATCTTAAGAAACCACATGAAATTTCTTTAGAATGGTAAAGCTTTTGATGATACTTTATGTAATTTGTCCACTTTCCTTTCATTCCTCTCTCACATGTGTGGAATATAAGTTATTCTCAATTATATTTTACATATCTGCATTCCATTCTTCTAGCCATGTGACAGTTCTTTTCGGAATACAAACATGAAAAATAATATATTTCCCTTTCCACTTCAAATTGGTTGTATCAATCAGGTTCTTACTAAAATGATTTCTGACAATCTTTTCTTCTACCTTCATTTAGCTTCTCACTGTACCTATTGATGAAGCCAAATATATTTTCATGGCTCTCTTCTTCAAACTCATTATGATTTGTATGAATTCTGTTTTCAGTTCCTTCCCTGTTCTACTTGGTTATTGTCCTTGAGACAGTATATGATTTCTAAACTTTTTTTTTTCCTTTTTTTTTAATTGCATGGGGCTTTCCTAGCTTAGCAATGATGATGATTTAGCTTATTTCCGCTACGTTAGACTATTTATTTTCATTCCTATCTCTTGTTCTTTCATCAATGGTAACTCCATTTCTGGCCTCCTTTCTCCCTTATTTTTGACTGTCTTTAAAGCATTGCCCCCCAACTTCTTAATAACCAGGGTTGAGGCAGGTATAATTTAAGTAAGTTTAGGTAGCTAGATTTGTTTTCCTTTTCAGTTGTACAAAGTGCTTTGGTTTATTTTCAATTATGAAAGACAGATGAGAAAAACTCAGAAAATATAAAAATACATGCAGAAAATATTAGATGGTATTCTATCTCTCAGAATAATAATCAATTGAATTTGAGATTACTACATAACTTTGAGACTGAAAAATAGTAAGCACTTAATTTTTGTTAATACTATTATTGCTAAATAGTAATGACAGAAGTGGGTTCTTAAACATTTTATAATATATTTTAAATATTTTTATGTGAACAAAAGATAACCTATTTTCATAATGTACCTTTTGCTAATAATGATCAGATAGTTTAATCACAAAGCTCATGGTTTTTATAGAAAGCCCTATATTATTATTTTACATGTTTAGTAGGTTTGGGTTTTTTCAGTAATAATAATGACTTTGCTTGATTATTCAAACTAATGTCTTAACTTCTTATGCTAGTGCCAATATTTGAAAGAACTCTGGCCAGAGAGATTAATTATTACTATTTCTAACTTTAATAATTTCTTCAAATTAGGGCAATAAGAATTGATCTTTTATGAAGCAATGTCCCTTCTATAGGAAAAAATCCTAACATCAAAGGATGATATTTTCAGGGTCCAGCTGCCAAAGTTCTTTCCTTATACCCTAGAAATAAACTTCTTTCTGTAAGAAGTCTGATAGTGAATATTTTCAGCTTTGTGGACCATACTGTCTTTATATCACAGCTACTCAACTCTGCTGTCGTAATTTGAAAACAGCCATAGACAATGCATAAACAATGGACTTAGTTGTGTTCTAATAAAACTTAATCTACAAAAGCAAGTGGTTGGCCAGATTTCTTCTTCTGCAAGCTATAGTTTACCAACCCAGAGAACATAGCACCATCATGATTTTGTTCAATTTTAGGTATTACTTATTGAGTACTTCTCATATACCAGATATTGTGTTAGGGTGCTTGAGTACATTATAAATTTGATTCTTCACAACAATTCTATTAATTAGGTATTCTTCTTTTATAATTAAGGAAACAGAAGCACCACAACTTAAGGTACATAGTATGTGGCAGGGCTGGCCTTCTAACACCCTCCTGACCCAAGTCTGTTTCATGCCAAAGCCTGGACCTTGTTCCTAAAGAATGCTTGAGTCCCTCATTACTAAGGTGCCTGCTCATTGATTTATTACCACTTCCAAGGGGATCTGTATGCTTAAACAATTTAACATTTAAAATAAAGGACTGATGTTCTCAGTAACATATAATTTTAGCAATAAATTTTACTCTGTGAAAGTGTAGGATTTCTTTCTTGCTTCCTTAGAACTGTACTATGGAGGCTGAGACCTAAACTGATAGTCTATTCTATTCACATCTATAAAGTATCTCAGAATTATGAGAATATTAAATGAATTTCCTTTCCTCCCCTTTCCCCTTTTCACTTTCCCCTTTCCTTTCCTTTTTTATTATTTTCTGGGTTTTCCACACATCAAACTTAATTTATTCTCAAAAAAGCTAGAATGAAAAGAATTTGTACCATACCTGGATCCAATGAAAAAATATGGTATTCATAGCTTAAAGAAAACTAAATTTAGTTTACATGAATTTAGTTTTGGAAATTATTGATCTTCTTGAGGTAATGAAGGAAGTGGAAAAAATACAGAGTTTTGATGTCTGGTTCCATCACATACAAGCCACATGGACAAGAGTGACTTGCTTAGCATGAATGACAAGGATGACTTAACTCACTGGAATCTCAATACCTTTAGGTATAAAACAAGGTTAATAACTACTTTATAGGATTTTGAGGAGGATGAAATGTAAAAAGTGCTATGTTAGAGATACTATGCAAATATTTACGTATCCCAGATGTCTCTAAATCTTCCAGCTTGCTGGAATCACCCGACTTATAAAATTTATCCAAAATGGCCCAAAACCTGTCTCACATTAAGAAGGGCCACTCACTTCTATCTTAGTATTGCTAGGCTTTATTGTTGCTGCTGTTGTTTTGATAAGGCTTATGTCGCTCTAAGTTACTGTTTGTACTCTATTATTTCCTGTTTGTGCTTTTTTATTGTACTAGTATTGACCATCCCATGCCTCTAGCTGCTGTTTCCTTTTCTTTGCTTCATATCACTAGATGGAAACAGAGCCTGAGCTGTGTGCATTAACTGTGCTGAAGACACAAGGACCCCGGTGCATGTCTCACTCTATTTTCATCTCTCACCTGCTCATTTTTAAACTCCTCCAATTCCATTCCTGATATTTTTCTAGGCAGAACAATTCAACTCACTCTTACTGTCTCCTTCCACACATGCCCAGTGCTGACCTCACTTTCTGCATCCAAAACAGTTCATTCTTTCTCATCTATGAGATAACCTTTCCAAGATAGGAATTTCCATCTCCTAGTAGGCAAAAGTGACTGCAGTCAAAAACTGAGTTTTCCCCTGTCTGTGATTTTATATTAATGTAGCTTTAGGAGGCCAACATTTATTTTCTCTCTTTCTTTCTTTTTCTCTTTCTTTCTTTCTTTCTTTCTTTCTTTCTTTCTTTCTTTCTTTCTTTTTCTCTTTCCTTTTCTTTTCTTTTCTTTTCTTTCTTCTGTAGCTTGTGTTTAGCAACAATTGAGGCTCAACAGGCCTACCATAAAATATCTACTAGACAGAACTTATACTAACTTGTCCTTTCAAATAGACTATGCATTCTATTTAAAAAAAAAACTTTTTTTCTTATTGAAGTGTAACACACACAAAGAATAGTACACAAAACAAAAAATAGAGAGTTAATTGAATATCTTTTAAGTATGAATACCCTTGTAAACATCACCTAAGTCAAGAAATAAACACTGGCATCAATCCAGAACCTCACCCATAACCTTTCTCTATCATACCACATTACACCTACCCTAAAGATAACCACTATCCAAATTTCCAACACTACAGATTTTTCTATTTTGAAATTTTCTGTAACTGGAACCATACAGTAGGGATTCTTTTGTGACTGATTCATTTTCCTTATCTTTATGTTTGTGAGATTCATCCATATTGTTGTACGTAGCTCTAATTCATGAGTTTTGTTATATATATATATATATATATATAATTTTATTGCATGAACACACCTCTATTTTTCTTTTGTCTCTGGACCTATATTTAAATTGTTTCCATATTTTAGCTATTATGGATAATGCTGCTCTGAACAGGACATCTGTCGTTCCTAAATAGCTGAGAGTGGATATTCTCAGGCTTACGTCATATGGTTGTGCAACTGTAGTAAATACTGACACACTTTTTTCTTGGTCACTTACCCAAAGTTTTCTCCTCTCTAAAGACCTAAGCTTTGGTGTTCCGCCTTTATGATTTTGCCTTTATAGCTCTCATGTTCAATTACCAGCCTCCAATTCTGTCTTCTGTTAAGAATTGACAGCTTTCATGACACAGCTGAGTTGGAGTAACATTACATTAAATTGTAATATCCAAAGCTAAATGAGTACATTTAGCTTATTTGGAAAACTCTGTCACTTTACTTTCTAAAATTTTCCTCATTGGAAATGGAGAACCATTGCCCTCTTCCATGAATTTGAAATTTCCATCTTGAGTTAAGATGGTGGAGGAGTAGGGGTCGCCTTTTTCAGCTGGTCTCCTGAGTCGAGCTGGATATCCTGAAAACCCACGGAATCAGCCTGAGACGCAGGAAGATACATCTGGATCCCTACAAATGAACATCTCCAGTGCTGAGTATTGAAGTATGAAGCGGGGAGCTATGAATCTGCGCACAGATATCGGAAGATAAACGGAAGGGGAAGGGAGCCACCACGCTGGGGAGCCAGGAAGCAGTCACCACCTGTACTGGGGATCGGGCCGGACTTGTGGATGGGCACCTGCTAGAGAGAAGACCGAGACCATGAGAGAGCAGACTGAGACCATGAGCCTGGGAACATGCATGCGACCAGACTGACAACCAGAGCTCCGGAGTGTGCGCGAACCACGTTGAAACAGAGAGCTTGGGAGCACGCACGGGAACCAGGGGAGGCTGGCAGTGTTAGAAACACAAAGGACAGAGACGACTGGGCCCTGGAAGTGAGGGCTGGGACACTGGCTGTCAGGTGCACAACCCGGGACACTGCAGGGTTTTTAGCAGCACCAACATAAACAGAGTTAAAGAGGCCAAGAGAGCTCACTGGAGAGCAGACTGTGATCTCTCTGTTCTGAGACAGAGGCTAGGATTTGGCTACTGCTGCTCTGACTACTCTCAGAAGAGCCAAGAAAACCACCAGGGAAAGCCGCCAGGGAACAAAAGCCCGGAAATACCAGCTCACATTGTGCCAATCCCCTTCCCCCCTTGCAGGGGACAGGGAGACTCTACCCAAACAGGGTTGCCAGAGTATCGGTGTGGCACTCCCCTTCCCGAGAAGGCAGGCTGAAAAATCAAGAGGCCCACATCCCTGAGGTCCGTATAAAACAAGTGCACACTGCCTGGGTCCTAGTCAATAATTTGGGCTCTGAGCAACCCTGTAACCTCTCCTCATCAGAATGACAAGAAGGAGAAATCCCTCCCCCTCCAGCAAAGAAAAGATAATGAGTATGTGGCTTCTGCCACAGAACTGATGGATATGGATATAACCAAATTATCAGAAATGGAGTTCAGAGTAACAATGGTCAAGATGATGTGTAGGCTGAAAAAAAAAATTAACAAAAATATTAATGAGAATATAGAATCTCTAAGGGTGGAAATGAGAGCGAATCTGGCAGAAATTAAAAATGCTAAGAATCAAATGCAGTCAAAACTAGATGCTCTGATGGCCAGGGTAAATGAGGTAGAAGAACAAATTAGTGAATTGGAGGACGGGATGGTAGAAGAGAAAGTTAGAACAGAAACTTGGCTCAAAAAAATCCAATCTCAGGAATGTAGATTATGGGAGATTACTGACTCAATGAAACGTTCCAATGTCAGAATCCTCAGCATCCCTGAGGGGGTGCAGAAAGAGAGAGGTCTAAAAGATATATTTGAACAAATTGTAGCTGAAAATTTCCCTAATCTAGCAAATGAAACAAGCATTCGTGTCCAAGAGGCAGAGAGGACCCCTCCCAAAGTCAACCATGACAAACCTACACCACGTCACATCTTAGTGCAATTCACAAATATTAGATCCAAGAATACAGTATTGAAAGCAGGCAGGGTGAAGAAATTTCTCAGGTACAGAGGAAAAAATATCAGAATTACATCAGACATGTCTACACAGAACTGGAATGAGAGGAAGGGTTGGCAGGGTATTTTTAAAGCTCTATTCGAGAAAAACATGCAGCCAAGGATCCTTTATCCAGCAAGGCTGTCATTCAGAATTGATGGAGAGATAAGGACCTTTCAGGATCACCAGACACTGACCCAATTTGTAACCACAAAACTAGCCCTACAGAAGATACTAAGGGGGGTTTTATAAAAGTAAAAAGGCCCAAGAGTGATATAGAACAGAAATTTACAATCTATAGAAACAAAGACTTCACAGGCAACACGGCATCATTAAAATCATATCTCTCAATAATCACCATCAATGTGAATGGCCTAAATGCTCCCATAAAACGTCACAGGGTTGCAGATTGGATAAAAAGACATGACCCACCCATTTGCTGTCTACAAGAGACTCATTGTGAAACTAAAGATACGTCCAGACTGAAAGTGAAGGGATTGAAAATCATTTTTCATGCCAATGGACCTCAAAAGAAAGCTGGGGTAGCAATTCTCATATCAGACTGATTAGATTTTAAACTAAAGACTGTAGTTAGAGATACAGAAGGACATTATATTAGTCTTAGAGGATGTATCCAACAAGTGGATATGACAATTATAAATATCTACACCCCCAACAGGGGAGCAGCAAGATACACAAGCCAACTCTTAACCAGAATAAAGAGACATATAGATAAAAATATGTTAATAGTAGGGGACCTCAACACTCCACTATCAGCAATAGACAGATCACCTAAGCAGAAAATCAATGAAGAAACAGAGCTCTGAATGACATACTAGACCAGATGGACCTCATAGATATATATAGAACACTACACCCCAGAACAAGAGAATACTCATTCTTTTCAAATGCACATGGAACCTTCTCCAGAATAGATCATGTACTGGGTCACAAAACAGGTCTCAACTGATACCAAAAGACTGAGATTATTCCCTGCATATTCTCAGACCACAATGTTTTGAAACTGGAACTCAATCACAAGGAAAAATTTGGAAGAAACTCAAACACTTGGAAACTAAGAACCATCCTGCTCGAGAATGATTGGATAAACCAGGAAATTAAAAATCAATTTAAACAATTTATGGAGACCAATGAGAATGAAAACACAATGGTCCAAAACCTATGGGACACTGCAAAGGCAGTCCTAAGGGGAAAATACATAGCCATCCAAGCCTCACTCAAAAGAATAGAAAAATCTAAAATGCAGTTTTTATATTCTCACCTCAAGAAGCTGGAGCTGGAACAGAAGAACAGGCCTAACCATGCACGAGAAAGCAGTTGATCAAGATTAGAGCAGAAATCAATGAATTAGAAACCAGGAGCACAGTAGAGCAGATTAACAGAACTAGAAGCTGGTTCTTTGAAAGAATAAATAAGATCGATAAGCCACTGGCCAGACTTAGTCAAAAGAATAGAGAAAGGACCCAAATTAATAAAATTATGAATGAAGGGGAGAGGTCACAACCAATACCAATGAAATAGGAAGGATCATTAGAAACTTTTATCAACAGCTTTATGCTAATAAATTAAACAACCTGGAAGAAATGGATGCCTTCCTGGAAACCTATAAACTACCAAGACTGAAACAGGAAGAAATTCATTATTTAAACAGACTGATTAATTATGAAGAGACTAAAGCAGTGATCAAAAACTTCCCCAAAAACAAGAGTCCAGGGCCTGACGGATTCCCCGGGGAATACTACCAAACATTCAAAGAAGAAATAATACCTATTCTCCTGAAGCTGTTTCAAAAAATAGAAACAGAAGGAAAACTACCGAACTCATTCTATGAGGCCAGTATTACCTTGATCCCAAACCAGGCAAAGACCCCGTCAAAAACGAGAATTACAGACCGATTTCCCTGATGAATATGGATGCCAAAAATTCTCAACAAGATCCTAGCTAATAGGATCCAACAGTACATTAAAAGGATTATCCATCATGAACAAGTGGGATTCATCCCTGGGATGCAAGGGTGGTTCAACATTCAGAAATCGGTCAGCGTGATAGATCATATCAACAAGAAAAGAGTCAAGAACGATATGATCCTCTCAACTGATGCAAAAAAAGCATTTGACAAAATACAGCATCCTTTCCTGATTAAAACCCTTCAGAGTGTAGGGATAGAAGGTACATTCCTCAATTTCATAAAAACCATCTATGAAAAGCCTACAGCAAATATCATTCCCAATGGGGGAAAAGCTGGAAGCCTTTCCCTTAAGATCAGGAACACAACAAGGATGCCCACTCTGCCATTATTATTCAACATAGTACTAGAAGTCCTTGCAACAGCAATCAGACAACAAAAAGGGATAAAAGGTATCCAAATCGGCAAAGAAGAAGTCAAACTGTCTCTCTTCGCAGATGACATGATACTCTGTATGGAAAATCCAAAAGAATCCACCCCCAAACTACTAGAAGTTATAAAGCAATTCACTAATGTGGCGGGATACAAAATCAATGCTCAGAAATCAGTTGCATTTTTATACACAAACAATGAGACTGAGAAAGAGAAATTAGGGAATCCATTCCATTTACAATAGCACCAAAAATCATACGTTATCTCAGAATTAACTTAACCAGAGACGTAAATTATCTATATTCTATAAATCACTCTTGAAAGACATTGAAGAAGACACAAACAGATGGAAAAATATTCCATGCTCATGGATCAGGAAAATTAACATAGTTAAATTGTCTACGCTACCCAGAGCAATCTACACTTTCAATGTCGATCAAAACACCAATGACATTTTTCAAAGAACTGAACAAACAGCCCTTAAATTTGTGTGGAACCAGAAAAGGCCCTGTATCACCAAGGAATTGTTGAAAAGGAAAAACAAAGCTGGGGGCATCACGTTGCCGGATTTCAAGCTGTACTACAAAGCTGTGATCACCAAGACAGCATGGTACTGGCACAAAAACAGACACATAGACCAATGGAACAGAACAGAGAACCCAGAAATGGACCCTCAGCTCCTTGGGCAAGTAATCTTTGACAAAGCAGGAAAAAACATCCAGTGGAAAAAAGACAGTCTCTTCAATAAATGGTGCTGGGAAAATTGGACAGCTACATGCAAAAGAATGAAACTTAACCACTCTCTCACGCCATACACAAAGATAAACTCCAAATGGTTGAAAGACCTCGATGTGAGACAGGAATCCATCAAAATCCTAGAGGAGAAAATAGGCAGAACCTCTCTGACATTGGCCACAGCAACGTTTTTCATGACACATCTCCAAAGGCAAGAGAAACAAAAGAAAAAATGAACTTGTGGGACTTCATCAAGATAAAAAGCTTCTGCACAGCCAAGGAAACAGTCAAAAAAACTAAGAGGCAGCCCACGGAATGGGAGAAGATATTTGCAAATGACAGTACGGATAAAAGACTGATATCCAAGATCTACAAAGAACTGCTCAAACTCAATATACAACAAATAAACAAAAAATGGTCAGAAGATATGAACACAGACTTTTCCAATGAAGGCATACAAATGGCTAACAGACGCACGAAAAAAATGTTCAAAATCATCAGCCATCAGGGAAATTCAAATCAAAACCACATTGAGATACTACCTTACACCAGTTAGAATGGCAAAAATGGACAAGGCATGAAACAACAAATGTTGGAGAGGATGTGGAGAAAGGGGATCGCTCCTACATTGTTGGTGGGAATGCAAGTTGGTACAGCCACTCTAGAAAACAATGTGGAGGTCCCTTAAAAAGTTAAAAATTGAGCTACCCTACGATCCAGCATTGCACTACGGGGTATTTACCCCAAAGATACAGACATAGTGAAGAGAAGGGCCATATGCCCCCCAATGTTCATAGCAGCATTGCCCACAATAGATAAATCATGGAAGGAGCCGAGATGCCTTTCAACAGATGACTGGATTAAGAAGATGTGGTCTATATATACAATGGAATATTACTCAGCCATCAAAAAGAACGATTTCTCAACATTTGCTGCAACATGGACATGACTGGAGAAGATAATGCTAAGTGAAATAAGTCAAGCAGAGAAAGACAATTATCATATGGTTTCACTCATTTATGGAACATAAGAAGTAGGAAGATTGGTAGGAGAAGAAAAGGAAGAAGAAAGGGGGGGTAAACAGAAGGGGGAATGAACCATGAGAGACTATGGACTCTGGGAAACAAACTGAGGGCTTCAGAGGGGAGGGGTGGGGGAATGGGATAGGCTGGTGATGGGTATTAAGGAGGGCATGTATTGCATGGTGCACTGGGTGGTATACGCAAGTGATTAATCATGGAACTTTACATCAAAAACTAGGGATGTACTGTATGGTGACTAACATAATATAATGAAATTTCCATCTTACTGTATATCCTCAGTTAAAGAAAACATACAAAATGGCACTCAGGCCTTGAACTACATCTTGCTTTCCTGCAGCTAGTAGGGTAAAATCCATCCCCTGCATGGTGCATGCAATTGTGAATAAGGTGGTTATGGAGAAGGCAACACACTGCTGTAGTCATAACCAAGGCCCTTGATTTAGGAAATCTATATTAGAGGGGCCACAGGGAGTCAATTGTCATCTATCTGCCTCATACAGATTTTAATTATACCACTAACTTTGGCAGAAAGATGTCATCTAACCCTCTGCTAAGACACATTCTTTGTAAAATTAAAATTGTTCTCTTAGGAGGAGATATATGCAGAGTGAAATGCAAACATAAACACAAGCCCTATTTACCTTAAAGCAACTACTGAAACAGGATGAGTCTAGAAGATCTATATTGATATCTATTCCTATATCTATATATCACGTAATTTTTAGAATAGCCAAAAAAATTACCATGACTTTCATCAAGAGTAGTAGAAAAATAAAATCCCAGCTATTTCAAAAAATCAAATAGAAAAAAAGCAAATCATTGTAGATTTTGCTATATTAAAATTACCTTCCCTATCATCTGCTTAACTTCCTCTTGGAACTTTTATAAAACTTAAATTTTAGCATGGCGATTTTTTCAAAAGACTATTTCAAAAGTTAAAAAATGTTTATATGGGATGGGGAAAGTGTTAGTGTATACAGTTCAGGCACAGTAAAACCCATTGTTTAAGGTCAAATTCAAGGAACGACGTGAAGGAAGTAGGGGAAATAGCTACCAGGCTATCTGTGAGTAGGGAACTCCAGGCAGAAGGAATAGCAAATGGAAAGAGCTATAAGGAAAATCATGTTTAGTGTACCCCAGAAACTGCAAGTAGGACAGTGTGGCTAGGGCAGAGAGAACAAGAAAGTGTACAGTAGGATATGACATCAAGAGATTGAGTGGGGGGTGGGGGGAGTGGGGGGGGGCACCTGGGTGGCACAGTCAGTTTAAGCATCTGCATTTGGCTCCGGTCATGATCTCAGGATCCCAGGATCAAGCCCCTCTCAGGTTCCCTGCTTGGTGGGGAGTCTGCTTCTCCCTCTGCCTCCCCCCACCCACACTCATGCTCATGCTCTGTCTCTCTCTCTCTCTCTCTCTCTCTCTCTCAGCTAAATAAATAAAGTCTCAAAAAAAAAAAAAAGAGAGAGGTTCAGTGAGGCTATCACACCTTTAGATTGTGTTCTGAAGTCACTGGGAGACTTAGAACACAGCAATGTATAATCAAACTGATGTTTAAGAAGATCACTCTAGCTGTGTATGAAGAATGGATTCAAAGGGGCAAGTAGAGAATGGGGGGATGGTGGCAAGAGGAAGTCTTTCTGATAGTTCAGACAACACGTAATGGTGGCTTTGACTAGACTGGTATAATTTAAAGTAGAGCCCAATGAATGAGGAAGTAAAGGAACAGAGATGCTATTTGCAGATGGAGCAGGAAATATCATCTTTATGGTTGATAAATATAGCTTGGCAGGCACATTGCATAGTGAGAGCCAAACATGTAGGCCTCCTAACTCCCTACACACTGGTCTAGGAAATGGAACAGTCTCTCAGAATCTTGGTGGAAAATCACTTACTTGATCTCTGCCTCTCAGGGTCAGGGATAGGGAGGAGAAGTTTTGAATCACTTCATGTAGTAGAAGCAGTTAGTTATCTCCCCCAAACCATTTTCTCCTTTATTCTGGATGTGTGATGGTGCAGCAAGAAACATTATTTCCCAGCCATCATTCTTACCAATGTAATGTGAGGAAGAGTGATATGTTCACTTTTATATTATTTGATTAAAAGGTAATCCTGTGGCATGAATATCCCCCATTTTCCTCCCTGCCAGCCAGAAACAGCAATGGCTGGAGCATCTGGTAAGCCACATGTTGCCAGATGCTACCTTAAATGAATACTCTCATAAGTACTCTCTCATGAAAGAAAGAGTTTTAATATCTTTAAGTCACTATCTTACTGTTGGATCTTCTTGTTACAGAAGCCTAACCTTATCCTTACTAATACAACTCTTTAGGCAAAGAACCCTGGTAAGCTTAGGACAGAGGGAATGTGGAAAGGTAAGCCATAATGTCAACAACTATGGTCTTGCAGAAAGAAATATCCATATTTTCTTCCTTTCTATATCATGTATATGTTTATATATTTTAGCTAATAATCCTATTTACTCTCATCTGTCAAGCTATTTCATATAGTGTGTGTTGGTGTCATTAACTTTATTTATTTATTTATTTAAGATTTTATTTATTTATGTGACAGAGAGACAGCCAGCGAGAGAGGGAACACAGCAGGTGAGTGAGAGAGGAAGAAGCAGGCTCCCAGCAGAGGAGCCCGATGTGGGACTCGATCCCGGAACGCCGGGATCACGCCCTGAGCCGAAGGCAGACGCTTTTAACAACTGCGCTACCCAGGCGCCCCTGGTGTCATTAACTTTAAAACGTACAAAGTGGAACACAAAGTTAGGATGAGAGGGTATGGGAGGAGAAATGGCTATCATGCAGAGATTCAGATTCAGAGTTGTATACAATAGTTGATATTGGAGTTTTTCTACTTTGATGAAGAGAATTATTTATTTTCTTTTTTTATAAAAAGTAGGTGAATTATACTAGAAATAATCAATTTGTGCTTTTGTAGTTGATGCTATTAGGACTTTTTAAAGGATGGGTAACAGTGTATGCTGTTATTAGGTCTACAGAGGAAGAATCTTTAATAGAGTTTCTGGTCATATTTTCTGGATATTATGTATTTTGAACATCCTTGCTATAGACAGAAAACATATAATCTTTTGTGTTCAAATTCTTACACTAAAATCCAGAAAACCTAAAATCTTTGTTTCTTGGAATTGCCTCTTTCAGATACAATCTTGAGAGCTAACCTCCACTTCTGTCTATCAGATAGATATACCTGTGCAAGACTATAATTTAGAAATGAGGAACTCTAAGGAGATTTTTTTTTTTTTTTTGGCCAAAGGCAGATATTTTGATTTTGTTAATAGCAATGATTTCCTACATTCTAGAGTTCCAGTATATAAGCAATTTCAATGCAACAGTAACATGGTTTATTCTAATGCTTGGTGAAACAAGTAAAAGAATCACATATTTTTATCAGAACAGTTTGGAAGTATAATTTTGGGGGGCATCAATACTATGAGCATAGAAACCAACATAAATCTCTGTCTCTGGTTAAACAGTTTTGAGGCCAGATACACTTCCCTGCCCCTGTGATAAGCAATATGGGATCAATTATTCCTTTCTGTCCCTTTGTTAACCAGTACTGAGAACTAGCAAACATAACCTAGCTTCTTGCTCTAAGAAATATTAGCTGATGAAACCAACTAAAACAGCATACTCAGCCAGACTAACAGGTTACTTCTCAAGAATAACTTTAAGACTTTTTGCCTCACTCCACCTATCAATCCAAAGCTGTTTATCATAAGGCATGCCCAATCCAAAGCAATTCTACTCACTGAGACACCTGCATTAAAATCATTCAGCCCAGACAATAAAAACCCTAGGAATATCTACCCATGACTTCCCCCTTCTGAGATACTACTAAGAATTTTTTGAGGTTGTCTTCTCCCTACTTCTGCAGGTCTAATGAGTTTAGTCTTTCATGATCAACAGGTTTTTCTGATAGTCTTTTGGGAGGTGATAACTGAAAAGTAAAAGCCTAGTTAGCTTGGTTCTCTAGTTCTTCAAACATTATGTCAACCTTGCAAACATCTTAACTACTTTTCTGCTTTATCAGTCAGCTTCTGTTTACTAACTTGAAACCAAGACCCCTGTCTGTTAACACTCACAAAGTAATTCCTTTCAAATCTCATTAAATCCCATACAATGCGTGGCTGAACAAAGCAGGCCTCCATTGTACACTTCAAAGTTAGGGTATCCTATTTAAAGTGGAATCTTTGTGGTAGTGGGCTTTTTAAATTAGCAGTTATGCTAGGGAGAGAATTGATGAGAAAACTTCAAGTTACCTAAATAGAAAAAAAAAAATCAAAACAAAACAAACAAGCAAACAACAAAACCAAAAGAAAACACTCAGGACAGCAGTCCATTTCCACTACCTATAGTGTCCCTTTTTCTACTTCCCCCACCTACTTCATGAACTGAAATTTTAAACTGATGTAGCTCCCAACCATATTTCAATCCTAACTGTGGACAAAGGGGGGGCCGTGAGTAGGAGGCAGTCATTAGGGAGCAAATATAAATCCTACGAAGAACTTAACTAATGCTTATATATTGAATGCCTGCCTGTAGTGCTTATCTTCAGTTGTCAATTGGTCAACTGGGTTAAACTGGTTAAACTTGGTTTAGCTGGTTGAAAAGGAAAGCATCTGAGATATTTGATGGGAAGGAGACAGCAGTTTGGTAGCTGACATCAGTTTGCCTCTCCTAATAAGAACAAAGAAAGAATCTATAAAGAGTCCTGAGGCTGCTTTTCTTATAACTCTCACAAAGTTTGACAAAACCTGTATGAACACCCACTTTAAGGATGTAAGAGTGATTGAATGAAGACAACCCTCCATAAATGTGAAAAGATCTTGTTGCTTGAAAGATAACGACTAGATTAAAAAATTAGACCGGCTGGGGTGCTCTTTTATCAATTTAACTTGAAGCTTGGGAAACACTTTCATCAGATGTACAACTAGTTCTTTCCTCAGCTCAGGAATGTTTTGCTCTATTTTATCTTTGTTATTTATTAGTTCTGGTCTCTTCTTTAGGATCATTTATCACTTAATATGTTGACTCTTGGGTCTCTGTCTTTCATTATTATGATTTGCTCTTTCATGGTTTTCATCTCTATTTCCTGGGGAGAACTCTTCGATAGATCCTCAATCAATCTCTTTTGTGACAACAATTATACTCTTTGCTGATCAAAACACTAATTTTAATTCTTTGAACGTCCTTTGACTTATCCTGTAATCCTTGCCTTATTTATCTCTATTTTATTTACTTTTCATAGTTGTCCTATTGTATTAGCACCCCAGATTCCCAAGGGGCATAAGTTTTGGGGGAGACAGAGCCACTGATCATCCCAGTAAAGGAAATCATATCCTGTTTCTTCTCTGAGATTGGAGAAGCCCTCTTACTAGAGGTTGTGGTTAATCTGTGACTGTTAGTTCATATCCTCTGGGAAGCAGACCCCAGGATGAGATTAGACATGTAAGATATTAGTTAGGGGAAATATCTCTGAAGGAGAAATGGAATAATGCTAAAGAAGATGGGGAAAACCTTTAAACCACAATCTCAATGCAGGTCTCACCCCACTAATCAAGAGACAGAAGGAAGAAGGCTTGGGTAGCAAGAGTCTCAAATTGTACCATAGTTCTATGTACGTTTGGGCCAGACCAATTAGGAGTCTTCAAGCCAGAATTGTCTGCCAGTAGAGGGGTCCCATGTGTCACAAAACTAGACCTGCACTGGTATTCGGCAGCTTTTCATCACTGGCTAGGAATAGTTGACGACCATGAATGCAATGTGGGATTCAGAGAAGCAGCTGCTAGGACCTTCAATTATGCTCCCATACAGGAGAGCTAACCATCTTATTTCCATAGCTGCCACAGAGTTTAAGGAGCTTTTTTGTGCTGTACCAGAGACAATATGTCACCTTCCTGCTGGTTTTCTGCCTCTTATAGTTATCAAGTAAAGCTAGGCAGCATTGTTCTTTTCAAGGGCCGCTTATTCTTTCCAGCAAAATAGAAGTCCAAGGAGGATAGACCGGTGATGGGTAGTAAGGAGGGCACGTATTGCATGGTGCACTGGGTGTTATACGCAACTAATGAAGCATCGGACTTTACATCGGAATCCGGGGATGTACTGTATGGTGACTAACACGATATAATAAAAAAATCATTAAAAAAAAAAAAAAAAAGAAGTCCAAGGAGGGCTCTATCAATGACTTGGGGCTGTTTTGTCTCCTTACTACCATATTACTGCTTCTTTCAGTGACAATCTATCATGGTCTCCAAGAAGGAAGATTAGAAGAGTAGGGCTGAGAGCTTCTAATATCAATTCAAGACAACCTGGGTCCCAACAATGCTACCATGTATCAGCTACTGTGACCTTTGTCAAGTTATTCTACCTCTCTCATCTTCATGATCCTTGTTTCTAAAATGGCCCACAAGGACTATTACAGTTGTGAGGATTAAATGAAATTATGACTACATTAGCACATTGCACAGGGTAAGCATTTAATAAATGCTACCTATTATTACCTCCTAATGGTGCTATTCTTCTCAGGATGAGGGGTTCCAAACTGGGCTTTGGTTCCTTCCTTTCATATTTTCACTTGTACTGTATCTATTACCAGTTTGACCTTCTAGAAGAAGTCACCTAATGTCATTTATATTAAGCAACAAACAGGCGACTCGGACCTAGGAGTGTCAGATAACAAAGTCCATACTCAAAGAATATTCTCTTTACCATCCCTATATTTTTTATGTGTGGAGAGTATTTTTTTTTCTTTTTCACAGACTTCTGCAGTGCATGCACCTTTTTCCTACTCTACCCCATCAACTTTACAGTCTGTTGGTCATGTTGACAAACTGGAGTGAGGATACTTATATTTCTGACCTCATCTTATCTGTAAATGTTCAAAGTCCTTTAGAATATCTAAATCCCAAATAACCATTTATAGGTTCCCATACTCCATTTGGAAGCATCTTCTTGAAATTCATTCAAGATCCTGAGCAATATAGCCATTTTTAACTCTAAGTTTGCAATATTCCACAGCACTAGTTTGCTAAGATATCTAGGACTGTACAGGTCTAACGTGAATAACATCCTAAATGACCAAATCCTGATGTGACAGAATACATAAACCAATATTTCTCAAGGAGGTGCTGCTGACATTTTGGACAGTACAATTCATTTTGTGCGACTATATAATATTGCAAAATAGTTAACATCCTTGACTCTTATTCACTAAAGGTGAGTGGTCCCCTTCTACCCACCTCCCAAGTTACTATCTCCATTAGAAAAAGCCCCCTTATGTGGCTGAGCTCTGATTCATGGTTAGTAGCACGGGATAGGTTAAGCAATCTTTAAGTTAAGGGAAGATCTTGAAGGGTGTCAATAGTTTTATATAACTTATATAAAGTTTAACTTATATAACTGATGGGAGCAGACCCAGTTATTTCCTGGGATAGCAGATAAATTTTGAAGGTTATTTGATGGAAGGGGATAAAAAGAAATCAGTATTGTCAAATATTAGGGGTCCAATTTGTTGATAAGACTCATCAATGGCTCTCTGCCAAGGAGGCATTAGGTGACATCTGGGCAGAAGGGGGGAATTGAAGGGCAAGTCTGTAAGCAAAAATTTTATGTTATATTATTTTAGTAGTATATGAACTATGATATGGGTTTGTTAAACTTCCCGTAATGGCATTTAGTTCCTCTCTAGTTAAGAAATAAGTTTCAGTTGATCGCAGTGGGTTCTGGAACCACTTTTTTTGTCAAAAGAATTTTTTTTTAATTCCCTGAACTACAGGTATTGTTTAAAAGAAAAGGATCTATAATAAATGTTTGAAGTTTAGTTAGGAGATTCATGCATTTTAAATTCCTCATTGCTCACTCTATTTGTCTGAGTGCCTCTGTTGGGAAACTGTCTGTGGAGAAAAGGAAAGGAAAAATTCCTTTATTAAAACTGAAAAACATTCATGTTTATCATTCATGTTTACTTGGAGACCAAGTATGAAAAGTTTTAATGTTGAAGAACTTTCTACCAAGTTTTTATGAGCAAGTGAAACAGGGATATGAAATTGAGTTGTAACCTTAACTATAAAGTTGACTGTTGCAAATGCTATTATACTGGGATTCTGTTCTATCAGTAGTTTTATTTCCACATTCTATGCTGTATATTAAAACCTACCTTTTCTCATTGTGCTTATCTCTTAATGGTAAATACTTTCGGAATATCCTAGCTGTTAATAGCAAAAGTTTATAGAAAATCTCCCTCTCCCAGGATGGTGTGGTAAAATTGGTTTCATCACTAAGTATGCTCATTTGAAAAATATTGGCATGCTTGATGATGGTGGTAGTAGGTAGGTATCAGCTTCAAATCTCCCTTCTTAGTTCCTTGGCAGAATTTCAATTGTATAAGCTTCTTATTTGAGAAATGTTTCACTTCCTGGCAAATATAAATTGTCATTGAATGTTATTCCATTGATGAAGGCCACCTGGAAATCATGCTCATTCATGCTTAGTTTGGTTGAATAGCTGCATTGCTGCTGTTGCCGTTTAGAGAGGAAGGGACTGGTACTCTGAGACTGTTCTTTAAAAACCCGGACTAAAGATATGACTGTGTTTTGCTCTTTTCTTTAATTCCTCTCTTCTCTTTGATTTTATTCAAATGTAGATGTTTTTGGCTTTCTGGATATTATGGTAATTTTCATTGTATTATCAGAATCCTGGGTTTAAACTAAATGGTATAAACAATATGCAGAACAACTTTTGTCTGAAATATCAGTTTCTACTGAGAAAGATTATGACTTTTTTTAAAGATTTTATTTATTTGTCAGAGAGAGAGAGCACATGCACAAGCAGGGGGAGCATCAGGCAGAAGGAGAAGCAGGCTCCCCACTGAGCAAGAAGCCCAATGTGGGACATGATCCAAGGATCCTGGGATCATGACCTGAGCCCAAGGCCGACACTTAATTGACTGAGCCACCCAGGCATTCCAGATTATGACATTTTCTCTGTGTTGTTTTCTTACTCTTTTGGGCAAAATGTTTTCTAGTTAGTAATGATGTTATTTGAAGAAAGACAATGGTTACTATAGTTATGTTGAATTGAAATACCAATCAGATTAGAAAAATCATCCCCTTTATTTAAAATAATGTAATTACAAATTTATGTTACTTGAAAACTGACATTCCTTTAGAATGGCAACATTTTGAGTGTTGTGGAATGAGAAAAATATTTAAATATGTATTTGTAAAAAAAAAAAATCCGTGAGAACATATGCTACAGTTTACTCTTCTGTGGGTGTAATTATATTTAAACATGTACAATAGGAAAAATAAAAGTTGATACCTTTATGAATATTTCAGAAAAGAAACGCGCCAATGTTATGTTGCAAGGCTACAGAGCTTGCAGTAACAAAATTTTACTGTACATTACAAATTGAATGATAATTAAAGAGCACTTAGAATTTGTTATCAAGTGCAAACTTTCAACAATTTAATATACATAGGAAAGAAGCATAGTTAGAGCTCTTTGACTGGAACTATCTTTAATCTCAACTTTAAGACTTATTATCAGAACTGGAAAATTAGTGAATTTTTGATCTGAAAAGAATGAAAAGCTTTTAAATTATCTTTTTGGAATTTCATTATATACAACATGGCACAAAGAGGTGGTTAGCTCTAGGAAGCAACCCAATATTCAATTGTGTTTGTTAATTAATGAAGACTCACAGACAGGCACTGGTAAGTAGTTACTTTTTTTCTTCAGATTCAAATGATCTCTTTTTCTGATATTTATTTAAAAAAAAAACTGTTTTTAATTTAATACCTTATTGTCTTACGGTTCAAGCTAGGGGGTAAAGCAACCAAGCTCTGTTCTCAAAATCCCACTTAAATCACATAAATTAAACAATACAGAATAACAATAGCTAACATTTATCAGTTTCCACTATGTGCCAGGGAATATTTTAAGTATTAAATGAATATTAAATCACTGAGATAAGTATGCATGTTATCCTTATGAGGTAAATATTACTAATATCCTTACTCTGGTAATTTTTTTATCATGTACAAATGAGAAAACTGAGGTATATGAAAATCAAGTAACTTTCCTGAGGTCACTCAGGAGTAAATGGTAGAGCCTGAGTTTGAGTTTAAACCCATATTCTTAACCAGCATGCCATAGTATCTCTCTAAGAAATGGAAATAAACCCATAATCATGTGAAAATTAAATGAAGGACCATTAGTAGAGCAGACATTTTAATAAGAAAACAAAAGTGAATACAATTTCACTGTCAGAGAAAACAAAGTGAAGAAAATAGTGGTTCAGAGGATGCACCATGAATAACAGTAGCAGAGACGGAAGCTGGGTCTCCAAAAGGTTGCTAGCTTCACGTTGATATGTATTTGAAAGTTTTAGATTCAGTTGTGTTAATGAGGCCCTATCCTATTCCCCTCAATCACTTTCACAGGAATCATTTTTGCAACTACCGGTATGAATATTAAAATTAAAAAAATTAAAATTAAAATTTGAAGGAAAAACATTTTAAGCAGAGACAGTAAACAGTGCAAAGACTGAACAATAGGTGAAAAAAAATTTTTTTTTAAATTTTTTTAAGATTTTTATTTATTTATGTGACACAGAGAGAGAGAGAGAGCAAGCACAAGTAGGGGGAGCAGCAGGCAGAGAGAGAGGGAGAAGCAGGCTAAAACCAGGCACTATTATTGTTAAGAAAATTAATGACCTATCTATGAAAGGCTAGGACTTCTGGTTTGGGTATCAACATAACAGAATAAAACTCTCTTCATTTTTGGCTAGTCTACCTAATTCTTCCCAATGGTGATCTATAAATAAACTACATAGGACATACCTAACTAGTATATTTGGAAACCTCCATATAACATGCCCCACGAGCATTTATAGAAGCTTCCATATGACATTCCCAACCAGGGAATATATCCATATAATATATCCAAGCAATATGCCATATGACAGGTTCACTGAGTATACATAGAACCCTACCATACAACAAGCCCAAGCAGTGTACAGAAAACCCTACTGTATAATAAACTCAGTTAATGTACCTAGAAAACTCCATATGACTTACCCAACAAGTTAACAGAGAACCCTCCATGTGATATGACCAATCAGTGCACATGGAAACGGAGATAGATCTTTTCATTTTCCTAAAAAAAAAACTCTTTGAAAGCACTGTTACATAGGAAAAGACGGATCCGAGTAAAATTCAACCAGTCCAGTTCTTCATTAACAGGCAGCCAATGAGCATTAAATACTCAAGGGAAAAAAAAATAGCAGGACAGAGAAGGCCAAGATAAGCAAGCACAGTACAGATCCTGGAGAAATAGTTAAGTCATGCATTGAAAAACATCTCTTAAAAAATCTACTTATTGTCTTAAGGGCTATACAAGAACATATTGTATTTTTAAAGAATTAAGAATCTCTAGGATAAAGGGGACAATATGAGAACAAAAGAAAATTCTCAGAAATTAGAAACATGATTATCAAAGGAAGAAAAATCAACAGAATACTAAAGAAATTCAATAAAATCGAAAAATCTAAAAAAAAGACAAAATATTCACTTCAGCAACACTGCAATCATAACAGTAGAATGCAACGTCTTCAAAGTTTTTCAAGAAAATTATTTTGAACTAGCATTTTAGATCCAGCCTACGTAACAATGAACTATGAAGAGAAAATAAAAACATTTTCTTCATGGAAGATCTCAGAAAGGTTATTTTTTGTGCACTTTTTTACTGAGAAAACAATTGAAGAATATCAAAATGGAATCCAAGAAGAAAGAACAAGGATATACAGATGCAAAAAGAGAGCAATGAAAAGCAAGCTTAGAAGATTAGGTGTATAGTAGGCTTAGATAGCAATTAGTAAAAATACACAGTAAAACAGTACTCATTTTAACAAATTGTGTGGTTAAAGCTGAATGGGCTTAGTGATGAGATAAAGGCATAACATTTTTTTAGTAGAAAAAAATAGAGGCATTGTAACTTCAGGAAAACACAAAAGCTGTTTGAGTAACTGATGGTCAGAATTCTGAAAAAAATGTAAATTTTATAAACCTAATAATAGTATAAACCCAGGATACAGCTAACAAATTGTGCAGTGAAGGGGAAAGTTAAAAGAGAGAGAAAAATATGGAGACACTAATTTTCTCATCTTTTATGGCAAGAGAGAAGACATAATTTCTAAAGTTGATGGATGATTGAAGAGAGGTTAATATCCTAAAGATAGAAAAAGATCTATGCATAGTAATTTAAATTGCCAAGACTGATGAAACACAGGGAGGAGAGGTATCAAAAATGTGGATAAGCCAGGTTTTAGTATTTCAAAGCAAGGAATCAATAGCTCTTATTAGGTATCAACTAACCAAAAATATATAAGTAAAAATATATTATTTGGAGAGAAATAGTTGAAGGTGTTTGCCTCCAGGGAATGAAAATTGAACGGAGGAAGAATACATGAATTTTTAAACTTGTGTGGTCTGGAGTTATGATTTTTTTATCATATAAATTTCTTACTGTAAATGTCAAAGTCCTGTCATGAAGCAAAAGAATACTAAAACTGAGGAACCCAGGAAGCATTTCATTTTTTAATTTTTTTTTTCATATTTTATTTCTTTATTTGACAGACAGACAGAGAGAACAAACAGGGGGAGCTGCAGAGGGAGAGAAGGGAAGGAAGTAGGGCTCAATCCCAGGACCCTGGGATCATGACCTGAGCCGAAAGCAGACCCTAACCGACTGAGCCACTCAGGCACCCTCCCAGGAAGCATTTTAAAAGGGACTATTTATCATAATTTTAGTCTCTCTACTCCCACCAACAATAGGAGTGCTGCACCCCAGCTTAGTAAGAGTAGGAAATCATTACCCCTTGTTAAGTCTCAAGGAGGATGAGAGGAAGTGGTCACCAGAACTGGGGGGATTAGCTGCATGGATAGAGCAGTTTGACAAGAAGGTAGACTGTGGGAGAGAACTGTAGCCAGTCCATATGTGGAAGAGAGGAAAATGGGAATAAATACCCGGACTCCATTCTCCTTTCACTTTTCCCCTCTTTCAGTTCCTTCCACTGGCTAACTGAGCTGAGTCAATGGGGCACTTCGATTCAGTCCATGTATATACAGTTATCCTGGGAGCTGAACAGAACAAGGTATAAAAGGGTGGAAATATATCTAGAGGAGAAAAATGAAGATATCTGGCACATTTTCATAAATAAAATGTGTACAATGTCATTATAAGGTGTTACATTTGCACAGAAAAATTGTTTTGGAAATATTCCATTATCATAGTCAACTACTGGTGGTGCGTTATGCTGGCTGTAGCTTAATTACCTGGTAACTTGATGATTTAAGTGAAAGCACTTTTTTTTTTGAGGTTCAGTTCAGGAAACTTAGGGAGAAAGGAGTAAGTGATACTTGGAAGGTAAAGCAGACAATAAAGGGTGTGTTACTTTAAGCCATGAAAGAGCTTAATCCTATGAGGCAACTCTGAGAAATGTGCAAGATATATGCATTAGAATCACTATAAGGATGAGGGAGATAGGATACTTAGCTCTCTGAGAGCCACTGGTTGTGGTCTACCAGCTCCACGTAGACTTTGGGCGTTGGAAGTTGGCCAGAGTACATGGAGCTTGAATGATAAGACAGGTACCGCTGTTGTCTCCTACTTCTGGTTGATGTGCCACAAGTACACAAACACCAGTTACAGAGTTGCATATGTACTGCTTTTGAGGATATGGTGATGGGGCAATTCTTCAAAATCCCATCTAACTGTAGTGACAGAAAGCATCATGTCTGTTATTATTTCAGGCAATTAGGAAAAAAAACTGATTTGTAATTACTTGATTCATATTTCTTTTTAATTTTTTGACAGTCTCTAATTTTAAAATAAACACACTCAAATGCATTGTTTCCCATATTTTGACACGTTGGAGTTAAACAATCTGTTTATGAGTGTGCCTGGGTGAACTTGATTTTATAAAAACCTCAGAACAAAAGTTTTCTTGCCATCTCCATGTATACATCTGAGTTGATGAAAATGCACCCTTGATTAAGAAATGGGTGGCTTTGCTGTGTTTTAAATATGCTTGCTTGTTTTAAATGCAGGCTCATGAATGCTTATTTACATACAAAGTACAATTGACTATAGTACTGTACTAGGGCTTCTCCATGCTCAGTGCAATCTCAGGGCACAGGAGCATCCCTGCCGTTCATAATCTCACATCCACGTGGATAAAAGTATGACATGTTCCGTCAAGGCAACACAGAACTAGAGTTTGTCTAATGTTTTTGTTTGTTTGTTTGTTTGTGTTTTGGTGATTTTTTTTTTGCATGTTTAAATGTATTTGGACTTTTAAATTATGACAGAAAGTTTTGGCTGTTTCTTTTTGCAATGCTGCATTTTAAGAATACATTTTTCCAGGTGAGTTGAAAATCATACCATTATTCAATTATTCAACAAATATTTATAGAGTACATACTATGGATATAACTCGTCTAGTGCTTGAGATCCTTGGTGAACAAAACAGATGAAGATCCCTGAACTGCTGCTTATATTTAAGAAGTGAGAGTGAGTCAATAAATCATACAAACATATAATATGTCAGAGGGTAATATATGCTATAGAAAAACAAAGAAATAAAGCAAAGTAAAAGAGATTGGAAATGCTAGTATCAGGAAGCAGAGTGTAGTATTAAGAAGGTCAAAGTCATGGCTCATTGAAAAGGGAAAATTGAGCAAAGATATGAAGGGAGTGAAGAAGTTAGGACTGTGGTCATTTGAAGGAAAAACATTTTAAGCAGAGATAGTAAGTGCAAAGACTGAAAAATAGGTGAAAAAAATTTTTTTGAAAAAAATTTTTTTAAGATTTTATTTATTTATGTGACAGAGAGAGAGAGCAAGCACAAGTAGGGGGAGCAGGCAGAGAGAGGGAGAAGCAGGCTCCTCGCTGAGGAGGGAGCCCAATGTGGGGCTCAACCCAGGAACCTGGGATCAGGACCTGAGCCGAAGGCAGATGCTTAATAGACTGAGCCACCCAGGCGCCCCCAGGTGTAAAAATTTTTTAAATGGAAATTATCTGGTGGAAAGGATCATTTTAGTTTTTCCCCTAAAAGTACATGAGGAGGCAAGGGTAGAAACAAGGACACTGGTTAAGAAGTGATTGCAATAATCCAGAAAAGACATCTTGAGAACTGGTTTAATTTAAAATAAATATTGATAGCTAGGGGAAAAAAAGAAATTCTAAAGGAGAATTTGTCCATGAGTTAACTGAGTTGATCAGGCCTAATATGAAGTTAGCATAATGGCATCAGCCCCTTTTCAGCTAAATTTTCCCACAATGATTGGGGTTTATAAAATAAAAACAGAGATCTGAATGCTTCATCCAGCATCCAAGACAAAAAAGTGTGAATGTGGCTGTTTTTCATTAAGGTTCTCTTTTTAAGGTGATAAAAACTTCCTAATTAGTAGTTTGATTTAAGGAGAGGATTTTGCAAACTGACAGGCTTCATCTTAAAACAAATTAATTGAGTATACAAAACAGATCAAACCTGCTCTTATCTAGTTTTGGAGTTGAGAAACAAACTCTGCAATCATGCGTGAGAAGCTTTCTACCCCTTTGCTGAGCTACTTTTTGTTCCCCCCCATTTCTGAGTCCTTTCGTTTTTGTCACTGCTACGATGAAGGTGTCTCCAACCTGCAAGGTGTGTGCTATGAAAAGGCAGAACAGGCCCTCCACTGCTATGGCATGTATTCTGACCTCACAAAAATTCCTTCTCAGTGGGAAGGGCACTTTGTTCTCTACAACACAAAATAAACACTTTATTAGCTTTCATGAGATATTTATAAAAATTACTATTATTTCATAATGGAATTGTCTATAAAGAAAAAAGAATTATATATGCCCTGTTCTCTGACCCAGATTCAATCAAATTCTATTAAATTTGAAATTCTATTATAATTTTAACCCTGAACTAGCCAATAATTATGAAAGTAATTAAGAAGGTTGCCAAATAACTAATTTCCTCTTTCCCAAAATGCCAAACCAATACAATTTCATGGGGGAAAATATTCATATTTCACTTAAAACAAAACACACGGAAAGAAAGAACTCGCCCAAAAATTTTTACCAAAGATAGCATAGCACCCCAGTCCAACCCCAACAATAAAAATAAAACCACAATGCTTTATTGGTAGATATAAAATAATAACTGCAAATAGAGAAGTGATCCATAAATTTCTATGGGATTGCTCACTCTAGAAAAGATGTTAATCCTTAAGTGACTTATATTTTGTTATAAAAAGTAGAGTAATTTTAGAGAATTTACCCCAAATCACTATGAGAACATTTATAATTACAAATACAAGAGACCTGTCAGAAAACATTAGAAAAAGAATCATAATGGTTAGAGATTAGTGTCATAAGACAACAAAATGTGGTTATAATACCACAGTAAATGTATAGGTATGCTATTGGTGCCAAAGTAAATAGATGGATAAGTGAACCCAAACTGAAAATAAAAATAAAGAAAAATTAATTTACATTCATATAAACTCTACTATATAAAGTAGATGACGCTTAAAATTAGTGGTTAAGGAATGCAGTTAAAGCCTAAAATATTTATTATCTGACCCTTTACAGAAAGTGTTTGCAAACCAAAATGTTGTGACTACCTACGGTGATGGGATTTCAGATGATGAACATGTATTTCCTTTTGCTTACGTATAAGACAATTATATATGGGGATGATTTCCTTGGGTAACAACTTTTAAAATGGAGAAAATTAACTAGGTAAATTCTATTTAAAATTGGAAATACCTAGCTAAAATTTGATTTTTATAAAACTGAAAAAATCCTACTTGCTTTTGTGCATATATTAGTGCGCAGTGGAAATGTATCTTGGAGTTGTACAACTAAATGTGTCATGTGAACAGTGACAACAACAACAAAAACTTTGTAGTTCCAGCTGCACGTATTTAATAGAAGTACTATTTGAAAAGAATTTATGGGAATGTTGAGTCTTTGAGGGGTAGAAAATACATCATCTCAGGTCTATTTGAAATAGTTTTGTTTTCAGGTTGTCCTACTTAGATTGTCCTAATGCTTATGGTTGGCAGATGCCTCTGAAGTCAAGATGTGTTTGAAATTACTATCTATAGAAGCTCTCTTTTTGAAGAGATTAGGATTCTACCCAGATACCAAAAGATTTGCAATGACAACTTGAGAAATTTTATATTATAGCACTGGCTGGCAAGAGAAAAGACAGACCAGCCAAAGATAGCATCTGGTTGATTTGGTCTAGATTATGCTTGTTAGTTACATTGATTGCTCTTGTTCCAAATCCTTTCTAAGTGGTCTTACAGTCTTTCCTTAAATTCCTAAGGGAAGCTCTCTATCGGGAAGAAAACGGACTGACAGCCTAACATTCCATATGGTTATTATATTTCTTATCATGAACAATAACAGTCAAGATTCTGACAATCTCACATTAAGTTTTGATAGAGTGAAACCATTTTCTCTCAGGGTAATGTGTTTCCACAATTGAGAAGGGGAGGAAAAACTCCTAAATCCAGAGTTAACTACAACCTTAAGTCTCTCCTGATCATTAAGATATAGCCAGTGCAGAGGTGTGACAACGTGTTGTCATTCTAGAATATAACACTAAGGTCACCACCACCCCCATAGTTAAATTCATTAGGTCAATGCCTAATGGCTGGATGTTTCCAGGACCCACCTGAATCGACTAGCATACCAACTTGCTTGTGCCACAATTAAGAGATTTTAATTCATATAAAGATTGTAGCTTTAGAATGAGGTAGGAAGAATAGAAAAATGGGATTTGGAGAGAAAAAAAAAAAACATAGTAGTTTGTACTTAGAATTACCCTATGGAACATATGCTAAATTTCATGGAAATGAGCAATCCCATCATTCTAGGCCTGAGCTGGTAAACAAATTTCATTTCTAAGTAATCTGTTGAGGAACAGTGTCTGGCATAGGGTATTGGGCATGATTGTCAGGCTCCTTCTAGGCTCACTGAGAAAACAGGTTTTGATTGATTAGTAGTACTACCAGGGTTTGGGGGAGGGTAGCTCATGAATCATGTATTTGCTAACTGTCCATGGAGGTAAAATACGTATTTCTTATGATTAGCTCCACTTCCAAATTGTTCTGGGTTTTTTGGGGTTTTTGTTTGTTCGTATCTGTTTTTTTTTTTTTTTTTTTTTTTTTTGCATGAGGACTAATTTTGGCTTCTAGGATATCAAATTACTTGGAAAAATAATACTGAAGAAAGGGGATACGAGGATTCTGTTCTCAGAATAAATTATCTACCCATACATCCCACTCACGTCCAAATTAAGGACTGAATGTTATCAAGGTGTTGTATTTATTGTTCTCCCAGCTCAGAGAGTGATCTCTGATAAGTCTGTTCAACCCCAATTTGGTCATGTGGTGAAGCTTTGTTGCTGTTGTTGTAGTTTCATTCCACTCTCTAATCCCTGAGTGGACTGCTAGCCAGTCTGTCTCTTCCTGGGTGAGAAAGAAGATGCTAGGGCTTAGAGGACCTTTGTCCCCTCCCCTTTACCAAGGGCCAAGGTTTCCCTACTTCTTCCTCTTCTGTGTGGTCTCTTTACTTCCTTTCTCCTCTTTCCTACTCTGAATCTTGTTCAATTTCTCATCATCGAAAAAACGAACATCTCCCTCTGAGAATCTGTAACACTCTGATCAGTGACTTTTTTCATTAAAACTTACAGTCTTTGTTGCCACTTATGAGATAAATGAATTCTGTCTATCAGTGTAGGCTGGGTGGAAAAGGCCAGTGGGGTACAAGACAGAGTTGTATCTCCAGAGGGTAAGGGGAACTATACACTAAACACAATTAGCATAAAACTCCACAACACAAGCAGCTATCAAAATGTGTACCCCAGGTCCCATTTAAAATTCCAGGGGCAATACAGAATACTTGAGAATTTCAAGTAAAACACAATATTGCCATAAGTAAAAAACCATCCCAACTACCAGACTGAAATAGTTATCAGTTTCAATATTAGATTGTGCAATGTTCCTTTCAATGGCTTCCTGTCTTTCTTAATCTGTTTTTTGTTTGTTTTATGGATGTAGCAATAAAAAGCAAACCCTGTGTGAAAATCAATAAGGAATGGGAAATGAGAGTGGTAGTGTCCGATCAGATTCCAAGATCTAAGATACTGTGCAGTGCTCAGCAGACATATACTTCCATCAGTAAGTAACTATAGTTATGTAAGAATGAAATAAAAATATTAGTTTTCTTTTCATTTATGTAAATTGGTTTTTCCTTAACTTTCTGTATAATTTTTCTTTCAAACAGCTATTAAGCTGTTAACATATGAATACCTATTAAATTATTTGGACCTAACTTCTTAATACATAGAACTGTTAGATTTTGTGTGTGTGTGTGTGTGTGTGTGTGTGTGTGTGTGTGTGTGTGTATGTTAGGCTTTCTGGGAAGCAATTACTCAGACACTAAGGGCATCATGAAAAAACAAAGATTAGAGATATCTGTATACCTGTATCATACTATCAACCTCATTTTTACTATTTTCTCCTCCCTTCGTCCCTTCGTCCCTCCCTCCCTCCCTTCCTTCCTTCCTTCCTTATTCCCTTCCTTCCTTCCTCCTCCCTCCCTCCCTCCTCCGCTTCCTTCCTTCCATATGAGTTTGTCTAGCTTTAGTCTCTTTCTCAGAGTTCTAGCAAGCCAACTATGCACAAGGGTAAGTTTCTGAAGTATGATAAGTCTGCTGGTGTTATTTGTGGTCCACACTGTCCAGCTGACCATGGTAACACTGCCTGGTAGCAGGTCCTGTTTCAGAAGAAACCTACTATGATCTACAGCACACAGCACAGCATGCATTCAGTAAGTACTTTTAGGTAGACATGTATTTGTTAAATGATTTTTAAATTAAATGTAAGGTATCCAGAAAAAAATCCAAGTCAGTACATTTTTCTTTACCATAATGCATCTTTGATCTTTCTAGTATTTTCTCCTTCTCACTCTACTGATTTGAAAGAGAAAGGGGTCAGTGTTCCCTCCCCCATTATTGTCCTTCCCTTTGTTTTGTTTCCTTTGAGATCAAGATGTGCCCATGCCTGTGGCTAATGCCTGCTTAGGTGCCAGAAGTGTTTAATTTACTATCATGTAATGTGGAATTGGATAGGATTTTAGAGACTGATTAAGTTCCTCCCTTTATTTATTTATTTACTTTTTTGCAGAAACCTTACAAGGTTGAGTGGTTTGCTCATGGTCACTTGGATTCCTACTTTCAGAGCTGGGACATACACACATAGTTCCAATTTCCAGGCTGATACTCACTCAATTACACTGCCATTGGTTTCGCAGCAAAATTTAAGTTCATTTCAGCCTTTTAAAAATTCTTGCAGTTGATCAGCCATAATTTCTTTCCTTCAATTTGAAGGAGCTTATTGCTTCATGTTTGAGAGGAAGCCACTATTTCATCCTGAAGATAGTTCTTTTGTAATGGCAGGCTAACTAACTTTTCTCTTTAGGTTTAGGAAGTACTTGGGAAAGAGGGGTGCTGTGCACTATAAATATAAATGGTTATATTCTACTGAAACAAGCTATAGCATATCACATCTGATATTTTCCGTGACTTTGCATATAGATAGTATGAATTAGGAAATGCACTTTTTTTGAACTCTACAGCTGTTCATAAAATTGTCACAGAAATTTGCATTTAAAATATACATATAGGGAATTTGCACACATTTATGGAGCTCTCTGGAATCCTTAAGAGGTAGAACTGAATACCTGCTGGCAAATACTTACCAGTTATATGCTAGGAAAAGAATGAATAACTGATATATGTGAGCCTTGTTTAATTTGGGCTTCACGAGTTCTAATAATGGAGTGGACAGGGCATTGAATTTGATGGACGGCATTTCTATTAAAAAAATGGGATAAAATTGTTTTTTTTTTTTTCTGACAATATAACAGTTATAGAGTTAATAAAGTGTCATTGGATCAAGGTTATTTTTATGATGCCAAACAGAAATATATAATAATCAAAATTTAAGTAAATGGTCAGCAAATTAAAAATGGAATTGTTTAAATAAAAGTTATTGTTTAAATAATATATTTACATTTAAATTGACTTTTGTAGGCTATGAACTTTTGCACAAGTAAAACTTACTGAAATAACAGCATTATTCCAAAGTGGGTTTAATTCTAAATAGTCAATTTTTGCCAAGAATTTCTTTTTTTTATGACTAAAGTAGTGCATATTTATTGTGGAGGATTTAGAAAATACAAAGAAATACTAAGGTAATAAATTAATGTTCTCATAATACCACCATTTGGAGATAATTTCCATTAACGTTTTGTGTATCTTTTTGGATAAGGGTTTCAGTGAGAACATGAACATCCACCACTTCATTGTTAAAGGTTATATTGTATTATATTAAATTGATAAGCAATGGTTCAATGTTTTTCTCTTTGGGGGCATTTAGGATGTCTCCGTGGTTTTGCTAGTATTAACAATATTTTGATAAACACTTTCACACTTGTTCATTTGCACACCTTTCTCATTATTTGCTTAGGATAAATTCCCAGAAGTGGATTTTCTAGATTAAAACATTTGTACGTCACTAAATCTTTGGAAAAACATTTCTGTATTAACCTCTAAGAAGGTTGCATCAAATGTACCAGAGATGTTGTTTTCCTCTACTTGGCCTGAAATTGTGAATACTTACTCACATCTTTACTGACATGAGGAAAAAAATGAATGGGAACCATAATATTTACTTTGTGTTTTAAATTACTTACGAGGCTTTACATTTTTGTGTGTGTTACAACAGTATTTTTAAAAGCCAAAATGCATACAAATTACTGACAACATCCTTGAAATAAGAATATACAAATGCTAATAATTTGATATTTTGTTTATAGTTATACAGTTATATCTATGAGTGTGTGGTGTATCTGTTTATGTATGAAATAAAATCTTATATAGTATGTTGAATTTTCTCTTCTTCTCTTCCTAAATCCTGTTTCTCTAGCTTCATCTGGAGAAGCAACCTTATATCACAAATTTGTTGTATATTATTCCAGTCCATGTTTGTAATTCCAGGTGTTTACAATTTTTTTCATTGGATTTTAAATATCAAAAATGTATTTAGACATAAGTCTAAGTTTCAATGACTTTTTTTTTTAATGTGCTAATGCTTCTTGCATCCATTATCCTAATTTTTCATTAAGTTAGAATTCATCCTTAGGTAATTCTTTCACAGAAGAGCTATGTTAGAAATGGAGGTTAGGCTCAATGCTGAATGAGAAGGATGACTTGGTGAGTTCAGGGTTGTTTTCACTTTGTTTTAGTCTGAAGCAGCCAACAGTCTGTGCAAGAATATAAATGGGAAAAGAATTTAAGTGGATGGATGCCGCACCCCATTTTCATCTCTATATCTCACATTGGCCCTCCCCAAATTCAGAGGTCCTGACAATCCATGTGGAGTGAAATGTGACCCAGGCAGAAAAAGCACAGAACTGTGGGGTTTTTTTTTTCCTTGCTTTTTTTAAATCCTGAAAATCATTAGCACCCAAAACAACTTTATTACTATTTGAGGGCACCCAATATTCATCCTCTTATATTCCTAAGAGAGGTATATTAAGATTCCTCAGTATTGGATTGACAATGTTCCAAGATAAACATGCATACTTCCCAGTCTCCTTTGAGAGGAATAGAGCAATGAGAAAAAATAAAATTAAAAAAAAAACAAAACTAAACTGAAAGTAATGGACATTGCTTGGAGGGCTTTGGGAAAACTCTTTGTAAGAGTTGGATTCAGCTGTTATGTTCCTTTTTGTCCTGGACTCTTGACAGGCATCTTGAAAGCATACGAAGGACAGGGGTCACAACCTGAGGACCAGAGGTTGAAAAGCTAGAGGTATTTCCAGATTCCTTTTGTGTAAGAGAAGATGCTTTAGGGGGATAAGAGGACAGGAAAGAAGAAAGAGATAGAGGGACAGAAGAGAGAGACAGAAATAGACACACACACACACACACACACACACACACACACACATACACACACTACTTTAAGGCATTATTTTGATTCAATTCAATTGCTCGTAAGCAATTGAATGTAACTTCTAATTGCCATAGGCATATAACATAATAATCCCACAATTTAGGGACTATCACCCAGAAGGAATGTCTACTTTTCCTGGGCCTTAGAGCTTTTCTTTTCCTAGGTCTGCTGAAGGCAGTATCTCCTTGCCTGCATTGGTGCTGTAGGCTCAGATGTGTTACCTGAGTATGTCACCAGGAGCTTCCTGCGAACAGCGGCAGCCCTAGTCCAGCACAGAATGTCTTGATGTTTGAGTGACTACAGGTCCAAACATATCTTTATTTTAGACTCATTACTTGAATAACTGCTTAAATATTTATAGAATAAATCTAGTTTCAAAATCATTTTCATGTATATTATTAAAGATATTACTTCATTTCTTGCACCCAACCTTATGATTGTGAAGTCTGATTCTAGTCTGACTTTGTAGGCTGTGAAAGCTTCTTAGCATTTTTTCAATACCTTATTATTTGAAAATTTTGCCATGATGTTTTTAGGTGAATATGTACTTTTTACACTAAGTAGCTCTTTATGTTAGGAAATATCATGCATTTCTTTACTTTTGAGAATTTTTTTTTCATAATTTCTTTCTGTATTTCCTTGCCTTTCATTTTCATTGTCTATTTCCTCTGTTGGAATTTATGACATTATCCTCAATGTCTCTTTTATATTTTCCATGTTTTTTTTTCCGATTTCACAGCATTCTAGGAGAATTCCTTGGCCCTAACTTCCAGTTCACCAATTTGTTCTCAAATGTACACATTTAATCATTTAGTCCAACTTTTGAGTTTATTTAAATAATATATCAATAATCATATATTCATTGCCAAGATCTCTAATTTATACTTTCTAAAATAATCTCTTCTTGTGTTGTGGATATGCTGTTCTCTCCTGTACTTCTGAGTATTTTTTAAATTATACTTATTTTCAAGTCTCCTTTTGCTTACTCTCCTAACTCAGCTATTTTCTCAGCTGCTATTATTATTACTGATATTCAATCTCAGTGTCATTCTTTCTTGATGACTTTCTAAAATATTTGGTATTTCTTGATTGTGTGCCCATCTTATATTTAGGATTCCCAGTAAGCATATCTGTGACTTCTGTTATTTGTTTATAGCCATTTGTCTACAATAAGGAGGGAAAGAATGTGCTGCTCAGCAGGTATGGTTGGGTTTTCCCGTTGCACTACTTTCTAAATTACCACAACATAAGTGGCCTAAAATAACACTCATTTATTATCTCATATTCTGTAGGTCAGAAATTCAGGTGGACTTGTATAATATTGTGACTTAAAATAAGAAATATATATTTGAACTTTGTCCCTGGTTCTGAGAGCCAGGGTTCTCCTAAAACTCTTATTAGAGTGATGACAGTTACAAAGATGTCTTTTGTTAATAACATTACTTTTGGAAAGCACCTAAGGATTGGGGTTGGTTGCAAGGAGAACCAACCATGTGATTAGAAGGTTGGAACTTTCAGCATACCCTTGGCCTCTGCAGAGGTGAAGGGTCCCCACAGGTTGATCAGTTGCCAATGTCCAATGATTTAATCAACTGTGCTTATGTAATGAAGCCTCCATAAAAACCCATAAGGACAGCATCCAGAGAGCTTCTGGGTTTGTGAACATGTGGTGATTTGGAGAGAATGGTTGCTGGAAGAGGACACAGAAGCTGTGCATCCTTTCCATACCCCTTGTCCTATGCCTCTCTTCCCATGTGGCTATTCCTGAATTATGTCCTTTTATGATAAGTGATCTAGAAAGTAAAATGTTTCTCTGAGTTCTGTGAGCTGCTCTAGCAAATTTATCAAATCCAAGAGGGGAGGCGAATCTGGTCAGAAACACAGGTAACAACCCGGGCTTGCAATTAGCCACTAACATCTGATGCTGGAAGTGTGGGTGGGTCAGTTCTTATAAAACTGAACCTTGAACCTGTGGGCTCAGATGCTATCTCTGGGTGTAGATAGTATTAGAATTGAGTTAAATTGTAGGACACCCAGCTGGTGTCTAAGAATTGCTTGTTGCTGTGGGGAACCACCCCCCATGGCAGAACTGGGTATAAGAACCCAAAAGAGTTTGAGTGGGTTTTCTGCTTAGGGTCTCGCAAAGCTAAAATCAAAGTGTCATCTGAGTTCCCAGTAGGCTCAATTCACTTCAAGCTCATTCAGACTCCTGCAGAATCCATTTCTTCATGGGTAGAGGTCTGAGGTTTCTGTTCCTTTGCTAGCTATTAGTATGGGGCCTGGAAGCTGCTTACATTCCTTCTTAAGTGGCCCCTTCCATCCTCAAACCAGGAAGGGGAAGTGGAGTCCTTCTAATTTGTAGCATCTCTCTAGTTTGCCCTTATCCCAGAAGCCAGGGAATGGTCTCAGCTTCTTAAGGGTTTCTGTGACTATAATGAGTCTCCTCTGGTCAATCTAGGATAATTTCCCTATTTTAAAGTCAACTCTGCTAAGCCACATAATATAGTCACAGGAGTGATATCTCGTAATACTCACAGGTTTTAGTGATGCCTCAGCTTCCTGCTTCTTGGAATAAGAAGGGGTGGGGGATGGGTGCTCACCCAGTGGTATGACTATGATAACAAAAATGAGAGCTGGATTTTAGATTGATCTAAGACTCACTTCTGCTTCCCATTACCTCTAAGCTTGGAGAACCTAAGAGGAACCCCCCCCAACATCATTTGTAATTATCTTTTTTCCATATAGTTTTGGACTTGGGTATTTCTTTCAACATAATCCCATATGTTTTCTCTCTTTAAAGACCTCATCATAATTTTTTGGCTCACTGAGGCCATCGTCATCCTCAGCATCCGTCTGCAATACCTCTTTCAAGTCTTCCATGTGGCAAGTGAACACTTCTCTATTGTGGCTTTATTTGACTTCTCAGTAGCATTCTGTAGAGTTGACTATCTCCCCTCCCTAAAATACTCTTGCCTCTGAGCTCTCTTTTCAACTTCCTGGTCATCTTTCTCAGTATCCCCTGCAAGCTCCGCCTTTACTTAAATTCTAAATATTAGAGCTTCTCCGTCTCTACTCTGGATTAGTTTCTTGCATTATTTTCATTCTTTCCTTAGTAATTAATCTCCATGGTTTTAAATACCAAATATATCCTGATGACTTCGACATTTTTATCTCTACTCCATACCTCTCCCTTGTGTTTGACATCTGTATTTCAGTTCTCTATTTGTTAGGCATTACAAAATTAATACATTCAAAAGCGAATCCTTGATTCTCAAACACCAACATGTCTCTATCCCAGTAGTTCCCATCTCACTAGTGGCATCACTGTTATCTCCCTGCTAAACAAGAATTCATGGTACATCTTTCCCCCTCTTCACTTGTTACATTTGAAATATCATAAGGTCCTATTAATTTCACATTAAATGATAAACTGTTCACATCTCTCACCTGGACTATTGAAAAAGCCTCATCTAATACCTATCCCCACCTTTGCTCCACTTTTGTCCATTCCCCTTGCAGCACCCAGTATGACACTAAAATATATAGTGTATAAACTCAACCATCTGCTCAATCATCTAATGGCTTCCTGTTGAACCAGGATTAAACTTTTAACTTCTTCCCAAAGCCTAATAAGGCACTCATGATCTGATTCCCATTTAACCTCCAGTCTCACTTTTCCACCCTCCACTGCACTCTAGCCACATGGCCTTTCCCAGCCTTGCTCATGCTATTTCTATTACTGAAAGGATCTTTTCTTGGCTTTCCCCCTGTACAATTCATAATTGCCTTCCAGGTCCCACTTAAATCTTATTTCCCCAGAGAGGACATTTCCATCTGCCTGTTTCATGCTCTCTCTCGTATCTTGTCCCTACTCATTTTCTTTATTTACCCTATTTTTTTGCTTTTTATTAATAGTTTAATCAGTCTATGACTCTACCACTGAACTCTTAACTTTATGGGGCAGGGGCATACTGTCTGGCTCATCACTGTATCTCCAAGCCTACACAATACCTGTATAGAGAGTTTTCAGGAGCTATTTCCTGAGTGACTAGATGATCTAACAATGACTAAGCGATGAATGTTGACAGTACCTTTTAAAATAGTACTGTTATCAGTTCCCATTGGCATTTCCATCAATTTTTCATCTATCTTAAAAATATACAATTCCATTCATGAATTTATTTATTTTTTTTAAAGATTTTATTTATTTAGGGGCGCCTGGGTGGCACAGCGGTTAAGCGTCTGCCTTCGGCTCAGGGCGTGATCCCGGCGTTATGGGATCGAGCCCCCACATCAGGCTCCTCCACTATGAGCCTGCTTCTTCCTCTCCCACTCCCCCTGCGTGTGTTCCCTCTCTCGCTGGCTGTCTCTATCTCTGTCAAATAACTTAACGACTGAGCCACCCAGGCGCCCCTCATGAATTTATTTTTGTGCCATTCCCTTTGTTAATGTATTGATGATCCTCAATACTTTATCCTCATACTTTCTCAAATATGCATTGTGTTTAAACTCAACTTTATTTGAAATTATTATGTCTACCTTTGCTTTAATTAATATTTTGCTGCCATTCTTGTCTCTTACTTTTTATGATTCTAAATGGATAGTATAAGGGTTAATTCCATATTTTCATCCAATTTGTAGTTACTGACATTTAGAAAAGGAGGTTAGCCTGTTTGTATTTGTTGTCATTAATGCTATATTTTGTTGCCTTAGTGTCTTATTTTCCATTTTTGCTCTTATGCCCCTAATCATTTGGAAGTGTAGGGCTCTGGGGGTGCTAAGGAAATCCTTTGGATTTCTTTATTTCTTATTCCAAGCTTGGCACCCTAAGGGTGAGCAATAATGATAGTTTTGGTATAGTTAGGGGAAAGTGTTTGGAGTTTTCCACAGAGGAAAGAAAAGGTCTGTGCAGAGCAGCACCTGAAAGCAGAGACCACGTCTCCTTTGGTTCTCCATGTATCTCCAACACCTAAATCATTTGCTGAATACAGAGTGGGCCCTGGACTGAATGAATGGATAGAATCTATCTCTTTTCCTGTGCCAGAAAGTATGACCTAGAGCATCAGGTCTCAGCCATAAGCACTGAGGTTCAATATCTTCATTCCTGCCCTAGACTGAGGTCATCTTTTCTCTGGTAAGTTTCACAAGGGAGACAAATATGGGGAAAATAAAAACAAATTAATATTATATTATTAAGTAGAATTTTTGCCCCAAACCTCAGTGCCTATCTCTACTGTGTACAACACAAGTGACTCTCCCCTTGCCTCCCTGCCCTCTTTCCCCCACCCTGGAAAATGGACTAAGTCATATCTCAGGCTTTCTCAAACTTTGATAAGAGATGATAGTAAATGTACATTCATTGAAGTAAGATAAAAATTCCAAGGTTCTTGGTTTCCTTCATTATAATTTTATGTTACTCTGAGCTGGTCCTAGTTTTTTTTTGTTTGTTCGTTTGTTTTTCTTTAAAGATTTTATTTATTTATTTGACAGAGAGAAAGACAGCCAGCGAGAGAGGGAACACAAGCAGGGGGAGTGGGAGAGGAAGAAGCAGGCTCCCAGCGGAGGAGCCTGATGTGGGGCTCGATCCCAGGGATCCAGGATCACACCCTGAGCCGAAGGCAGACGCTTAATGACTGTGCCCCCCAGGGGCCCCGGCCCTAGTTTTTAACAAGAATATTTACATCCTACTTAAATTTTTGTGATTGTTTTCTTTGTCTTTGTTAATTTCTATCCCTATATATTTTTTTCGGCACTTTTTCATTTCCTATATCTGCTGTATCTGGAGGATGAGAAATGAAGAGAAGAAAAGGAGGAGAAGAAACAAATGCCATTCTTCAAGCTGCCACCTTTGTCTGGAAGTGCTGCTGACTGTATTCTATCCCAACATCAACTTGATGCTCCCCTTATATATCTGCCTAAAGTGATTGATCTGTAGTCGCATGAACCAGACTGAGCTTGGTATTGAGGCTGACTCTTTCAGAATCTTTGAATTAAAAAGCAACACAACAATAACAGCAGCAGCAGCAGCAGCAACAACAACAACAACAACAGTAAGCAACCTATACCACTACAGCTCTTCTTTCAAATCTTCTCTTAGATTAAGCAATAATTTTCAGTTCCCTAGATGAAACAAATTTGCAATGTAGTCTGCATGAATGCCAAATAAGCCAATGCAAAATAAGCCACCTATAGCAAGTGATAAGAATACTGGGCAAAAGAGCATACCTTGTGGGAAAAAACACAACAACAAACCATTATTATAAAGAACTTTACCAAGAACTGCTATATTCCCTTCATCCCACTTTCTGGAAGTGAACAAAAGCATCTAGCTCTTTGTGTTCATGTTAAATGTCAGATCGAAGCATTCTAATGCAAGGTAACAAAAAAAAAAAAAAAGAGAGAGAGAGAGAGAGAGAACAAGAAACAAAACAGAAAACCTCTAAGTTCCCACCCTTCCCAAACTGTAGAACGAAGAAGGAAAGATTCATTCCCAGAAGGATTTCCTAGTGATGCCATAAAGTGTAAATATACCTCCTCGAGGAACGTATTCAACCTCAGCTTGAACATCTATCTCCTTGAATCTTTCATTTGCATAATTGTGAAGCAGTAGTGCCTTTAATTTTAAATCTGTTTAACAAATCCCTACACAATTTCCTTCAGAACCGAAAGGATGTGGCTGAGATTAAAAAATACAAATTGTTGAAAATATAGCAATTCTTTAAATCCAAAATATCTCAGAATGTAAAATATATTTAACCAAATGTATAAAATATATTTAACATCTTTGTTTTCTGATGCCATCTAAATCATCTGGTGACCGAGAAATAATGAGACAAATGTGTGGAGGGACTTTAGGATTATTTATTTGAAGGACAGGAAGGTCTACAGTAATCTATTATGCAGGGATGATGGCTGCTGCACCATGGAGAGAGCCAGACTCCAGACATGGAAAGGTGCCTTTCTGAGCTTAGTGTGCAGATAACTCACCAAAAGAGATTTATCGAAAAAGTAATGAGCAAAGATCGATGCATTACCAGTTAATTTATAAATCAGTCCCTATAGACTCTGAGAGCACAAGAGGCCTAGCTTCATTCATAAGATTATAATGCTCATGGTTACTGGAAAGAGATTTGAAGCCATTTTTCATCCATTCATTTTTGTTTATCATGTAGAGAAAAGATTTAGATGTTGTATCGAGAAAAGAAGAAAAGTGCTTCGGGAAATTCAGTGACGTTCCGACAGTTTGATGACGTGTTTTCTGCCACTGAAGCAGTAGGATTAATGCTGCCTGGCACCAGTGGCGAAATTTAATCACCCTGCAGCACAGGAGTGTCTCGGTGGTTTATCACCCACATTTGTGCTTCACAGGAAAAGGGCTTTTCTTCATTACAACTGTGTAGTTAGCAGTCTGTTGACACGTTCTTCATATTAACTTTCATTATATGCTGTTAGGTATGGCCATTTTACCTTTACCTCCACTGCTATTATATGATTGTGACAAGGTGACTGGTGATAAAATGGAAGAACGTGAGATTGTGTTAATATTTTTGGATTTCCTTTTGGGGGTCACTGTCAATGACATACCCTTTGGCTCTGAAGAGAAATTAGGGTCCTGTGGTTCACCATGCTGTGAAGAAATGAATCTGAAGACACTAATGAAGCATGCCTTTGGAGTTCTTTTGCTATGTTCTTGGAGGAGGAAGCTTGAGGCCAAGGTGGCAGAAGCCTGAAGAGATCCAGTGCATGGGGTGAGCTTACCCTAGCTTCTCAGAGGCAAGTTTAGAGTGGTCAGTAGGACAAGCTTTTGCTGCTTCCTTAGTGTTACAGCTTTACCTGCAGCAGGCTAGCACTGTGCATGGCTTGTTGGGGACAACCATCATTAGTGGGAAGGACTTAGAGCCTTTAGTGGGTTTAAGAGCAATAAGGACACATGCTTTCAGCTCTGGCAGAGTTCCTGCCTTAAGGCCAGCAGGGGAATCAACGACAAGCTGAGGCTTTGGCTGGATCCACAGGAAGAGTGATCTGGAGATCAGCTGAAGAGAAGACAGCACTGTGGTAGCCAAATAAAAATGCTGGAGACCTTTTCACAGGAAGTACAGTTGTGTTTACCTATTTACTGAGATATATTTAAAGTTTAAGGATCTTAGGACTAACAACAGGAAGAGTCTGCATTGACAAGTATTCATTGAGCACATAATTTGGAGGTCTAAAGTCAGTAAGGTACAGCCTTTATCCTTGAATTTACTGTGGCACAGGGGAGATGGACACATAAACAGATCATTTTCACTTGAATAAATTCTATAATAGATAAAATGGAGATAAAAGCAAGGAATTAGACAATTAAGTCCTATGAGCATTTTCTCATCTGATCACAAGAGCTCCAAACTATCACTGTGATGATAAAATGAAGCAATAAATGAAAGTGCTGAGTACAGTGCTTGAAACCTAAGTTTTCTCATCTGTAAACTAATAGTTTTCTCATCTGTAAAATAATCTCTTTCATGAAGTTTGGGTGAAGACTAAGAGAGGCAATGTGTGTAAAGCACTTAGCACATTGCTTGGCATGTGTTAAGCTCTCAAAATTGTTAGCTATTGATCTTAATACTGCCATTGTTATTTCCATGGTGCAATCATAGGCCAGCAAGCTCAGTGTGTGGCACATTTGTGCGGTGCTGGGAGGCTGTCAAAGCAGTCTTCCCAGAAAATAGGATTCCCGAGGTGAGTCATGAAGAACAAAAAGTTCTGACAAATGAAAAAGAGGAGAGGGCATTCTAGTGTATTCAATTCTCCCATGAAACTTCTACTTGTAGGATTTATACCATTTCTTACTTCCAAACTGTTGAAAACCGTGGGTGAGTCACTAGGGCAGGCCTGAGAGCTATTCCTGTAGGTTTGCTGCTGTGAATGCTGTGTGTAATTGTGCACACACGACATGCTTAAAGCTAGGAAACTAGAATTTTTGTAATACCATTAAATGAGAGCTATTAAAAGCAGAAAAAGAAAAAAGAAACAAGAAGTTAGGGATTTGGTATAAGGTACAGAAACTCACTCAAGTTATTTCAAATAGAGGTTTTTACTGTAAGGATGAATATGTACCAACGATGAAGAATCTAAGAAGGATCCATAGTAAATTCAGAACCTAATAAAAGTCCTGCTTTTTTTAAGTGGTTTGTGTTTCATGGAGTTTAGCCAGAACTAGATTGAAGATGGCATAGGTATTAACATTCCAGTTCTGTCTTGCCTTTCTTTTCTTTTTTTCTTTTCTCTTCCCTTCCCCTTCCTCTTTCTTTCTCTTTCTTTTCTTTTCTCCTCTTCTCTTTCTTTCTTTCTTTCTTTCTTTCTTTCTTTCTTTCTTTCTCTTTCTTTTTCCCTCCCTCCCTCTCTCTCTCTTTTCTTTTCTCTTTTCTTTCTTCTTTTTTGCTACCATGCAACAAAAACTTTATTAACATTTAGAACAGCTATTGAAAAAAACAGTGATTCAGCTATTACTGAAACTGGTAATTTCTAAACTGAAATTGGGGCACATGGCTACAGTGCAGTGTAATACCATCGTTGGGCATTATGAATTCAAGACTGAAGAATTAATAGCCACCCCTAAGATGGAGAACCAGGTGCAGACTCAACTCTTTCTGGATGTTGGAAATAGTGTGGCCATCTTCCAGCTGCTTGCCCGCAAGGATGAGCTTCTGTTGGTTCTACTGTTTTAGATGTTTCTTGCAATTACTCCAAGGTTCTGCCATGCTTTCTCTTGGTACTCTTTCATCTGTTGGTGGTGTTTTAGATTTTCTTCTTATTATGTACTTTGGTGGTGTTTTTGTGAGATATTGGGAGAGGATGAATTTGGGGGCTGCTAGCCATTTGCCAAGTTTAAAACTATTTTTTTTCCTTTTTAAACCTTTAATTAGTGCTTATTTTATTAGGTGTGTTATATGTGGGTTTATTTATGGTTTGCCTTACAACAGTATAACCATGGCACAGACAACCTTGATCATTTTTATCTGATTTGGTATAGGAGTGGAATGGTCTGCTTTCCTTTTTCAATAACTCAATCATGGAAGGGATAATGGCAGGAGTTTTCACTCTTACTTAAGGTTAGTTCAAAGTCTGGTCTAGACTTTATCATTAATAATTGCTACAAGGAAAAAAAAAACTAATGCTGAATTGTAGGCTTTAATTCAGAAGATTTATAGCAATGTCTATATGCATACTATAGAGAATATGTCCATTTCCCCAGAATCTGATAAGGGACCCTCAGCTGCACAATACTGGCCTAGAAGAAAGAAAGGTGCATGGGTTTGTGTCATTAGTGATATGTTTCTTTGAGGAAATGGGAGATGACATCCTCTCTGATCTCAGAGTGAGTGGTCTTAGGAGGGATGCTCTGAGGACTCTTTGTTAATATTCCTATATCATGCAGAAAAAAATCATGGTAAGCCATTTTTTTTTAATCAGAAATTGAGATGTCCCCTCCCATCCCCAGATTTAGAAGCCATACTGCTTGACAAGTCACAGATCCAAGGCACAAAGTCATTTCACATTATTATATGTGATTACTGGAAATATTTGTCCCCACCTGAGGAAATACTAAGACCTCAACAGATATTTATTTTAAGATTTATTTATTTGAGAGAGAGAGGGAAGGGAGGGTCAGAGGGAAAAAGAGAATCTCAGGCAGACTTCCCACTGAGCACAGAGCCCAACACGGGGTCAATCTCACCACCCTGAGATCATGACCTGATTGGAAATCGAGAGTCAGATACTTAAATGACTGAGCTACCCAGGCACCCCAACAAATATTTATTGCATGAATGAATCACAGCAAAGTGTGGGCTCGATCACTCTAAATTTATCGTTCTCTCCTTTTTTCTTCATTCTGGATAGTATCATGAGGTAAACAAGGGGCCCCAAAATGTTCTAGATAAAAAAGACAGGCCAAATGGGTCTTCAACTAACTATGGGACCATGATTATGGTTCTGTCTGCAAGCAAATCAACTAAAGAACTCTTACAGAATGCTGCCTTGGCAATTTAGCTCCCCTATGATAGTTCCTCTTTCCTCATTTCCCTTATTCACAAGCGCCCGATGGCTGGATTCACTCCACTCCCTGTTCTTGTACTTACTTATCCAAAAGTTGCTGACGATTTTCCTGAACAGGAAGGTAGATCACGAAATGACTGTAAGCTACTTCTGAGAAAAGGGAACCTAAGCAGTAATTTTTGTATTATATTGCAATAATTTATTCCTTAGATTCTCAATGAAATTCATATAACTACTCAGGTTATTGAATTAATGATGTGAGTTTGAGCTAAATGTAACCATCTATGATAAGGGATCTTAAGCATACCTGGATAGGTGCAACATGAAACAACTGTCCAACTTTGGGTGCTCCATATCAGATTCTTTCTCAGCTGGGAAAAGCAACCACCAAGCAAATCTAAAATCATTTAAACGAAGCTAGTCTCAAATAATATTAAATTACTATACCATTAATTATATTTCAGGGTCCCAGAGCCAGACTAGTTGTGAAGCTCTGGCCAGCTTTTCAGGAGCTCTGCTGAACAGCGGTGATTACAAAGTCACATTATCTTTGTCTTATGGAAAGAGCCACTTCCAGCTTGAATTCAAAGTAGAAACTATACACAATGACACTTTATGTGGAATATCAACATATCTCCTGGTTTGTGGCCACATTTTAACCACTTCATGCCCAACATCTAATCATTAGGCCCAGAAAAGTCAGTGTGAAAAACTGGCTTTTCCTATTCCCTATCATATTCTGCCTAAATTATCTCTAGTTGCCACCCATCAGGGAGAGAACTAGTTTTGTGATGGGTTTTCTCCATAGTACGTATTTTTTTTGTTGTTGTTATTAGAGGTATTTTTAAATGACCAGTCAATAGATTACAGACTCCAACCTGGAATGCTTTAATTAGAAAGCACAGCACGGCAAAATATAACACAACCTAAAAATGTCAAACTAAACCTTTAAATTTTGACATTAAAGTCAACTTATATAATGACTTACAAAAAAGGACAAGGAACAGGGGTTACTATTTTGCTATAGATAAGAAGGCTTTGGATTCATAGGAGAGGACAAAAAAAAATGGACTTAGTATTTGGAGTACAAACTATAAGTCAGGCATAATGCAGGGCATATGCACATATATGAACCTGTCTCCTATGGGCTAGTTATTAAAGTCTATGAAATAGGTATAGTTCTGTTCCAAAGATAAGAAAGTAGGCAAGCTGACAACATTCCTAAAGTAGAGTATGTTGAAAATATGGTTCTTCACTTATGTACAAAGAAGATTCAACTGCTCAGCCACCAGTAACTCTACATTCCTTCTTCCATAGCTAGCAAAAGTTTCCTTTAGTTTCACACATTATATAATATCAAACAGGAGTTTCACCAAAAAATAGTTATTGTAATATCTATAATGCCAAACTTCCTTTTACTTTTCTTGGAGGAGAGCTGAGTAGTTTTACAAATGGACTTGACTCCTGTTATACTGATCAAGTTGGAATAAAATAAAACTAGGTCAGAATTTGTGACACAGCATAGATACAATCTTATAAATGCCAACTCTTAACCCATTCATGGATTTTGTGTTTAGAACCCCCAATCAGCCTGAACCACAAATTTCTAGGTGTCACTGTCAACAGCTCCTTTCTCTTCTAATAATTTTCCCTATTCCTTACTTTCCAATATCACAGCTTCACAACTGGTTCCCTTTCTTCAGAATTGCGGGAGACAAAAGTAAGCAAAACTAACAGCAAACCAAACCAGGTTTTTAGTTGTGTCTATTAGTGTTTAGAATTCTGTAGCAGGTACAGTTCTAAATATGCCCCCAAAGATGTCAACGCTCCAGATCCACAAAACCTATGAGTATGAGATATCACTCTCATGATTATGCTACATGGCACAGCTGACCTTAAAAAACTGAAGTTATCTAGATGTACCTAATTCAATCACATGAGCTTATAAAAGCAGAGGGATTTTCTCTGAATAGTGGAGGAGGAAAGGCAGAAGAAATTAAAAAAACATTTAAAACATTCATAGAATTCAAAGTACTCTTAATAAATTGAAGATGAAGGGGGTCACATCAGAAGAAATGCAGGTAGCTTCTGGAAGTTGAGTCGCTGAGATCTGTTCCAGCAAGGAACCAGAGACCTCAAGCCTACATCCCGAAGGAACTGGATTCTGCCAACAACCTGAATGAACTTGGATGCAGTTCTTCCTGCATGTCTCCAGATAAAAGCCCAGGCAGCCAACCCCTTAATTTAGAACTTGTGATACCTAAATGGAGAACCTAACTGAGCCTGCCAGATGTCCAACCAACAGAACTGTGAGCTAATACATGGGTATTTTTAAAGCCACTAGGTTTGTGCTAACATGTTAAGCAGCAATAGGAAACTAGTACAAATTCTTTTTTTCCAGCTCCTTGAATGGCTGCACTAGTTTTATCCTTCAAGTCCCTGACACTGCAGCTAAAGAATCGTCCATCAGCTGTTTCTGATTTTATAAACCTGTTCATTTTCAGCATAGTACTTAGCACAATTTGTCAATCTGCAATAACCTTATTTATTAGCTTGTTTGTTGGCTCTCTCTGTGAGCAAAGTATAAAATCAGTACAGGTAAGATTTTATTTTCTTGCTCTATCCCTGAGCATAGTATACAGTAGGACTAGCCTTTATTTGCTGAATTGAATGAATAAATATTGCTTCTAGTGACTTGACATTTACCTTAAAAACTACCTTATGAATAACTTAAAGTATTTTGAAGCAAAGATTACGCTACCACAAATCATGTTGAAGTGGTCACTTAGATATTTTAAATGCTTTGGCAATTAAGTAGATTTCTAAAACCAATTATTATCTCCTGTGTCCTTTTACTCATAAGATTATTAATTTCCTTTAGTTGCCTTCTAATGCTTTTTTCCAAAAATAATTTAGCTATAACCAAATATTTGTTTTTCTTTATGTATAAAGAGTGTTTTCTGGCTTTTCTTGTTGCCACTCCATTCTATAAGGTCCATAATATATACAAAAAAATACATGTTGCATTTTATGAAAAATGAAGAAACATATAAAGAGACGCTTATATCAAAAATGAAATATTGTGCTGCACTCAGGGGTGATGTTCAGAGAGAAAAAATCCTTGGGTAATTGACTTCAAAACATGTAAGATTATACAAATTTGTCTTTAAGAGAAACTAGAAAAATTCTAAGCCAAACAACAGAATGTGATGTTTTATTGCCTGACTGTATAAAGGCCATAGGAAAAAACACCCAGAAATGTAATTAATGGTGGGATTAAGTAAGCAGGTACTGAATGCTGAATGCCAGAGTAATATCTATGTCTAGAAATCAGGAATACCATAATGAAAAAAGAGTGAGGGGAAGGTTTCCATGAAGAGTCTGAAAACTGGGAATTGTGAACGAATATTTAGACTTGCTCTCCCCTTGATGTGTGTACTCTAGAGGAGTGAGATTGCCTGCTAAATAAACAAGAGGTCACTGGCCAAGGAACTGTCTGAAGAAGGCCCCTAATAGCACCCAGATCAGTGTTTTAAATGTGGCACCAAGAAAATGACTTTGAAAGTCTTCCTCAGAACATGAAGTAAATCGGGAAAATCACTGCCAGACACGCAGGAAATTGTGGACAATCCAACAGTGAGTATTGCATAAAAAAGTCACCTCAAGTAGAACTAGGGCTCTCTTCCCTTCTCCACTCACTTCCCCCAAACCCCTGGCCTTAATCTCTCTGTATATGGAATTATCCTCCAATTCCCCAAAACGCCTTGCTCTTCTTGTCTCCATATTTTTCACTGGCTGCTTTTACTACCTGGAATAGTCTTTTCTCTAATCTAAAATTTGATATAACAGCGGGTTTAGCATTAGAAAGGCCTAGTTCTAATACCCACTTAATCACAAAATAATTGTATGACCATAAAATAATTTAAACTTTCTGGGGGTTTCCTCATCTACTAAATGGTAGTGATAGCAATACCTACTATATCAGTCTCTAGGGCTGCCATAACAAAGTATTACAAACTGGGTATTGTAAAAAACAGAAAGACATTGTTTCACAGTTTTGGAGGCTCGAAGTCCAAAGGCAAGATGTCAGTAGGACTGGTTCCTTCTGAGAGCTTCAAGGGAAAACTTCTCCATAGCTCTATTCTAGCTTCTAATGGGTTTTCCAGCAATGTTTGGCATAACTTGGCTTATGACAGCACATCTCCAATCTTCACATGACATTCCCCCTGTTTCTCTATGTCTCCAAATCTTCTCTTTTTATAAGGCACAGTCACATTGAATGAGGGGCCCACCTGACTCCAGTAGGACCTCATCTTAACCAATATTAAGTCTTAACTAATCACATGTGCAATGACCTATTTCCAAATAAGATCACATTTTAATGTACTGTGGATTGGGACTTCTGTGTATGGATTTTGGCAGGGGACACAATATAACCAATAATAGCTACTTCATAGGGTTGTTGTGAAGACTCAATAAAATAATGTACAAAAAGTATTTAGCCCAATGTTTGACACATGGGCTGAAGAAACTACCTGTTACTAAGGGATATGAAACATTTCATTTATGCAAAATACTGCAAGTTTTTTTTTTTATTATTTGCATTTCTCTTTCTCTCACACACAATACACATTCATACACAACACACACACGCGTGCACACACACACAAATTTTATGCAGCTAAAATATATCCATGTTTTCTTTTGTGTGATTTCTAACTTTTGCATCTTCATACAGTATTTCTCTACATAAAGAGCATAATGCATGCCTCTTTTACCAGTTTTATTTTATTTCCGATAACAAAAAATTTTGTGAGAAAGAAATCATTTGCACAGGTTATGTGTTACAAGTGATAGAATTCTGTTTGTCTTTTCTACAACATTTTTGCTGTCTCAACCTCAAAAAGATATTTTGAAAACTAAACCTACCATCCTGAAAACCAGCTGGCTTTATAAAATGGGTCATTTGCTAGACAACAGCCTTGGTCAATAATGCAGTGCTATTCCATACAGAGAAGGCAAGCTCACACATCAAAAGGTCCCCAAACTTTACACTTTGTAAGGACTTGTTCATAATATTCTCACAAGAAATTGCTTTTGGTAGAGAATTCACTGTAGGCTGTCAAAACAAATGTGAAACTTTCTGGCTTGAAAGTCATGGTTAATACACATCTTGTTGCTACGGTGACAGCTGAAGCAAGCAGAGTTGTCCATTATAAAAGTATCAACATTAGATGGATTTTAATAAAAAAAAAAAAAGCCCTTAGAGAATCATGAGGTCTCAAAGATGCCTAAAAAATTATAATAGCAACAAAAAATGGACATAAATGATAAACATTTCAGAAGGTGTCAACCGTATAATTTCGTACCTTTTGTTTCTTTACCATAGACCTGGCTTTCATGTAAATGTATAGGAACTGTAGCAAAATTAAATAATTTAAATGTTTTATTCCTGAACAACACCAGAGGCTCTAGTAACCAACTTCCAAAACAGGACATGGCAGATTGTCACGGGAATTAAGTGACACATTCCATGTGAGGATCTTAGTGCAGTGCCCAGATATGAGACTTGTCTTATTCCTCACTGTCATCATTACTATTATATTAGAAATAATACTTTATAAAACATCTAAATTCAATTGTGTGTTTTTACTTATTATCTAGAAGACTACAAGTAAGAGAGAAATTTATATAATAATTTTTATTTTTCAGAAACTGAAATTGTTTGCACTTCTTTTTCTCATCACTGCTCTCTCAATTGGCCAGTGTCTTACAACAAGTAATCTCTTTTGTTTGTGTGTCACCTCAAATCATATAAAATACAGCAATGTTGGGTTTGCAATTATTTGCATGTCACAGATGAACTACCTGGGGCTCCACAACACTTCTCAAGGACATCACTGACCATACAGCAGGAATAATTTAAAAATATAAATACTTCAGAATCTAATGGAACAAATGATGAAACTTCTTATATCATAACCAAATACAGCACAGAAGTAATGGTCAGATTAATATATTGCTTTTTACAGAGCCTTTTACTTCAAATGGTCTCAACGTAGCATCATTAATTTAGGAGCTGGTGGAACAGACAGATAGGGGTAAGTTAAAGATGAGTTCTTAGCCTTAAAAACAATGTTTAGTCAAGATCTTTGGCTCTATTTACTTGAGCACGGGCCAGACCAGAAATAAATATACTCAGAACCTACCAAGTTTTGAGGAAATAGTATTTCTAACGAACCTCCACGCCAGGTTTATAATAGCCTCTTGCTGTCAAATTACCAAAACAATCTCACGCCTTCAAATCTCCAACAACAGGAACAAAGCTAAAGCTTTGTGGCCTCCAGGAAGGACAGCTTTGCCAATGCCACCTTGTTGTGACCATGAGAGAAAATGGACAGATGTACCTCTCAGACGGAAGAGCCAAAGGCCATGGAGGGAAAGAGAAGGCAGACCCAGAGGTCGCCAGATGGGTTAATCACAGAAAGCACACCACTGCCAGGGAAATTCATTCTCAGTATTCTTTCCAAACAGGATAGGCTAATTGTTCTGGCTCACACCAGATGATGGCTATATGGTTCCCATTTTTTCTCTTTTCTAAATGGAAGTTTTTATTATAGCTACTTATTTTCTTCTTATACTATTTTCCCTCTTATATTAGGTATCCCAGGGTTGGGGAGCAGATAAATGTCTTTAACTTATAATTGGTCAGACCACACAAGCTTCATGTAGACCTGATGTAAAGAGCTGCTGGTCATTGAGTTAGATGCAGTTACCAGATGCAGAAAGCAGTTCTTACCTTTTTTGCAGGGAAATAAGTAGATGTATGAATGGAGGAAGGACATGTAAAGATGTAAACAGTTAAACAGGAGCTACCACAGAGACTGTATTGGTTATCAGATATCTCCTTTGACCTTATTCCTTAAGACAGAACTCTTATTTTACTCTGGGCTGACTTTATTCATAGCTAAAATTATACATTTCCCAATTTCTTTTGCAGCTTGAAATGGACAAGGAAATGTAAACAGAAATTGCTGTGTAGGGTTCTATTAATTCACTTTAAGACTAACTCAAACATGAGGGTCAACATTTTGCTTTTTCACCCTTTTCTTTCCAACTGGATTGCCAGCATTGTGACTGGAATCCTGCAGCCTTTGTGTGACCGTGAAATTGGAAACAACACACTAAAGACAGGTTGGCAAACAGAAAAATGGATCATGACCAAGATGGCCTTAATGTTGTGCTTAAATTGACTAAACTCAGGCAGGATTTTTCCTGACTGTAAGTCTATTTCTTAACATATTTAGTTTAGAAAACTTGTCATTGCAAATCCTTTCTTTACCCCTTTGAAATGTATCTGAATTTCCTTAAAGCCTAAGACTCAAAGAGGTCTTTCTCAAGGGCCTGGAAACCATCTCTATGAAATGTTAACACCAAAGGAAGAAAAAGCCTATCTCCCAGTCTCTATGGAAGGACAGAAGCTTAACTTAGGTGGGCACCTTGCTCCAACTTGTAAAACTACCTCCTGCCAGGAAAAGTACAAAAAGTTTATTTTTCCTTTGGGTAAAGCTAATAAGTAAACACAGATGGCCTATGTCCCCCTCCCCTGCCATAACAGCTCTTAAAACACTCTCCTGCTCTTTGTTTTAGTGGGCTGAGTACTGGGACCTAGTCTGTGTTCTTTCCTCTACTGCTGACAACAGTATCAGAATTAATCAATTTCTGTCTGCTCATCTTGTCCAGTGAGGCTTTTTTTTTTTTTTTTTTTTAACAAACCCTAATGACTTTGTGGAACCACAAGTATATCTCTTACCTCCAAGCTTCTTTGACATGGTAAAATTAACTCCTGATTTGTTTAAGTCACTGTAGTCAGGGTCAATTTTACCAGGAGCCAAAGGCAATTCCTAACTGACAAAGTTTTCAAATGTAAGAGTGAGTAAGGAAACTGGTAAACCTATGGAAAAATTTACTGGGGCCTAGAGAGTATATTCTGGGAGTGAACTAATCAGAATTAAAATATTCCAATCTCCTTTTATTTTCTGAGAAGGATACAAAGTATTAATTTAATTGGAACCTTATAAATTTAATTATGCCTGGTAAAATTTTGAAATAACCATTAAAAGACGAAAGACTAAGTATGTGATTTTCAAAACTACAGAAGTAAAACTTTGACTAAGAAAATAAGGACTTAATTAATCCAAAAGAAGATCAGAAAATTAAAAATAAAATAAAGTATATTATGAAGTATATTATAAAGTATATTATAAAATGAAGTATATTAAAAAGCCAGAGAGATAGAATGTACAAAAGGAAGTATTTCCCCATCAGATGCTAATTAATGTGAGGTGATAGAAGCATTAACTTGATTGTAATCATTTCACAAATGGATACATATATAAAATCATCACATTGTATACCTTAAAAAATTCCCATTGTACAACCCAGCCATATACAATTTTAATTGGTCAATTATATTTAATTGGCCAAAGCAACTTCAAAATATATAATGTAATGATTTATAGAACTACAGATCAGTCATACTCTTTAAGTAACCAAGAAGTTAGGCAGGAGAAAACACATACACACACAAACACGCACACAATTTATATAGCACAATTAGGCTAAACTTAATAGACATGTTTAAAAATCCTTACCTAACAACAATCACAGAATATACACTTTTCTCAACTACACATGGAACACTTGCAAGTAAGATGCACATTGTAGGTTCCAAAACAAATCTTAAATATCAAAGAATCAGTATCATGTATACCACAGTGTGTCCTTACAACATAATTAAAGAAGAATAGCAGCAGAAACTATTACCTGTTTGAAGAACATTTTAAAACAGTCTTCTGAATTGACCAAAGGAGATGCCCTAAAGGGAAAGAGAAAATACTTAGAACTAAATGATAATGAAAGTAACATATACTGAAACTCATGGTATGTAACTTAAATGGTACTTAAGGAAAAAGATACATAAAAGTCTCAATAAATACTTTTAAGTACAATAATAAGAAGAATTGAAAGATCAAATTTAATGAAGTGTTAGAGTTAAGAGGTTGAAAAAGAGTAACTGATGTAAAAGTATACTTAAGGTAATAAAGATAAGAGCAAAAAGGTAAAAAGCAGAAAAATACATAATCAGGAGGATTAAAATAGCCAATGGCCATTTTTTTAAAAATAGTAATAAAAGAAACAAACCTCCAATTAGAATGAATCAAGAAAATGATAAAACATCCAAAAGTATTTAAGGAATTGAAAAGAAATATATTATAGATGCAGTAGAAATTATAAAGATAATATAGATGACTTCATTCTTATAATTGAAAACTTCCTAGAAGCACCTAGAAAATATCCCTTCACATTGACTCTAGGATAAACAGAAAACCCAAATAATACTAGAACATTAAAAAATGAATCATTTAATCCTTCCCACAAAGAAAACTCTAGACCCAGGTGGTTTTATAGGTAAGTGTCATACAATATGAGATTAAGAGATTATTTCAGTCTCTCTCATAGGTGTCTAAATAATAGACAATGAAGAACACTCTTCGGTTCATTTTATAACACTAAGATAATTATAACATAAAAATTTTAGATAAGAATTATAAAATAAAATTACAGGCCAACCTATGCAATGACCTAGATTAAAAAAAAAAACAAAACAAAACAAAACAAAAAAAACCCTCCTAAACAAAATATTGCATGAATCCAAGCAAAATATATGAAAATATAATAAATCATGCCAAAATGTTTATATTTCAGGAATTCTATGAGTGTCTGCCTTTTGCTCAGGTCACAATCTCAGGGTCCTGCAATTGAGCCCCGCATCAGTCTCTCTGCTCAGCAGGGAGGCTACTTCTCCCTCTCACTCTTCCTCTATACTCCCCCTCTCTCAAATAAATAAAAAAAAAAAATCTTAAAAAAGAATACACCTCATTACAGGTACCACAGAGTAAGCACACTCCAGCCTATCTCCTCCACTAAATGCAACTATAAAATCTAAAAAGAATGCAGGAAGCAGCTATTTGAGGACTCTGAAAAGTGAGTAGGATCAGGCAGATCAGGGGGAAAGACCAAAATTCAAAGTGTTACCAAACCAGTGGTGTTTACCATTGTTTCTTCTCCGATATCCCTCAGTCTTGACATATACCAGGTTTAGACATATTTTTAGCCACTATTCTTATAAAGATATTACTTAGAAAGGTCTTTTGGCAAGATTAGAACGCACGGTTAAATATTCTTCCATTAGGAAATCTTTACCTGCATTAGTAAAACAGGAACTTGGCGAAGTTTTCAAAAGCAAAACATATTTGGGAACAGGAGTATTAGAGGTCTATAAAATCTCTGATTCTCTTACCATGAAGCTCAGAAAGCAGCTATGCTTCTCTTTTATACCATTTGTAAAATTTGCAGGCAAGTATTAAAGCCAAATCTGGGATGTCCTCTATTTAGGTCAAAGTAGCTACCATTTACCTTTATTTTATTGGATAGAAGAATCACCTTTCATCATTATTCTAGTCATAATATTCTCCTATAATATTTCCTATATTTCCAGATAAAAGTTTTAAAGTTTTGCTTTACACATTTAAAGCAAACATGGAACTGAAACTTTTTTCTTTCTTTTATGGATAAAGAGCTATCCTAGAACCATGATGTATCAGTAAATAACACCATTCTCACTTATCATAAGTGTGCTTTGGCACTACAGTCTGTTATATTGGTGTATTTATCTCTTCCTCTGCTTTAATTATTATAGTTTATTATAGTGTTGTTGTATGTCATCGTGTTTGGCAGGGCAAGTCTCAGTTTTTGTTCTTCAGGATATCATAGTTATTCTTGGCCATTTGAATTTCCATATTTATTTACAAATCATATTATTAAGTCCCATGAAAAATCATTTCATATTTTTATATAATTGTGTTGATTCTATAGAATCTGTGTAGAGATAATTTACATGTATAACAGCATATCTTTCTATAGTCGAAAATCTAGTCTTCTTCAGCTTATTAATAAAGATTTACTCTTTTTCCATAAAGTGCTTGTCCAAATTTTCTTTCAGGATAACAAACATACTTACACTATTCACAAATATGACTTTGAATTTGTTTTTAAAGGCTGGGGCACAATGACATTTTAAAAAATATTTATTTTTCTATTTGAGAGAGAGAGAAAACTCGAGCAGGGCAAAGTCAGAGAGTGAGAGAGAGAATCCTCAAGCAGATTCTGCACTAAGCGTGGAGCCCAATGTGGGCCTTGATCCCAGGGCCCTCAGATCAGGACCCAACCCAAAATCAAGAGTCAGATACAACCAACGGAGCCACATAGGCACCCCAAGGCATCATGATTTTATACTATATGTTTGTTAACATTGTTGTTATCTATCTAATGGACCTATGTTTGTCAAGCCACTCTTGGAATTACATTTACACCTAAAGACTCTGAAATGTTTATTTGTTTCTACAAATTATGATCACAATTATTATTTTTACCTTAATTTTGAAAAACATACACAGGAAGTGATCTTAGTAAAACATGGATTTTATGCCATGGTAGCTTACATGAGAATCATCAAATTCAATATTAAATTCAGCTTTAACTTACTCATGTTAATTGGCTCTTTGAACTAAATTGGAGATTTTCAAGTCAAGATTTAAAAGAATCCAGCCATATGTTATTTACAAGGGCTGTCCCATATCTCCTATCTCATGCTCATCTATTACATTCCAATAGATTCCAATAGATCCAATTGCAGCATTCCCAACAGGACTTGCAAGCTTTGCAAGCTTCAGGCTGTACATTTCTAAGATGGCTGTTTCTGCTGATTTCCATTATAACTACTCTTGCCTCGAAGGCATAAGGCAGAACCAAATTAAGTCAGTCCATGGGGCTAAAACTTGGATAGAAAAAACCAACTATACATACCTAAAGATTTAGTCCAGCCTGGTCTAGCATTAGCTGGAAAAAAAATTATATATATATTAAAATAGGACAAGACCCCCTTGCTCTGATCCCCAAAGTCTTAACTGCTAGTAATAATTGGTCCAAAATCTAAACCTACAAAGAAAAACAGAATCTGTTCCTGATGTTAGGGGCCCTCTGGTCTATCCCAAATTCGTAAGGAATATTCAGGTCTAGAATAGGGAAAAGACATTCCCACTGTCCTCTCCAGTTTTTGTACAGATGTTAAACTATCAATAAATGGAATCATTAAAAAGCAGAACATCACTTGGATCTCTGCTTCTTCAAGTAAGCTGTAGAAGTTAACAGAACATTTGAGGATAGAACTGATCAAAGAAAGGGAAAACTCCAGGTAAAACTAATGGTTCTGTAAATTAAACAATTACATAACTCATGAAATAAAAGTTATCCCATATGTAACCGAAAAATAGATAAGGGCATTTGACAATATTGTAAGGAAAAGGATTCTTGGAAAACTAATTGCCCAGCATTTGCTCAATCACATGGAAAAAGTAAACAGGATGATGCCTTTTTCCTAAATGAGGGTCATCCAATGAAATACTATATCCTCTGTGTCCACAGTTACCACTATCTTCTAAAGGGAAAATATCTGTACTATTAAAGGTACAAAGGATCCCTTTCCTAGTGGACAAATGAGTAATAATTCAATCACTAATCCTACCACTATTCTGTCACCTCTTCCTTGAGGTAATTATCCTGTCTTAGCAGAAGCAATTTCAATCACTCTTCAAACTCCTTTATCACATCGTTTTCTGTTTCCTTAAGCCACTCAAGTAGTCAGAATGGTGGGAGATTTGTTATCTACATGAGGTGCCCGTAAATGTGAACATATGGTTTCTTTCTGGAAATCCCAGAAGAACCCCCAGCCATTTGATGACACAGATTGATTACCCACTTTCTGATACTGCTTCTGCTGGTATGTTAGACCTTAAGTCTGTCCCACACAGTCTCTGAGGCAAAGATGGCACACAAGTGGGGCATATACACAAACTTTTGAAAGTCTCAAATGAACTGGCTATGCTTTTCTGAAAAAGTGAGTCCCATACTCACTGCCTTTATACCTCCAAAAAGGACTCACTATCCTCTGTGTTATCTCTAAAAATGTTACTTCTGTCTATCAAATAGGCAAATGGGTGAGGTTATTGCTTTGTATAAGATTTAAGAGATATTGATAGGTTTGTACTTCTTTACTTTCCCGTAGTGCCAACCCTAATATCATTGTATTGTCAATCCCTGAGGCAAATGCTTATTTTACAGTAGAGGATCTATGTTTAGTAGTAGGGACAGCTTCACGAGCATGAAGCCTGTGCAGTGGCACAAGTCCTTGTGCTCAGAAGTGCCTGGAGCTTGGTTTCCAGCTGCTGTCATTATCTTGAATTTTTTAGTACTTTTGGAATAAGGAGCCCCGCATCTTCACTTGCACTGGGCCCAGCAAATTAAGTTGCCAGAACTAGCCAGCAATCTTTAGCATACCCATGCACCTAGACTCACAATATCTATTTACATGCATAGTGGGAATTCAACATGATATATAGACAGTATTTTCATAAGGGTCTAAGAAGTGCTCTCTTACTTTTTTGGCATAATCTTAGAGACAAACTCCAGTTTCGTCACACTCAAGTGTCTTACCTAGATCATGACAGTATGCAAAGGAAAATGGAAAAGCTGATCATTGGATACACCACAGATGTTGGAATCTTATCTTCCGTTCATAACTTGGCTGAGATGGCCAAATAATGTAAAGGATTAATTCATCATGCTCAAGTTTATAATTAACAAGTGCAGGCAACTTTTCTTAAGGATAAGCCACAGAAACCACTACATGCTCTTCAGCTTAGAGATTTGGTTTACTAAAAATGACACCAACATGCGAATACTCTCAAAACTGGAGAAGCCTGATAAACATAAATACTGCAGGAAATCTCCAAGAAACAGAATCTTGTCACATTTCTCAGTTAAAAAGACATTGTAGACCTCATCAAAATTAAAAATGTTTGTTCTGTGAAAGATCCTATGAAGAGAAAGAACTGACAAGCTACAGAGTGGATGACAGTATTTGCAAACCACATGTTCAACAAAACTTGCATCTAAAATGTGTAAAGAACTCTCAAAACTCAATAGTAAAATAAACAAACAAAAAACAATCCAATTAGAAAATGGGTAAAGATGCTATAGCTTGGATGAATCTGTAAGCAATTATGCCATGTGAACAAAAGCCAATCTAAAGGTTATATACTGTATTTATTATATGTGTGTGTGTATATGTAAATAAACATGTTACATATACATATGTATATATGTAAGTATGTACTGTATAATTTCACTTATATAACATTCTTGAAATGAGAAAAATACAAAAAGGACTACACAGAAAAATAGAAAATATATTAATGACTGTACAGCTTCAGAGTGGGTGAGTGTGTATGGAAGGTAGAGAACTGTCACTATAAAAAGGCAATACCAGAGATCCTAGTGGTAACAGAATCTTGACTATATTAATATCAATATCCTGGTTGTGACTTTGTACTAGAGTTCTGCAATATGTTACCACTGGGAGAAACTGAGTAGAGTACACAGAATCTCTCTGTAGTATTTCCTACAACTGCATGTGAATAAACAATTATCTCAAAAAAATTAAAAAATATTCTTTCACATATTGCCTTGAAACTGTTAGCATGCTACATCTTAGAAATTTTTTAATCTAACTTTTGATTTTGCCCATATTCCAATCAAGAAAGTCTCAAGTCAGTAATTTAGGAGTCTTGAAATAAGATGAAGGCAAAGTTGTCTATGGAGATTCATACTTAGGCTGTAATTTCAGCTATGCTTATGGTCTGATAATTAATGGGGGCTGTTAAATTAAGCAATTAATTATGCCTTTAGAGACTTATTATTAATAATCTCTGTTCAGTTCCAGTTCTTTACCATGGGCAACAGAGTTATATTTAAATGTTTTGGCTGACCTTCCTTTTTATTTAGCAGATATAAGGTTATTAAAGTAGTTATGAAGAAATATGACATCTTTAGTTGATCTGATAATTGGTATCTTTGATTCTCTAAAGGAATAATTGTGCTAGCTGACATTCAGACCAGTGTGCAAAGGAAGAGGAAACCAGTACCCTTACAAAAGGGTAATGCAGTGCTATAGAAACAAATTGTCTTGTTTAGGGGGGCTATAACAAGATTGGATGGCTAAGGATGTAGCGACATTTGTGGTGTAATAGAAAGAACGTGCTTACTTCTACCACTTAAAATATAGGTTCAGCTAAATATCAAACTCTGAAGGAATTCCTTGCATAGAGAAGTGCAAAGGCCAAGAATAGCTAAAGCAGTCCTGAGCAATACAAATATGGTGAGAGCTTATTCTACCTGTTAGCAAAACTTACTACAAAGCTACCACAATTTAGACAGTTTAAGATTTGTACATAACTATACAAAAAGTGAAGACATTTATGTTGAGTATATATCTCCTTTATTATCTTTTTTCCTCACCGGCTTCTTGCTTTCTGCTTTCTTTACTTCCTTATCTTCCTGATCTGTGAATATTGGAGCACCCTGTAATTCAGACTTTGGGCATTTTTTTCTACACTAATTTTTAGATAATTTCAGTTTTCTGGCCCTGAAAAATACACCCCCAATATTAACAGTGGTATTCCTTACTTATAGGTTTAAGGTAGATTACCGTTTTTCATTTTTATAATTTACATTAGTGTAATACAAAAAGTTATTTAACCACCAAAAAAGGAATATCATTAATAACAACAGAAAAAAATACTTCTATAGAAGGAAATGAAAAGGTATTTTGCTTTGATAATTCCAACATAAATGGAATACAAATGGTTAATAAATATATGAAAAATACCCAGTTTTCCTTTTTTCCTCTTTTTGTTTTAGTCCTAAATTGTTTTTATTTACTTTTTGTTCCTATATCACTGAGGGCATGTGTTCTTGCATTCTGCTGACAATATTAAACTGTTCTCTAAAATACTCTGTAATCATATTTACAGCTACTCCTTCTCTTAATCTTCAGAATTATTCTCCTTCCCTTATAATGTAGTTTTTCTGCACGCTGACTTTTCCTGTTTACTCATCTTCCAGCAGAGAGAGAGAGAAAATGAGAGCGAAATCTATCCAGACCCTAGAGTGGCCAAAAGAAATTGTGTGGCTTGCCCTTGGCTTCTCTCACTGTGCATTTGGCATTATTCTAATCCTCTTCTCAGAATTACAGCCAGAAAACAGCTAGATATAGGCACATCCCTTTGCCAGTCTCCAATTTCTAGGCAAAAGCAGAGAATCTGCCAGACTTTCATCTAGCATAGTCTTAGTGACCCAAGACAGATCTTCTCTTCCTCACTCTCTAGTTGTAGGGCACCCTTAGCAGTTAAAATACATTAATAAAAGCAAATAATCCCCCCAAATTTAGCTTCACTTACGCAGTATTAGCAGGACTCATTTTTTGTTCTTTACTACCTTCAGATTTATTAACTTGTAATTTAACTTGTAAATAACTTCTTATCTGAGGTAGATGTATCAGTGGTAACATTTTTCAATACACAACACTCAAATTTAAGGGCATTTTTTTCTCCACTACATTTGTGTTCATAGAATGGTGATATTGTTAGACTTACTTATGGAAGTGTTTCTGTAGAAGTATCAGATTAAGTTCATTTTATAATCAGTGAATACCACTATTCACTTCATTTCGCCCCCAATTCTTTTCTGACTTCGTTACAGAGCTATGGGAGAAGAGAATGGCACAGTAGTTCTAGGACCAAAGTTCTGTACTTGTCTCTCTCAACTGCATGAGAACACTCTTCTTCTCCTTGCTAGCCTCTTGATTTGGAACCATTAGAGTACAGCAAAAAGAAAATGACCGTTGAAAAAATTTTAGCTCTGCTACTTGATCAGCCTTCCATGGGCAGGCTATCTACTTTTCTGAGTCTGTTTACTCAACTGTAAAATAGAGATAATCCCTTTGGGGACTGATGAAAGGATTACTTGAGATGGCAGCAAGTAAGGATCCAATGAATATAATTTTCATTTTTTGATTCCCTGAACATTCAAAATAGCTCATTGTCTTAAAATGTTAAAGTGATTAGAATTGGAAAAGGATAAGCATTAGTGTTCCTTTGTTCTTCAACCTTAGTATGTTTGCTTTCCAAAGAGACTGGCAGAGGAAATGTGATAAATAGGAGCAAGAACTCACACATGTACTATTCTCTTTTCCTTTCCAAATTCCCCTCTTAGAACTGGCAAACATGTCCTTTCCTCTGAAAACTGCTTAACGCTTCATACGCCAGGAATGAAATCTTTACTGAGTACCTAAGTGCATGGCTCTATAATAGTTATAGGGGATTTTGAATAATGAGTACCCAATGTTCAGCACCAATAGTCATAATCTCTTCCTTCTTGAAGATAAGTATATTAATCCAGAAATCATACACATAAATATAAAATTATCATTTTGACAAGAGCTAAAGGGAGGTTCATGACGTATTAAAGACAATAGTTTTGGGATATGACCTCATGAGAGAGGTATGGGAAAGTTTTTATAGGGAAGTGCTTTTTGACTTGAGATTTGAGTGTTCTGAAGACAGAGACATGAATACAAAGAGGAAAAAGAGGTAGCAACATGTTCAATGGCTCCATGGCGCAAAGGAGCATTCCAAATTAAAGAGCCAGAAGGATTGCCTTTATGTCTAGAGAGGAGAGAATGAAGAGAAACATGATACTGGATGAGGCAGGAAACTTGAGAAGAGCATGTCTTACAGGGACTTTCAGGATGTTTCAGTTACCTATTACAATGTAACAAACCACCCCTTAACTTAGTGGCCTAAGTCAATAACCATTTTATTTTGTTTTAAGATATTGTGTATCAGTGTTTCAGAAAGGGCACAATGAGAATGGCCCTCCTCTGCTATATTATACCTGGGATCACCTGAATGGATTAAGGCTGAAATGGCTAGGCCTGAAGGATCCACTCTGAAGACAGTTTCTTTATTCCCATATCTAGATCTGAACTTGTACGGCTGAAGAATGGCTGAGCTGGGGCTGTCAAATGGTGTCTAAATGTGGGCTCTCTAGTATAGTAGTTGTAGAATTGTCCAATTTCTTACTTGTCACTCTAGTACTCTAGAAGCAACTGTTCTACAAACAAGAAAGCTGCATAAGGTTATATGACCTAGTCTTGAAAGTCACAGAGTGACACTTGTAGTGCATTCTATTAGATGAAGCAATCACAAGCTCACCCAGATTCAAGGGCAGGGAATATAGACTCCAGCTTTTGATGGGAGGATGTCAAAGTACTTGTGGCCATGTTTAAAAATCACCACACAGGACATGTTAAGAACTTGTTGCTTTTATCCCACAAACAATGGAAAGGGTTTTAAGGATGGGATACTAATGGTCAGGTGGGTGTTTTTATAACACTGACTACAGAGCAAGAGACAGATAAGAGAGCTGAAGTGAAGGCAAGTGCACAAGATGGATGTTCAAGGAAGCAGTTCCGACAAGGAATGGAACTGGCCTGGACTACAGTGGTATTGGTGAAGATGGAGAGAAGAGCAGGACTCTGAGAGATATTTCAGAGGGTAAAGCAGAGAACTTGATGGTGAATTAGGTAAGAGAGGTGAGAAGGGAAGTGACAAGGAAAACTCCTAGGTTTTTTGAGATTTGCACAACTGGATAAATGACAGATTCCCTTTTTGAGATTAGGAACAAGACTAGAGCCAGAGAGGAAGACAATGAGTACTATTTTGTAAATAATGAATCTGAGATAACTGTGAGATATCCAGAAAAAGATGTCAAGTGACTAACTGATTCTATGGTTCTGGAAAATAAGAATGAAAATAAGATAAATTCATCATAGCAATTGCATAATATTACTTGGCTTGGTTATCATGTTGGTGGAAGTACATGATTCAGATGTTGTTCAAAGACCCACTGAATATTTTTTGAGAATCTACTATGTGAATACCAGTGTAGTAGGACAGGAATTATAGATAAATTTCTTATTTAAAAAAATAACATGTAGTTAAGATGAGGACATGAAATGTTAAGAAACAGCAAGTCAAAATAATTCAATAAACATGGTAATGTCATGTTTTTATAATAGATTGGAGTGGTAGAAAGATCTACTGCAGCCTACCAGGAGTAGATATGTCCAGTTCCAATTGGTCATAGCTATGGGACAGTTTAGGTGCATAGATGTTCAGTGATAAACATATTATGTAATAAAAATGTAGAAAATCTGCTGAGTGAATTATTATTACATATATCCTCATAATTACATGGCATTATTTTCAATAGTGTGCTTCTGCTAGCTATCAATAAAACCCAGTGCTGCTTCTAGGTTATCACAGTTCTCTCCATTATAACCTTTCCTTATGATCCTTAGGTCACTTTAGTTTATGGCTGACATTATAAGAGAAGCTCTTCAATGGGGATTCCAGTATCCAGGATTCTGATCCTTTCCAATCTTGACCTTTCCTGCAAAATGAATCACACTTTCTAGAGATTTCTGGAACTGTATAAATGACCCTGTGACAGGAAAATGCTGTATTAAATGCTCTTACTAAATGGAAGATGCAGATAATAAGTTCTAGAGCAGTGCATGTTGTGAGACGTTATTGGGTCACTAAGTCAACGTAGTATGCCATGGACAAAATTTAACAGTGAAATAGAATATGATAGAATAAGACATAATAACAAAAAATGGGTGCAAAATAATAGAATGTATTGAAATATGTTGCTATTATTACTATTCACACAAAATATTTTCAAAAGCTAAAGTTGATATGTAAACCTTGACCCCATTAAAAATAAAGGAAAGAAACACGCTCAACAATGCACCAAATTTGCATGAAGCAGTGACCTCATGTGTCCCAAGCTGGATTAATTTAAAATTCAGCTAGCCCCACCAGATGTATTAAACATCTTTCCTAATAGTTGATTTTATGTTATTCATATGGGAAATTCTCTCTAAACTTTACATTTAATATCAATAAATTCAAATTTTCTATTAATGTTGATATGTTTTAATTTTTTCATACATTATAAAGGAAAGTGGGAAAGTATTTTTGTATAGCATATCAATATCCTCAGAAAAATGGTGTTATTTCAGGGTGGGGAATTTATTTAGCCTTATTTGTATACTTAATACCCAGCTGAGTGCGTGATGAATTGTGGTTGTTTAAAACATGTTTGTTAAGGCCATTGAATAAGTGGATTGATTCATTAATAACATACTAGGACAACTATCATTTTGTATAATCTTTCAGCTTCAACATAACAGAAAGAAGCTGGTGCTTAAGGGGCCTGGCATGCTCTTGTAGAAGCTCTTCCCCTCTGTGATGACAAATAGGTTAAGTCTGTCTGCATGGCAACACATTATTCTCCTACTTCAAATCACCTGCCCCAGGCTTCACACTGTTCCTTTGAGAATATTATTCCAGTCCTCTGGCTCACCAATTTAGAATGATGTCACTATTTTCCATGTGGATAATAATGATGCATATTAACCAATGGACCTGATGGTATCTGGTCTGAAACTCTCTAGTAATCAAGCTTTGTTCAGAAACCCATACTTCTACCTAGTGAGTCAACCTTTGTTCACCTCCACTGCTCTTTGGGGATGGGGCAGCAAGAGTGAGTCCCCAGGCAGACTGTTACACTGAGTTGATGTGGCCGGTGGTATTGGTCTTCAAACTGGCCCTATATTTAAGAGAAGTATACAGCACTGATCGCAGTGTGATTTGCAGGCTCCTAAGGAATTCTATCTACCCTGACTGAACTCTGAACCCTGGTATTCCATGGCAGTTTCTCACCTACACCAGCCCAATAATCCTACTTGAAATCTTATCATCACAGTGACTTCCCATATGTAAGTATTAAATTCAGGAAATTTTTCTAAAATGTTACCTTTATAATGAATGCACCTACCATTTAAGAAAGATCTAAACCTCACTGTCTGGTTTACCTGTTTAAAGACTTTATCAAATTAACCACTTTTCATTTTGGAAAACAAAGATGAGAGATTGGCTAGGTGAGAGTCAGTGGAGAGAAACTCTTGCTTATATTCACATAAAGGAAACCATATCCTCCATATTTAAATATCTCAGAAATACTCCTCCTGCTCCTTCTGGCTTTATTCTGAACTTAAATACTGGGTTTTTATTTTTTATATTAAAGCTGTTTCTTAATTTTCTTTCACTAAGGGATCAGTTGCTCAGAGACATCATTAAATACTTATCTATAAATAATGCTGCTGAGACCTTATGTCTCTTTTAGAAGACTGGATTCCCACAATATCAAAGAAAATGATTTTATTTGGGGAGGTGGACATACAGGGGAGTTGATTTATCTAAAAAAATTATCAGATCACACATTGAAACTATACGTTGTGAGATTAGAAATAAGGATTTGACATTTTAATTGATATTCCTAGTGTTCACTGGGTTAACATTTCTCAAGATATCAATCTGTTTTAGTGACAGAAAATTCAACTAGATCAAAATGACAGAGTTTTCAGCAGAACTATAAATCTGGCAGTAGTTATGTTCAGGTTCTTTCCTACAGTGGTAGTAATTTGCTTTTATGTCAGACAATCTCAAGGATATGGTCATAATGGGGTTCTAGTGAGCTGTTGGGATTCTGTAGGGCAAAATGGGACATGAATTAGCTGGTATTTTTCCATGCTGAAGTATCGTTCTTATTTGATCAAATGTTGATAGATTGGCAAGGAGGGCACAGCTGGGCTTTTGGAACTGAATACATGATACTCTGCCAGGCTTATTCCTTTTCTATCTCTTTGGCAATGTCTTGAAGGAGTGTTGGCTTCTAACGATTAAATTATTTAGGACAATGCTTAATTGGATTGAAGTCTTAGGGATGAGTGAACTTAGAGAGGGTACATCAGTGAACCTTGAGCAGTAGGACAGATTTCTTCCATTTATTGAATGCTGAAATTGTGTTTGGGAGACATTATTTTTGTTGAGTTTTAGAACTTCCAGTAAAAAAATAAAAATCAGAAACTATTAGATACATTAGCATTGTCAAAATTTAGACTCAATCAGAAAAAGTAGAATGAGTTGGATGTTCTTTAAAGAATTGCATATAATTTTTAGATGTTTTCATTTCTGTCTAGATTTTATACCAATTTTTTAAATAAAGGATTATTTCTTAGGTCTACTACATACTGGAAAAGATAAAGGGTCTTGAGATTATGAAAATAATCTATTTCTGCATGTATTCCCACCAGTAATGTTAGGCCAAGAGTAGAGAGGAGAATGAGTAACTTACAAATCTCTAAAGGTTTGTTCAGTATTCTACTTTGTAAGGTAGTTATTAATGTATATTTTATGTATCATGATAGAGTTATCTAATGGAATTTTCTTAATTATACGATTTTCATCCATCATCATTCTTAGAGAAGTCTCAACTATAGTGAAAAGTCAGCATTCGGTGGGGCAAAGATTAATACATGATTCTGTACATTTTTAAAGGAGAGATGTTGCTACAGCACTTGTTTCTGCAGCATATAAAGATGAGAGTAAACCTGTTGACAGATAATAAGCTAGAAAAAGAGTTTAGGAGACACAAATTTTTAAAAATGATTGAAAGGGAATTGAAATTCTAGTTAAATATGGGAGACTGCACAAGAATGTTTAACGTTTCTCTTTCTAAATGACATGGGATTTTTTAAGTTATATATTCTCAAAGGACTAAAAAAGATGACTAAAGACAATCCAACAACAAAATGTCAGAACCTAGAAAATAGATGCATAGTGGCAATGACTTAGTAGACCTGGAAAACTGAATCCCACGCTTGAAGTAGGGAAATCTATTAAGTAATATATATTTACAATGGGATTAAACCCCCAAAGTGTGATAAACTGGAAGGACCAGTTACCTTTGGAAGGCGTGATAAAAATGGGGTTAAAAACAGGAAGACTGGTTCAAACTCTGTTTTAAGAAACAGATCCCATGTCCCCTTTCAAATTCCACACTGCCCAGACATTCCCTCCTAGTCTCTAATTCTCTGAGAAGAATAAAACAAGCTGCATGACAGATTGGAATAGGTATTTGCATTGCCTACAACCAACCAACAACCTTGGGGAAACAAACAATAAAAATACAAAATATCTAAATTAAAATTGCAAATAACAGCGAATAATTTGTCATAAAGGAAATACCAGAAGGTCTAAAATCAAAGAGATGCTCTACTTTATTGGTTATTGGAGAAATACAAATTAAACTAACACTGAGACAGCACTTAGTTTTATATGGGGGGAAAATATGATGGTTAACTTCTGGGGCAATAGTAGAGAAACAAATACTCTTCAAATGCTGGTGGGATTGTTAGTGAGTGTGGTCAATTTGTAAAAGAAACTTCCTTCCTAGACTACAAAATACAGTATTTTCAATTCTGCCCTATCTGTTTAGCCCAAAGAGACTATAACATTGACACACAGAGGCATTCACCAGGTATTTGCCTCGGATTTGTTCTAAGTAGAGATGAAGTCAACCTTGGAGTCCACCACATGAAAAATGGAGTGTGTATTCTGACTAGTTTAGACTTATGATATAAGTGGGGTCATATAGTCTTTGTTCTTCTGTGTCTGGCTTCTTTCACCTAGCATAATGTCCTCCAAGTTCATCCACGCTGTAGCAAAGAACAGGATTCCTTCTTTTTTAAGGCTGAATAATATTCTAGTGTGTGTGTGTGTGTGTGTGTGTGTGTGTGTGTGTGTGTAGCTCACATCTTTTTTTATTCATTCATCTGTTGATGGAAATTTAAGTTGCTTCCATGTCTTTGCTATTGTAAATTATGCTGCGATGAATACGGGAGTATTAAATATGTGCAGCTCTTTTTAGTTAATCATACCTTAATAAAAATAAAAGTGGAATATGCCTGTCTTTGAATATCACAGAGCTGTCAGAAGCAACTAAATAAATCCACATTAAACATTATGTAGAGTGAAAAATGGGAAACAGAATGAGACACATAGCACAATACCAATTACTACACTAAAGCATATGCATACCTAAAATAATACGAAGTATAGCATTTCCATGGATTAAAAATACACACATATAAACAGAGAGAATGTGTCTGTATAAGAAAAATGGTGAAGTTAGAAATAGGACTGCAGGTTCAGGATGAATGAGAAAAACTAATAAATAATGATTTGTGTCATTCAGTAAGGATGATGACCAGCACAATTCTCAGTCCCTGGAATCCTTTAGACAAATAGTAAAAAGCAAAACACTAAAGGTCATCAGAAGCAAGGGGAAAATGCTCAACACAGTACTTGACACATCTTTGTTGCCCAATAACTGCTTCTTCAATTGAATAAGTGAATTTGTGAGTGAATAAAAAATGAATAATATGTGGTTTATGTGCTATGCAGCTTATTATATTGGATAGAAAGTAGGTATAAAAATAGAATGCAACCAAAGAACACTTTTTTTCCGCCTACATAATCCAAATAGATGTGTGCTACAATGATTGATAATTGGTTTGGACTAGGGCTTAGTTATGATTATTTATGAAACTGAAGGAAACATGCAGAATTGATTCAGATGATGCCGATTGTGCTGAAAAAGCATGACGCTAGTTAGAATTAAATTCATTACATGAGTTCCTGACCATCCTAGGGGCCCTTAGGTCTAATCATAAGAAAAGGAGACTATGATCAATTTAGAAATCTCTCTAAGGCAAACATATTTCAATGGCAAATACATTTTCCTATCCACAATGTTTAGTTCAGCATAATTAACATGAATAATTCAGGACAATTTCCTGATACTTATTATATTTGAGAGCTTAGCTGGATTCTAACTGCCCTCAAAATGTAGTCAGAATGTAAATTTCTCAGGAAAGAGTGGGAAGTAGGTAGTTTGATTAAAATGTAATATGTATTTAGTATTAACAATATTCAGGGGCTCAACAAAATGACCTTAACAGTATTATTTTACAGAAATACATTTGCATAATTGTTGCAATGACATCTCCCTCTCTTTCCAGCTCTTCTCCCACATGTCCTTACATATTAAATTTCTCCCCTGATCAATAGGCTTTCATGGAAAGGAACATAGCTTATTTTATAGTTCATTTTAAGTTGAATGCCAGCTAAATAAGGGAGTATGATTTTAGCTCTGCTTTTCTAAAAATGAGAAAACTGAATCAATTATCTGTACCAGGTCATGTTTGCCATATTTATTTCATTGTACCAGACACCTCTGCGAACATCCAAGTTAGTTCCCTCTAACTGTATGTAAGACCCAAAAAGAGGCATTAGGTCATAAGGTGGGTTATAAAACAATGGAATTTATATGTTAACGTGAGATTTTTTTTTTATTTCAAGCTCTCTGAATCAACTTGAAATCTTTTCAGTATGAAACAAAATATCTGAATAGAAATTCTTGACAGCTGATAAATTGGAGCAGAGCTACCACTAAGTGCTTTCCCTGATTTAAGGGATGAAGAGATTTTCTTTCACTGGCCTCTTACATTTTGTATGGGAACAATAATCATCGCCCTGGCCTCAGAGAATTTGTTTTGATCCGGTCTTGGAGAGCCAGAGAGAAGAGTCTGGGGCTGTTTGAAGGTGGACATTTCAGATAGCAACCATTGGGTAAAAAGAAAGGGAGATGAGCAAGAGGCAAGAGTATCAGTTGCCAGTCCATTCATGATCAGCTAAGGAAAGGATACTTTTTTTTTTTTTAAAGATTTTATTTATTTATTCGACAGAGATAGAGACAGCCAGCGAGAGAGGGAACACAAGCAGGGGGAGTGGGAGAGGAAGAAGCAGGCTCATAGCGGAAGAGCCTGATGTGGGGCTCGATCCCAGAACGCCGGGATCACGCCCTGAGCCGAAGGCAGACACTTAACCGCTGTGCCACCCAGGCGCCCCAAAAGGATACTTTCTAATCTCACTAATACTGTAGTTAAAAGTTGTTCTCAACTACTATATATGCACTCCCCTAATATACTAGGAATTATTATACTCTTGGGTATAAAATTAGCTAGTTACATATTTCCCCTAGAACAATTATTGTTTATATTTGGTCTTCTTTCTCCATCTGGAGCTCATCTTTTCCCTATCAATTTAGGAGAATTATTTGTATGCAATATTATCATTAATTATTCCCATATATATTGAAAATGTTTCTCAGTTTATATTTATCTTTTTTTTTTTTGAATTCAAGCTTTTTTTATTGAAGTTTAGTTGACATATAGAGAACTAAAGTTTTTATTTGTTTTTATTATGTTATGTTAGTCACCATACAGTACTTCATTAGTTTTTGATGTAGTGTTCCACGATTCATTGCTTGCGTATAACATCCAAGTGCCCATTGCAACAGCGTGGCAGGCCCCTCTCCCAGAAGACCGGCTGGAAGAACAAGAGGATGACAACCCTAAGGTCCCCATCTTTTTCTTTATAGTGTTTTCTAAAAAGATTGTATGTATTTAAAGGGTTATATAGAGATGTTAATGGTTCTCTTTATGGCATTAGTCCATACTTACTCCTGGAACTTCTGTGCTTTCATTTTCATCAATAAATATCTCACTTGTCTATAGTAAGTTATTAGTTAGGGATTTAACAGACTTGAAATATAATTTTATCATACAATGTCTTAAAAAATATCTGGAATAATTTTAGATTTATAGGAAAAAAATGCAAAGGTGGTGCAGAGAGTTCTCATTATATCCTTTGTCCAGTTTTTCTTAGTGTTGACATTTTTTTATATAACCATTATACTTGACAAAATTCAGAAATTAACATTGGTACAATATTATTAACTAAATTATAGACTGTTGAGACTTCTTTGGCTCCATTTTTATACTTTCTTTTCTCTTTTATATGTCTATTTCTATGTCAACACAAGTGTTTTCACTATTGTTAATTTATAAATCGTTTTATTATCTTATGGAGCAAAGCCAAATTATTCTTCTTGACAAATTTTGCTTACTTATTCTGGATAATGGCTTTATTCTTCCAAGTGGACTTTAAAAATACACAGCAAGATTTAAGAAAATGTAATACTGAACTTTAATTTTTTTTCCCTAAAGATTAATTTTGGGAGCATTAATATCTTTAAACTGTTTTCTTAATGCATATACTATGAGTCTCTTGGTACAGCAATCCCCCACTTCCCTTCATAGGTGAAGGAGTCTCTTTTCTTTGTTTGCTGGAGTCTAGTCCTTCTTACTCTACTGTTTTATGGAGGAAATGTCTCCTTGTAGTCTGGGAAGAGATGACTCGACTCTATATCCACCAGGAGGTTTCTTAAATCTCTGCTGCTCCTCCCACTCTTTCACCTTATCCTAATGTGATGGTTTTTAGTGACTGTCTCTGATGTTACCTCTGGACCTTTCTATATTAAGTAGGATACAAACAGGTTCAAGAAACAGAACTATGGAAAACAATCTCTCTTGTTTACTTTATAAGAAGTCTCAAAATAGATGGTTCTACAATATCATCAAACACCCAAACTCCTAATTTACATCTTACTACTGTCTTCAGGGTCTTTGTACATATACATATCCCTTCATGGTCCAAGATGGATGCTGCAGTTCTAGTATGTTCTCACATCAGTATCCCAAGCAGGAAGAAAGGGAGTATTTAGAGAGAAGGCTCTCATTTTTTTCTCATTGGTCAGAACTTGGTCACACAGTCATTCCTAACTAACTAGGAAAGATTGGGAAAAACCTTCCTGGAATAGGGACTGTATCCACCATGATTAGCTTAGATCAACGGGGGATCTAAGAATAATAAGAGTTCTATTAACAAGTAGCAACAGGAAGCAAGAGATGTTGGGTAAATAATCACTGATGCTATTAGTGTCTCTAAGCTGGAATATATATGTACATATTTTTAAAATATTTTACTTATTTATTTATTGTAGAGAGAGAGAAAAAGGGAGAGATGTGAACAGGGGAGGGGCAAAGAGAAAGGGAGAGGGAGAGAATCTCAAGCAGACTCCGTGCTGAGTGCAGAGCCTGACTTGGGGCTCAATCTCATGACCGTGAGATCATGAACTGAGCCAAAACCAAGAGTCAGATGCTTAATCAACTGAGCCACCCAGGTGCCTATATATATTTTAATGCCCACTCTATACAACAGAATGAGAAACTGCCTTATGGTATAGAGTCTCTATTCCATTTCTCTTTTTGCTCCTAGTTCATTCTCACAACATCTCACTATGGGACTCTGTTTTAAGCTAGGTGTAATTTTTTCAGCTTCAGCATGAAATATCTTCTTTTGATACTAACTTAAGTTCTTTGGACATCCAAATTGTGACTAATTATAATTTTTATGGGCTCACTTTTCCACAGTTACAGAGGATTAAAAGGATATTAAGATTTTTTTCACAATACCAGTGCTATAGCCACAACTTTTACAATAATTAAAGCTTTAGAATCAACTATGAGTTTACATTCTAAGTATTTCTAATTGATATTAGGAAAGTATACTTAGACTAAATCCCTTTGCATTTGGGAGGTGCCACCAGTCCCACTGTGAGAAGCAGAGAGGAGAGCACAGGAGCACGGCTTGCTTCCTTATGTCCCTTCTGTCTGAGAAGTTACTCATTTATTACTGATGAAGGTTAATTTTGAGAAAATGGCTTCACATGAGATTCAACTGCACATCTTCTAAATATATTCCCAAATTAAGCAGAATTACTGATCCAATCACAGGCAGTGTTTGGCCAGAGCAGGATGCCTCACATGAGCAGTAGAGCCTACTGATGGAAAAGTAAATTAGAAAATGGTCTTCAGGAGGCACCTTTATCCCAAGAGGAAGGAGGCAAAAGCTGACCCAAGTATCTTCAATTATTAGTATCAAATATGCCAAAGAAACCACCTCATTTCCCAGGAGTAGAAAGAGTAAGGGCACAGTAAGGGCAGGAAATAAACTGAGTCTGGCTACGAAAAAGGGGAACATTAGAGTACAGGGAAAGGACTTTCCCTGCAGAATTTTATATTTCAGAGGCCAGGCTCCTCCCTTTTAGTGGTGCATTTCCATTAACTTGCTATTTCAAAAGTAAGGAATATTATATACATATTATACATACATACACAGTTGGTCTGGCTGTTAATTGAATGAAGGCATCACAGTATCACTAGTATGGCTTTTAAGATTATCTACTCCAAACTCTGAAGTTTACATAACTTAAGGTCCACAAGCTTACCTGACTATCTGTATCCCTGACCCTCAAACTGATTTGCCAATTAGTGCAAAACTTAGACCAGGACCTGTGATCATTCCCAGGGTAGTGCTGTCCTCACTACAAAAACTGTTTTTTTTTTTTTCTTTTCTTTTCTTTCTTTCTTTTTCTTTTTTTAGAGGTGGAGGTAGGGGCAAGACGGGCAGAGGGAGAAAGAGAATCTTAAGCAGGTTCCATGTCCACCATAGAGTATGATGTGGGGATTGATCTCCCAAGCCTGAGATCATGACCTGAGCTGAAATCAAGAGTCAGATGCTTAAACTGATGGAGTCAGCCAGGTACCCTTATAACTATTAATAACTAATTGTCTTTAAAACAAAAATGTGAATTATTATTCCAAAAATTTTAGTGCTACTATTTTCAAGTTTTATTCCTTTTTTGTTAGTTTCATGAATATGGCCATATATTTATCTGTACTTTGCTTTGTATTGTCTTATGAGAAAGACCTGGTATGTATAAGATGGCCGGTACTGCTCTCCAGGACTGTGAAACCTATGTGCAGAAGGCTTGTCATCACAGTTCTGCTTAATATTGTCTAATCCTAGGAAATAAGAAAATAAACTCACTATTAGATAAGACTGTTTACTACAAAAGCAGTTTGGACTAAAGTAACCTCACACTTTAAAGAAACATCTGGAACTGAAATAGTAGTATATCTAATATTGGTATAATTTGCTGAACTAAGATTGATTAAAGCAGTTGGGGCAATGATATGTAAGTCCACAATTCTAGTATAGCAATCTTGGAAATCACTAAGACAATAGGAAACCATTCCTTGTTTCGTTAAATAAGCCAGGACAGAACGGGCCAGTGGTAAGCAAGCCCCAGCTTCTGAAGACATCAGGGCTGCTGTGGTCTTCATTCTACTAATTCCAAGGATTCTTTAGGAATTTATAATAAAAACATAAGTGAAGTGAGAGCCTGGAAGTAGGAAGTCTCTCTCTTAAAGGAATCACAAGATATATTCCATCCTGAGCTTATGTTGATGCTACTTCTTGCTCCTTTGTCTACTGCACTTCCAATAAAATAGGGTTTACCTAAAAAAGCCTTCCTGACAGAATGACTAACTGTGCCTATTCTTCTCCATTCCTATCCCCTATACTCACTTCCCTTACCATACTGCCTTATTCCAAGGAGCATTTGATCTTCACCAACATTCTGGACTGAATGCCTATCTCTTGCCTTTTTAATATTAATACTCAGAGATCCCTAGAGTTAACATAAATTTTACCAAACCTTCACTCAGAGGATATACGCTCCAGTTAGCATGTTTGTGAAGGCTCGTAACAGAAACAGAAACATAAAACAGAGTGTCCTTAGCTCACATAAACACATGTGGAGAGATGAGGGAGATTTCAGAACTAGGTGATTCATGGACTAAAGGACATCCTTAAGGACTCAGGTCTTTGGTATCTCTTGACACTCTGCTATTCTGATTCTTGTGGTTCTTGCTTAGGAGTGAGGAAGAACTGCCCCTAAAGATTACACTCAACTTCTCCTCTTAAGTTATTGGCCAGAATTTAGTCATATGCTCATTCCTAAACCAACAGCTGGTAAAAAAGATTGGAATTCTCTGTAGACTAAGATTTCTCAACCATGACATTATTGACATTTGAGCCCAGATAATTCCTTTTTATAGGGAGCCGCCCTACATGTGGTATGAGGATTAACAGCATCCCTGAATGCTACCCACTAAATGCCATACCTATGTCCCCAGTGTGAAACACAAAATATCTATAGACTTGCCAAATGTCCCAGCAGGACAAAACTGTCCCTGGTTGGGAACTACAGCTTTTGACTAATAAAACTCATTCCAAATAATGAAGACGAGCTGAATTTCCATTGTGGCACCCAGCTCTATGAGAAGGAGATGGCTACTCTATCCAAAGCAAGATTCTTTTAGAATAAAACAGAAGAGAATGCTGACATGTTGATAACCCACAATGTAATAAGCTACACGTTTAAATTAAGTCTTGCTTTAATAACACCGATGATCAACCTAGGTTCATCTTGATACTGCCCAGTCAGGTTGCTATCCATTGTCTTACTGGCTATCAAGAAGAAAGGTCTGTAATGAACAAGAACGAGATGGAAAGAAGGAAGCCTTAATATAGAAGAAAGGTTCGCTCCTTTGAAAGATCTCATTTCTGCCATTGGCCGTAACTGCTCAGTGGGACTACAGCCTACAGCTCCTCCTGCCTGAACAAAATAAGCGGCTGTCAGTTATCCACATTAACACATCACTGTTAGCATCTGAGATCTGTCAACAGCTGCAGGTTTTTCAGAACACTGGGGTGAGTTTGGAATAAACAATGTTTGGATAAACATTGTACCTTTTGAACAAACTAGATCACTTGGCACTTGAACTGATCTGTCCTTTTGTGTTTCTATCTGACCAAATATCCACTAGCAGGATCTGTCTTGAAGTCACTGTGGATCTTTTGCTGTGCCCCTCATTTGGGTGTGAGGGTGTCCCCTTCTCCTCAGCAACCCATGAACAATACATAAGATGTCCTCTAAGTTGCTTTACTGTAAAGGTGACAAGTTGACAATTCATGCTAGGGGCGCCTGGGTAGCTCAGTCAGTTAAGCATCTGCCTCTTGATTTTAGCTCAGGTCATGATCTCATGGGTCCTGAGATTAAGCCCCACCTCGGGTTCTGCACTCAACACAGAGTCTGTTTGTCCCTCTCCCTCTGCTCCTCCCCCTGTGCTCTCTCTCTCTCATGAATAAATATTTTCCAAAAAAATGAAGATTCATGCTAATCATTTTGGTGTTTACTGGAACATAACTCAGGATAAACCCCACTCACAACCTGTGGAGTATTATTATATCTGGCATTAATCGCATTCTTTTGTGAGCCTTTCCCAGGTACTGGACTGAATGCCTGGGGCACAGATTTCTCTTTTAATGTTAGCAAATGCAGATATACTGCTTTCCTCTGGACTTATTATCACTTGAATCACACGGTGATGATCCTATTATTTTAAAACAAGCAATAGTCTCAGATAAATAATGCTTTTGACATGGTTTAAATTTTTAGCTGAAATGGACACCATTAGAGTAACAAATGGAGTTGCAAATTTGTGCATTCATTCATTCACTTGTTCATCAAACATGTATTTTGTAGGCACTGCATAAGTTCCTAAGGGTATATTGATGATAAAACCATGACCTCTGCCATCAAGGAACTCAGGGTTTAATGTGGTAAAAAGGGGTACAAATATATGATTAAAAAGTGTCATAAGAGGAATGAACAAAATGTTGTCAGAGGACAGATGCAGTAAACTACTAAAAGATATGTGTAATTCAAATTCCTAGCAGGAAACAGGGCACATTCAAAGAATTAACTGAAAAGAACATAAGCAACGTGACTATTTACAGAGACTTGGACTGGATTTGGACAAACAGAATACAATGGTTGAGGCATCCAGGGACTAGCAGCAGTGGAAGCCAAAGGGCCCAAGAGGCAGGAGGAGAATGTCACTGGAACCCACAAACACTGCAAACACAGGAAAGTGACTTCCCACAGCACCTGAGGCCTTGAGTAGAAGAACAAGAGGAAGGCAGCACTATCCAGACTGTGGTCCAGGAGGGGCAGAAATGGGTGAGCGACACAGTGTGCTGAATAAATAGCCTGACCTTTTACACTTCCTAAATTGATTTTATGTTGCTACTCTCATTGGCTATATCCTACTAGAAAAATGAAGTATCATGATGTTCTCTATAGAAATCAGCTTCTTAGCAGACACGGAAAGAAAAAAAGGGCAAAAATGATTAATCTGCTGCATGTCAGCAGGATGGGATGCATGGAGATGATGCCACTGGTTGGGCACAGGCAGCTGAAGCCAGGTTGAGAAGGGCTTTGGGCTCTCATTTCACCTCATTTACTAGAGATGAGAAGACACTGAAAGAGTGAAGAAAATTTGGTTTCTTCCTTCAACTTTTCCCCTCGTTACATAACTAACCTCAGCAAAAGACTATATGTATATACATATATATGTGTGCATTTTACTTCCTCATTTGCATAAAGAAATATTTTTCAGAAGTTAGGGTGATTTTTAAAAAGGGCTTTTTGAGAAGACTTGCAATATTACTTCATAAAGCAAGTACTATAACTGCAAAGAAAATATTTTTAATAAGATAAAATGTAACTGACCAAGATAAAGAAGTTTCTAACCATACAAAAATTGCTTTATTGACTTTCAGGTTCCTAGAAAACTCATAAGAGATTAGTAAGTCTAATATCAATGCAGATCCTGGTTTTCAGTTCCTTGTATCACATATTAGGTTGATCAGAGATGCCCAGATGTTTCAGGTCCTTATTAAATTTAAGGTGGCTTAGTGTGCTTTGAAACATGCTATTTTGCCTCCACTCCCATTTCATCTGGGTTCCAGACAACTGAGGTTTTTTAAAAAAATGCTTAGAATAATTGGCCAAATACTTATGTATTTCCATCAGTTTTTATAATTAGGTTGGCTTTTTTCCCCTCCAAGCTTAGTTGGAAAAATAACAAAGGATGAGCTGTTTGTATATCATTAATCTGTATCCTCATTAACTAAAGTAAGATCTTTAGTCAACAGGAAGAGATTGGGCTAATGATGGTTTCTGGCTGCTTGATTGTTTATCACTCTTTCTGTCATTTTTCACCCTCTACATCCCTTTGATTGAGCCAGTTGTGAATATAAGCAATCAATAAAACTCCAGGTGCTGTGATTTGGCACTTCTCTTGCATATATTATGTGAAATGGGGGAAATGAAACTGTAATATAGTTAATCAATAAAGAGTTTAAGAAAAAAGAAACACGACAAAACCTCTGAAATTTTCCAAGCCAACATAATACAGCTATATTTTGTGGGTTATGTATCTGTATAGAATTATGCCTGGAACATTATTTTGGTAGAATAAATATGTAATATGAATTCAGAAGAAGTATATTTTAGCCATATACAGATTATATATACCAATATATATTCCATTAGCATCAATTTCACCTATAAATCATGCGCACATAGCATTTTTAACAATTGACAAGTTCTGAATAGTTGCAGTAGATCTAATTCTTTTTCATGTACTAATGAGGAAAAAATATTAACACTTGTTTTGGTGCCTAGGATAGCAATCAGCCAGTAAATATTTGCTAGGCATGCTATCCACTAGCCTATATGCAACAGAAAAATAACTTTCTGTCATGATTCCTCTCCAAATAAAAAAAAAATGGATTACAGAGGTAATCTGAACCACTAAACCTGTGCAAATGTTAGAAAATATACTAAATTATTAAATATCTTGAAAATTCATTTTTAAATTTTATTCTTAATAAAAATTGTATAAATTTAAATTGTATACCATGGTATATATACTCATAGTCTAATAATTATTACTGTCATGCTAATTAACATATCCATCTCCTCAGATAGTTACCTTTTCTCAGTGAGAGCACCTGAAATCTACTCTTTTAGCCAATTTCCATATTCAATAATTATTCACTTTAGTCATTGTGCTGTACATTGTATCTCTAGACCTATTCATCCTATATAACTACAACTTTCTGTCCTTTGACCAACATCTCCCCATTTTCCCTACCTTCCCACTCCTGTTAACCACCATTCTATGCTCTGCCTCCATCCTTCAACTTTTAGATTCCATATACAGTAGTCCCCCCTCTTTATCTGCAGCTTCACTCCAAAGTTCTAGTTACTCCAATCAACCACAGTTCAGAAGCAAATGATTCTCCTTCTGACTTATTGTCAGAAGGTCAACAGTAGCCTAATCATATGTCACGATGCCTGGGTCATTCACCTCACTTCAACTCATCATGTAATAATTTATCATCTCACATCATCACAAGAAGAAGAGTACAGTACAATAAGAAATTCTGAGAAAGAGAGAGAACCCACATTCACATACTTTTACTATAGTATGTTATTAATATTTATCCTATTTTGTTATTAGTTGTTGTTAATTTCTTACTGTACCTAATTTATTAAACTTTATCATAAGTATGTATGTAGAGAAAAAAACATAGTATGTATAGAGTTCGGTACTACCCATGGTTTCAGGCATCCACTGGGGTCTTGGAACATACCCCTGTGGATATGGGAACTACTAAGGGAACTACTGTAACAGTCAGTTCCCAACTTACGATGGGTCAGCTTAACATTTTTTTGACTTTACGATGGTGTGAAAGTGACACACACTCAGTAGAAACTATACTTTGAGTTTTGAATTTTCATCTTTTCCCAGGCTAGGGATCTATAGTACAATACTCTCCTGATACTAGGCAGCTACAGTGAGCTGCAGGTCCCAGTCAGCCACACAGTTATGAGGGTCAACAACCAATATACTTACAACCTATACGACCATTCTGTTTTTCACAAGCAGCACAGTATTCAATAAATTACATGAGCTATTCAACACTTTATAAAATAGGCTTTGTGTTAGATGATTTTGCCTAACTGCAGGCTAATGTAAATGCCCTGAGCACATTTAAGGAAGGCTAGGCTGAACCATGATGCTTGGTAGGTGAGGTGTATTAAATACATTTTTGAGCTACAATAATTTTTACTTATGATGGGTTTATTGGGATGTAAACCCATTGTAAACTGAGGAAAATCTATATAAATGGGATAATGCAGTGTTGTGTTTTTTTGGTTTTTTTTTTTTTCTTTTTTTTCTGTCTGGCTTATTTCACTTAGCATAGTATTTTTCAGGTTCATCCAGGTTGCAAATGGTAAATATATACAATGGAATATTATTCAACCTTAAAAAATAAAATGAATTTGCTTAATTTCAGGTATAACACGTTATAAAGGTAGTTTTAAATGAATGCTAATAAATAAATAATAAGACAATGAAAATTACCAAGCTCATTTAGTGTAAGGTGAACATAAACATCACTTAACCTACAGTGATTAAATTTTGGAGCTCAACGACTGAAAGATGTCAACAGGAATATCAGGGATGCATCCTTGGTTTTAATGACCTGAGCTTTAAAAACTTACCAATTTTGTGATCAGAACCCTTTCATTTATAAATAAACCCTTCAGATTCAGAAAGGAAGAAAATATTTTGGTCTCTGAAGTCATTTAAAAGCCTGCAATCTCTAACTACGTTATGACACCATCTGGAATACAGAATTTAGAGTCAGGGTGGAGTGTCAAAGTGTCTGCTAATCTGGACACTCTACATCGTCACTGGAACTTCTGTGGCTCCTTGTCCCTCTTAACCCTACAGAGCAGAGAGCTCGGTTTGAGAAATGGTGTCACTGATATGGATTTTTTACACCCGGCCCTATTAAACTTGAAGAGCCCACCTGAGACCTGCTCCTGAGTAGTGACTCTGTCACCATGGTTGTGTGAATGACAAGGATAATAGAAAGACACTGAGAAAGCAGATGTTGTTACACTGTCCTTGCTGCGTGACTTGGAAGCAGGGAAGAAAACAACCGAATAGCAGTATCCACTGAGTAGCTGGGGTTAATCTTGATTGTGCCCAAGAATCATCTCTTTGCTGCAGTATAACTGTGACAGAACAAGTCCAAGCAGCCTGCTTCCCAGTCAGTTCTGTTAAAGGGTTCAGTGGACTGTGGACAGGAATTCTGTTTCCTATTTCTTACTGAACCCCAAATGTAGACTTGTAAAGGTTATATAAGAATTTTTTAATCATGTGCCTTCTCCTTCCTTCCTTGCTTCCTCCCTTCTTCCCTTTTTCCCCCTCTTCTTTCCTTTGTTCTGCATTCAAATTATGAATGATTGCTATGGATTAGACACTGTAGAAACACTAGGGATTCAGAGGTGAATAAAATAAACAAAGCCTCTGTCCCCTTGGAGCTAGTGAGAGGAAATAAAGCATGTAACAAACAAATAAATGTAATATAGTGATATGCACTAAAGAGAAAAATAAAGGACATGAGGTAATAGAACGTGCTATTTTAGATGAGGTTGTTGTATGGGCTTCCTAGGGCTGCTATAACAAATTACCACAAACTTGGTGGCTTAAAATTACATAAATGTATTTTTTCACAGCTTTGGAGGTCAGAAATCCTAAATCACACTGTTGTCAGGGCTGTGCTTCCTATAAAAGCTCTAGGGGAGAATCTTTCCTTGCCTCTTACAGTTTCTGGTGACTCCACATGTTCCATGCTTGTTTTTGCATAACTCCCATCTCTGTCTCCATCTTCCCATGGCCTTCTCTTCATCCTGCTATATTCTCCCCTTCTCTCTCTCATAAGGACACATGTCATTGGGCTCAGCTGGGTAATCCAGAATGATCTCACCTCCAAATCCTTATCTTAACTACATCTACAAAGACACGTTTTCCAAATAAGTTCACATTCACAGTTTCTAGGGATTAAGATGTTGACATATCTTTTAGTGGTGCCAACGTTCAACCCATGTTAGTGGTCAAGAAAGGCCCATCTGATAAGTTGGTCAAGGAAGGACTTTCAGAAGAGACCAGGATAAAGTAAAGAAACGAGCCAAAATGAAAATATTATGAAACTGAAAATACATAAATCTCACTGTTCATTCAAGTAGGAATTTATATCTTCACAAATGTTTGAAAACATCTTTGAAATACTCTAAAAGGAGTTCTACACTCTCTTTTCACTCTCACTTTGTAAACATAAGAGATTACTGTGCAACATTCATCTACAAACACTTTTATGCTAGTTTCTGGTATTTCTCTTGGGTTACCACCACTGTATTAATTCCAATAATATAAGGGGCCCTGTCTGAAGTGTTAACAATTCCAGCTACAGGGCCCAGGAGTAAATGAAAGTACTGGAAGCTTCTTGAATTTTAATTACAAATTCTCACTGTGATACTCACAGTTTTATGCACAGTTTTCTACCCCAATAGGACTTCCCTCAAGCTACTTCCAATTCTATGCTTAAAATATTTTTTGCACATTAATAACATCATCATTCTTCAAAAAAAACGCATGTTTTCCTGGAAAAATCCATAAGTGATATAAATGTAATGTGGCGGTACCAACTGAGAAAAATTAAGAAAAGGTGGAAATGCTCAGGGGGTTAGCAGGGATGAGAATAAGATGAATGAGCAAAAGGACTGATTACTTTCTAAAATAAAATTAACCAACTTTAAAATGTGGCTAAGAACCGGCCACAATAACCAGTGGATTTTTAATTCTGGGGAAAGTGTCTTGCTTAATGCAGGGACAAACATACATATATTTTTTTCTATAAAAAAGGATTCTCATTTTTGCTTTCTAACAATAATTGTCATGCTAGAATCCGAACAATTTCATTACATGGCAGAAAACAACATGAGGCAGATCTGTTTTAGATTCAAGAAAGTTTTTTTACTCATTGAAATATTTTACCTCTGACCCAGCTGTAACGAATAGACAAGGAAGTTAGTTAACTGCTGTCTTTCTCTCTTCACGGATTCTGCAAGTCAATGTCCCATGTACCTACTGCTCCAGGTGGCCCAAATGCAATAAACAGTATTCCCAAAGTAAACAGGGGTATAGGTTTTTTTCCCTTAATTATGGTAATTTAGGTACCTGATAACACAAAAGGTTAAACATAGAAGGTACCTTCTATAATGTATATTGAAGAAAAATAGGCTTTATATTCAAAAGTCAGAAACTCTAACTCCTAAATTTCCTCAATTTCCTCAACTGAAATGTGGCAAATAACTATCTTCACAGATTATAATAATATCAATATTAAGGATAAAGATAAGCATTTCAATGCATTTTAGTGCTGAGAGCTCACTAAATGTTGAAAGGTCTCTCAACCTTTCCATTTCTTTTTCATTGTATCTTTCTTTCTCAATGATTCTTGGATGCCCCATTCATAACCCATGCTCATTTTTATTTTTTCCAACTAAGTTAATGTCCTTAACATTGATTAGAATATGTGATTCCTAAGTTCAACTAGGTGTATTTTGGATATAATGGTTAGCATTAAGGATTGAGTTCTATAGGTCTTTAATGCAGTTTCAGTAGCCAAAATACCCTGGAGAACAAGAGCAAAGGACCAGGCACCTTGGAAGACCATTATAAAGAATCAAATCAAGTACACTACATATTAATAACTATAGTCAACATGCTATACATTAGCTCTCCATAATTTATTCATCTTAAAACTGGTATCCTTTGACCAATATTTGCCCATTTCCCCCAACCCTCAGCCAATGGCAACCACAGTTCTATTCTAATCTGTTTCTGTACATTCCATTTTCTTTAAATTCCACATATAAGTAATACTATACAATATTTGTCCTTCTCTGATATCTCATTTAGCACAATGCCCTCAAGTTTCATTCATGTTGCCTCAAATGGCTGGATTTCCTTTATTGTGGATGAATAATATTCCATTACATATATGCACATACACACATGTACACACTATATATATATATATATAATTAAATATATATATAAACACATTTTCCTTATCCACTGACAAACACTCAGGTTGTTTTTATGTCTTGGCTATTGTAAATAATGCTACAATGAACATGGGAGTACAGTTATCTCTTTAATATATTGATTTCATTTCCCTAGGATATATACCCATAAATGGGATTGCTAGATCATATGGTAGTTCTATTTTTAATTTTTGAGAAACCTCCACACTGTTTTCCATAATTTTAAATTCAAAGTAATTCCACAAATTGTTACTAATTTACATTTCCACCTTTTCTCTACATCCTTCTCCAGCACGTGTTACCTCTTATCTTTTTGATAATAACCACCATAACAGGTGTGAAATGGTATCTCATTATGGTTTTGACTTGAATTTCCCTGATGATGAGTGATTTTGAGCACCTTTTCATGTACCTGTTGGCCATTAGGGTATCTTCTTTGGAAAAACATCTATTCAGAGCCTTTGCCCTTTTTTAATGGATATATAAGAAATATATATGTATTTATATATGGCTATTGAGTTGTAGGAGTTCCTTATATATTTTGGATATTAAGCCCTCATCAGATACATGGTTTCCAAATATTTTCTCCCATTCTGCTGATTGCCCTTTCATTTTGATTATATCCTTTGCTGCCCAGAAGCTTTTTAATTTGATTTAATTCCACTTAATTATTTTTGTTGTTGTGGCCTGTCCTTTTGGTATCATATCCAAAAATTATTGCCTAGATGAATGTCAAGGAAATTTCTCCCTATGCTTTCTTCTAGGAGTTTTACAGGTTTTTTCAGTCTTTTATTTCAGTTTTAAGCCATTTCAAGTTAATTTTGGTGAGTAGTGTAAGACAGCAGTCCAATTTCATTCTTTTGCTTATGAATACCTGGCTTTCCCAACATCATTTATTGAAGGGACTATCCTTTCCCCATTTTGTATTCTTGGCACTGAGTCAAATATTATTTGATCATACATGTGTGGTATTTTTTTTTTAGACTCTTGACTCTGTCCATTGATTAGTAGGTGTTTATGTTTATGCTAGTTGTATACTGTTTTTTTTTTTTTTTTTTTTTTTTTTTTTTTTTTAAAGATTTTATTTATTTATGTGACAGAGAGACAGCCAGCGAGAGAGGGAACACAGCAGGGGGAGTGGGAGAGGAAGAAGCAGGCCCACAGCAGAAGAGCCTGACGTGGGACTCGATCCCGGATCGCCAGGATCACGCCCTGAGCCGAAGGCAGACGCTTTTAACGACTGCGCCACCCAGGCGCCCCTGTATACTGTTTTGATTACTATAGGTTTGTAATAGTTTGAAATCAGGAATATGTGATGACTCTAGCTTTGTTCTTTTCAAAAACTTTTGGCTATTCAGGACTTTTTTGTGGTCCATTACAAATTTTAGATAGATTTTTTATAATTCTGTGAAAAATGCCATTGGAATTTTGATAGGGATTGCATTAAATCTATTAATTGCCTTAAGAAGTACAGACATTTTAATGATATTAATTCTTCTGATCCATGAACATGGCATACTTTTCCAATTATTTGTGTCTTCTTTACTTTCTTTCATCAATGTCTTACAGTTTTCAGTGTATTTTGCTAGAAGAGTAGATCTTAAATGTTTTCACTACATAAGGTATCTAGGTGAGGTGATAGGTATGTTAACTAACTTTCTTGGGGTAATCATTTCATATATATATATATATATATATATATAAAATCATCATATTGTACACTTAAACTTATACAATTTTACTTGTCAATAATACCTCAATAAAGGGGGAGTGAAGCATGAGAGACTACGGACTCTGAGAAACAAACTATGGGCTTCTGAGGGGAGGGGGGTGGGGGAATGGGATAGGCTGGTGATGGGTAGTAAGGAGGGCACGTATTGCATGGTGCACTGGGTGTTATACGCAAGTAATGAACCATCGAACTTTACATCAAAAACCAGGGATGTACTGTATGGTAACTAACATAACATAATAAAAAAATATTTTTAAAAAATAAAAAATATTAAAAAAAATAATACCTCAATAAAGCTGGAAGAAAGAGGCAAATGCATAATCACTGGGAAATTACTTTAGCCACTGAGATGAAAGGAGCAGATGAAAAATAAATGCTGTGAGACTATTTTAAAACAAGAATGGGCAAGAAGACAGAAACAAAGAAAATCACCTGAAACAGTATTATCCTCAATGCAGCACTGGGGTGGCACTCCATCTTGGTGGGAATTCTGGCTGAGGTTATCAACTTATAAAGGAAAAAAAAAAAAAAGATTTCCTTCCAGATAGCTGCTTCTCTTGCTTTTTTTGATTTACCCTAATCAACCATACTGATCCCCCAATTAGGTAGCTTTTGTCAGACATCAGATACTCTACTATTAAAAGCCCTGATAAAAATTTTAAAAAGGAATCTATGAAGAAAGTGGTAAAGAGCCTACAATTGTCTATAAAAATAATTATAATTTTTGATCAGAAGATTGTTCATAGAAATCATATTTATTTAGTCCATTGCAAAATCACTTGGACTGAATTAGGCTTAAAATTGCAGGCCCTTGTTTTTTTTTTTTTTCAAGTATTTCTTTAAGAAATAATTTTAAGTATTTATTACTACATTTAATATAAAAATGTTATTGAGACTTCCTACTAAAAAAAGGGCTTGATGATACATCTTACTGTCACCTCAGCTCCCGTGCCATTTTACGAAATGTGGAGATATGAGAAAAGTTTGTGGTGGAAGCCAGATGAGAGTCATCCAAATGGCAGTGACTTGAGAAATTTTTTATTCCTGACAGAAACAGATTACAGAAGATCCATCATGGCTGAAATGTAATTAATCATCTTGAAAAGAAGTGTGACTTTAAACAAAGTAAATGGAAGAAATCTTGACCATGTGAACTGATCTTCACCCCAACTTCACCCAATGTAATCCCAAGAGCTTCAGGAGAGGTAAGGCTCGAAGCAAGAACTAAAATCATACCTTTATTTTCAAATATTAGGGACGAAAAAAGCAATGGAGCATCAGCAAAATTTCGAAAAGAATTTGTGACCCCAGAATTCCATACCTAGCCAAGTTATCATTTATGTGTGAAGACAGCCAAATGAAATTTTCAGAAATTCAAGACTCAAAACATAAATAGCTGACCTATCTTCTCTGAAAAACAAGGCACCCTCTGAAGTACTACAGCTAACTGAGAAACCAATAAAAATAAACAAGAATACGAAAGTCATGTTATAAATAGGCCAAGTCTTGAGAAATGAACATTTAAACATAAAATAGGTGCAGGCTTTAAATGAGAGAAAATAAAAAGTATTGGTTTCCTCAAGTTACATGTAAAGAAATTAATAAAGTTCATAGCATTCTGATTGATTTGCCAAAAATATATAATTTGAACATCTGAATAAAAATAGAATATAAAAAAGTAGAATTCATGGCAAACATAGTGAGAAAAAGAGTAACAGAATTTACTGATATTAGGTACAAACTATAATGAACTTTGAAATCATCTGAGTATATTTAAGGAAAATGTGATAGGAGTACAATTTCCAAGTAGAAATACTTGGAAAATATGGGTGATTTAAATGAAAATGCTCACGTTTTATGAAAGAACCATCCTTGTAGAAGTATTATTTCTCCCCATAATCTTTACCTACAATATAAAAATGTTAGAATATACAAAGCGAGAACTAAGGTAAGAGAAAATGATAAAAGCACAAGAAGAAATTGGGTGCCATTCGTGATGTGGCTGGAAATAAATGCTTTTTTTTCTGAGAAATGACTGAAAAACAATGCTGACCTGGATGCCATCGTAAGTATCTTACTCCATGAGGGCAACCAACCTGTGGGCAGAACTGAAAGACCTAAAGGGGTGGTGTGGGAGCAGAAGGAGGGGAGATGGGAGTTCTCAAAAAAATAAATAAGTAAAAATAAGGAACAGACTCTATCCCATAAGCCTGAAAGACAGATAATAGCCTATAAGTCAATTATTATTTAAGGCAGTTTGGGTTTTTATGTGAAATGTTCTATCAGATACACCAGTTTTACTGAAGAGAGTTATTATTTTTAATATGATCTGCAGGTTTTATGAGATCTGCTTCATGCTAATTCTTCTAGGTCACCTCACCCAACTTGGAAGTCGCCCCGCCTTCTTTCACATATTCACAAGTATCGCACCCCTTTCTACCATACAACCTTTTTAATTTTTTTAAAGACCTATTTATTTATTTGAGAAAGAAAGCACAAGCAAGGGGGAGGGGCAGAGGGAGAGGGAGAAGCCAACTCCCCACTGAGCAGGGAGCCCGACACAGGGCTCAATCCCAGGATCCCTGGATCATGACCCACAGCAGGACGCTTAATCGACTGAGCCTCCCAGGCGGTCCTACCACATACAACCTTTGATCATACTATTCCCTCTAGGTAAAACCATGTCTCATCCTGCTGACCTCCTACTACCCAAGCTGGACCTCTTTAGCTAACCCCTACTCATTCACCATTCAAAAATAAACGCTATTACTTCTCAAATGAAGACTTCTTTCACTCCCAGAGGAGACTAGGGCTCACGCCTCACTTATATACTCCTTATCACCTTGTACTTAGGATACCTTTATGGGTATCATTACTTTCCTTACCTTTATGGGTTCACTACTTTCAAAATCTCCTTCTCATGAAATTATTCATGGGACCATATACACTGGATATAATTTAATCTCTAGAGCCTAGAAGAGTGCTGGTACTTATTAGTTACCCTGTAAATACTTGTTGGATGATAAAGAACAAATAAAAATGAGGCTACAGATAATACGCCTAATGTAATTACTAATGTCAAGTGAATAGGTTCAATTTAAACCTTATTGACAGAAAAATATGCATTTGTTCCCCCAGTGATCATGTAATATTTTAAAGTTTTATCAAATTAAAGCCAAGGAGAAAGCCTCAATAGATTCTGAAAAGCAGGAATGACATAGTCCACATTTCCCTACCACATGGTAACAAAGTTTTATCACAGATTTCTTGGGATTTCTTCAATGAAGTAGTGACTGGGAAGGATTTAAGTAATATGATCATACTTAGATATCTTTCATACACCACAGAAAATATCAGTAAATATTTCTCTGTAGAAAATTGCTATTCTATATTCTCTAACCGCAGAGTGACACAACTAAGAAAAAGTTAGTTGTAAAATAAGAATAAACACATAAACATTTAAAAAGGAAAAAAAAAAAAGATATGGTAAGACAATAAAACTTCCAGAAGATAACTTTGGGAAGTATTTTCATGATTTGAGGTGATACTGATTTTTAAATAAGATACAAAAAACACTGATCATAAATGGACAGACTGATAAATCATATTATATTAAGATTAAGGACTTTTATTCATCATAAAACCAGAAGAATAAAAAGACAAGTCACAGAGAGAGAGAAGGTATTTTCAACATAAACAATTGACAAGAGCTTATACCTAGAAAATATTGAGGACTTCTACAAGTAAATTAGAGAAAGAACCAAGCTTTTTACAAAAGAAGATATACAAATAGCTAATAAACGTAAGAACAAAAAAAAGTTGATCTCCAGGGTAATGCAAATTAATACCACAATGAGGTAGACCTGAATGCCCTCCAAAACGGCTAAAATTAAGAAAACCAGTAACATCAACTTTTCGTGAAGATGTGGAGAAATTAGAGCTCTTATACACCACTGGTAGAAATGAAATTTGGCATGTTCCCCACTCCCTCTCACTGTAAAAAAAAAAAAAAAAAAAGAATGTTCATAGTCAAACTATGTGTAAATGTGTAATAGCCTACATTAGAAACAACTCAGATGTCTGACAACAGGATATAAAAACTATGGTACATTCATACAATTTAAAACTATGTAGCAATGAAACAGTGTTACCTGAAATAATGCAAATGAATTCCATCAATATGGCATTGAGCAAAAGATCATGCATACACTATAGATCATATGATTCCATTTAACAGATCATATGATTCCATTTAACAATGGATCATATGATTCCATTTAACAGAACACACATGAACATGTGTGTTCATTCTGTTATGTCATTTATACATACACATAAGAATTTCATTATTCTTAGTATGTGCTGTATTTTTAAAAAAGTTAACAAGAAACATAACATACTTTTGCACACACACCATATGCAAATACAGAACTCCTTGGAATTTGTAGTAGAGGTTGCAAACCTTTTAAAAATTATGAACAAAGAAAACATTAAGTACCAAAACCTATTGGATAAAGCTAAAACTGCCTTCAGAAGAAAATTTATATTCTACCAAATAAGATATTTTAAAGATAAACTTGGCATTAAATTCACACTAAAAACATGAGAAATTAAAATTTTTTAAATAATTGATAAGATGTCCAAAAGGTGGTTCTATCAAAAGACTACTAAAATAGATAAAACTTAAGAAAATCAGAGAAAGGATATAGGAAGGAAAGCGAATTTGAGAAAGAGGTGATATTAAAAATAAGGCAAACTTATAGAAAATAGAAAATTAATATTTAGTAAAATACAATGTATAACTAATGGAATTGAAAATATTATTCTAATTGATTTCTTAATATTATCTCTGGTATGTTGCATTTCCAATATAAATTTTACTTTTTCCATATGGTCTTTATAAATTATTTTCTCCAGATTTGCATACCAAATATTGAGTATGAACACATGCTTCTATATTCAGAATTATATGTGTTATACAATGTATCCTATGTTTTGTGATTGTTAGGTTTTGATTTTAGGTATATGCTGGATTTATAAAATATAGTGGGAAATTTTATTTTGATTCATAGAGATTTTAAATTAAATAAGATAATTTACATGTAAGTAGAGATTTAAATTTAAATAAAAGGTTCAAATTAAATAATAGCTTCTACTTGAATAGGATTGTAAGAAATACTTAGTAAATGCATATTAAAATAACTCAAAAAATACATATAAGTGCAGTCACACAAAAATATCACTAACATTCCTACTACTTGGAAGAATAAAGAAACCCATTTTCATCATTAGGTGATTATTTTTCTAGATATTTCTTTTTGCAGATATACATTTAGTGTAGATATATGAATAGAGAAAGAAATCGCCTAAACAATACAGGAAAATTTCTATGTTTTTGCACAGACATATTTGTACCATAGGTAAAACATGCTTTCATACATTTTCATAAAGTACTTTAAATTTCCTGTTGCTTAAATTCCAAGAAATAAAACAAGGCAAAGTTAAATTTAAAAAAGAACTGCTAAAATTTATATGTACAGGGGCGCCTGGGTGGCACAGCGGTTAAGCGTCTGCCTTCGGCTCAGGGCGTGATCCCGGCGTTATGGGATCGAGCCCCACATCAGGCTCCTCTGCTATGAGCCTGCTTCTTCCTCTCCCACTCCCCCTGCTTGTGTTCCCTCTCTCGATGGCTGTCTCTATCTCTGTTGAATAAATAAATAAAATCTTAAAAAAAAATTATATGTACATATATACGTATATATATATATTTGTAAATATGTATATTTCTTAGTTACAAGAGATAATACTACAATTCATATAAAATTTTAAAAAAGAATATGAAACTATTTAAAACATATGAATCATGGTTTTAGCTGTTCAACTTCATATTTTAAAATTACTATATAACTTAATGAAAAAAATTAAATTAGCATTCTTACACTCTTCACAGCATTTTTGCCATCTACAGGTTTTGACTTTTCCTCATTGTTTTTGTTTTGTTTAGGTTCGTACTATTTTACATCCCACTCTGTAACCATACTTACCATAGATAATAAGGCAATCCTATATGCAGTTGTATCTAATTACACCCAGTTTACACAATCCTTTTACCCGGCTCTTCTATTTTCAAATTTGTTATACCAAGTTTTGACTCAATATCTGTATTTTGTTGTTAATATTTTTAAAAGGGTTTACAACTGTTATGCTCTTTTATATACCACATGCTAAAGAATTCTCATATACATGAAGAATAACCTCTTCATTTCTCTATTTGAACGTTACAGGGATGGCTCCACTATCTTCTGTTATTAATCTTTGACCCCAGCTTCTCAGTTCATATTCCCTTGTTAGGTGTGGTTGATGACTAATTTTATTAAGATGGACACTGTATCCCCTGAATTTAATTTGCTCCTATTTTTATTTAACTTAAGAAAAGTAACTTGGTTAGTATAATATTTTGACCATATTTTCTTTCCATCAGCACTTGTACATACTACTCCATCTACAGCTGGCTTAGAAGTTGCTCTGGAGATGTCTATGCTTGGGAGACGTCTGTGTACTAATTATTTTCCCTGGGTAAAGACTTAATTTTCTCCCTTGATGCCTGATTTTCTTCTTCTTTTCCTCTCTGGATTTTAATAATTTTACCGGGTATTTATCAGTGCAAACTGGTTTGTATCAAGTTTCCTGTAATTCCTATTGATGGGACTCTAGTTTTTTTTGTTTTGGTTTTGGTTTTGGTTTTTTTGCTACTATATATTGGTATATTTTAGGTGCCACTTGTTGGGTTACTGATTTAAGAATATCTTTTTTTTGTGGCTGGATCATGTCTATTAATGTAATCTCTAAATTTTTATAGTAATTTCATGTCTATTATTATAATCTCACTGTAGCTATGACAAGCATTCTTTCTATGTAATTCAATATTCAGTCTTAAGCAGACAAGAGTAGGCAGTTAGTCAGACAGGAGCTGGAGGCAAGGACAGTGATTAAGAGGTTACACATTAGAAGGCCGGGGGCACAACATCACACATTAGAAGACTAGGAGCACAACATCCTGACTTTGTGGCTTCCAAGACTCCTCAAAGTTCTGGCCTTGTGGCTTCCAAGACCGTGGGGCTAACAGACTGAGAGCCGCAGGTGTAGAACATGCCCTTCCTCTTCCACCTCTGCCCCAGGATAACCCCTAGACTCATTATAATGCATTTGCATTGCTGTGTAGCCTAGCCCACGCCACTATGGGGGAAGGCTGCAATCATGGTTCTAGTACAAACTTTGTAGGGTCAAAAACTCCCCCTTCCTATGAGAAGACCTATGGGAAGACACCCCCAAATGACTGGAAGCAGCCTCCATTAGAGACCACCCTGTCCACAACCCAGGACTCCACTCAGATAAAAGGAAAGGACCCCTGTAGTCTGAGGGCAGCTGCCACCTCTGGGCCTGCCTGCTCTCCCACTTTGAAAGTATACCATCCTTAGTAAATCCCCGTAAGAGATGTGCTAAAAGTCCATCTGTTTTATTGGTTTGATCAAAATACTAGATCTTGGGTCTACTCATCTTTTCATTTCTCACTCCCACCCCCACCCATGGTCATCTCTTCTATTTGATCTTGCATAATTTGAAAAATTTTACACTTCTCTATTGCCTTCATATTGCCTATTTCACCTCCTTCCTTTCCATGAACAGTTTCCTGGTCTCAATGGAGGTGAAATAAATACTTGAAGAGATATATGTGCTATGTTCATTGCAACATTATTCACAATAGCCAATGAAAACAACCTATATGTCATTTGACAGATGAATGGATAAATAAATTTCCTTAATGGAATACTATTAAGGTTTAAAAAGGAGATCCTGCCATTTGCAACAACATGGGTGAACCTGGAAGATATCACGCTAAGTAAAAAAAGCCAGACACAAAGAAAAATACCTTACAATCTCAATTATATGTGGAATGTAAAAAAGTTGATTCATGGAAGCAGAGAGTAGAACAGTGGTTACTAGGGGTGGAGAACTTTTGGTCAAAGTATACAAAATTACGAGTATACAAAAGTTAAGTAGGACGAGTAAGTTCTAGGAATTTAATGTACAGCATGAAGACTATAGTTAATATTGTATTATATACTAGAAATTTACTAAGAAAGTAGATTTCAGGTGCTCTTACCATACAAGCACACAAAATGGTAATTATGTAATTATGTAAGGAGATGGATATTTCATTTCTATGACTATAGTAACCATTTTACTATGTATATCGAAACATCATGTTGTACACTTTAGATATATACAATTTTTATAAACAAACAAAATAAATATTTTTTTAAAAGTTTCCTTGATCTCTCACTCTACCTGTCACGCAGAAGCTATGAAATGGAGACTATCTCTTTCCACTGGGAAACAAACTTACTCACATTTCTGTTACAATGGAAGAGGTGAGCCTTCTAAGATGCTCCTCTCTATTGTACCTCCTTATCAACTCAACTATTGTGCTTATGTGACCTTGCTCTTAGCTGTACAGCAAACCACATTCCCTCTCCTAAGTTTTTTGCATCATCCTTGAAATATTTTCTACGGTTTTCTACCTTAAAAAAAGAAAACAGAAGTATTCATTGCATCACATCACATTCTTCCTTACATTATCATTCAGCCCTGACCTTTCCTTCTAGTTTGTCTTACCTACTTTTAAAGTTGAATTTCTTGAAAGAAAAAAGTCTATATGAATTTTATGTGTCTCTCTACTTTCTACTCATTATCAAATGTCACTAATCTGGCTTCTGTCTTCATTGATCCTCTAGAAACTTCTATTTTTAATGTCACCAGGAACTTCCATGTTTTAAAATTCAAAAGCAACTTAAAAAAAAAAAAAGATTTATTTATTTATTTGTGAGAAAGAGAGAGAGAGAGCATGTGAGTAGGGGGATAGGCAGAGGGAGGGAGAGAAATCCTCAAGCAGACTCCCCTCTGAGCACAGAGCCCAATATCCAGCTCAATCCCAGGACCCTGAGATCATGACCTGAGCCGAAACCAAGAGTCAGACACTCAACCAGCTGAGCCACCCAGGTGCCCAGAAAAACAACTTTTTAAACAGTTGCTCTGCCTATTGTCCCTTTCTTAATGTACTCCCTTTGTATGATTTCTCTGATATCATACCAATTTCCTTCCTAACCTTTTTGTTCCACTTCCTTTAAATTACTGCTTTTTACATTCTCCATGTAGTCCTTAAATATTAGAGTTCATCATTGTTTTGCCTTAAGTTTTCTTCTCTTCTAACTTTACACATTTTTCCTAAATCATTGTTTTAATCCCAATATTGGTAGTTATTGTGGCTATGCTTACAACTCTAAAATGTGTATTAATTCACTTCTTTCCAACCTGAAGATCCAATACCCAATTTCTATGGATGTCCCCAGTTTATGAAACCACATGTTTCAGGTGCTACATAACTAAAATTACATATCATCTCAAAACCAAATTTTTCTCCAGTCATGTTAGTCACTAGTATGCTCTCATCATCCATTTAATTTCTTGTATTCAATACAGTGCTGGCTATCCTCTGCCTATGTAATCAATAAAAAAGTCCTCTGGATTCTACCTGGAATAACACGAGACTTTATGTATTTCTCTGCACATGCACACTGTCAAAACTCTAGTTTAAGTCCACATAGGCTTTCACCTGAAATATTGCAACAGCCTCCGAATTTGTTGTTTGTTTGTTTGTTTTTTCAGACACAATGTCTCTGCAAAGTTCATGCTCCTTACTGAAGCAAGAGAGATGTTCCAAAAAGGGAAACTATATCATGCTATGCTTGGCTTTTCCTTTTGCCTTTATGTAAAAAAAAAAAAAAAAAAAAGCAAGCCATTCACATGCCCACAAGATGTTTGCTGCCTGACTACCATGGACTGGCCTCCCAAGTCTCAGGGTAGCTCCTTCCTTGCTGTCTTTTCCAGCTACCTTTCTTTTCATCTATTACAACATGCTCTTTCCCCTCTTGAGATCTTTACATACACTCTTCTTTTGGCTTACAGTTCTCTTAAACCATCCATACTTAACACACACCAAAATCAAACTCCTTTGTACTCCCATTCAGCAAGCTGAAGTCAATGCACTTGTCAAATCTTAACTTAAACCTCACATATTCAGAGAGCATTTGTCTGCCCATCCTGATTAGATGAGCCCTCCTCGGTATACTCTTCCACAGCACACTGAAACTTCCCTAAGTTAGCACAGATCTAGTTAAATGTAATATAAAAATGTTAGTTTAGTTTCTGCTTCTCAATTTAGACTATGAGTTACTTAAGAGCAGGAACAATGTCATCCTCCTGGATATATTCTCAGTACAAAGAATAGCATCTGGAAGGCAGACATGCAATATGAATTTGTAGAATGAAGAAAAAATAACTTAAGTGTTTGATAGTCATCCTTTCTTGCTTTTAGAAAGCAAGAATACCAGCAGTCTCTCTCTTCCTTCTGGGAACTACCTTCTACTCTTACCCTAGACAAAGGTCTAGCTTTTCCATTGCTGTAAAGGCCAATAGTTAAGGCATCATTCTAGTGTTATGTGTCATAGCATTTTACTGTTATTTCAACAAATCAATACATTCTGGTATAATAAAGAATGCTGAATTAATTAATTTTCTATATAGACTTTAAGCAGTGGAAAAAGTCAATTTCTTGTTAAAAAAGTGGGGGAGGGGTATTATGGACATGGAGAACTATAAATATATGTCACTTCAATAGCTGAATAGTTATTTAGTTTTAAGTAAATGAAAATACATAACCCAATGGCTTAATTACTTAAAATGCTTCAGGCGATTTCATTACTTTTTCTAATTTATTTATAATCAAGTTATTTGCAATCCAATTTTATTTAAAAGAAACACAGCTAGGATTTTTCCTCAATCCAATACTAAGCGTTATAAGATTTCATCTGGAGAAGGAAGATTCAATGTTAGCAGATATATAACATTTATATATTAAGACAAAATGATGTCTACTCTCTCTCATTCTACTCATTTTCAGTTAAAAGCCATTTTTTTGTTTTAATTTGATCAAATTGTTAACATTGGTTTCACCTTCTCCAAATAGATCAACCTGGCACAAATAATATGTCTTTTAAATTGATGTTGCTTCAGTTAATGATAGAGACTATTAACAACTCCAGTTTCAAGAAGTGCCATTAGATAATGAATTGATCCTTTTCTTGATTTTAGAAATGGCCTCGGGAAGGCTTATCATGATGAAGTCAATGATTTCTTCTTAGAATAAGGATTGAAGAATAATGACAATTTTTGACAATAATAAATTAAAGACCCAGAAAAGAATGAAATATTAGGAATATAAAGAACAACAGAAGCTCCAAATAGTGTAACAAGAAACCAGAACAACGGGTAAATTAAGAGGAGGAAAAAAAATCTATGGGTTTCCCATGACTGTATAGTAAATCACTCATTGAGCAGAATTTATGACACACTGGACTCCATTATTAACTCTTTGAAAAAGCAAAATAGTTTTCTTCTTAAATTTGGGGAAAATTTACATTTTTAAAGTTTAAATGTAAGTGTGTTTTCTCCTCTGACTTTTGTTTCATTAATAAAAGTAGTGATAATTAAGTTGTCAATTTGTCTAGTTTGGGTGACATATACATATAAATTCTTAACGATGTGATTATATTGCATATTGTATTTCTATCAAGAAATGGTATTATTTCTTTATATAGGCCCTAATCAAAGTATATAAGATGGTAGTGATATTAGGATGATAATAATGATAAGAGGTTAACAACCATAAAACAAATACTGTTGTTAAAAGTTGTTCTAATAGAGATACTAAATCATTTGATTCTTACAATAAGCCTCATGGTGAAGGTACCATTACCATCTTCATTCTTTTAGATAAACACCTAACTTCAAAGATTTGCCCCAGGTCAAGCAGCTGTTAAGTATACATACAAATACATTCATGTTCAATGAATATTTTTAAGTACCTATGCTGTGTCAGGCAATATGCTATATAAGTTCACACTTTGCCTCTTTTTATCCTCACAATACACCAGAGAGGGAGATAACATTTAATCCTGACTCTTCTAAAGAAGAAATTGGGTTATAGAAACATTTAAGCAGCTTTCCCAAAAAAGACTAGAGGGACATGAACCCAGCATCCAGACTCCAAAACTGAGCTCCTATTACTATGCAACCTTGTCTACAGGTAGATCTTAAATAGTATTGGGTTCTCCAAAGTGATAAAACCCTAATTTTCACATTTTTGTTATACTGAGGTCATATTCAACAGTATTTAATGATCTACACAATGATCTTCTGCCCACCACATGGTAAAAGAAAGCAAAGGTTTTAGATCTGTTCATTGGGTAGGATCATTGCTATAGAATCTAAAGGTTTGAAAAGAGAAGAAAATCTCTAGTCATGATCTTGCATTTTATTTTTCAATATGCCACAAAAGTTGGCATTAAGAAATCTGTTTTAAAGCAAAGAATCAAAAAGTTGTCTTTCAGTGTTTTGTTAGTTTGTTCTCTAGGCTTCAGATGGCTTTTGCAGTATAGCTGAAAAAGAGAATCATAATATTTTGGATTAAAGTTGCTGAAGTGTCCAAACTACAACCCTGTGTTATTAATGAGCTGGCACTGAATTTAATTATTTGAGAAGTGCTTCTACCTGGGAAGGATTGCTGAGGCCAACTTTATCAGTCACTATACAGTCCCACATGTGCCTTGTATTGATTGGAATTGAAGAGGAAAGTTAAAGGGATTGTGGCACGGAACAGTAGAATCCTGGAGTAAACACAGCATTTGACTGAGAATTCCAATTCTGGTTCTACCTCTAACATGGTCTTGTAAACTTTCCAGTCTAAATTTCCTCAAAGGCTAAAATACAGGAATCAGAGTAGACTGTATTTAAGGTCACATCCTGCTTAACAGATTATGTTTCAATAGCAATGCCTATATTATTGGAGATGAGATGGCTAATTTCCATCCCTCCAGCTTTTAATGAAAATGGACAAGTAATCTGACACATCTACGCTTCAGTTTTCTGAAGCTTCATTTACATGAGAAGTAAATACAATCTTTTGTATGCTTCTCGATCAGTTCTGTCCAGTAGAAATATAACATCAGCCATCACATGATTTTTAAATTTTTAGTAGCTACATTTAAAAAGTAAAAGGAAACAGGTGAAATTTATTTTTATAAGATATTTAATTCAATATTATCATTTTAGCAGATAATCAATATAAAAATACTGATGATACATTTTATATTCCTTTTATGACACTAAGTCTTTGAGATCTGATATATATTTTACATTATATCTCATCACAATTCAGACTAGCCACATTTGAAATGCTCATTAGCCACACGTGGCTAGTGGCCACTAGTGGCTAGAATTACATAATCTATCACAGGATGTGACAGAGATAATGATGCAATTAGTATTATAATTGTTTTTATGATCTGCCTTATCTTATTTATACCATTTACTACTGTGGCATTTATAAAAAGAAAACACAAAAATAGAAATTATAACTACAACTTGGAGTTTAATATTTTAAACTAGATGTGTATAATACCACTCCCTGAAAGTGAGGGGCAATACAGTAGAGAAGATGGAGGTTGGGCTTTAAAATCTGAAAAACCTGAATCAAGGCCAACTTTCTTCACATAGAAGGTGCATACCTGTACGCATATATCTGTGTGCATTCCTTTCATACAGTAGTCCCTCTCTGAACTGTATTTCTTTCATCTGTAAAGTGAGAATAACAACACTTTACATGCAGGAATGCTAAAATGATTGCCTGGCATACAAAAAATTCTCCTCAAATACGATTCTCTTCCCTCAGCATACTCTCCCATCTCTTGCATTTGATTCAATCTTTGTCACTCTCCAGGATCTTACAGCTGCCTACAGAGATACCAAGCATAGTTAAACAAGTATTATATCACAAAATTTAAGTACATTGGAACATTGTTTCCTAGAATTTAAGAGCTGATGGGTGTCCTTTATAAATAAAAATCCATGTAACTCCATCAGCCAGCTAATGTTATGAACTGCCAGAGAAGTTAGCAGTAATAACATTGATACTAAGGCCAATCCTTACCTATCATTGAAGGTGTACATATCTATATCTATCTATTTCTCTACCTGTCTACCTACATACCCACCTACGACTCCATATTGGAAATTTTGCAGACATTTCATTTGATTCATAAAAATCATATGGTGATATGACTATGGTTTTTTCATTTTATTAACTTAGAAACTGAGTTTTACACTTTATCAATTTGCTAAATAACACGTCTGCCTCTAAGCCTGTGAAGTTTAAATTTTGTCATGCTGCCTCTCAACATCCAGACAAGAATTGCACCAAAGTATCTTACTTCTTCCTAGAATCATAAAATGCTGGCGGGAAAGCAGCCTAAAAGTTCATTTTACTGCAATTACTAATTCAATAGTAGAACCTACCCTTCAACATTCTGGACATTTGGTGATCTAAGAAGAGACTAAAATTATTTTGAAATCAAATGAGGAAGGTCTTATACTAATAGGTATACAAATATTTTATAATGGTTACAGTCCTTTGAACAGTATGCCTGATACTGGTACAAAGATATAAAATTGAGAAAATATAATGAATAGTCAAGAAACAAACCCAAGGAATATATGAACTTAATAGATGCTGAAGTTAGCATTTTGAGTCTGTGAGGTTAAAATGGGTTTTTGATACATGGCATCACTTGCTGGAATAGTGAGCATTATTTGAACACTTCTGCTCAGTGCCTGGCATTTTCTATGCATTGTCTCATTTGATCTTAACAATGACCATAAGGTTTCAAAATTGAATATTATTTAAACCTTACAGGTCAGACGAACAGCTTGGAAAGGTTTAGTGACTTTCTTGTTCTCATGCAGAGAGAAAATTGCAGAGCCCAGGTTCATACCCAGATCTCTTTGATAATAATTTTTGTTTTTTGAAAATCAGTAAGATTTCTCCCTAATGTCTTGAAGAGAAGTCTGATTGCCCCTTGATATGTAACCTTTTATAGGACACTTAATTTTCTGCTTCTTTTTTAAAATATAGTTTTGTTTCTCTTTCTCTCATCTCTTCCTCTTCATGTTTTTTTTCTTCTTGTATTTCTTCTCCTCCTTCTTTTTGTCCTTCCACTCAATCTTCTCCCCGAACATGACTGACCTCACTGACCCCATCATTTCCTGTATCTCCTACATAAATGAAGGGTTTTGGTGGTGCTGGTGGTTGGTGTTAGCTGGGGATCCCTCCCTGACATCTTAGCTGTGGTTTTTTCTTTCTATGCGGTAAATCACTGGTGGCAGTTTCCCTCCTCCAACCAGTCTTGTCTGTATTTGCCTGAGATATAAATACGAAGTTTCTGGCATGAAGATGGTATGGTAGATTGTATTTACCAAAATGGCCACACATTTTTTTCCAGTTCATATGCAAATCCAGAGTCTGGGGGATTCCCCTAAAGAGGGGGTGTTCATTGCCCTCCCAGTGAACCTGGATGGCTTTTTCTCATTGTTCTGCGAATACAATGTGGCATAAGTGACTGTGTGTGACATCTGAGAACTGGTCTTAAAAGTGATACAGTTTCTGCCAGTCTCTCTATTGAGATATTAGCCTTTGAAGCCTTGAGCCACCAAATAAAAGTCCAGCTACCCTAAAGCTGCTGTCCTGGAGAGAACGTGTGGAAAGAACACCCAGCTAGAAAGGGGTTTCCTAGAGGGACCTCAGCTTTTCCAGTTTAACTGGCTGATTTAATATTCCCATCCCAAGTGTCTCCCAAGTATGAGAGCCTTCAGATGAGCCCAGCCCTGCACTGTCTGACTGCAAACACATGAAACCCTGAGTGATGACTACCTAGCTGAGCTCAGTCAACTTGAGAACTATGAGACATAAAAAAAATAAAATGGTTGGGGTGCCTGGGTGGCTCAGTCATTAAGTGTCTGCCTTCGGCTCAGGGCGTGATCCCGGCGTTATGGGATGGAGCCCCACATCAGGCTCCACTGCTGGAAGTCTGCTTCTTCCTCTCCCACTCCCCCTGCTTGTGTTCCCTCTCTCGCTGGCTGTCTCTATCTCTGTCAAATAAATAAAATAAATCTTTAAAAATAAAATAAAATAAAATAAAATAGTTGGTATTTGTTTTAAAGCACTAAGTTTGGAGTTGATTTTTTATGAACCAATAGATAACTGGAACATACAATAACTTCCTAACATTAATGGTGGGATATAATTTTCAAAATAAATATAAAATTCCTATTTTCATTTCCATGGAAATTTAGGAGAAGTGGAATTCTTTCATTTAAGGTCCACATTTTGTACTATAAATCTCTCTGGTTTATTTTGTTAATTAGGTAAAAAAGCTACTGATGCATTTTTCATCTGGCCGTCATTGAATGGTACTTTGCAGACTTTGCACAGCGCTCATATGGTTTCATAATTAAGCTTTTTAAATTAATTAGGCCAATAAAAACAATTAAATCACAGAAAGACTTCCTGGGTCACTTGGTCCAAGTTCCTTCCCACATTAATAAAGTTTTCAGAGAGAAGGCAATGACCACCAAGTGTCAGTATATTCAGGAGATTTCAAGGTCTGGGAAAGAGAAGGAGGATCCTAAATTACGCCACTTAAACTTATGAATTCTTCACAGTTTTGGGGACCTGCCATGTATACTGCTTCACTAAAAAATAACAGCATAAAATATTGAAGACAAAAGGTGATTTTTATAAGCATATGTTGTGTTCATGAAATCTAATGGAACCATAAATTTATCTTTAAGTCAAAGAGACTAAGAGAACAAACCTAACATTTCTATTCTGCTTGGTGAAAAAGAGTAACTGTAAATGTTTTCTAACCCTGGCTAATGAAGGGCAGGACTTCAACCTTCCACACAATGAGTGTTAAGTATCCCTTTTCCCCTTGATCTGCAGCTCCAACTCTGTGCTTCCCACTGGACATTCACAAATAGAAGCCCTTGCATTTTCACTTACACTTTGTCTGCTTAGGTTGCTTTTTTCATACAAGTGTAGCACAAGGCCTGTTAAGTAATACTCAGGGAATGTTAGATGATGGTGATAGTTACCATAACAGCTATGATGATAATAGAGTGTTTTTCTTAAGTCTTTAGAGTTTTAAGAGTATAGTGTATCGGTTCCTTTTTTTAATTTTTAAGATAGATGTTCAGAATTTATGGAAATTTCTCGAGCTGAAAGAGCCTCTGATGTTCAATCTACTTGATGCATATTGTATAGAAATACAAGTTTATACATTAAAATATAATAAATTATGTAATATATAAAGTACATCTAATAATAATTACACAATGAAATATCATTTTTTCTTATATAATTTCACTCATCATTCCAACTACTAAGGACATGCTTCTATTCAACTATCCTGAGATTTTAAAACTCCAACTAAAAAGACATATGCATTAAGCTGTCCAAGAATTATCCATTAATGGATTGAAAGAGACCACAGTTCTATGGGTCCCAGCAGTTTCTGAAGTGTGCATAATGGATGCCAAGACTAAGAGACTATCCTCTGACCTAAATAAACCTGAAGCATTAATTTTAGTGGAAGTTCCACTAAAAATAAACAACAATGAAGAAAGAATGTGGCCTTCTTTAACTATAAATAAATTATAACTGAATAATGCAGTCCAAATTAGACAAAAATACTTTTTCCCAAGAAGAAAAAATATCTTTGAATACTGAAGTAAGTACAGATATAGTTCCCAGGAGTGTTAGGACATTCACAAAATTCACGTTCATAATTGCGACCCTGATGATTGATAAGTGTCCTTTCTTTATCGATCATTTTTTTATATCCATCAACTGAGATAATTAAAAGATCAGTTTACTTTCCATTTCTAGCACATTTCATTTATAGCAATATTCAAACACCACACAGTACTAAAGCCATACAAACTTATTTTAAAAGCCAACTATAGTCTGCCTTCAGCTCAGGTCATGATCTCAGGGTCCTGGGATTGAGCCCCTGGTCATTGGGTTCCCTGTTCAGGGGAGAGTCTGTTTCTCCCTCTCTGTCTTCCCCTCCCCCACCTCATTTGTTTGTGCATGTGCACTCTCTCTCAAATAAATAAAGAAAAGAAAAAGAAAAGATGAAGCTCATTATAGATCAAGAAAACTACAAAAAAAAGATAAGTGGTAGCAAATTATGAATGTGATTAGCTGAATCCTTTGGTTTGACTCAAATCTTACCCCATACAATATATTTTATAGATCCTGAAAAAGGAATGCCCAATTCTTTTCTCTTATTCCTCATTCCCACAATTTTCAACTAGAAAATGCCTCTTTTAAAAGTTATTTTAAAATTCTAAAATTATTTTTTCATAAGATTTAAATCATCTATTTGAACCCTGAACATTTCTAATATTCTTTAACCATAGTATTTAACAATAGCTTAACTTCACTAAGTTATCTTAAAAATTAATGTTATTCTTAAGATTAATTTATGGATAGAATATTCAAATACTCAAGTGGTTCATTCCAAATAACTTAGTCTAAAGGGGCCAAAATAAAGAATTATTGAATTTCTGATGTTTTCTAATTATTATTTGCTAAAGAGTAGAAGATATAAAAAATAGTTTTATCAAATGGTTGGGAATAATTCACAAGGTTAAAGAAAAACAGGGAAAAATAATGTAAGTACAATGACCTAGTTTCATCATTAGGAACAATACACTTATTAGACTATATAGAGGGTAGTACAATCCTAGAAGCTTTTCAGCCTCATGAATGAGAAAAAATGGTACCTGCTAATGTTTATATACAATAGACCCTTGTGCCACCAGGGTCTGTCGCTTACCAGGAAAACTGTGAAAATCAGTATAGTTGATTCTAAAATTTATAAAATCTAAATTTTAACATCTATATTACCCAATGTTTCTTTCTGATGGGAATGTGTATATAGTAAAGAGGGAAAATGAAATTAGAGATATTTGATATGGAGAATGTGTAACTTATAGATATAAAAACCATTCACTAATTTAATAAATGTTATTGAGAAAATATTGCATGCAAAAACTGCATTAAAATCTACTGGAGATATCTCTCTCCCAAACATCCAAAATTCATGACATTTTTTCCTGAAAACATATAATAGATTAAGATCATTCTTTCATTTCCTGCCTTCATGCATTAGGATGAAGACAGAGTTTGCTTTTTATCTGAATTCAGAACACTAACCTATGACTACTGCTCAACATTCTTTCCTCTCTTCAAACCCAGACCAACTTTTATTTATTCTAACTGGTGATCTTAATGATTTAGTCAATAACCACAATAACCTTCCTGTTTTCCTCTCCATTCTATTCATAATTTCCTCAGCAACACATTAGTAACTCAATCTTTTTGACCTCATCATTATCCAAGTGTAAAATTCAGTAACACTGCAATGTTCTTTTCCATCACGTCATTTCTCCTTCAGCTCAGTAAAACTTGAATCTACTCAGCATGACTAGTTCTTATAAAACATACTCCTTTTCTTTTCCTCACCTCCACACTTACTGAAATTAGTTTTAACCTCATTAACCTCATTCTAAATCATCAGTTACAATGCAACCACAAATCCTTAAATCTCAGCAAGTTCTTGAACTCTTATTTTAATTCTTCCCTCCTAGGTATTCAGAATGTACTAAATCGTAGATTTTCACAATGCTTGTTTTGATAATCTTCAGGTCTACTGAAAGCTCAATTCTCATTTCAATGCCAAGTAGTAATGTTCATGGCCATGAACCTTCTGACTATTTCATTTAACTTTATCTTTGCCCTTCCTAGTGCTCAGCCATATTTTACTTCCTCCATCGCAGATAAAACAATAAATACAACTAATCAAAATGAAGAGATTGAATTAGCTCAATTAAATATTGGTCTAGATGTTCACCAAATTGGGCTAAAGTTTGGGCAAGTGCAATGAGACAACTGATGATATAGACAAAAATATTTACTTTAACTGTCACAATCTCCCTGCCACCTCATACAATCTCCAACTGAAATTAAGCTTTCTAACTGAATATATTATACTATTACTTACTGTTAGAAAAATGCAAGCAGAATTAGATAGATAAATTCTATCTGGAGCTATCAGATGCTAGCCCACAAAGGCTATGTTCAAAGAATAAGGATCTTAAGGCAGGAGAGTTGGAGGATCTATTCAGCCTTCGAGTGAAAGACACTGATCAGTGGGCAAGACAAAGACAGCTGTCTGCCAGGTAAAACAGGAAAGACAGAGCCAGTTAGAAAACTCACAAAAATACATACAGAAGTGATGATTAACCTCTCTTATATAGATGACAAATTATGAAATTAAATATTATTAACTAAATATATCTGAATAAATACCCTCATAACTACTATATACAAGAATATCCAGTATCTTGATGAAGAAAATTCAAAACTTTAAATAGGATTAATTAATAAGCAAAAACATGTGAACTCCTCCAAATGACACCACTTGTCTCATAGGTTAGTTTACCAAATTTTCATGAAGTTGATAATCTTTTTATGCAAATTTTTTTAGGGAACAGAAAACAAGGAAAGCTTCACAACTACTGCATTTCAAATATCCTAAGATTCATTTTTGTTTATATGAAAATATTTTTGAAATTGTGATGCACCTTACAACTGATGTGATAAAAAAAATTCAAAGTTTAAATGACATTTCATTTTTAATTGTAATAAAATAATGGTACATCTTACAATTAAATGACATCTTAGGTTCAATGAAATAATCATAGTGCTGTAAAAGCTAATATAATAATTACAACTGTATTTTCCTAATGTTATTGCTATACCTATTAGTTTGAAATTCCTACACACTTAATGACTTCAAACAACACGAATTTGGTATGTTACAGTTCTGGAGGTCAGAATTCTTAAATGGGTTTCACTGACCTAAAATCAAGATTTTAGCACTTCTTCATTCCTTTATTAGAGGTTTTAGGAGAGAATCCATCTCCTTGCCTTTGTTTTTAAGACTTTATTTTTTAAGACTTTATTATTGAGAGAGAGAGAGCACATGCATGCAAGTGCATGCATGAGTTGGGGGAAGGGGCAGAGGGCCAAGCCACCTCCCCGCTAAGAGGGGAGCCCAATGCTTGGCTCGATCCCAGACCCTGAGATCACGACCTGAGCCGATGTCAGATGCTTAACTAACTGAGCCACCCAGGTGCCCCCATTTCCTTGCCTTCTACAGCTTCTATAGACTGCCCACACTCCTTGGCTCCTGGTCCCCTTCCAACTTCAAAGCCTGCAATGCCTGGTTGAGTCTTTCTCACATAACATCACTCTAACACTGACTCTTCCACCTTTCTTTTCCATGTTTTAAATACTCTATGATTACATTAGGCCCACCTGGATCACTCAGGATAATTTTCTTGTCTTAAAGTCAGCTGATTAGCGACCTTAATTCCATCTGCAACCTTAACTCTCTCTTTCCCTGTGACACAATATAGGTACATGTTCTAGGTATTAAAACACGGGCATCTTTGGGAGAGTAATTATTTTGCTTACCACAATACCCAAATTAGATAACACTGGAATAAGAAAGTGTTGACTTGCACTGTATGAACACAGGTGCAAAATAGCAAATATAATATTATAAATCAATTATAGAACTCTATAATATATATAATATCTACATATAATTCACACATATATGTAATCATGAATGTGTGTGTGAATGTTATGTGTATATCATGACTAGTAAAGTTTATTCTGGAAATGCAAGGATAGGTCAGATAATAACATCTATCGGTATAACTTCCCATCATTAAAAGGCTCTCAAAACACATGGAAATTTAAATTGATTCAATCCATTTATTCAGTAAAACATAATACAAATTCATAATTTTAAAAATTACACTGCTAATTAAAGGAGGACACAGTTACTTCTTATCAGAACTACTATATCATGCAGCCTAATTTTAAAAGTGGTACAATGTGAAGAAACAAGAAGTGTTCATCTTAGAAGTGACAGAGTGCATTATGTGGGTAGATGTTCTTTTTTCTTTTACTCTCTAAATTACACTAAGAGCTGGCAACAAGAAATTTTTTAATGCAGTAAAATGAATCTGGCATCGACCTAATAGCAAATATTCCACTTACGATGAAAACTTTAGTACAGAGAATCGGCAACAAGATGAGATAGATGTCTGCTCTCAAATCAGTTACTCAGGTTTAGTAATGCGATTCCAAGAGTAAAATAAATAAGATATAAGAAATGATAACTTTCAAAAATTACTGAAACCCACAAAATATATGCAAATAACTGGAATGTTGTGTTAGAATAATAGATAGGAAATATTATTATTTTAATGATGTCTGTTATTTGTAATGTTTTATGCAAATTCAATATATTTTTTAAAAAATTATCAAAACAAAAAAAAAAACAAAAAAGTTATCAAAACAAGGAATTTCATGAAAACTGAAAAGTGATCTTGAAATTCAAATGAAAGAGGCAAGTTCCCAGATATGCTAAGATAATTTTGAAGAATACACTGAGAATGTATACCTTATCAATAGCAAGACTAATGATAGACATAATTGCAGTTTGGTATTGTCACAGTGATAGACAAATAGATCAGTGGAACAGAATTGTGAAATAAGAAACAGACTCATGTATGGAAATAACATATGACAGGGCTGACATTGAAAATCATTGGAGAAGGAAAGTGTAAATATCAAATTCTCCAGAAAGCACCATACTTAGGAGTGAAATCTTCAAATATTTCTAAAATAAAAAAATGAGATGGAATGCCTGCTAAAACTGATTTTATTCATCACCGTACTGCAGGATTTAGAGCCTTAAGAAACTAGAAGATAAAGACAAGATAAAAGAATTAAAGAGAAAGAATAAAATTTAATAAGCAAATGATAGGATTTGCTGAATAAACAGTTTAAAAGTATGTATATTTTGGGGCACCTGGGTGGCTCAGTTGGTTAAGCGGCTGCCTTCTGCTTAGGTCATGATTCCAGGGTCCTGGGATTGAGCCTTGCTTTGGGCTCCCTCCCCTTCCTGCTTGTGCTCTCTCTTGCTACCTCTGTCTCTCTCTCTCAAATAAATAAATAAAATCTTTTTAAAAAGTATGTATATTTGTAGAATGAATAATAAAATTCAGCAAATTTTCTATCAATATACAACAAAATTTTAATAGTTATAAAAGTTACAAGGCATCTTGCAATAAACATGATCAAATATGTGCAAAATTTACATGGCAAAGTTATTAGACTTTACTGAAAGATTTTAAAACATAAAACCAATGGACAGATTCACCGTATCTGTGTTCAGGAAGAGTCAGTGTAATAAAGGTATTTATTCTCTCCAAGTTTAATGTGATTTCAATCACAACCCATCAGAAGTTTTCATGTAAATTGGTAAGCTAATTCTACAATGCGTGCAAAGTGCCAAAACCCCTGGAGACAAAACTGAGTTAAGGACATTCACCATTTCAGATCTCGCAGACTCTACAGAAGTACAGTAATAAAAACTATAGTACTGATTTAAGTGATTACTTTAGAAATATATCGGAAAATAGTAAGAAATGTAGATAAATATATATTTGTACATACACCCATATATGGATATCAGTTACTGTTTCACTTAAAGTAACAAGAAATAGAAAATGTGTAACAGCAAACGTTTGGTTTAATAAACTATAATTACATGATATACAGAGATGCCCTTTAAAATCAAGAGGCAGAAGGAAAGTTTTAAATCATAAGATATTGGCCATAATTATTGTTTAATGAAAATATGATAAATATTATTGCATCTCATTTTTGAAATATGAAATGTGTACATATCTATATGTCCATATATCTCTATAGCTATGCATAGAAATGACCAAAGATACACAAACTCAGACATGTACCCATTTTCATGTCTGTGTGGTGGGACTGAGGTGCTATGTGGGCTTTTAATCTACATTACTTTGCAAGTGTTCTCTTTACATGCATTACTCTTTAAATTAAGAAAAATTCTATTATTTTGATAAAACAGTGTCATGGAAAAAATGCTGAGACTTTAAATTAAAGCCTTCAAGATATATGTAGAACAAGACAGAGCTTATTATTCAAATTTTAATATAAGCAAAATTAAAATATGTGTATGTATGTTAGAGTTCAATGTTCTTTTTATAGTTATTTTCTCTGCGATAATTTTAACTTACACATTTTTTTTCCTCATTTTCATTGTTACCATAAATGACTATTACAGCAACTTTGGTCAGGAATACCTGCTGACTGCCTGACAAAACGGGTTGGGCGCATTTATCATCAGTGGGGTCTTTGTTCAGATGATATCTACAATGACTAGGTTCTGAGAGAAGAGGCAAAATGCACAAAGAGGGAGCAAAGGCAAGGAGGATGACCAAATTAGAAATGCCCACTAAAGGCTACCACATAATTATGAAGTTTTCATTTTATAACAAAAAAGAAGAAAACCAATTATATATAAATCTGCTTGACCTCAAGAACTTTTCTTTATACTTGTGGCCATGTATAGCTTAAACCTTAATCACATTCATAAAGCAGCTTCTTAGGCTGCTTTTAACACTTTAGTGCTGTTACGTTTCCCTTTGTGTAAAAGAAATTAAAAGCAATGTAAAATGCTCGCAGTTCTTTTGGGCATAATAAAGTGAACTCATGAAGCTGAGTCTATTTCTCTGTTTTGTGAACTCTGACCGTTTTATCTAATGATAGCTCAACCCTACCCAGAAGGCTTTAACAGGATTTCCAGAGAACCTCTCCTTTCCCACTTTGTGGTGGAATATCATGTGGCTTGGACTCAGACAAGTAATTAAACTCCAGCAGAAACCTTGGTAACATTTCAAGCTGTTTTGTATCATATGCCATGAACCTTTTCTCACTATTGGAAGGAAAATATTACCCAGATCAAATTTTGCTACTTGGAATCACCGTACCTAAGTTTAGAGAAAGAGGTTTAACTGACTGAAAAAACAAAAACAAACAAAAAAATTCTAAGAAATGTGAAGTCTTCAGTTTGCAATAAAAACCCTAAAGAATCCAAATCCTTGAAAATATGCAGACACACTGCTTATCACTGCAGTACAGACACAGGTCTTTTATCTCAGTCTCTAAGACTATTGCTCTATTTTTTGCCATCAGCTTTAGGAGATCCGTACATCATACTCTTCAGCTTCTGCCAGGTTTTCTGCTGAGCATAACAGTCCCCCTAAAACCACAGCTTGGTTATCTCACTTGTACTGTAGCCTCAGTAGTTCAAAGTCCTCTAATGTTACAGATCAGTTTGCTTTGTACATCTCTGAGGTTAGGGAAATATTCACAGTTCCATGTCATTACATTATTTTTAAATTCTTTCCCTGGTTCTTCTTTGAAGACAAAACAAAACACAGAAATATCCTCTTCCTGATCCACCCCAAATTTCTATACTATGATTAAATTCCCTTTGCCACACTTTATCATAAAGCTTTACCGGCACTCTTTACCATTAAAAGACAATTGCACAAGTACATTATACCTCTGGGAGAAGGGGGACATAAGTAAGAGATAAAATAAAGATAAAATAAATTTAATACTTATTTCAATACTAATCAATCTAATACTAATCTAATATAATCAAACCAATGCTATGCCACATGTAGCAATATTCCTATTTCATAGGTAAGAAAACTGAGACTTAGATTTCATAAATTACTAAAGGTGATAAATGGCACAGATGGAACTTGAATCATTTTCTTAATTATGAATTGGTTATTATAATCATTAAATGAAATGATGGACATTTGGTGTCAGAGATTCTCTCAAGATTGTACCAGCCAGCTGAGACTTGTGACTCACTGTCTCCTCAACAGGGAGGGTAGCTCACCATCTTCTCTTTGTACAGGGCCACTAAGTGCCACACTATTATAAGGCTTCTTGTTTGCTCATGCTCTAAAAGGGTTGAGAAGCAAGACTGTAGGGACCTCTTCCTGGAGTATAACCCAGAGTACACTATACCCTGCCCTCAGAGCACCTCTCTGGAAGATGATACCAGCTCAGAGGACTGACTCCATGTTCTACCCTGCTAACCCACCGTTTTTGAGTTTCTTCAATAGAGTCCATTTCTTTCATCTTTTCTTTCTGTGAGGTATTGTTTCTGCCTTTAATCCCCAGTACATAGCATGTGAAGAATTTGGTAAGTGCTTGGTGAATACTGGCAGTGAATGCTATTATTATTTGTTATCATTATCAGAATGAACTATCAAGTGGAATTTTTTTAAGACTTTATGTATTCATTTGAGAGAGAGAGAGGAGAGAGCATGAGTGAGATGAGGGGCAAAGGTTATAAGATAGGAACAAGCAGACTCTGCACTGAGCATGGAGCCCGATGCAGGGCTCCATCCCACCACCCTGAGATCATGACCTGAGCCGAAATCAAGAGTTGGATGCTCAACCAACTGAGCCACCCACATGCCCTATTTTCCTATGTTCTTTGACTGAGAAACTCCTCCTTTCTCTCTCCAGAAAACTCCTATATCACCTTTAAAGTAGTTGAAATTTCACTTCCTCTCTGACTTCCCCAGGTGGATTTAGACACCTAATTTACATATGGCTATAGTGTGTCCTAAATATACTGCAGTGTTATGTGTAAACACACGACTCCTCCACTAGGCTGTGAGCACCTTCAGGTAAAGGTCAAGGTCTTTCCATGTGGATTAAAAATAGAAAGGTTGTCTTTAATCAATACAATGTAAACATTTTTTTTCTTTTAGTCCATTAGTAACTTAAATTTAACTATTTATTTATCTGGAATTTTTTTTTTCTGTATGTTACACAGTAGAAGCATCTATTTATTGATGTCAGTGTGAATCTTCTCTTGTTTTTGAATTGTCCTAACAAAGATATAATGTCATAAAACAGGGCTCTGCAGTTACTTTAAGGATGCCTCATGAAATTCTTTCTAGTGATCTTTCAGAATAAATATCTTTTCCCCCAAAATACAAAAGCCAAGTCACTTTCTCTAAACTGGCAGCATCCTAGTGAAAAAATAATCATGTTTGGAATAATAAATATGGAATGTTTAGATCTGGGCATATGCTTTGTTCTTTGCCAAGGCTCTGGCATAGCATTTGTTATCATATTGATTTTCCTCAAATCCACTCACACCCCCAGTACTATCTGAAATATATTCCACCTCTTTGACAGAACAAAGAATTATTTCTAACTGATAGAAATCAGGTGGGAAAGCATTTGTCTTTTTATTATTCTGAATAAACACTTAGGGTTCTAAAGGAAGAAATTTAAAAAATAAAACGTATTGGGTAAACTGCTGAGTATCAGAAATCATCTTCAATTAGATGTTCAAGACAGATAAATGATAAATAATATGTAAATAGTAGAGAGACAGACAGACAAGACTGACTGACAATCATATAGAGGTTTAAGTATTTCAAATACCATGATCAGGACTGCCATTGGAATATGATTTTTTTTTTTAATGGTGAAAAAAATCATGTTAGATTTTTCTGAAAGCAAAGTTTAACATTCCTTAGTTTAAAATGGTAGTTGCCTTTCTGAAAATCCAATGTATATTAAAACAATGCAAAAAATATTAGCCGTATTTATGTAACGGACTTAAATTCCGTGTGCACCTTTGAGTGAATTTTTTAAAGCAATCCCTTCCTTCTGAATACAGCCCTCAGTCAGGGAACATGCCTTGGCTGGACTTTGGCCTTACTTGGCCCCTTGGCCAGGCATCCTTGTGCTGTAGACAAACATTTACAGAGGTCCTTGTTTTGGCTTCTGATAATAGTAAAAGTTTTTCATTTACTTCAAGACATTATAGGCTAAAGAATATTTCATTATTTCCTACCATAAGCTAGAAAATTCTTCATTACGTAGGACTTTCCTGTTCACCGTAAAGCAACTAGCATCACTAACCAGTGCAGATTTAATTTCAGTAGCTCCTATATTTGCCAACTAAAATTGATACATGAGTCTCTAAAACATACTATAGGGTGGTAACACACCCACTGAGAACCCCTGCTTTAATCTTCACTTCACTGGCCTTCAAATAGGAGAAACCATGCTCTCGTATACTTTGGCACACCTTGGATTTTATTAAGAATTCTCTGTTTTGCTTTCACTTGAGCCTCACAATATTGCAGGCAACTGGCAGAAGAGATGTTCTTATTCTCAATTTAAAGACAAGAATGATAAAGTGACTTTGTGTAACTAGAGAGTTTCAAAACCACGATAAAATCCCTGTTGTCCTGAAGGGGTATTTTCTTACACAGTACTTCCTCTTCAGCATATATTCAGATCTAATCACCTTGGTCAGAGATTTGAGTTCTTGGCTGACCAGAGTCATTCTAAAGAATATTTTGAATTCAACTGTTCTCTTGTTTGAAGTCTTATTCCTAAGTGTTTTAATCCGATCAACCTAGCTTGCTCCTTTAGAAGCTGATATTCTCAATTACTAATACTTGCTGATGAAGTGAAATAATGCAGTGAAAACTGTTCTTATTTTTGGATTTCAAGGAAAAGACAGCTGTAGCTGCTGCTTTGCATTTTGGCTGATGGAAAATGAGAATGCTTGTCTGATCTAGTTAGAGTAAGATTTATGATCCCATCCTTGTTTTAATTTCACAGTCCTCTTATGCCAAATTTTGCTTTAAAAATGTTTTCTCTCCCATATTTGGATTGGTTCATTGCTTACTCACTCCCCAGCAGGAATTAATTAATGTAATTATTTTTTCATTCACTCGACAGCTTTTTTTTTTTTTTTTTTTCAATTGCACTCCTCCTATGTAGAAGGCATTGTGCTGGAAAATAAGGATATACAATGACCAAGATACAGTCCCAGACCCCAAAGAAAGTGCAGTCTTTAGGAAAAGACAGAGGAGTAAACAGTAATAAGCACAGAATGGGCACCCAACCTGGTTTGGAGAAGTTAAGAAAGACTTCTCAGAAGAAATGGCATCTACCCTGAGACCATAACAATGAATCAGCTTTATCCTGATTAAGATGATGAAGGATATTTTTAATAAGATGAATTATTTGCAGGGGCGCCTGGGTGGCACAGCGGTTAAGCGTCTGCCTTCGGCTCAGGGTGTGATCCCAGCGTTATGGGATTGAGCCCCACATCAGGCTCCTCCACTATGAGCCTGCTTCTTCCTCTCCCACTCCCCCTGCTTGTGTTCCCTCTCTCGCTGGCTGTCTCTATCTCTGTCAAATAAATAAATAAAATCTTTAAAAAAAAATAAGATAAAGTATTTGCAAAGGTGTAGTTTGTGCACCTGATGGATTCCAATTAGTTTAGTAAAACTGAAAAGGAAGAATGAGAGGTGAAGCTTAGACACTAAACTGGACCAATATCATGACTGGTTTCATATGGTATGTCAAGGAATTTGGGCTTCATCCTTAAGCCATGGTGACATGGATGTGAAATGGTCAGATTTTTGTTTCATAAAAATCTGGCTGGCTGCATTGTGTAACACAGAAGTTTCAGTTGGAGGAACAAGCCTAAAGACCAATAAAATAATACAAATAAGAAATGATAGTAGACTGAGAGTGAGAGCCTTAGCAGATAATAGGAAAAAAGAAGCAACAGCATCTTGTGTTTGATGAGATGAAGACTGGGCTGTGGATATGGGAGAAAGAAGAAAGAATAAAAGAAAAACAGATTTTTGGAGTGACTAACAGGATTGAGAGGGACACCTTTCTCTGACATAAGAAACCCAAGCAAAACTGGTAAGATAAGTATTGAGTTCAGTTTCAATTATGTAAACTGAGTTTGAAGAACCTGGGGAACATTTAATTAGGGATATCCAACGAACATTTAGATGTAGGGACAGAGTCCCTTGGAGTCCAAGACAGAGGCCCTGGCTAGAGATGTAGTTTTGAGTCATCAGGATGTAGAGAATATAAATCAAGGTTCATGAACTCAGTTATGAGCATGAGATTTAGACCCAAATGGCTTAGATTCAATTCATGAGTCTCATCTATTTTTGTGAACTTCAAAATATTTAACTTTTCTCTGCTTCAGTAGTTTCATATGTAAAACATATATAATATCTACTTGATGGTTCTCTTGAGTTATTACTCATAATACATTAAATAGTACCTGGCTTATGGTAAAGATTAAAAATATCTGTTATGTACAAGAAATGTAGCTGTTTCTATAACTCTGCTTTGGTTTATTTATATATCCCCAGTGTCCAGAACAGTGTGTGGCACATACTAAGGGCTCAATAATTTTTTTAAAAACAAATAAGCTACTTTATAATATGAAATTCCATTCTGGAAGGGTGGCAAAAACCTAATCTCTAGCACATCTCTCTCCAAATTCGTTGAGGCAACACTTAAATTCCTTGGTGAGCATGTATTACTAGAACATCAAAGCAGAGGTGGTGCGAGGTGAAAGAAGCAATCAGTCCTCCAGAATATGTGCCAGAAGGAATACATTGTCTGGTCTATCTTCCTGCCTGACCTTATTTTCACTGGGTTCCCATGAGACATATCTAGCTCTCACCCATAATACTTCTTTGTTTATTATACAAGTATTAACTGAGCATCTAATTATGTGCTTGACAGGTTCTAGGAGCAGGGGAAATAGAGGGGAACAAGGTAAAGTTCCTGTCCCTGTGGAGTCCATGTTTATATGTTTCTCTTTCTAGTCACATGGTCACTTTACATTCAGAAACTCCCTCTGCTACTCTGGTGCCATTTTGTAGGTTCATGGGGTACACGTGGCTGCCTCTGCAATATTCTGGCACCAGGAATCTTTGTAGGATTGTCCATGGGCCATCTGCCTGGAGGGATCAAGCAGACATTTTCTCTTTCTGGATCATTCCACTTCCACTGGTGTCACGCAGGGTCCTTCTGCTCTCTCACTAACACGCACCCCTGCAATTGACCTCTCTTCATTTTCCATTCATCCCTCCCGCTGAGGAGACTTCTGGTTTTTGGGGTTTTTTTTGTTTTAAATCCTAGTTGGAAAAAAAGCACCAGGCTCTTCCCACTTGTTGTCCCAGATACTTTAGTATATACTTAAAATACTCTCTAAGTTTCTCCAAAGCTCTTCAAAAAAGAAACCAAAGACTCACAGGCATATCTGCTGGCCGCCAACCCCATCTCTCTTTTGAGGAAGCACACTCAGAACCACTCTCTCCCAGGGAGGGCATGAAGAGAACATTAAAAAAGACAAACACACGCTGCTTTACACATTAAAAAAGACGAAACACGACGCTTTACACATCAAAACATTATTCTGTCACAGACATGTAAAACGACACCTTAAACCATGAAGGTGGATGAGATTCTTGCTTCATTAATAATTCAGGTTTACCAAACCTCTAATAGAATTAATTTACTTTTACTCATTTTTTTTCTTAAAGGCCCACTTCCCTTCAGTTTTTCTTTATGCATTAAATGCCAATATTTCATCACTACAACTTTTAAAATATTTTTTCACTTACACTTTCTTTCTTCCTTCCTTTCTTCCTTTCTTTTTCTTTCTTTCTTTCTCGAGAGTTTCACCTGGCCGGCAAAAACGTCCCGGGGTGAACAACAAACACCTCGGTGCCCTGGTGCCAGAGGCTCCGCGTCCCTGAAACCGCCAGGGTCTGGCCCATGCCACCTACGAAGCAAGCTCCAATCCTCGTGGACAAGCCTTGCCTTCCCCACTCAGAGTCACAGTGTGGTGGCTGCGTCTCGCCTCAGGGGCCCGCCAGGTGTGGGGGAGCCGAGCTGTAGCTGAAAAGCTGCGCAGGGTCGAGACTGCCCGAGGCCAGCACGGGGGAGTGAACTGCGCATGCGCCGGCTGCAAGTGTCTCGCCTACCCGGATGCCAAGGACCACTTACTTTTTCGTTAAATCCCATACCGATATTCCCTTTAACATGACCCCCCCCCCTTCTTTTTTCCTCGTGCCGTGTTTCCTGAGCCCCACTCCCAGGTTTTCCACTCATTAATAAGTTCAGTCACCTAGCAGGTGACTTTTTAAGAGCATTTAAAATTCTTAATCTCTCCATCCACTTTTAGTGGATAGACACGCCAGATTATGGCATTTGTTACAGTCTCAGTTTTCGGGAGGGGTTTTACTGCTCCCTGCCCCTAGAGTCATCATCGAAGAATGCCAAGGCAGCGTTCCAGATCTAGTTTTTAGGCTTTTCCTTTTATAAATGAGATAATTGAGGTCAGTAGGCTTGCCCAGAGTTCTAAGTCGTAGTGAAAATTGGAACTACAACCCAGGGCCCCTGCTTCCACTTGAGGATAAACTCCAATGGGCTAGAAAGTCACAGGTAAAATGACTGAAAATAAAATAACAAGTCTCCCTTTTGTGGCACATATCAAAATGATATCTAGATTAACAAATCTTGAAATGCTAAAAAGAAAGAGAGCAATGTGAGTACAGTTATAGCAATGTTACCCCGTACTTCCAGCATAGGAACTGAATATGTCATAGTCACTTGGCAGAGGCAAACAGTATAGCGATGGCTTGTGGATGTAAGGTGCTTACTCCCTGTTGGCACTGTGGAATTTGTATAAATGCAATCCTCAAAAAACTTCCTGAGATTGATAATATTATTCTTCTCATTTTACAGATTAGCAAACTAAGGTGCAGAGAGGGTAAAAACAGATTCAAGTTCACACACAGGCAAGGAATAGAGCTAGAATTTGAACTCAGACTGGTCGCAAGCAATTCTTCTATGTTCCACAATACCTCATCATAAGAGGGCTTCATCTACAAAATGATTACAAAAACTACTACTATGTTTAATTGCCTTTTAAATAATATTTCAGTTCCTGATGAGGAAATAATATAAAATCTATTAAATCACAAGGTACAGTTGTTACCAGCTAAGTTAACTGGTCATAAACTAATTTCTATTTCAGTGTTTGCTAAAGGATGGAGGATTAATAAATAAGACTTTTTTTCCTTCATTGCAGTCTTTCATTATCTAAATCATACTAATGAGAAATAAAGGTATTTGGAGACTTTTTTAAAAAGATTTATGTCATCTAAGACATTTAAGACTTGTGGAATCCACTGTCAGTGTCCTGTTCTACTAGCATAGACAAGAAGCCAGACCCTGGCTGTATCTAGGGCATAGCCATATGAGATCACTCATCCATGCTTCATGCCTGGATGCTGAATGCCAAAAGAGTGACACAAAGAAACAAGGACAGTTCAGTTCCTTGATGGTGCTGGTATTGACTTCTAGGTTTCTCCAATGGGATACCTCTTCCTGCAGTGTGATTCTGGCTCTGTTCTTCCATTGTGCAGAGCTATCCAATACCCTTCTAGGAAACACCTTTTCTGATTAGAGTAACTAGAGTAAATATCTGTTGTTTGTAACCAAGAACCATGATTTGAACAAGGCATATAATCCTTGCTTACTGAATAACTTCTGGTTTATAATATGGCCTTAGGTCCTGTATGTCTCACTGCTTGATATTCAGGGCTCAGGTGTTATGAAATTGGCTTTCTTTATTGTCACTTCAACAGTAAATATAAGATTTGTCATTTTCATGTATATATTTCCCAGAAGATAGCTTTAGCATATCATAATATATTTTTACTTCTCACCTTTATTCATGTTTTATTTCTTGGAAGTTGGTGAGGGCTCAGTCAAAAATCGTTAGCTAACTCAGACAAAATAGTTCAAGAATAAGTAAACTCTTTGAAAATAAGTCCTAAATTGAATCACTAAATTCTACACCTGAAACTAATATTACACTGTATGTTAACTAACTGGAATTTAAATAAAAGCTCGAAAAAAAAGAAAGGAAGTCTCAGCTACTGTTAGTTGGTTGAGCTTTTTATTTATTTGCTTATTTTTATTTTTAGAGACTATCCATGTACCTCAAAATCATTTTTCCCCTAACATGTTTACCCATGTTACAATCTAATGTTCATGCTTTTCACATGAATATCTTAAAAACAAAACAAAAGGAAAGAAAATTATATACATTCAGCCTTTTAACAAAAAATATGTCCTAGCATTTAGTGTAGAGAGCCTAAAAAAAATAGAAATAGGATACTCTTAAACAAATTACCAAACAAATAATAAATTATCACACATATTATAAATTATCATACATCGAAAAAAAAAAAAAAGCCACTCCATTCTGAGGGGAATCACTTCAAGTAGAAAAAGTGAAAGTCCAGGAAATTATTTCAGAATCCTGTTTCCTGTGGTGGCTTTACCTCAGTTTATTTATATTTTATATTTTTATTTTAATTTAGATCATCCAATAATTTAAAAATAATAATATGAGTCCACATAATATGAGTACACTGCCACATTCCCTTTTTTTTTTTTCCTGGAGTAACAGTAAACATTCTTCTGCCCAAATTAATAATCCTGTCTAGACTACACAAACAAATAACCAGTAAAATATTAAGCTGTTTGATCGGTATAGATACTTCCTTGAAAAACAAATTATGTCATCACAGTTCCATCCCAGTAAGTATGAGGGGTCAAAATGCATTTCTTATTTTATGTTTGTGTCTTCTATTTTGACCTATATTTGACCTTCTATTTGACCTCTACCCTTATCTTGGTAATTGTTTTTCATAATAGAAATTGCACTATGAATAACCACATTTATAGACTTACTATGCTTACATTTTAATACATATATTTCAATATATTTCAGTTAACTTAAACTAATTCCATAATATTAGAGCTGTCATTTTAAAGTCTTTGTCTCATATTTGCAATACCTGTTAGATTTTTAATACTATTAAAAAAGCATATTCAGGAACAAGTAAGACACTGAGATATGGTTGATATTTCACATGGGTTTTTCACCTTATTCTGGTGACAAAGATTTTCATCTCTCATTTATTCATGGATTCAACAAGCATTTAATGAGTTGCTTCTGTACCAGACTTTGTTCTATGCAATACCATGAATAAACAAGTGTTGTGAAAATTTCATTTTAGTGTAGAGAGCCTAAAAAAATGATAAACATACAAATAAGTAAATAACAAGTTTACTAGGAGGTGGTAAAAGCTATCAGGAGAAGGGGGTTGGAAGTGCATTGGGAAAATGAGCAGCTTGCATTTTAAACTGGGCTAGTAAGGGTTGAGTTCAATTGTAACTGAACCAACATGAGTTCGCTCACTTTGTTTACACATGTGTGTCAGAAACTGCACCAGGTTGAGTTGTCCATGAAAAAAACTTACTTGCAGCAAATAAGATCACAGAGAATGGCTTCCAAAGCCATGACTCCCTGAGAGAGGGTGAATGGATTCCTTTTGTTTAGGGTTAAGATGAATATTTAGGTAGGGAAGCCGTGTCATTGTATGTAGAGGCAGGCGTAAGGTCACACATGTGCCTTAAGGAAACATGCCTATACATACATTGGAATGTTATGTAAATGAGGCTGGTGCTCCTCCCTGGATAGAGATTTTAGTATTATTTTGAAGTAAAGGTGATTATAGGTCATTCCAGAGGTCACTCCATGGTCCATCTAAGCAGGTTTCAATCAAGTTTAGCTGAAAGGGTCAGGGTGATCTTGATGAGGTACAGGTGAGGTTCAGTGGGGTGGAGTCCGGAGCTGACGACAGAGAAAGAATTCTTGAGACGTGATAGCTTTGTTCTTGTAAACTGCTAAGACATTTGTAAACTGAAGGAGACTCAAGTCTTGCAAGATTGTGGTATCTATAGGCCGTTTCTTTGTGCTTTAGGGCGGCCAGGAGTGCCTGAGGAATGTTGCATACATGGCGGGGGGGGGGGGGGGGGGGGGGGGGAGGGCGTTTACAGGGTGTCAGCTTCTGCTTTGTCCTCAGTTTGCCTTCTGTTCCCTCATCAATCTGGGTCAGTGGGAAGTCTTGTCAGGGCAGTCCATCACCTGGGGGGTAGTTTCAGGTTTCATCTGCCTGAGTTAAAAGGAAAGCCAAATGAAAAGGTTAGGGGGAAAATGTAAAACAAAGGTTAATGAGTACAAGCTGGTGCACAGTAAAGGCCAGGTCTTCAGCTCTAGCTGGTGATACAATGAGAAGGTAAGATTTTAGCATAATTTGTGCATAATATTTCAGCATAATAAAGTGCAGAGTTAGATGTGGTGGGTATTTGGGCTAAGAGTAACTCAGCTCAGACAGAAGAAACAGGCTGTGCAAAAGCACGAGGGCACGAATATATGTGAGTCCCCAGTAAGGGGACTGGTGTGGTAGGAGCATTGTGAAAGAGGAGAGATGAAGGGAGAGGAAATGGGCCAAATCACAGAGTTGCTAGTGACATTGATGAGGTTGGGGACCATACGTGAGGTTCAGTGGGGTGAGTCCGGAGCCGACGACCGAGAAAGAATTCTTGAGGCGTCTTTGGTGCAAAATGGTGGTTTATTAAAGCATGGGGACAGGACCCGTGGGCAGAAAGAGCTGCTGCACCGGGGTTGTGAGGAATGGCCCATTATATACCCTCAAGTTGGGAGGGGGTTAGGGATAGCGTAAGACTCTAAGGAATTTTGGAAGCAAGGTTTCCAGGACCTTGACGGGGCTAGCTACTGTTGGGAAAAGGTCATTTATTACCGTCTAATAAAACCTTAGTCATGAGACCCTTCAGACTTATATCGGTGGGCCAGATGCTTGGGGGATGATTGCCAACACGTATCTTGGGGAGGGGGGGGTTAGAGATAAAGGAAGTTTCCAAAGGAATTTTTATACATTAAAGTAGACTTACAGGATCTTGGTGGAGGGGAGGCGGTCAGGCTAGGACTGCCTTTTGCCCTTAGCAAGGTATTAACATCTAGGCAGCTGAGTTCCCCGAGGAATGTCACCATGCCTGTTTCAAGGACTTGTCAATGGGCTGTAGGTAGTAAGGACTATTTCTTTGCCCTTTAGGGCAGCCAGGAGTGCCTGAGGAATGTGCATACATCCCCGGGGGGGGGGGGGGGGGGGAGGTTGCAGGGTGTCAGCTTCTGCTTTGTCTTCAGCTTGCCTTCTGTTCCCTCATCAACATGATTGGACTTACTGATCAGATCAAGTTTCGAAAAGGAGACTTTGCATTGTGAGAATGTATTTTTGGAGAGGAGGAATTCCAGGACCAGGGAGACCAATGAAGAGACTATTGCAGTAGTCCAAACTAGAGATGATGACTGGGCCAGGTGATAAAAAGTAATCAAATTGTGAACATATTTTGAAGTTGGAGCCAAGAGGCTTTGTTGATCACCGGCGGTGAGATGTGAGAGAGATGTCAACTCTAACGTTTTTGGCCTGAGCAAGAAATAATACATCTTAGATATTCTTTAAAGGAAATAGATGTAGATATGTTACATCCATTTCAATAGTCATTTGATGTGCCATAGTATGGGTACATCATACTTTGTTTATCTACTTTCTTACCAATGGACAGTTAGTTACTTTCTAACACCATAAATAATGCTTCAATAAAAAGTTTTAGGTAGAGTTTAAATAATTCTGCAAACTTTAAAAGTACTTGCCACATCATCTGTATTTATACAGTCCCTGAGGAATATTTGAAATGTGACTCAGTTTCTAATAAATAATTTTTCATTAGCTCCAAACAAAGAATTCACTGACAAAAATGTCCTTAATGTTTTCTTCATCTGACTAATCCTTAGCCAGGCTTCTTCCTGGCTGTAGGCACCTGGCTCCCCTTTTCATAAAGCATTTACTTTAGAAAACTTGTCATTGCAAGTCTTTTCTCTGCCTTGTTGAGATGTAAGTCTTTTTAAAAGCCTTTTGCCTCTTTCACAACTCTGGAATGTCTTTCTGGAAGACCCGAAACCATCTCTTTGAAATGCAATCATTAAGGAACCAGCACTCCTCTCTCCCAGTCTCTGTGGGGTAGTATGAGCCTAAATTTGGTAGGGGCCATGCTTCACACTGTAAAACCACCTCCTGTCTAAGGACAGGAGAGAACGTACTTTTCTTTTGAGTAAGGTCAATTAGTGATTTATGATACCCTCATCCCAGAATCTCTCCAGCCCTTTCTTTCAGTGACATTGAGTTCAAAATTTAGTTCTAGCCTCTCTTCCTTATTGCAATAGCTTCGAATAAAAACGTCAGTTATGCAAATCAAAGCTACAATTAGATATCACCTTACAAGTGTTAGGATGGCTATTATCAAAGAGACAGGAAATACAAATGTTGACAAGGATGTGGAGAAAGGTTACCCTTGTACATTGTCGGAGGGAATGTATTTTGGTATAATCGTTATAGAAAACCGTACGGAGTTTTCTCCAAAGATTAAAAATAGAACTACCATATGATCCAGCAATCCCATTTCTGAGTATATATCAGAAGAAAAAATCAGTATCTCAAAGACATATGTGCATCCCATGTTCATTGCAGCATTATTTCCAATAGCCAAGATACAGGAATAACCTAAGTGTTTGTTAACAAATGAATGGATAAAGTAATTGTTATATATATAATGTAATATATATGTTATATATATTATATATGTATATATAGTATATATGTAATATATATGTGTGTGTACACACACACAAACACACACACACACACAATGAAATACTATTCAGCCATAAAAAAAAGAAGAAAATCCTGCCATTTGTGAACAATACAGAAGAAATTGGAGGAGATTATGCTAAGTGGAATAAAATAAGTCAGACAGAGAAAGACAAATATTGTATGGTATCACTTATATATAAAATCTAAAGTAAAGTGAACTCATAGAAACAGAAAGTAGAACTGTAGTTGTCAGGGCCTGGGGAGTGGGGGAAATGGGGAGATAGTGGTCAAAAGTTACAAAATTTTAGTTAGAAGACAAATCCTATGAACTTCATGTACAGTATGGTAACTATAGTTAATAATACTCCATTGAATACATCAAATTTGCCATGAGTGGATCTTAGATGTCCTCATTTAAAAAAAGCAACCATATGAGATGGTAATACATTAATTTAATTCACTTGATTGTGGCAATCATTTCATAATGTATACATATATCAAATCATGATATTGTACACTTTAAATAAAAACAATTTTGTCATCAAGCTTCAATAATTCTAAAAAAATATTTAAAAAATAAAAACAACTTTACTGTTTAACCTTGTCCAGTGCAATCACACATTTCTCAAGGTCAAAGCTGACAGCTTCCTCAGAAAGAAAACATTACCCTAGAGTTAACACCCTCCCTTGGCCATTCTACTTTCCATCTTTTTGTGTGCCATCTCCAGGAAATGATCATATTGAATGCCTTCATTAAAAAAAGAATTATGAGAATAGCATAATCTATGTTTATGGAGTTAAGGATAGCCTTACATTATAAAATTCCTTAAAAAAAAAAAATCAGTGTCCAGAAATGATTTTTCAGTAGAGTGAACCAGGATCAAAATTTCTGCTTCAAGAGTGATAAGTAATTAGTTTATTATTATTATTATTAATTCTTAACAATGTATATATCACCTCTGTGTTAATGCTTTGAAAATAAAGCTAAGAGTGCCTGGAAATATTATTTAAATGTACTCTCAAACCATATTGTTCAAAAGTTAGCATTAATTCAGAGCATTAGTATCTATACAGTTTACTCCACTCTTCTGGTGATTAGAGAAAGAAATGTACAAAATCTTTATATAAGCTCTGTACAGCTTTAAAAATATTAAATTTATACTGTAATAACTTAGGTTGTAGAAATTTTAACAGAAATAGTAGAAACCATCTACAACCACTGTTTAAAGGCAAACTCCTTCTTACTATTAAAGATCATAAAAAATTTAAGTTTTATCCTTATACTGAATGCACTGTACTACATTGTGAAATATGGCAGTCCTATATGTAATACGTTGCTCTTAAGTATTATTTACAAGTTTATTCTAAAACAGCTGGAACTAAAGTGGCTCCTGTTTTAAATTTCACAGTATTTCATGTGCATATGAGCATATTCTGTAATTCTTTTATTTGTGAGAGGAAGAACTATTCACTAAGAAATAAAAATCCATTAAAAAAGTATAAAATAAAAAATTAGAGTTCCGGAAATGATTTTGTACCCAACTGGGTACTCTGTGCAACCAGCCAAGTAACACAATGTTAAAACCAAGGGGCCAAATTGCTTCTGCTCTTTTAAAGTAAAGGTTACATTTGTAATCATTGTCTCACAGTATTTTTATAAACTGGAGTTGCTAAATTGTTTCTTAACAAAACTCAGGTACCTTTTACACAAACAATAAATGTTTTGTTTTCAAAATACAAAGTTTATTTTTGAAGTAAAGGTTTATGTTCCATGAAGTCTCTGAGCCTGAGAATGCTTCTAGCTCTGGGAAATTCTTGTTGGAGCCCAGAAGTAGCTACTATTAAGAATTGAAGTACCCTCCTGGGTGTGACATTCCCAGCTTGATGACTTGATGGTTTAATTTACTTATATGCTGCTCTTCAAAGTGATTTTGTAGCTTTGGGTAGGAAACTGAAACCAGAGTTACTGAGCCTCAAATAAGTGAAATTTACACTTATGAACACTGAAGATTGCTATAATCATTTTCAGGGTGAAAAAAATTTAACCACTGACATCAAATCAAAACTTCGAATGTAGAAAGAAGCTTTACTCTGTGGTTTTAAAAAAGCCTATAAACTGAGTTCAGTTCATAGGAAGAATTATTGGCAAATGATTTAATTAAAGTCATGTTGACTGTCTATTAACAATTAAAGTAATATGCTTAATTTGAAGGAAGACTTCCTAGAATAATAACATTCTTTCTTTCTTTCCTTAAGAGCCAATTGCTGATTTCTTTCTTTCTTTTCAAGATTTTATTTATTTGACAGACAGCCAGCCAACGAGAGAGGGAACACAAGCAGGAGGAGTGGGAGAGGAAGAAGCAGGCTCCCAGCGGAGAAGCCTGATGCGGGGCTCGATCCCAGAACACTGGGATCACTCCCTGAGCTGAAGGCAGACGCTTAATGACTGAGTCACCCAGTTGCCCCCCAGTTGCTGATTTCTGCATTCAAATCTCTCTGATGACCTCCAGTGTCATTTCATTCAAAATCTCACTGGATCATCCAGGATGACACTGAAGGAGGAAAATACAAAGGAGTTTTGAAGGAAAACACTCACAGATAAAGTAATTACTGCTAATTATGGAGCAGAATTGAGAATAGAGCCCATTTATTCTTCTGGTTTTGGTATTACCTGGCTTTATTATTTGAAATAGAGCTTGGGGAAAGCTGGAGCCCTATATATATCTACCTCTTGGGTGCTCATTTCTAAACTAGGACAATGGAAAGTGTGTTGCTGCCTTCATCTTCGTTTTGCCCTCACAAAAATGTATATTGATACAGAAACTCCATATTGGATGCAATTTAAAAAAATAATTCAGAACTGCAACTGCTAAAAATGTGTAGGTTAACAAGGAGGAAATATTATCAAATCTGTCCTTAGAGCAATATATACACTCATAAATAGTATTGTCATATGAGAGAATAAAAAATAATGAATATAAAACTTTAGGAAGAGATAAGTCAAAAAACCTAAAGCAGAGGAATAGATTAGATTAAAGCAAATTATTTAGAAATGAGAATAATTTAATTGATAATCAAGTTTTCTTGTAAAAAGATTTATAAAAGATAGATTTTCCTTAAGTAGTAAGGTAAACATAGAGAAACTGAAATGTAAATATGACCTTAGTAATTGAAAGTAAACTTAAAATCTCTTTTTAAAAAATTTTATTTATCTATTTGAGAGAGAGCATGCATGCACAAGTAGGGGAGACGGGTAAAAGGAGAGGGAGAAGCAGGCTCCCCATTGAATAGGGAGCCTGACATGGGACTCAAACCCAGGACCCTGGGATCGTGACCTGAGCTGAAGGCAGACACTTAACTGACTGAGCCACCCAGGTGCCCCTGTAAATTTAAAATCTAATTTAAAGAAGGTGCTGCCAAAATGTACTTCTAATAGTTTGTAAAGTTTATGTGAAATAGATTTTTATAAGTATCACCAAATTTATCTAAAGAAGCAAAATAACTCTCAAATAGATTTCAATTTCATGGATGCCATAAATTTTTTTAACAGCTATCTTTGAAATAGATGGTTTTGCAGGAAAATTCTACAAAACTTTGAGGAAAACAATATTGGTTGTTTATGCAAACAGTTTGTGAGCTGCTACATAAACAGAGAAATCCTCACAGTGCAATTTCTGAAACTAAACTAAGTATAAAATATGACCAAGGTAACCCAATGAGGAGTTCTAAATAACAATTTTAATTGTGGAATCCTATCCTAAATAATGATAAATTATATTTCATAAAATAATGAAATAATAACACAGCATGACTGAATAGAGTAGGGAGGTTTTATTTCTCTAAGAGAGGGCAATATGTAGCAGAGGGCTAGCCAATCTCCAAGAACTTGGTGTTTATAGTTATAAATTACTGAGGAGTTGGGAGTATTTGTAACCATAAAAAACATGGCCAATCTTATGTTTGTGATACCCAGTAGAAGACTATATAATAAATATATAGTTCTTCAGCTAGAATAAGCAGATAAATTAATCCATCATAGTGGAAATCTAGCGGCAGTTTCAAGTATCTTTAAAAATTTAGTACAAAATAATCCTAATACTTTTAAATAATGTAAAAATATTTTTTATACAATTAAGAGTATTGAGCCAAAAGACTTACCATTTAGAGAGAAAAAGCTTGAATCCTGCTTTACTCTTTAATTTCTTTCTTTTTTTTTTAAGATTTTATTTATTTATTTGACAGAGATAGAGACAGCCAGCGAGAGAGGGAACACAAGCAGGGGGAGTGGGAGAGGAAGAAGCAGGCTCATAAGTGGAGGAGCCTGACGTGGGACTCGATCCCGAAACGCTGGGATCACGCCCTGAGCCGAAGGCAGATGCCTAACCGCTGTGCCACCCAGGCGCCCCTACTCTTTAATATTCTAAGGGTAAAAAAAATATATATGTAAAACCCTATAGCACACAACAGATTCAGGTGTGATTATCTGCTTATTCTTCGAATCGTGCAGGTCTTTTTAAGTATTAATCCACACATGAAAACTATGTATTTGACTCCATAATTTTTTTAAATTTCCATGTATTAAATTAATTTTTTAAAAGATTATATTTATTTATTTGACAGAGACACAGAGCACACAAGCAGGGGGAGCAGCAGGCAGAGGAGAAGCAGGATCCCTACTAAGCAAGGAGCCCAATGTGGGACAGGATCCCAGGACCCTGGGATCATGACCTGAGCTGAAGGCAGCTGCTTAACTGACTGAGCCACCCCGGTGTCTTGTATTAAATTAATTTTAAATATATTAAAAGGTTCATGAGAAACTTGTAAAATACATTTGCATGAAGGTCAATTTACTTGTATTTTTAAAAATAAAATCTTATCAAATTCTTGCTAAGTGCCACTGTTCTGAGAACTTTACGTGGCTTACCACAATTAGTGATCACTCACAGCTAGTTGCCCTCTCAGTCTCCTCCCCAAATATTCACCAGAGGACACTGGAGTTCAGAAAGATTTAGTAAACATGTTAATATTTTTTTTTAAAGATTTTATTTATTTACTTGACAGACAGCCAGCGAGAGAGGGAACACAGGCAGGGGGAGTGGGAGAGGGAGAAGCAGGCTCCCGGCAGAGGAGCCTGATGTGGGGCTAGATCGCAGTACTCCGGGATCATGCCCTGAGCCGAAGACAGACGCTTAACAACTGAGCCACCCAGGCGCCCCTGAACATGCTAATATTATCCAGCTAATAATTAGAAAATTCAGGATTCAATCTCCAGTAGCCATCCAATCTGGATCCAAACCTTGCCCTCAGGGCCAGCTTCATGGGCATGTGACCTATGTCACTGCACAGGGCTCCACACCCAGAAGAGCCCTGAGTTGATTGTTCTTTTGCTACCATCTTGAAATTCTTAATTTTTGAACAGGAGAAGCTGCATTTTCATTTTGCACTAGACCTTGCAAATTATGCAGGTGATCTATCTTCACCTATCCACAATACTGTGCGTGTGTGTGCGTGTGCATGTGCACGAGAGTGTGTGTGTGTGTGTGTGTGTGTGTTACAAAATATTCCACCAAGATGGGCTTACTGTTCCCTTTAGGTTGCCTAAACTTTAGATAGGCTTTGCCTTCCTGCCTCAGGCCCCAACTTCCCTTTCCTTAAAGCATTTTACTTTAGAAAACTTGTAATGTTAAATTCTCACTGCCCCTTTGAGATATAAATCTTTTAAAATAAGGCCTCTTGCAGATTTTACAACCCAGGAATGTCTTCCCCAAGGACCTGGGAGCTATCCCTTTGAAATGCAATCATCAAGGAAGACAGCACCCCTACCTCCTAGTTTCTGTGGAGGATAGGAGGGAACTTGCTCCAAGTAATAAAACTACCACTGTTGTGAATATAGGAGAAAGTTCACTTTTGTTTTAGGCAAAGCCACTTAGAACACAGGTGGCCTAAGATTCCCCATTCCAACTCAAAAACTCCTGCCTTTTGTCTTAGCAGAGTTGTTAGGTATCTAGATTTGGTCTCTGCCTCCTCCCCTATTGAAGTAATAGTTTCAGAATAAAATTAACTTTTTTGGTTATGTTGTCTGGTGCCATTTTTTTCTTTAGCATATTCTATATATTATTTTTAAGCTAAATGTTTCGGTTAATGATGTATTCCCATAGTCTATCTAAGGCAAAGAATATCAATAGCGAGATCATCATTAAAAAAAAAAAAAAAAAAAAAACCCAAAACACTGCATACCATTTCATGATGTGGCTAGATAATAATTTACATAATAAAGTTTATACTGTTGGGTGTCAAAGATTTTGGAATTGTATCAGTTTTGAATAAAATTGTTATAAACTTCTGTCCTGATAAATTCATGTGGAATAAAATGTGGGTAATTTCTAAAAAAATAAAATTTGGGGATAAAAATATTAACAGGATTTTCTAGTTTGTTTAAAAATACCATAAAATTTTATTTTCAACTAATTTATTTGCAACTATGCAAAAATCCTGTTTCTCATAATATTTTTGCTCACTAACTTTAACAACCACTACTAATTCTAGACTGAGACTAAAGTAAAGTTTGCCAAATGGTAATTTTTTGTTGTTGTTGCTGTCACTTATTTTAAATTTATTGTTAGGAATTACAACATTTAAAAATTTAGGGGGGCCTGGGTAGCGCAGTGGTTAAGCATCTGCCTTCGGCTCAGGGCGTGATCCCAGCGTTCTGGGTTCGAGCCCCACATCAGCCTCCTCCACTAAGAGCCTGCTTCTTCCTCTCCCACTCCCCCTGCTTGTGTTCCCTCTCTCGCTGGCTGTCTCTCTCTGTCAAATAAATAATTAAAATCTTAAAAAAAAAAAAAATTAACACAATCCCCATTAAAAGTACTGTCAGTTTTTCTTTCTTTAGAAGTTAGGTAAGTTAAATATAAAATTTGTTTGTAAGAACAAACAAGGAAGAACGGACAGGAAAACCCTGAGGATAAAAAAAAAAGCAAGAAAGAGGAGTTTTCTAGCTTTGTTATATATTACATCATACATACCATGAAGTTTATAATATTAGTAATGGCACAGATTCAGAAAAACCAATGAAGAGAATAGAACATTTGGAAAGAGATCTAATTACACATGCAAATTTACTAAATGATAAAGATCCCATCTCAAATTAGTGAAGGAAAGTAACTTTTCACTAAAAAAGCATTTAAAAATATGTAATTGGATCTCGCCTATGCATAATATATCACTATAAATTCCAAATGGATCAGAGATTTAAATGTAACAAGTGATACTGAAGCAGGAGAGCAAGGTTCTTGTCTCACAGAGTCCAAAGAATGAATCTCACGGACAAAGGAGAGTGAGCACAGTGACAAGAGTTTTATTGAGCAAGGACGCAGAAAAAGCTTGCAGGAGTGAGAGGGGTCCCAACCAGGTTGCCAATGAAGGCTTTTCATTTCTGGCCTTTTATTAGGTCTTTACCAGGAAACTTGCCGATGGTTAGGTCAGTGGCCTGGAAGTAGACATGACACTTATACATTGTATGAGAGTTTTTCTTTCTGTGACATCTGTGATCTATAGATATGTATTGCTAGGTCAGGTTAATCTTTATAGTGAACTTTTCCTCTGATCAGTTTTTGTGGTTATTTTTATTATCTGTGTTCACAATGTAATTATTAGAAAAACATTTTAACCCTACTAATTGGGATAGGGTGGTCCAAATTTTCCTGATCTCTTTGTTCTGTTTCAGCGTCTACACACCTGAAATATCCTCCAAGCCTTGTCAGGGGCTTCCTGTCTCTCCCTGCCTATACCTTAACCCTTTCCCTACTTAATACCATACAAGTATTATAAGCATTATAAGAAACACAAGAGAATTCCTCTATGAGCTGGAGTGGGGAAAACTTTCCTAACCATTTTACTAAATCCAGGGGGTTGGGGAACATAGATAAATATGACAATAATCCCAAAAGAAAATTTTGCACGTGTGTACACACACGTAGTCAGAATAAAAAAAACTTGTATGAAGAAAAAAATATTTAATTTACATTAGACTAAGAGTTTGGTATTTTTAATATACAAAATTTCTAAAAAAGAAGAAAAAATTCAACAACCTTTTAGAAGAAATAAGTTAGAAATATGGACAGAGAGATCATAAAAAATTAAATGCAAATAGATATTAACCGCATGATAAAATGATCACCCTGGCATATAGCAAAAGCAATACAAAGTGAAATTACAGGGGAATAACATTTTTCACCTATTAAATGGGCAGAAATTCAAAAATTTGACAACATACTCTGCTGGCAAGACTGTGGGGAAATAAGCACTCTCATAATTGCTGGCAGCATTACAAACTGGTACAATATCTAGGAGGGAAATTTGGCAATATCTAGCAAAATTACATACGCAATTACACTTTGATTAGCGATTCTACTTCTAAGAGTCCATTTCAATGACACACTGGTTAAAAAATTAAAAAGACAGATGTACTATTTGTGATAGTAAAAGACTGGAAGCAACCCAAATGTCTATCAGTAAAAGGCTAATTGAATAAAATATGTTAGAGTAACTAAATGACATACTATGCAGCTATAAGGTCAGGAATCTAGCTATATATTTTGATGGATGGTCATTAAAATTTTTTTTTAAAGATTTTATTTATTTATTTGACAGAGATAGAGACAGCCAGCGAGAGAGGGAACACAAGCAGGGGGAGTGGGAGAGGAAGAAGCAGGCTCATAGCGGAAGAGCCTGATGTGGGGCTCGATCCCATAATGCTGGGATCACGCCCTGAGCCGAAGGCAGACGCCCAACCGCTGTGCCACCCAGGCGCCCCTAAAATATTTTTAAATAAAAAAAGCAAGAAGAGCAAAATGTTATGGTATGCTATTATTTTTTTAAATATCAAAATCTGAGACTATTTATGTATTTGCATATATATATTTAAATGAAAGGACAATTCATATAATTGTTAAAATATTTACCTATAAGGAGGGGAGAGTGGAACTTATAGGAATAGAAGGTAGATAATTTATGTAATTATAAAACAAAATTATATGGAGGGAAAAATGCCTAAATATAAAAAATGCAAGTAAAAAGAAAGAAGAACTTAAGTGTGTATCTAGTTGGTGGAATGAGCTTACATAAACTGTTTCAAATTACTTTTAAAACAAGTATTGTAACTATATATATTCTTGAAGGATACTGTAAGGACAAAAAGTGGGAAAACAGGAGTGACTGGCTGGCTCAGTGGGTGCAGCATGCAACTCTTGATGTTGGGGTTTTGAGTCTGAGCCCGCGTTGGGTATAGAGATTACTTAAAAATAAAATCTTAAAAAAAAAAAAAAGAATTGGGATAACAAAACAAAGTATCCTGTTTTGTTGGTTTTATAATTTGTTGGTTTTGTTATTCAAATATTATGTGGGACACATTTGAATTAGAATTATCAGTATGAGTTCATGATGTATTTTATCTGTAAAATATTATTTACCAACCGTGTACAATGAAAAGGTATAGAGCCCAGATTGAGTTCTCCAAATACCATTTCCCACTAACAGAAAACAGGACACTTGGGAGAAATGATGAAATCCACGTCTGGGGCAGTAAATGTACAAGATAAAACTAAAAAGTGTACCATTCCCTCATTTGTAAAATGGGAATAATAGCAGTACTTTCTCTTGGACTCATGAGAATTGAGTAAGTACTCTCAACTTGTAAAATAATACAACAGGCTCAGGCTCAAGGTAGCACTACAACAGAGCATCTATATAAACTCACAGAAAAACTGGAAGTATATAAATGAAATTGCCTTAGGTGTTAAGATTATATTTCATAGTATTTTTTCACTTATAGTTTTCTATAATTTTCTGAACGTTTATATTAATATATGATGATATTTTATTATAAACATGTAATATATGAATGATAAAAATAATGATGTTATGTAAAAATGAGAGAACAAACTTGAACGCACAAGGATATATGAGCTGTATTTATTTTCAATATTTTTGCAAGATAGAAGTGGAGGGAAAGGGTGTGTACTTTAAAACCAAAACGGTTGGATGCCTGGGTGGCTCAGTTGGTTAAGCAGCTGCCTTTGGCTCAGGTCATGATCCCAGGGTCCTGGGCTCAAGTCCCACATCTGGCTCCTTGCTCAGCAGGGAGCCTACTTCTCCCTCTGTCTGCCCCTCCCCCTGCTTGTGCTTGCTCATGCTCGCTGATAAATGAATACATACATACATACATACATACATACATACATACATACTTAAATCTTTAAATAAAATAAAATCAAAATGGGTTTAAATTCTAGCTCAAACTGTTGGCTTGCAGAGTGGTGTTAGGCAGGTCAGATTCCTTCTTGGGGAGTCATGTTTTTTAAATGACTAAGTTTTATTTTTAGATAGTGTTAGTATATCAGCATCATAAAAATGTTGTCAAGAATAACAAGGGAGGGAGAGCCCAGAAAAATTCTGAGCACATAGTAGGACATAAGTAGAAATCAGCTATTTTAAATTTTTAAAATAATTTTAAATAACATACTGGAAAATTATAATTTTTTTTGAAAAATTATAAATTTTGCCAAATAAAAAGATATTAGCATTTATACTTTGTTACTTTTAGAAGTTCCTCAATTCTATTTACATAACTTTTCAAGTGCATCTTGTTTTTTTTTCCCCTGAGAAAATAAATTTGTAAAGGCCAAATTTTCTGCCGTTACTTTTATCTTTATAATCACTCTGCTTATAAGAGAAGGCAATAGCAGTAAAAGCAAATGTAGCCATGAAATTGTTCCTTTTACCCTTCACAAAATGATTGCTACTTAAATGATATACATTTTAAAAAATAATTTTTCAAATGACTGTCCCTGAAATTATTTTGGCTTTTTCAAAAATATTTGTCCTCATCACATTTGGAAGTTCTTCCCCTACAGTATCTGCCATTTAAATATGTTATTATTCATCAAGGACCAATTCTGGCCCAGTTATGTGAAGCTGCAAGTACTCAGAATTTTCTATCTGATGGTAGCAAAATGGAAAATTAAACTGGAAAGTTTCCATGGCCTAACCTTTTCCTATTAGCATTTTCCCTCTTTTCTTATTTCCTAATACCTTGGCATGCCCTGATCCTTTCAGCTAATGGAGCTGCTAATATGGAGGGGAATAAAACAATGGGCAATTTAATGTCAAAGAAAAAATAAGTGCATTTGCTGATACTAGTATATGACTCAGAACTAAGAGAAGGTAACACACACACACACACACACACACACACACGCACACACACAGACACCAATAAATTAAAAAATAATGCATGATTTCCTTCAGGGTAGTTTTACCTGAGAACTGGTCATGAAAGAAGGGTAATTATATTGATCCTGAAACAAACAAGCATTTTAACATTGGGGATGTCACTTTAAGACTCTGGTTCTTCATTTTGTAGGTCATGAAATAAATTGCTAACAGATTCGTTTTGTTCCTTTATTTAATCCAGAGTTGCTAATGGGTTACATGCTAATATAGGAATCAAGAGTAAATCCTTGAGCAAGGGCAGATTTTGTAGTTCTGGGGTAGACAGAAGTTGCAGCTCACCCTGCAACAGAGCTGTGAAAGCTAACGCAGAAAACAAGAGTGCTTCCTTCTGTATTCTTGTGTTGTCCCCGCCCCCAACATCCCATCCTTCCCCACTGATCAGTATTCTTATCCTTGAACCAATACCATACTGTCTTGATTATTGTGGCTTTACAGTAACTTTTGTATTCAGGTAATATAAGTACTCTAACTTATCTTTGCTTTTGCAAAATTGACTAATCTAGGTTGTTTGTATTTCCATATAAATATTAGGGTAAATTTATAAATTTTGATGGGGATTCTGTTGAAACGGTTGAGCAATTTGGGGAGAATCCTCATCTTAAGAAGGTTGACTCTTCCAATCAATGAACATGGAATGTCTCCATTCGTTAACAACTTTTTAAAATTTTGTTCAGTACTGTTTTGTAATTTTCAGTTTCTAAGTTCTATACTTCAGTTGTTAACATTTATTCCTAAGTATTTTATTCTTTTTGATGCTATTTTAAATGGATTTTTCCCTAATTTCATTTTCAAATTATATGTTGCTAATACTTTGAAATGCAATTAATTTTAGTATATTGATATTGAATCCTGCAACCTTGATGAACCTGTTCATTGGTTCTAATAGTTTTTCTTTTTTTTTTTTTGCCCTTGGAATTTTCTACATATGGAAATCACATAAACTATGAAAAAAGACATTATTACTTCTTCAAATCCAATCTGCATGTTGCAATTTTTTTTTTCTTTATTGCACTGTCTAGAACCTCTAAGCCACAGTCGAAAACAAATAGTAGGAGTCGGCATCCTCAATTCGCACACCCTGCTCCCAGCTGGGCAAAGAATATCCTAAGCAGGGATGACTGTTGAGTGTCCCATCTTCTCATTTCTGTAATATCTTGAATATCATATGCTTGCATGGCAATGATCTATCTGTTGGGTATAAATTTTGAACTTAGAGATTATATCCAAACATGACTAAAGTCTTAAGAATATAGATGACACTGGGGTGCCTGGGTGGCACAGCAGTTAAGCGTCTGCCTTCGGCTCATGGCGTGATCCCGGCGTTATGGGATCGAGCCCCACATCAGGCTCCCCCGCTATGAGCCTGCTTCTTCCTCTCCCATTCCCCCTGCTTGTGTTCCTTCTCTCGCTGGCTGTCTCTATCTCTGTCGAATAAATAAATAAAATCTTTAAAAAAAATATAGATGACACTGGAATATTATGCATTTTAAAGGAAAATCTGAAATCATTGAGAGAGAAGGAGAGACGAAAAGGGGAGAAAGGAGGAGAGAGGGAGAAAGAAATAGGTCCTCAAATATGACAGAGTTATTTCAGAACAGAAAATTACTTTGTCTAGTCATATGACTTTAAGAAATTTACTTGTTTCCTCTGCAAAATGGGGGGGGGTAATACAAGTAATAATCTCATGGGCAAAATTAAAAGATTATTAATGAGATGCTTCACCTAGGAATGGCACTTGGTGATTCTCTACATAATTGTTAGAGTTATTATTATTCAGCCAAGACATTACCAAGTCATCATATTACCAATTCTCCTTCAAGATGTAATAATAAAAATTTGCTGTATCTGTTTATTCTTAGGCTTAGATACATAAGAAAGAAAATTCCTACTGAATTTAAACAGAATTTTCACTCGTATTTATTTCAAATTTCTATGGGTCAAAGTAATATTTTTTTTCTTTTTTTTTACTGAGATATAATTGATATATAACATTATCTTGGTTTTAGGCATATAACGTAATTGGATAATTGCATATATTATGAATTATCAGCACAATAAGTCTGGTTAACATCCATTACCACATATAGCTATAATTTCTTTTCTTGTGATGAGAACGTTTAAGATTTATAATCTTAGCAACTTTCAAATATACACAACAGTAGTATAAACTATAGTCACCATGTCATAAACTATATCCCATGACTTATTTAGAGTAACATGGTTTTTATTCTGAGAAACACACTTTAGCTACATTAACAATGGAAATAGAATGTGAGGTTTGACTTTTTAAGTATTTATAAAATCAAACATATTTTGAAAGATAGTGAATATATTTAAGTGGCTTTTTGCCTAAGACTACTCAGTAAATCTACTCCTAATTTGTTACTAGTGTGTGATATTTAAAAAAAATATGTTATTATTTTTAAATGATATTTCTTCTTAATATATTACTTTTTGAGAAAAAATGTAAAAATAGTAATTTATTTGTCTAGTCTAGTCAAGAATAACAAGGGAGGGGCACCCGGGTGGCTCAGACACTTAAGCATCTGTTTTAGGCTCATGTCATGACCTAGGGGTCCTGGGATTGAGTCCTGCTCAGTGGGAGTCTGCTTCTACCTCCCCCTCTCCCTCTGCCCTGCTCCCCTGCTTGTGCTCTTGCTCTCAAATAAGTAAAATCTTTTTAAAAATAAAAAGGAATAACAAGGGAAGAAAGAAAAATCAAAAAGACAAATTATGGAACAAGGAAGTTCATATAACCATAGTTATGGAAAGTATTAAAATGTATTAAATAATTATATATGCAGATTTGGCTAAAATATATTATCTCATAATAAAAAAAGTCTCCTAAATAACAGAAGAAGAGTTAGTATATTAGCTGATCTGATGAAAAAAATCACAGAATACACTAAAAAAAGTTAAAGAATTACCTCTAAAATGTGTAGTCCCAGACGGTTTTAAAAGGAATTTATTTAAAAATTTATAGAAAACTTTTATTTGATATGAGTTATTCCAGAATACCAATGGTGAGGCATTCCTAGCCAGTTTTTATAATGTAACATCTTCTAGTAGCAACATCTAATAAATAATAGCTACACTCCTCCAAACATAGACATGGCACAGAAGGTGAATGATAATCTGGATTTAAATGAATAAGCAAGATAATATAGCTATTCAGGGCCCAAATTTGGTTTTGTTTTTAGATTTTTATGAACTCAGGCCCATAATTTTCATTAAGTGCTCAAATGCCTGAACATTTATACTTTTGTAATTTGAATAAATAAATGAATGTGAACAAAAATAAATACCCTAAATTGAATGAATATCATTGGGGATGAGAAGGCAATAGGTTATTTTCAACATTTCACAGAGTACATATAAATCTTCCTTCTGGAATTATAGCACCTGTTATCACAAGGATAGATGTTTCTGTCATTTTGGGGATGGCACCAAGGGACTAGTAGAGCAATGAATGTCAAATATCAGAGCTACAACATTCAAACTGAAAATGTGTAGTAAGTAACGAAATTCGATCATTGTTTAAAAAATTAATTGATCTGTTAGTAGCAAAGAATAAGTGGCAAGATTGGAAACGATTACTCTAATTTTTAGGGTTACTTGCTTTTTAAAAATGAGAATTTTAGAAAGTCCAATGTCTAAACCAAAGGAATAAATCCTAAATGTGCAATTTCAGGAACTTTGTCAAAGAGTGGACAAAATCCTTGCCTAACAGAAATCTCTCTTGAGTGCCTCTCAAATAAACCTATTCAGATGACTACCTAATCCATGTACATGCTAGACTGCCTTGCTTTGGTATTTATATGATAGAGTAAATCTTCTGAATCCTCATTTGGTTCTATTTATGACACTACGTGAGGCCATTTTTGATGTTTATTATGACAATTTGAATAGTCTATGAGGTAAACGTGATTAAGTATAATGCCCATCTTTAATCACTCAGGTGATAAAAGATAAAATGATGACTGATAGGGCAATTGGAAAACATTAGAGACATAAAAAGTAGCGGATCTAAAAATTTGTTAAATTCAGAGTTATTTCATCCATTACCGTATGAAAACACTTAGCACAAATTGAGGCTTGGTAGTTGTTGCTTCATCCTGTCAAGAGGTTTGTATAAATAACACACCAGGAGCAAGTTATTAATTATTTCCCTTCCTTCCATTTTATGATTACCTATAAGAATTCACTTTGGTACAGCAGTTTTCTTCCTTTCATTATGCATACATAGACACACACAAAAATTACGCCTTAGCAATCACACTTTGTTTTTTACATTTTATTCTGAGCTTCCCATGGTCTAAATGCTTTGAAAAATGAATGCATAAATATTTTTAGGGTTCAGTGCAAAGTCATTAAGGTGTTAAAATATTTGAAAATACTGTCTTCAGAAGGGCAGTTTGAATTTTGTGTTGCTTTAAACGTCACAATACAAAACAGAATGTCACTGAATATGATCAAAAGGCAACAAATAACATGGATTTTTAAAATGTCAGTGATTTATATTTAGCAGTAGATACTTATTTTTTCTAAACAGGTAGAATTAGCTTTCATGCAAAACAAAACAAAACAAAACAAAACCCCAAAACACCAATTTATTTGTTCCTTTCCTGTTAGTTAACTTATGCTCTGGCTCTTTTATACACAAATTCATTCATAGTACTAGCTAAACCTAGGATCCTCTGGCATGGACAGTGTGTGATAAGATGAGATGATCACTGGAAAGACTTCCCTCTGCATCACTACGTATATTTGAAATTTCCATTATTTAACTAGAAGTCTCCATTATTTCATTGGATTCAACTATCCCCTCCATTCATTTTGTCCCCTCTCTCTCTCTCTCTCACTATCTATCTAAGTTTTTATTTAAATTCTAGTTAGTTAACATATAGTATAATATTGGTTTCAGGAGTAGAATCCAGTGATTCATCACTTACATATAATACCCAGTGCTTATTGCAACAAGTGCCCTCCTCAATGCCCATCACCATTTAACCCATCCCCCACCCAATTCCCCTTCAGCAATCCTCAGTTTGTTCTCTATAGTCAAGAGTCTCTTATGGTTTGCCTCCTTTTCTCTTTTTTCCCCCTTCCCTTATGTTCATCTGTTTTGTTTCTTAAATTCCACATATGGGTGATATCATATGGTATTTGTCTTTCTCTGACTGACTTATTTTGCTTAGCATAATACACTCCAGCCCCATCCATCTCATTGCAAATGGTACGATTTCATTCTTCTTTATGGCTGAGTAATATTCCTTTGTGTGTATATATATATATATATATATAAAACATCTTCTTTATCCATTCATCAGTCGATGGAAGTTTGGGCTCCTTCCATAATTTGGCTATTGTTGATAAAGCTGCTATAAACATCAGGGTGCATGTGCCCCTTTGAATCAATACTTTTGTATCCTCTGGGTAAATACCTAGTAATGCAGTTGCTGGGTCGTAGGGTAGCTCTATTTTTAACTTTCCAGGAACCTCCATACTGTTTCCCAGAGTGGCTGCACCAGTTTGCATTCCTACCACAGTGCAAGTGCAAGAGGGTTCCCCTTTCTCCACATCCTCGCCAACATCTATTGTTTCTTGTGTTGTTAGTTTTAGCCAGGTATCTCATTGTAGTTTTGATTTGTATTTCACTGATGATGAGTGATGTTAAGCATCTTTTCATGTGTCTGTTAGCCATCTGTATGTCTTCTTTGGAAAAATGTCTATTCTGGATGTGACTACTGCATGAAATTAATTCAATTATGACTGAAGTAGGTAAAAATAATTGTTAGGAAATTAACAAAATGTTTTAAGTCAAGAAAATACTTTACTTTTCATTCTTTTTATAAATCCAAAATATTTTAGAAACCCCAGATTAAAGTATGCACATTTCCTAAGCCATACCTTTTCACTGTTGTGCTGTCATAGACTAACAGAAAAAGATGAATTTTAAGATCAAGCAGATTTGAATTTTACAATTTCTTAACTTCTTGGGGATTCAGTTGTCCATCCTCCAAAGCTAAGGTACTGAACTTTTGATCCTTAACCTGCAAAATGGGGATATTAGTTTCTGACTTTAGCAACATGGAAAACTAAACTAATCTACCACATCCATGGAGTACTGGGAAAATTTAAAAATTTAAAGCACATACAGCAGAGTTCTACAACATCAACAACAACAGAAACATACATGTATTTGTGGGGGGCTGATTTTTAGGTTTGGAAATGAAGGGGGATCTCAAAGTCACAGTGGGAAGTTCTTTCTGATGATTCTGTGGGCAATTGGGTGCTGAATAAATGCTCTGTGAGCAGGACCAAAGGTATTATTAATCAGTAGGGAACTGAGACTCTCAAATAAAGTCAAGTTCTTCAAGGAGAACTAAAAATAACTTTCAGAAAACTAGGAACCAGAATGAAATATCTCAATCTGATAAAGGGCACCTATAAAAATCTTATACTTGATATTATATTTGGTGGTTAAAGACTGACTATTTCCCCCCCAAGATTAAAATATGGCTCTCATCACTTCTTATTGTGCGACACACCGAATTCCTAGGATAAATAGGCAAGCAGAAATGTAAAATGCATACAGCTTAGAAAAGAACAAAAAATGAAGATATTAATCATCAATATGATTTTGTATTAAGATGGAAAAACTGAGTTCTTCCCAATTGTGTGTTTCTTTCCTGTGTGACTCCTTTGCTACTCACACAAAACACTTCATTTCTGACACTCTGGTCACCAAATATGGGAAGGTTTTCCCCCAGATCAACAAACTATTCTTGGGTACGCAGGGTGTCCTCAAAATTCAACTCAATTCTGACACAATCTTACTAGGAGATAGCTTCAGATTACATAGGTTAAGGGGTCAGTCCCCCAAGACTGCTCCCACTTCACCGCAGACATCAATCTTAAATAGTAGGCTCCTAGGTTACCCACAACTTCTGTCCAATTTGGCTACAAATAGGAAGTTTCCACAATTCTCTCTTCAAGTTTGATTAATTTGCTTGAGTGGCTCACAGACAAGGGAAATACCTACTTATATTTACAGTTAATTAAAGGATGTGATAAAAGATACAAATGAACAGCTAGATAAAGATACACAGGGTGAAGTTTGGGAGGGTCCTAAGCATGAGAACTTCTGTCCCCCATGGAGTTGGGGTATATCATCCTCCCCGTGTGGTTGTGTTCACCAACCTGGAAGCTCTCAGAATCCCCTACCCCTTAGATTTTATGGAGGCTTACTCACATAGGCATTATCAATTATTAACTCCATTTCCAGCCCCTCTCCCATCTTTCAATAATGGCGGGTGAGGCTGAAAATTCCAAGCTTCTAATCATGGTTTGTTCTTTTGGATAACAAGTTCTCATCCAGTAGTCATCCAGGAGCCCACCCAGAGTCACCTCAGTAGAATAAAAGATACTCCTAGTTCTCTCATCACTGAGGAAATCCCTGTGTCTACAACTGGGGATAAAGACCAAATACATATTTCTTTTTTTTTTTAATTGTATTTATTTATTTGAGAGAAAGAGACAGAGATAGCAACAGAGAGTGTGAGCTGGGAGGAAAGGGAGAAGCAGGCTCCCAGCTGAGCAGGGAGCCGGATGTGGTGCTCGATCCCAGGACCCCAGGATCATGACCTGAGCTGAAGGCAGATGCTTAACTGACTGAGCCACCCAGGTGCCCTTATATTTATTATAAATATATACACCTATATACAAAAATCCAGAGAATCCTCAAGAAAACTATTAGAACCAATGTTAGTATTAGCAGTGTTGTAGGATACAAGGTTTATACGCAAAAACCAAGTTACAATGAACAATTAGAAACAATATTAAACATTAGTACCAAAAAACAGTACTAAAAATTAGTATGCTGAATCCTACAATACACTTATGGAAGAAATCAAAGATTTCCTCAATAACTGGGGAGATACACTGTGTTCATAGTTTGGAAAAAATCAATATTGTTAAGATGCTAGTTCTCTTCAAGTTTATTGATAGATTTATCAGAATTCCAATCAAAATCTCAGAATGATTATGGAAATCAGCAAGCTGATTCTAAAATTTATGTGGAAAGATAAAGGAATGAGAGTAGTCTAAATGATTTTGACTAAGAACTACAAAGATGGAAGACACAACTGGATATCTATATGAAAAAATAAAAACGAAAATTTCAATACCTTATCTTGTCTAAAAATCAGCTCATATGTACCATAGCCCTAAAAAAAATCCCTAAAACTATAACATCTGGAGAGACATAGGAAAACAGTTTTGTAACCCTGAATTAAATATTTCTTCTATATAGCAACAAAAATAGACCCCTAACAGAAAAAGTATGGAATTGGATTTCATCAAAATTATAAACTGCTGCTCTTTAAAAAGAAAATGTTAAGAGAATGATGAGACAGGACATGAACTAGGAGAAAATATGTTCAATAATTATATGTAATAAAGAATTTGTAGAAGGAAAATATAAAGAACTCTCAAAATTCAATAAAGTGATATTCAAATCAATACCATATGGCAAAATTTTTGAACAAACACTTCAGCAAAGAAGATATTCTGATGGCAAATAAGCCCATGAAAAGATGCTCAACCTCAGTAGTCATTAGAGAAAAATTAAAAGCACAGTGATATATTATTACACAATTTTAGAATAGATAAATAGAAACCAAACCAAAACAAACAAATGAACAATCACAGAAAGAAACAGACACAAACATAACAAAAACTGTCCATACCAAGTACAGGCATGTATGCAAAATTGGAATTGCCATCGAGTTTTGGTGGGAATGTCACATATTATAGGCATTTTGGTAAACACTGGAAATTTTTTATATAGCTAAATATGAACTTACTACCCATGAGTTAGGCTTGGGATTTTATTCCTTTTCTCTGGGTACACATAACTGGTCAAGATGGATGTAGGGAAACATGGATTTTGCATGGAAAAAATGCTATGGATACTGAGAAGTTAAGTTCATACTAAATAAAGTAGAATTAATTAATAAGGATTAATAAATGAAAATTTAAAAAACATAAAGATCAAGTAGTTACAAATCAAAACTAATTAGAAATATGTAATATGAAAAATATTAAAATAGTTTAAAAAACCGATCCATAACAGAATGAACATAGCCAAAGATTAAATTGGTACACTGTACTATCAAAATGAGGAACTGTATTACAAAAACATTAGAAGTCCTAATTTAAAAAATAAAAATTTAAGATACATAGAAAGGAATATTACAACTATGAACCAATAATAGGAAAAAATAAAAGGAAGACAGATTTGATGAGAAATGATGACCACAAATTTTTATAAGCAAAGAAATATGAAAAAAATCAGACGACAATTAAAAAAACCCAGAAATTAGAAGAACAGCATTTTAATAAAAGCCTTGGTTAGAAGGAAAAAAAAGTAAAGTTATATTTTCAAAGTTTTGAAGGAAAAAATTGCATCTTACTATCTTATATCTGGTTCACTATCTTCAAAATAAAAGATTGAAATACAGTATTTCAGACATAGAAGACAGGAGAACAAACAGGAAAAGGAAGAAAAAGAAAAGAAATCTAATAAGAAACTATGCAACAATCCCTTATCATCCTCACATCCATAAGCAGGACTAAAATTCCATATGCGGTCAGTAAGACAGGGAAGAAAGGAGGTGAGGGTACGCAAAGGGGAATTTGTTGTTTAGGGAAATATTATAGATATTTAAGCATGGAGAGAGGAAAATTAAATGAAAGTGTGATTGTTAGGAGAAACATCAGACAAATAGAGATGAAATGATTAATTTTTAGTCCAGCAATTACAATTCATTTTAACTAACTGAAGGTAGTAAAGAAGGGGGGGGGGAAGGAGGAGCAAATGAAAATTTGCAAAATATAAAGCATGAACCAGACACATATATCTCAATATAATAGTAGTCACAGGAAATTAAATGGGTTAAATTCAACAATCGAAGTGGAGACTCTCTCTCAGCCTGGACAATCAAATGAGATTCAGTATGTTGTAGTTTAAACTAACAAACTTTAGGGGTGCCTGTGTGGCTCAGTTGGTTAAGTGTCTGCCTTTGGCTCAGGTAATGATCCCAGGGTCCTGGGATTGGGCCCCATGTTGGGTTTCCTGTTCAGCAGGGAGCCTGTTTCTCCCTCTCCTCCCTGCTCATGCTCTCTTCCGTTATTTCTGTCTCTCTCAAGTACATAAATAAATAATCTTAAAAAAAAAACCCAACAAAATAAACTAACAGAGTTTAAATAAAAATGGTCCAGAAAAAAGTCAAAATAAGGGATTAAAAACGTATTATGGGCAGTCAGAAGAAAGTTTGGATAACACATTTGGTTTCAGAGCAGAATAGAATTTAAGATGAAAAGCACAAATAATATTATGTTCTGATGCAATAAATATAGTGGAAACAGTATTGCAATGGCCTACATATATGCATCTAATAGGCTTCCTTCAAAATAATAATAACTAGCAAAGATAAGGAAAAACATAAATCGACATTAAAGTTGGGATTTTAATCATTGCTAGAAAAAAAGATAAAGCCAAAAAAAAAAAAAAAAAAAGAAACTCCATGTGTATATGGTGTGTGTATAAAACAATAAGATCCTATCAGTGGAGATACATATAGATAGATAGATAGATCGATCACTCAATCAATCTTAAATGAGATGTAGAGAAAGCACTATCTTTTTGAACCAAAGGATCATTCATAAAAATCAGCTGTATAGGAGGCCAAAAAGAAAGTCTCAGAAATATAATATATATCAGAGTGTACTCAGAACCACAGACAGGTTATTTACTTTTATTTTAAATATGTATAAATGGCCTCCACTGTTGAGAGTATTCTACCAGTTGTGGCACACGTGCAACATTTATAACAAATATTGGCATAGATAATAAGACATATGTATCTTGGGAGTCAAAGACTTACTCATAAATTATTTTTAGATAACGGGGTGAGATGATGTTTTTTATCTGTTTAAGCAAGGACCAGGGAGCTGATCCACCTAATAACACCCTGTTCTTGTGTTTGTTGAAAGCTGCAGTCACAGAGCTACCTTCTCCAGGGCTCACTTCTGGCCTCTGCTGGCTCAGGGTGGTCCTTAAGCAGTCTGGAAGGAAGCTGTAACCTGTCTTGGCCCAGGAAGTGTGTGCACCCCCTTAGTAGCCCTATACCCCTCCTGCTACGTCCCTGAACACCTGTATCTTGCTGTGAATGCCATGAGGGATGATGGAATGGCTAGGCCAGCCTACAGGGACCCTGGAAAACAAAGCAACTCATTCTAGATTATGACAACTCAAATTCTTTCTTTATATTATTAATATATAATATAATATATAATATATATAATTCTTTCTTTATATTAATATATAATATATTATAATGTATATATTACATATTATAATATATAATATAAATATTAATAAATTAATACTTTCATAAAGTATAAATAGAACATACCTCACAGGACACATTTTACAACGGTTTCTAAATTGTCTTCTATTTACAATGATAAAAGAATCTTCAGTTGCCACATGTAACTATTTTGATACTATCAGTCACTTAGCTTGGGAGGGTCATGCTATTAAGGGTGAGTTAATTTTGTATAAATAAACAAAACTATGTTATGTACATATAAGAGAAAGAAAAAACTGCAAAGATACGGAATATAGAGAGCGAGAGTTCAACTGAATGTGAGTTTAGTCACTGCATGTAGAGCTAGCAGAAGAAATAAGTTGTCTATATGCTAAGTGAAGAGCTTTGTTACCAAAAATAAAGCCATAGGAGATAGAACTTAAAAGATTGTTATTATCTATCAAAATGTGCTTTTCAGTTGCACTGAGCTCACCTAAGATCTGCTAACAGCAAGTTTCTTCTCACAAACTTGCCATTGAAACTAACATTTTTATGAAAGAAGAATGAGTCTGATGAACCAGATAGCACTGTTTGATAATCATTGCTAGAATTTTTATGTAATAGGATTTAGCATTTTGGAAAGGCTTGGTGGCCTTGCACTGTATTTGGGGAGCAGAGCTGGTTTAGAGCAATGACACTTGGCTAGAACTTCAGAAATCCATTCTTAGATAAATCAAAAAGAGGGAGAAGCCAGAGAGAATGTGACAGAAACTACTAGCATAAGGAAACACAGGCAAAGTACAATCAAGGATATTTGAAACTCTGTTAATGAGGTCATCTCTGCCATTCTCTAGTGTGTACCGTGCATTGTCATTATATCTCAAAAAGGGACAGTTTGGTTTGAAACTTTGTCAACCATATATTAATAACACAGGTCACAGAGTAGCTCTTTCAAATACTATCTTATTAAGAAGAGAGAAAGTCTTCATTTACACAGCTGATATTTTTGTAGTTTCAACTGTTGCTGGTATTATGAGGTGCACCTTATTTTTTTTCTGTTTGGTAAGATAACTTTTTTGCTTAATAATCAGAAGAACGTGGTTTGTCTTCTGAGTTGAAAGCTAGTGCAGGCATACGAATTCTGATTCCGTAAAAAAATTTAATGTTCATGTGTTCTTTTCTTTCTAACGAAGCAGAATCGAGGGCAGGTTTGTCTCTATTTAGGAAGGATATGAAACAGCCTCTGCAACCCATTCCAGGATTTACCAATTGTATCTGACGAGCTTCTCCTTTTAATTAACCCTAATCACAACTCACTGTCTTTATTTCAGAGATGGAGAATAACCAATCAGTATCTTTCAGCCTTTGTTTTTCCGATTTAACAATTGTGGTTCTTAAAATTTGTCACTGATGCTTGCAAGAGAGTATTTTACCCTGAATTTCCAGTCTTTCTCAGAAGTACAGTTGGAGTAAAACTTGATCTTTCTTTTGGAATATGTTTCCCTGATAGTCCCCTTAGAACTTTCCTTTTTAAAATTTTAGCTCAGATGTTACCAGCTTTGTGAAGTTCCCTTGACTATTTCCTGGCTTAGTGTTTCTTTTTCTATGACACAATTGTACATTGAATATATTTCTATGTTTTAGAAATTACCACTTACTCTCTTAGTGTTCACATATCTGTCTTTGAACTGTATTGTGAGCAAGTTACTTGGAAATAGCTACCTTCTCCCCTTGAAACGTCTCCCACCCATCCCCTCCCCCACCATCTTGGGGTTCCTGCTTAGAATAGGATAAAGTAATCATTTAAATATATTTTCTAATGATTGAAGAAAGCACATGAAATCAGTATTCCTTTCTTCTCACATTCCTTGTAATCGTGTGTGGAACTTCTCTTAACCCACCATAGATTCTTCACATCTCTACACACAGCATAAAGCAAACAGTCAAGACTCTCCTTAACTAGGTAATCTCTACCCTAAGTCTGAAAAGCACTTTCTAATGCATAGATGGAGGTAGAATAATTTATTTCATCATTGCTCTGAAAACAGCTTTACAATTATCAATGTTGCAACCAAGGAATCTATAATTAGATATTGTAATGACATGGTCACTGTGTATTTAAGGTGTATTACCTAAAAATTGAAAGTCCAGAGGAGGTATACACAACTCAATATGTGATTTAGCAAAAATTATTTTTCTTCAATGATGTCTTTTTAAAGTAATTCAATAAACAATCAGATTAACTGAGTGTATCAGTTTAGCTAGCTTTTATGATTTGTAGTTTAAACTAAAACTAAATCAACTGTGTAAAAATGGAAAAGATTAAAAATATTTTACCTTAAATGAAAAAAATATCAACTTTATGTTTTGTTTTTGAGAGGCAGAGTAAATGAAAGTATTCTAACAGCCACTATAAGATGTCAGAGGAAAGCTGAATCTAAAATCTTAGTCATTAAAAATTAACAAAATCCAGCAAGGCTGAAAATTTAACTTGCCTATATTAAGTTACTGATACTATGTAGCATTATTTTCTATAACTGATATCACTTTTCATTCTCCTATACCCAAATATGGAGGGAGCAGGATAGGGAGTTAGGGGATAGATATTTATACTTCTCGCTCAGTGATAAATCAGTGAGCACTGGTTTGAATTATCCTTTTAATTGAAATCTTCCCTTTTTGGTAAATACTGCATCAGTTAGAAATAAAATTCTTAGAGTTTTCCCTTCTTCTCTCTCTTCTTTTGTAATATGGTGCCTGGATGTAGTAGAAATCAGTCTTCGTAGATGACTGTTGGCAGGAGAGAGAAAGTACAAACCCTACATTTCTCTATAAGACTTCCATCTAGGCAGCAGTCTCTGCCCACACTGACTTCACCTGTGACATACCAGGTCTTGTCTGGCTTTTGGGTATGAGTTGGTGTCCAATACTGCTGACAATTGACCATATATTTGTCAATCTCTTGTCATTGTGTTTTCCACACATAGCAGCCTCTCCTTCCCAATCACAGGTCTCTGGTAGTTTCTTACATATTTTTCACTGTTCTACATCCTGTGCACAAATGATGGAGAAGTAGCTATATTATCCCATGTGATTTATTTCACCTATCTCCTTCCACCAACCATGCCTTATTGCTCTGGTACCATTTTAAACATAGCACTAAGTAAAAATGGAACCTCTCCTGAGACTTGTAGCCCACTCAAACTTCAGGCGATGCTTAGGACAATAGGCTGCTGGGTCTCGTATTTTCAAGGTCCCCATATATGTCTGGATATTTTCACTAGTTGCAATTACTTCTTCCCACCATCTCTGAGGCTGCAAAGGTAGAATTTTTGCCTTTGCATTTTTCAGGAATTTCCTTTCTATCATATTATCACTTAACTCTATCATCACTTATCATCACCTATCTTCATAGTAGCTGTTCTCAATCTTTATTGTGCAATGGAATCACCTGGGGGCTTAATGAAACACAGATTGTTCAGCCCACTCCCAGAGTTTCCTATTGAAAAGTTTTGGGAAGAAGTCCCAAAATTTACATGTCTAAAAATTCCAGGATGATGCTAATGTTACTGCGGGGCAGGTGGAGTGGGGAGCCCTGTGGGGCCTGAGGCCTCTGCCAAGCCTATCCCTGGGATGTCACCATAGGCTCTCACAAGAAAGAATTCAAGGGCAGATCAGATACAAGAAAGAATTCAAGGACAGATCAGACACAATGGTTGAGCGCTATAAGTGGGAAAGTTTATTAAAGTAAGAGTACACGCTTGAGATGGGAAAGAGGGCAAGCTGAAGGAGAGCTGCACACCGGGGTTTGGGTCACTATTTTTTATTGACAAGTGTTAACTAGGGGGTGGGATATTTATTACTTGGGGAGGGTATTTCCTTGGGAGCAGGTTTCTCCTTTACTTGTCATGGTTTCTGGCTTTCTTTGTCTTGGGCCTGTCTGGTTTGATCCTGTGGTGATTGAGAAGGACTTCATTCATGGGTTTTCAGGTCCTTCCTTCTGGCTGCCTCATCATCTTCTCAGTCTGCTTTTTTCCAAATGTGAAGCATTTGTGAGATTGTGTCCCATTAGCTTCTGGCTAGGTCATGGTTTCTGGCTTTCTTTGTCTTGGGCCTGTCTGGTTTGATCCTGCTTCTGGTGGCTTTGTTTTTGGACTGTGGCCAGGACAGGTCTCTAACTTTCAATAGCTAGCCGTGACTCCTCCTTCGCTGGCCTCCAAGCATCCTGTTAAAACCTATAACAGGGGCCATATTTTGAGAAGCCTTGACTTACAGACAAGATGACATTCAAGTTCATAAGCATTACTCTTTTAAAACAACTTTATTGAGGTATAGTTGATTCTGATATTGTGCTTTATAATAAGAAATACATATTTGGGGGAAAAAGATATATTTGGTCTTCATCCATCATTTCTGGCACAGAGCTTCTAAAACCTTTGGAATATTCTAAGTGAGGAGAAGAATAAAAGTGTCTTTGTTAGGCTGATGAAGTGACTTTTGGAAAGCACCTCTGGATGGTGGCTGGTTGCCAGGAGAACCAACCATGTGATTAGAACCAACCATGTGACCTCCAGGGAGGAGAGAGGAGTTGGGGGTTGAATCAGTAGCCAATGGCCAATGATTTAATCAGTCATGCTTATTTAATTAAGCCTCCATTAAAACCCAAAAGGATGAGTGTGGAGAGCTTTTACATTGGTGAATACATGGTGATGTGAGGACAGTGGCACTCTCCCTGAGAGCATTGAAACTCTGTACCTCTTCCCACATACCTTAACCTGTATATCTCTTCATCTGGCTGTTGATTGGTATTCTTTAATATCTCTTATAATAAACTAGTAATGTATTGAGTAAACTGGTCTCCCGAGTTCTATGAGCCACTCTAGCAAATTAATGGAAGAAGCCAAGGTAGGAGTCATGGGAATCTCTTATTTATAGCCAGCTGGTCAGAAACACAGGTAGCAACTTGGACTTGTGATTGGCATCCGAACTTGGGGGCAGTCTAGTGGGATTGATCCCTTAACCTGTAGCATCTAGCGCTATCTCCCAGTAGATATTTTCAGAATTGAATTGAATTGCAGAAACCCAGCTGATGTCTGAGAGTTGCTTAGCATGTAGGGGAAATGCCTCACACATTGGAACTGTTGACCAGAATTGTACTGATACACAAAAAGATTGCATATCAACAATGCCTGACTTTTAAAACTATTACCTTGCAAGGGGTTAAGAAGAAAAACAGCCAAAGTTGAGAAATGATTTTGTTTCTCCAGCTGGTAATTCATCCTTGCTTTGCAGCATCGAAAACCATTGATTCAAAAGGAGGGAAGCCAGAGGGCAAGAGAATTTTCAGAACATGAAATATTGTAAAAAGTATTATCCTTTCTAAAAAATGAACAAAAAAACCAAGATGGAAACTATCGAACAACACCTACATTACTGGAACTAAGGAAGGGCCACAGTCCTATGCTGTAATCTTTTAAAAAGTAGTAACCAGCGAAGGAGAGAGAAAATAGAGCAATAATAAGGCAGTCTCTACTTAGCCTTCCAAGAAGCAGTGCAGAGAAGCTAATGGGACACAATCTCACAAATGCTTCACATTTGGAAAAAAGCAGACTGAGAAGATGATGAGGCAGCCAGAAGGAAGGACCTGAAAACCCATGAATGAAGTCCTTCTCAATCACCACAGAGTTCATCAGGCAGAGAAATTCCCAAGATGTGGGTTTTCCACATTCCGTGAGGACAATGAGAGAGACACCAACCAGTATAAATGTGATCTTTCAGAGATAATTATTTCTACTCAAAACAGGCCTGAACATAAAAAAGAAACCAAGCAGGATGTGATCTATGGAGGAATTGGGCAGCCTTGGGGGAAGAGGAGCCCACAAGTAACAGTGTGGCCCAAATTTTCAAGTTCCCCTTGTCTTTTCTCTTAAGCTGCTGTGTGGGAAAAATGAAGGAGTGAAACAAAGGTTGAAAAACTGGGGAAGAATACTGTATTAATTCTGTATTGCTGTGTAATAAAATTGCCACAAACCTAGCAGCTTAAAATAACTTGAATATATTAGCCAAAATGTTTAGTAAATCAGGAGTCTGGGCATGGTTTGCTGGCTCCTCTGATTTGTGTTGGTCTCATGGTCTACAGAGCAGATGTTGGCTAGCTGCATTCTCATCCGGAGCCTCAAGGAGGAAGAGTCCATTTCCAAGATCATCCAGGTTGTTGGCAGAATTGCGTTCTTTGCTGTTCTGTGACTGAGGGCTTCAGCTTCTTGTTGGTTGTTGGCTGTAGTTTGCTTTTAGGGTGTCCACAGTTCCTTGTCATGCGGGATGTCTCAAACATCCACTTCATCAAGCATGCAAGGAGAGCTTGTGGCTCCAGTGGCTAAGATAAAATTTTATTTAACAATCCTTTATCATGGGAGTGACATCCTATCATCTTTGCCATATTCCATTGGTTATAGGCTAGTCACATGTCCTGTTCAAACTCAAAGGAAGGAACTTTCTCACAAAAGTATGAAGACCAGGAGGTAAAATCATTGGGAATCACCTTAGCATATGTCCACCACAACTAGTTCTATTAAAAAAAGATCCCAGGACCCCACACCAAATTAGGTAAATAGTGTGGGGCCCAGGTCCAACATCCCCATTCCTTAAAAAAGAAGATACTCTACATCTTCATCTTTGGTATGAAATATTTAAAGAAATTACAAAAGTCATATCAAGCAATAAGTATTACTGCCCAAAAATCCAAATCCAGTTGAGCTTTCCCTTAACTGTCCACTCTCCTCTCTCAGACACTGCAAAGGTACGTATGACAAATAATACTTAACTCATAAACTGAATGTCTTAGGAGGAAGGAAACATGATACTCAGTAATGTGGAATGGAGGAAAAGAAATTCAGATGCACTATATTGAGGCCAAAAGGAGGTCTAGAAAAATCAAGCATCCACTCTAGGAGAAAATATAACCCAAGAAACAAAACAAAAACCTTTTCTTAGTGAGGGTTTTGCCCTGTGGAAGATCTTACAGACAGCATTACTAGGGTGAAAGGAAAAAGGAGTGAAGCAGAGAGGCAAAGACTAGGAAGGACAATGATTCTCAAACTGAAGGAGGTGTCCAGCATTGCTGAGGAGATGACTGAAAACAGATTGCTGGATTGAGTAGGTCTAGGATGGGACATAATAACATGCACTTCTATTAAGTTCCCTTTTGATGCTGATTCTGCTGATACAGGACAACACTTTGGGAACCATTATATCAGGAGTGGGTTACATTTTTCAGAATTGCATTTTATATTGTAACAAGACACCCCAATTCAGTTTTCTGTCATCTTTATCAGTTTGATTCTGTAAGCTGTAGCTGATTTTAAATACTGTCCTTGCTGTATATTCTGTTCCTGGTCATTTTAACTTTTTTTTTCCCCAATTTTTCTCAATAGTACACACATTGGGTATAGTAAAAATACATGATATATTGGTACACAATTATATGAAACATATAAATGTACTCAGTATAATACCTAGCATTCACAGACACTCAATAAATTTTGTTTTATTTCCTTCTTATCTGACCAAAAGAAGAATGAAAAATTATATTGTTGATCTGAGACCAATTATTACAACACTGGCCCATGTATAATTTTATCAATATCTAAAATTGAGATCTCAGAGTTCACTAAAAATTTTGTTAAAACATCTTTTCCCTAAGAATATGTGCCTTTCCTTTCAAACACCCTTTGATGCTCTTTTCTGGTTAAATACGTGGAACAGAAGTCCAATTTATATTATGTGTCAGAGAATGTGTCAGAGTAAGTAAGTAAAATGACTTAATGACAAAATTATCCATTAGCAACTTTAGGATAGGTCCTATTTCTGCTTATCCTGGCCACTCCATCATAATTTAATTTCTGATACCTTTCACTGTGATCATGTAATTTCCTCTACTGGTCCTCAAACTAAAGTCACACCAGATTTAGCACTACCACCAAGAGCTGAGTTTAAAATAAGTAATAAATTATAATGCAGATAAAAGTGTATAAGTAATAATACAACAAAGTGATGAAGATTTTTCCATGGACAGCCTTGTACCATCATCTTTCTCTGTTCTTACATGAGGTAATTGGTTGAGAGTGAAGGCAGTGATAATAAGGAAGGGAGCTTAATGAACCTTAAGATTTCTAGGAGTCTACAGAATGGGGAAAATGAGATCTTCCTTACCAGCACTACAGAAATTTTTGTGTGAATCAAATAAATGATGTATGTAAAGGTTCTCTGAAAAATATAAATTCTGATTTTTTAATAATCAGTCCATAAATAAACAAGATATTCTCAGTATACTTCAGGAGGAATTAAAGGTCTACAAAAGGTTTCTCAATTTAATAGCAGAGACTAATATGACGTATTGAATGAAAGAAGGAAAAAGGAAGGTTAGAACAAAAGAAATATTGGTAAAATATGAACAAAATGATGAGTTAGACTGATTTAATTTAGACCAAATACATAGAATCAAGCTACAATTGTGAAGGAACTAAATTCCAATTTTTTTAAACTATGCTTTTATAAAGCAAAATGGATGTGTTCTAAAAGAGGTAGCTCTCTTTTCCTTCAGAGGAAAATCTAAAGCAAATGGATGAGCAAAGACAAGCCAAGAAAACTATAGGAAAAGGAGGACATTAGAATCACCGTATCATGAGGAGAGTAGAATTCTAAATAGCACGTATCAAAAAGGAATGAGCCATTTTATATCTGAGAATGGCTCTGTATCTGTATTAGTCTCTTACCGCTCCTGTAAGAACGTACCACAAATTTAGTGGCTTATGAAAACCCGATTTATTTTATACTTTTGGAGGTCAGAAGTCTCAAAATGGTCTTATAGGGCTAAAATCTGCATGGCTATATTCTTTCTGGAGGTCTAGAGGGGAAATTATTCCTTTGCCTTCTTTCTTTCTCTTTCTTTCTTTCTTTCTTCTTTCTTTCTTTCTTTCTTTCTTTCTTTCTTTCTTTCTTTCTTTCTTTCTTTCTTTCTTTCTTTCTTTCTTCTTTTTGCCTTTAAAAACCTCCTATATTCCTTGCTTGTGGTTCCTTCCTCCAAATTCAAACTCAGAAGATTAGCATCTTCCAATCTTCCTCTGCTTATATTCTGGATACCTTGTTCTTCCTCGACAGTGAAAATCAGTTGTTTTTATATCTTCCTAATTTCATCCATGAGAGTTTGTAGCCACTCTGGGTAAAGGGTTCAAGTCAAATACATAAATAATTGTCATAAATCTTTTAATGTCAAATGATATTAACTTATTTATTTATGAAAAGCAAATGATGGAAATACAAAAAGTGACTGATGTAGAGGCCAAAAAATATCTCTTAATTCATGGTTCTCTTCTGCTAATAGAAAAGACAATGAATAATCAAATATTAAAAATATAAATGTATGTAATAATATAATCATATATTATGTACTATGATAGTAATACATGGGATAATGGAAAGAGAGCAATAGGCAAGGGCAAGGTTGGTAATAGAGCTACCATAGATAGATTGCTAAGATATGGCCTCTCCCTGAAGGTGACATTTAACAAAAGGCCAAAAGTATGTGTGAGAGCAGGTCATGTAAAAATATGTGGTTCTATGAGGCAAGCACTCTCCAGATATAGTGAACAGCAAGGACAAAGGCCCTCATGGAGAACAGTCCTGGTTTATCTGAAGAATAGACAAGCCCGAGTAGGTTAACAAAGTGAACAAGGAATGAATGGCAGGGAAGGTCATAAGTGACTTTGGAAGGTGTTATTATTATTATTTTTTTCTCATTATGCTATGGAGATCCACAAGAGAGCATTTAGTGTAAGAGTGTGTAAGAAGAAAATCAACTAAGAACAATAAGCACAAGGTTTTATAAGATTTTACAATGTGAGAACAACTCTAAGATGAGTGCTCTGGGAGGCTATGGAGCTTAAAGATATTATAGAATAGATTGGAGAAGGTCAAAAGTTTAGTTTCTCTGAGAATTTTTTACAGTTCAAATTCTCCAAAGAAATGGGAAATTTTATATTAAGTTAGTAATGAGACAGGATGTAGAGGCAGTAAGACTAGGGTTCTGGTTTAGTAGCCATCGGTGGACAATTTGGGTTTATTAAGAAAGATGGAGAGGAGTAATAGTGGGCTAAGGTCCAGTAAGGGCTACCAAGGAAAACCTTCATTCTTTCAGAACCTTTCACAGGAGAGACATTATGTGCTTTATTTTCAAAAACATCTTGCTTTCTCTGTGGATAATTGACTGGAGGAGGTGACAGGGTGGAAGAGGGAGACCAATTAGGAGGCACTTCAATGGTCTAGGCAAGAAGTAATGGTGGCTTAGGCTAGGGAGTATTGACACAAGTGCAATGAGACAGCTGTCCCACCCAATTGCTGTTAACTTATCTTCTTTTAGAAGTGAAAAAAGAATACATATGACTATGTGAAAATATTGCTAAGGCCTTCTTGGGGCCAATGCAAGCACAGAGCTCTTACATTTAAAATTTATGAGTTTCATAGCATATACACCTCTGTTGAGAACAGTTTAGTAATGTGATGAGGATAAAAGCCTGATAAGGCTAAGAGAATGTAAAGAGAGGAAGTGAAGACAACAAACTTAGATACTTCTTTCAAGGACTTTGCTTCAAAAGGGAGAAAAGAAATGGATGGGGAGCTAGCTAGTTGGGAACATGGGTGAGGAAAAGCTTTATCATCATCATTATTATTATTATTATTATTATTATTAATTATTATTATGTGCTTGAAGATGCAATGACATGACTATATGACTCTGTAAATGATTCAGTAGAGAAGTATAAACTGACGATGTGGTAGTAAAAGAGATGTTAGAGGTACCAAACCTTTAAATAGAGCCCTCAGACAGACTATCTTTAAAGAGAAGTAGGGATACACATTAATTAGCATGTAAGTGAAGACAGAGTATGTGTTTATAAAGTTAAGGAATTGGCATAGCAAGATGAAGAAGTTTTCTCCTAAATGTCTCTATTTTCTAAGTCAAATACCCATATTTGAGATCATCCTCTGAGAGGTTTCAGGACCAAAAGCTATAGAATTGCAATCTGGAAAACTGGGAGAATGAATTGATAAAGAGTATGTAATGGAATCACTGAAATTACTGAGGACCCACTCGATGTTTATGGGCATAAATTTAAAATGAGATCTGTCATCTTGATTTAAATATTTCTCTGGATAGATTCAGCTGCTTCTGTATAGTCCCAAAATTAACACAGTGGTGGATTTAACCAGGATTTGGATTTTACTACATGAGAACACTGGATGAAAATGTGTGCAAGGAAGTACAGGGAGTATGTAAGGATAAAATTACACACACACACACACACACACACACACGAATATGACTCAGCCATCAAAAAGAATGAAATCTTGCCATTTGCAACAATGTGGATGGAACTAGAATATATTATGCCAAGGGAAACGACTCAGTCAGAGAAAGACAAATACCATATGATTTCACTCATATGTGAAATTTAAGAAACCAAACCAGCATAGGGAGAAGAAGAGAGAGAGAGACAGAGGCAAACTAAGAAACAGACTCTTAACTATAGAGAACAAACTGATGGCTACCACAGGGGAGAAGGCTTGGGGAAATGGGTAAAATAGGTGATGGGGATTAAGGAGTTCACTTGCTGTGATGATCAATGGGTGTTGTATGTAAGTGTTAAATCACTAAATTGTACACCTAAAACTAATATTACATTGTATGTTAACTAACTGGAATTTAAATAAAAACTTAAAAAAATTGTTTGATTCTTATTTTTTCTCTATAAATTTTAGAATCAGTCTGTCAGTTTCTAAAAGAGGAAAAAAATGTGGGGTATTGATTAGAATTCTAGTTAACCTATAAATCAATTTAAGGAGAATTGTTATTATAATAAGATTGATTATTCCAATTCATAAGCATGATATATTTCTTCATTCATTTAGGATTTCTTTAAGTTCCCTGTATAATGTTTTGTATTTTTTCTGTGTATAGATTTCACATATCTTTTGCTAAACTAATTACTAAATACTTTATGTTTGATATATTTTATGTTTATGTTTTAATTTAAAAAATTTTCCTTCTCAAATTGTTTATTGTTAGCATTTAGAAATGCAATTGATTTTTGTATATTGACCTCTTCTCTGCCAGATTGATAAATTCACATAATAATTCTAGTAATTTTATTTTTTGAAGATTTTATTTGTTTATTTGAGAGAGAGAAGGCATAGGGGCATAGGGAGAGGGAGAAGGACAAGCAGACTCTCCACTGAGCAGATAGCCAAACATGGGATCCTGAGATCATGACCCAAGCTGAAGTCAGATGCTTAACCAACTGAGCTACTCAGGTCCCCCTATAATTCTGGTAATTTAAAAAATAGTTTTCTTAGGCTTTTCTACTTAAACAATTTTTCTACCTGAATGTAGAGACAGTTTTACTATTTTTTTCTTTCCAAGATTTAAGCCTTTCATTTCTTCCTTAAATTACTATATCACTAGGGCCTCCAGTGCAATGTTAAAGTGGAAGTAGAGAAGTGGACATCCTGGCCTTTTTCCTGGTCTTAAGGAGAAAGCATTCAGTCTTTTACAAAATGTATGCCCTAGTATAAAGTAAAATTAAAGGGCCCTCACGTTTAAAAATTATTAAGTATTTCACCCAGTGCACCACGCAATGCTTAATAATTTTTAAATGTGAGTGTTATACGCAAATAATGAATCATGGAACATTACATCAAAAACTAAGGATAAACTGTATGGTGACTAACATAACAAAATAAAAATTATTATTTAAAAAATTATTAAGTATTTCAACACAGCAACTGCATTAAACAAAGTTCTGTAATTTCTCTTTTGTCATGTCTTTGTCTAATTTTGGCATTGTGGTTACAATGGCTTCCTAAAATGAGATGTTTCTTCTATTTTCTGAATTTATATAAGGTTGGTATAATTTATACATAAAAGTTTAAGACAATTCACCAATGAAGCCATCTAAGCCTGGAGATATTTCTGTGGGGAACTTCTTAAAATTATTATTATAATTAAATTATAATAATTATAATTATTGCTATGAATTCATTTTCTTTAATAGAGATAGGTTTATTCAGGTTTCTATTTTTTTTAATTGTTTCATCTGGTAAATTGATGTTTCTCAAGGAATTGCATTATTCAGCCAAAGGGGCAACCTTTCTCCCAGAAGGGCTTTAGCATTATCTCTGAAATTGTAAGATCTCTGTTTTTCAGCTCAGATTCCAAACTTCCACTCAGCCAAAGGACTGGTATCATTGATCTTATCAGAAGTTGAATTAGTTGGAGATTTGGTTATAGCTTCCATAATTCAATTCATTTTTGGCTTCAAATGCTTTGAAGGTGGATTCAGGGTTTCTCTCCCTCCAGATGAGCCCTGAGACCAAATACCCAAGGATGCTGGGTCCCTCAACCACAAGGAATCAAGTAGGCTATGTCTCATAATGTTTGCCAGATTTACAGACACTCCCAAACTGGGAGTCCTCTCTGCTTTTCAGCCTTGCCTCATCTCTGTTTGCTCTGCAGAATTCCCCTGAAAAAAGCTCTTGGCAGAGGTTATCTTTGCCTTTTCTTCTCCTCTAATTTTTAATCTGACAGTCCAGCCCACAGATTTCTCAAGGTTTCTCTTTTTTGCCCTCTGATAGACTCCTTCTCTGGGGCTTATTTCTTTCTACACCTGCCCTAACCTCATCAACTACCCCTAGATGTGAAAGTGTCCCTGATCTTTAGGTCTGGAGGAAGGACTCATAACTCCAGAGTTCAGTTCTTTTAGTTTTCTTAGAATCTACAGCTTATTACTGCTTTTATAACAAATAATGACTGGTTTTTCTGGTAGCTTACTGTTGTTTCAGCAAGAGTGAAATCTTCCGTGTTCTTCTACATCCTAATCAGGAATGAAACCTCCCTCTGCATATTGGTGATAACTTTTTTCATGGTGGTGATGTTTTTGCAGGAACAGTTCTAAAAGAATTATATGGAGACAAATTTTAAAAATGGAAAAATGTTTTAAAAGATTTTATTTTTTTATTTTTGAGAGAGAGAGAGAGAGAGCAAGCATGAGTGGAGGGAGTGGCAGAGGGAGATGCAGACTCCCCATTACACAGGGAGCCCAATGTGGGACTCTATCCCAGGACCCTGGGATCATGACCTGAGCCAAAGGCAGATGCTTAACCGACTGAGCCGCCCAGGTGCCCCAAGATTTTTTTTTTCCTGATGATTAAAAATTTTTAATCATGCACATAACAGAGACACATCAAAGATAAATAATACTTAATTTTCTTAGCATATCACTACCTGTTAAATAATTTCAGAAATCATCCTTATTGAGAAATCACTAAACATAAGGGCAGTGATAATGCCACATTTAAATCTGAAGCAAATAGTCTAAAATATTCTAAAAAATATCTTACTGAATAAAGTCATGTCTGTCATGTGATTTTGTTATTTCCCTTTAATATTTTGACATCACTATGTTTATACTTCCAAAAATCATTTTAGAATAATTTATGAGTGACCCTATATTCCATCTGTTGCAATAAAATACATACCATCAACTTTTAATATGTAATTATGGTAACTGATCATTTCTAAATTGTCATGATGCTGTATGAATTTAAATTCTTCTCATGATCATATTTTTATTCTGCATCTTCCATTATTATGAATGTAGTAAGGTATTTAATTATATGTATTCCCATGTTATCTATTAAGATGTTTTATGTGATACTGAAACTTTGCTGTTTTCAATTCTTAACCGGATTTGTGTAATTCTGCACAAATGCAAGGTTTTTATTATATATCTGGAATAAAGAGTGAGAAGAATGTTCATCTTTTACTGTCTTTCCACTTGCTTTCCTTCTCTATTATGTATATGTTTTGTAAATCCTCACAGACTGGAATAATTAGGCTTCCTGGACAGCTGCAATACTAAACTTTCCATAAACTGTTAGTGGAAAGATTGCTTCAAAACACTTCCTTTATTTTACCTATAATTTCACCTTACAGTTTTCTATAAACCCCTCTATAAATCACATGGGTTCTGCAATTTTTTAGCACTTGCTGTTTTTCCCCATTGTTTAGTAAAACTGCCAACCACAATGTTTCTCAAAATGTGGTGAATAGCAGAAAGAATCCCATATATGAATACAAAACAGTCTGGGCTCTCAGCACTCCCAATGACCAGGTAGAACTAAGGAAGCTCTGATAAGTTGTCATGCAGAGTGGGGCCCCTTGCCACCATTGCATGAGGGAAAAGCAAGCAGATGGTCCATTTAGTTAAAGCTCCATGTGTTAGGGTTGTCAACCAGGCATCAGAAACATCACAACCAAGGTGATGCAAATTATCACTGTTGCAAATAACCTTGAGCATTTTATTATACAGGAATGTTTATAGGCAACTGTAGTAATTATTCTACCATAAAATAATATTTCTGTTAATACTGTAAAAATGTATTTAAGCAAACTTCTGACTTTAAAGATATCTGCATCTTATAATAAAGCTGAGAAGTAAAAGAAAATATTGCTTTCAAAGTCTAGTAGTTTTTCTACTGGAATAGTATATACATGTAATATATACTGAAATATTACATATATATATATATATATATATATATATATATATATATATATATATATATATCTCCTATTGGTTCTGTTTATCCAGAGAACTCTGACTAAACCAGACTCCAAAAACAACTTGCCCAGAAAAACTACTTCTTCTTTTTTTTTAAAGATTTTATTTATTTATGTGACAGAGAGACAGCCAGCGAGAGAGGGAACACAAGCAGGGGGAGTGGGAGAGGAAGAAGCAGGCTCCCAGCGGAGGAGCCCGATGTGGGACTCGATCCTAGAACGCCGGGATCACGCCCTGAGCCGAAGGCAGACACTTAACGACTGCGCTACCCAGGCGCCCCAGAAAAACTATTTCTTACTTGTGGCAGGATAAATACTAGCCTCCCAGAAGATATCCATGTCCTAACCCCTGGAACCTATGAATATTACCATTTACCATATAAAAGTTCTTGAAGTGGGGAGATTATCATGGGTTACCTTAGTGAGCCCATTAAATGCCGTCACATTTATCCTTACAAAAGGGAGGAGAGGGAATGCAACCAGAGACAGAGATGTGACTGGTGTGATTACAAGCTAAGGAATGCTGACAGCCACCAGATGCTGGAATATGCAAGGCACAGATTCTGCCTCAAAGCATCCTGCGGGAGCACACCTCTGCCAATACCTTGATTTTTACTCAGCGGAACTTATTTCAGATTTCTGGCCTCCAGGACTGTGAGAGAATAAATTTCTGTGGTTGTAAGCCACGAAGTTTGTGGTAAACTGTTAGAGCAATCATAGGAAACTACCACCACTCTCACCACCAATATGGATCTCCCTTTATGCTGATTTCTCTTTTCTATAGAGTTACTGATAGACAGAAGGGACGAGAATGGGGAAGGTTATTACTATGTGTTGTATACTCCTCTGTGTCTAGTGCAATGCAAGACATTCAAAATACACTGTCTTATTCTCTCATCTTCCCTGAGTATCTGGCTAACACGACAAAGCAGCAATCATGGAAGTTTGTGCCCCTTTAGATCATCATGCTAACACAATGACATCATTAAATTTCTTCAATGGCTATCTAGAGCCCCATACAGGCAATACAATCTGGTGGCCTTTGAGCAGATCTGGCCCAAGGAGAATTTTGTTGGCTAGTACTGTGTATTAAACTCATTTGAACTTGGAGAATTTTTAGCAAGAAATGAGCCAGGTCTCCTGTAGTTCACAGTTCTCGCTACTCAATACTGATTACTACTGCCAACTTCACAGAATCAGATTTCCACTCTGGCCTCTGAAGACATTTCAATGTGCAGCTCTGTTCTGAACAGTTCAGTCCAAACTCCTAAAAATGTCATACCACCTCTTTCATGATTTGTCCTTATTTACTGGTCAAAACATGGCTTTTTCTTCTTATATTTTCTTTTTTTTCCCTGATAAGTGGTTTTTATTTTTTTCAGCTTTATTTAGGTATAATGGAAAAATATATATTTAAGGTGTACAGAGTTATGTTTTGACATACACGCATACTGTGAAATGATTACCACAATCAAGGTAATTAATGTTATCATCATCTCACAGTTACCCTCTTTTGTATGTCAAGAAAACTTAAGATCTAGCAAATTTCAAGTATACATTATCATTAACTATAGTCACCATGTTATTCATTCAATCTTCAGAATTTGTTAATCCTATAACTGAGTTTGTACACTTTGATCAAAATCTCCCCAATTGCTCCCCCCCACCCCATTCCCTGGTTATCACCAGTCTACTTTCTGTTTCTGTGAGTTCAACTTTTTTAGATTCCACATGTAAGTGAGATAATGTAGTATTTCTCTTTCTGTGTCTGGTTACTTCTACTAGCATAATGTCCTACAAGTTCATCCTTGCTGTAGCAAAAGGTAGGATTTCCTTATGTTATAGCTGAATGATATTCCATTGCATACATATACTACATTTTCTTTATTCATTCATCTGCCAATGGACACTTAGGGTTCCCTATCTTGTCTACTGTAAGTAATGCTTCAATGAATATGGAATATAGTTACCTCTTCAAGGTCCTGGTTTCATTTCCTTTGAATATATATACCCAGAAGTGAGTCTGCTGGATCATATGGTAGTTCTTCTTCTTCTTCTTTTTTTTTTTTTAAGATTTTATTTATTTCTTAGAGAGAGAGACAATCAGCAAGAGAGGGAACACAAGCAGGGGTAGTGGGAGAGGAAGAAGCAGGCTCCCAGCGGAGAGCAGGGAGCCCGATGCAGGGCTCGATCCCAGGACCCTGGGATCACGCCCTGAGCCAAAGGCAGACACTTAATAACTGAGCCACTGAGGCGCCCCATGGATCATACGGTAGTTCTATCTTTAATTATTTGAGGGATTACCAAAATATTTTCCATAGTGGCTGCAGCAATTTATATTCCTAACAATAGGGTACAGGGGTTACTTTTTCTCCATACTCTTGCCAACACTTATCTTTTCACTTTTTTTTTTTTTTTTGAGAGGGGAGAGGGGCAGAGGGAGAGGGAGAGAATCTCAAGCAGACTACCCACTGAGTGCAGAACCCCATGTGGGGCTCCGTCTCATGACCCTGAGATCATGACCTGAGCTGAAATCAAGAGTCAGATGCTTAAACGACTGAGCCACCCAGCTGCCCCTTTTACTCTTCTATCATAGCACCTCCTGATAGGTGTGAAGTGATATATCATTGTGGTTTTGATTTGTGTCTCCATGATGATTACTGATGTTAAGCATATTTTCATATACATTTTGGCCATTTGCATATCTTTTTTTGAAAAAAAAAGTCTACGTTCATTGCTCAATTTAAAATCAGCTTATTTGTTTTTTATTCTATTGGGTTGTAGGAGTTCTTTATGTATGTTGGATATTAATATCTATCAGATATATGGTTTGGAAATTTTTTCTCCTGTTCCAAATGTTGCCTTTTCATCGTTTTTTCCTATGCTATACATAAAATTTTAGTTTAATAAAGTTCTACTTGTTCATTTTTGCTTTTGCTGCCTGTTCTTTTGGTGTCATATCTAAGAAATTATTACTAAGACCAACGTCAAAGAGTTTTCCTCCATGTTTTCTTTTTGGACTTTTATGAATTTGGGTCTTAAGTTTAAATTCTTAATTCATTTTGAGTTAATTTTTGTGTATGGTATAAGACAAGATAATTTTGTTCTTCTGCATGCGGATAAACAGTTTTTCTAGCACCATTTATTGAACAGACTAGCGTTTTATCACTGTGTATTCTTTACGTCTTTGTCAAAGGTTAATTGACCATATGTGCATGGGTTTATTTCTGGGCTCTTTATTCTATTTCATTGGTCTATGTGCCTGTTTTTGCTGGTAGCTGTTGTTATACTATCTTGATTTCTATAGCTTTGTAATATAATTTAAAATTAGGAAGCATTGTTTCTCCACCTTTATTCTTGCTAAAAGTTGCTTTAGCTATTTGAGGTCTTTTATGGTTCCATACAAATTTTAGGATTATTTTTTCCAATTCTGTGAGAAACGCTAGTGAGAATATAATAGGAATTGCATTGGATCTGTGGATCATCTTGGATTGTATGGACATTTTAACAATATTAATTCTTCCAATCTATTAACATGGGATATCTTTCCATTTACTTGTGTCTTCTTCAATTCCTTTAATCACTATTTTGTAGTTCTCAGTGTAAAGATCTTTCACCTCCTTGGTTAAACTTATCCCTAAATATTTTATTCTTTCAGATGGTACTGTAAATAAGATTGTTTTCTTTCTTTCTTTTTTGGATACTTCATTGTCAGTTTATAGACTGCAACTGATGGTTGTATGTTGATTTTGTATTTTGCAACTTCACTGAAGGTGTTTATTAGTTCTTACAGTTTTAGGATTTTCTCTATGTAATATGTCATCCGCAGAGACAATTTTACATTTTCCTTTCTGATTTGGATGTCTTTTCCTCTCATTCATTCCGATTTGCTTTGGTTAGGACTTCCATAATTTTGTGGAATTATAAGCAGTGAAAATGGACACCCTTGTCTCATTCCTGATCTTTAGAGGAAAACCTTTCAGCTTTTCAGTGTTGACTATGGTATTAGTTGTGGGCTTGTCATATGTGGCCATTGTTATAATGATGTACATCCCTTCTGTACCTCATTGTTGAGAGTTTTTATCATGAAATATATTGAATTTTGTTTTTTCTGCATCTATTGAGATGATTATATCATTTTTATCCTGCATTCTGTTAATGTAGTATATCATATTTATTGATTCGAATGCTGAAATATCCTTGCATCCCAGGGATAAGCCCCACTTATCATGGTATATTTTCCTTTTAATGTGATTTTGAATTTGGTTTGCTAGTATTTTGTTGAGGATTTTGTTATTATGTTCATCAGGGATATTGGCTTGTAATTTTCTTTTCCTGTAGTATCCTTGTCTGATGTTGGTACCAGAGTAATTGCGATCCTCATAAAATGAGTTTGAAAGTGTTCTCTACTCTTCAGAGTTTTGGAAGTATTCAAGAAGAACTGATATTAATTCTTTTTTAAATGTTTGGAAGAATTCAACAGTGAAGCCAACTGCTCTTGGGCTTTTCTTTGTTGGGAAGTTTTTGACTCATGATTCAATCTCCTTACTCTTTCTTGGTCTGTTCAGATTTTCTATTTCATCATGATTCACTCTTGGAAGGTTTAGGTTTCTAGGCATTTACCATTTCTAAGTTATCCAAATTTTTCGTGTGTATTTGTTCATAGTGGTATCTTATAATCCCTTGTATCTCTGTGCTATCACTTCTAAAATTTTCTTTTTCTTTTCTGATTTTATTTGACTCTTCTCTTTTCTCTCCTTAATCTAGCTAAAGTTCTGTCAATTCTATTTATCTTAAAAAAAATACCAAACTCTTAGGTTTTTTTTTTTTTTTTAATCTTTTATATTGTTCTCTGGTTTCTACTCCATTTATTGTTGTTCTGGTATTTGTTATTATCTTTCTTCTATAAACCTTGAGCTTAGTGTGTTCCTTTTTCAGTTCCTTTTTGTTTTTTTAATTTTTTTATTATGTTATGTTAGTCAGCATACAGTGCATCATTAGTTTTTGATGTAATGTTCCATGATTCATTGTTTGCATATAACACCCAGTGCTCCATGCAATATGTGCGCTCCTTCATACACATCACCAGCCTAGCCCAATCCCCCACCCACCTCCCCTCTGAAACCCTCAGTTCGTTTCCCAGAGTCCATAGTCCCTCATGCTTCATTCTGCCTTCTGTTTACCCCCCTTCATTCTTCCCTTCCATCTCCTACCAATCTCCCTGCAACTCCTTATTTCCATAAATGAGTGAAACCATATAATTGTCTTTCTCTGCTTGACTTATTTCACTTAGCATAATCTCCTCCAGTCCTGTCCATGTTGCTGCAAATGTTGTGTAATCATTCTTTCTGATGGCTGGGTAATATTCCACTGTATATATGGACCACATCATCTTTATCCATTTGTCTGTTGAAGGGCATCTCAGCTCCTTCCACAGTTTAGCTATTGTGGACAATGCTGCTATGATCATTGGGGTGCATATAGCCCTTGTCTTCACTATGTCTTTATCCTTGGGGTAAATACCCAGTAGTGCAATTGCTGAGACATAGAGTAGCTCTATTTTTAACTTTTTGAGGGACCTCCACACTGCTTCCAAAGTGGCTGTACCAACTTGCATTCCCACCAACACTGTAAGAGGGTTCCCCTTTCTCCACATCCTTTCCCACATTTGTTGTTTCTTGCCTTCTCAATTTTTGCCATTCTAACTGGAGTAAGGTGGTATCTCAATGTGGTTTTGATTTGAATTTTCCTGATGGCTAATGATTTTGCACATTTTTTCATGTGTCTGTTAGCCATTTGTACGTCTTCATTGGAAAAGTGTTCATATCTTCTGCCCATTTTTTTGATTTGATTATTTGTTTCTCGTGTATTGAGTTTGAGAAGTTCTTTATAGACTTGGATACCAGCCTTTTATCTGTAGTTTCATTAGCAAATATCTTCTCCCATTCTGTGGGTTGCCTCTTTGCTTGATGACTATTTCCTTTGCTGTGCAGAAGCTTTTAATCTTGATGAAGTCCCAAAAGTTCATTTTTTCTTTTGTTTCTCTTGCCTTTGGAGACGTGTCATGAAAGCAGTTGCTCTGGCCAATGTCGAAGAGGTTACAGCCTATGTTCTCCTCTATGATTCTGATGGATTCCTGTCTCACATCAAGGTCTTTCATCCATTTAGAGTTTATCTTTGTGTGTGGTGTGAGATTGGTCACGTTTCATTCTTTTGCATATAGCTGTCCGATTTTCCCAGCACCATTTATTGAAGAGACTGTCTTTTTTCCACTGGATGTTTTTTCCTGTTTTGTCAAAGATTAGTTGACCACAGAGCCAAGGGTCCATTTCTGGAGTCTCTATTCTGTTCCATTGGTCTATGTGTCTGTTTTTGTGCCAGTACCATGCTGTCTTTGCGATCACAGCTTTGTAGTATAGCTTGAAATCAGGCAACATGATGTCCCCATCTTTGTTTTTCTTTTTCAACATTTCCTTGGCGATTCGGGGTCTTTTCTGGTTCCATACAAATTTTAGGATTGTTTGTTCCAGTTCTTTGAAAAATGTCATTGGTATTTTGATCGGGATGGTGTTGAAAATGTAGATTGCTCTGGGTAGCATAGACATTTTAACTATGTTTATACTTCCGATCTATGAGCATGGAATGTTTTTCCATCTTGTGTCTTCTTCAATGTCTTTCATCAGTGTTCTGTAGTTTCTAGAGTATAGTTCCTTTACGTCTCTGGTTAAGTTTATTCCAAGATACCTTTTGATTTTTAGTGCTGTTGTAAATGGAATCAATTGCCTAATTTCTCTTTCTTCAGTCTCATTGTTCATGTATAGAAATGCAACTGATTTCTGAGCATTGATTTTGTATCCTGCCACATTACTGAATTGTTTTATGCATTCTAGTAATTCGGGTGTGGAATCTTTTGGGTTTTCCATATAGAGTATCATGTCATCTGCGAAGAGAGACAGTATGACTTCTTCTTTGCTGATTTGGATACCTTTCATCCCTTTTTGTTGTCTGATTGCTGTTGCAAGGACTTCTAGTACTATGTTGAATAATAATGGCGAGAGTGGGCATCTTTATTGTGTTCCTGATCTTAAGGGAAAGGTTTTCAGCTTTTCCCCATTGAGAATGATATTCACTGTAGGCTTTTCATAGATGGTTTTTATGAAATTGAGGAATGTACCCTCTATCCCTACATTCCGAAGGGTTTTAACCAGGAAAGGATGCTGTATTTTGTCAAATGTTTTTTCTGCATCAATTGAGAGAATCATATGCTTCTTGTCTTTTCTCTTATGAATGTGATCCATCGCACTGATCGATTTGCAAATGTTGAACCACCCTTGCATCCCAGGGATGAATCCCACTTGGTCGTGATGGATAATCCTTTTAATGTATTGTTGGATCCTATTAGCTAGGAACTTGTTGAGAATTTTGACATCCATATTCATCAGAGATATCAATCTGTAATGCTTTTTGATGGGGTCTTTGCCTGGTTTGGGGATCAAGGAAATACTAGCCCCATAGAATGAGTTTGGTAGTTTTCCTTCTGTTTCTATTTTTTGAAACAGCTTCAGGAGAATAGGTATTATTTCTTCTTTGAATGTTTGGTAGAATTCCCCAGGGAATCTGTCAGGCCCTGGACTCTTGTTTTTTGGAAGGTTTTTGATCACTGTTTAAATCTCTTCATGATTAATCCATCTGTTTAGATAATCAATTTCTTCCTGTTTCAGTCTTGGTAGTGTATAGGTTTCCAGGAAGGCATCCATTTCTTCCAGGTTGTTTAATTTATTGGCTTATAGTTGTTGATAAAAGTTTCTAATGATTGTTTCTATTTCCTTGGTGTTGGTTGTGATCTCTCCCCTTTCATAATTTTATTAATTTGGGTCCTTTCTCTATTCTTTTGACTAAGTCTGGCCAGTGGCTTATCGATCTTATTTATTCTTTCAAAGAACCAGCTTCTAGTTTTGTTGATCTACTCTACTGTGCTCCTGGTTTCTAATTCATTGATCTCTGCTCTAATCTTGATCAACTGCCTTCTCTTGCATGGGTTAGGCCTGTCCTTCTGTTCTAGCTCTAGCTTCTTAAGGTAAGAATATAAAGACTGCATTTTAGATTGTTCTATTCCTTTGAGTGAGGCTTGGATGGCTATGTATTTTCCCCTTAGGACCGCATTTGCAGTGTCCCATAGGTTTTGGACCGATATGTTTTCATTCTCACTGGTTTCCATACATTGCTTAATCTCATTTTTAATTCCCTGGTTTACCCAATCATTCTTGAGCAGGATGGTTCTTAGTTTCCAAGTGGTTGAGTTTCTTCCATATTTTTCCTTGTAATTGAGTTCCAGTTTCAAAGCATTGTGGTCTGAGAATATGCAGGGAATAATCTCAGTCTTTTGGTATCGATTGAGACCGGTTTTGTGACACAGTATATGGTCTAGTCTGGAGAAAGTTCCATGTGCATTCGAAAGGAATGAGTATTCTGTTGTTCTGGGGTCTAGTGTTCTGTATATAACTATGAGGTCCATCTGGTCCAGTATGTCATTCAAAGCTCTTGTTTCTTTGTAGATTTTCTGCTTAGATGATCTGTCTATTGCTGAGAGTGGAGTGTTGAGGTCCCCTACTATTAATGTATTATTACCTATATGTCTCTTTATTCTGGTTAAGAGTTGGCTTGTGTATCTTGCTGCTCCCCTGTTGGGGGCATAGATATTTATAATTGTCATATCCACTTGTTGGATACATCCTTTAAGAATAATATAGTGTCCTTCTGTATCTCTAACTACAGTCGTTAGTTTAAAATCTAATCAGTCTGATATGAGAATTGCTATCCCAGCTTTCTTGAGGTCCTTTGGCATGAAAAATGGTTCTCCATCCCTTCACTTTCAGTCTGGATGTATCTTTAGGTTCAAAATGAGTCTCTTGTAGACAGTATATGGATGGGTCATGTCTTTTTATCCAATCTGCAACCCTGTGGCATTTTATGGGAGCATTTAGGCCATTCACATTGAGAGTGATTATTGAGAGATATGATTTTAATGATGTCATGGTGCCTGTGAAGTCTTTGTTTCTATAGATTGTATATTTCTGTTCCATATCACTCTTGGGGTCTTTTTACTTTTATAGAATCCTCTTTAATATTTCTTGTAGGGCTGCCTTGGTGGTCACATATTCTTTCAGTTTCTGCTGGTCTTGGAAGGTCCTTGTCTCTCCATCAATTCTGAATGACAGCCTTGCTGGATAAAGAATCCTTGGCTGCATGTTCTTCTCACTTAGTGCTCTGAATATGTCTTGCCAGCTTTTTCTGGCTTGCCAGGTCTCTGTAGACAGGTCTGACGTTATTCTGATGTTCCTCCCTCTGTACGTAAGGATTCTCTTCCCCCTGGCCGCTTTCAAGATTTTATCCTTGGATCTAAGATTTGTGAATTGTACTATTATGTGACATGGTGTTGGTCTGTTCTCATTGATCTTGGGAGGGGTCCTCTCTGCCTCTTAGACACGAATGGTTGTTTCCTTCGCCAGATTAGGGAAGTTCTCAGCTACAATTTGTTCAAATATCTCTTCTAGACCTCTCTCTTTCTCCAACCCCTTGGGGATGCCAATGATTCTGACATTGGAATGTTTCATTGAGTCAGTAATCTTCCGTATTCTAATTTCTTGAAATTGGAGTTTTTTAAGCCATGTTCCCTCTTTTTCCTTCTTTTCTATCATCTCATCTTCCAACTCACTAATTTGTTCTTCTGCCTCATTTACCCTGGCCGTCAGAGCATCCATTTTAGACTGCATTTGATTCATAGCATTGTTAATTGCTGCCAGATTCACTCTCATTTCCACCCTTAGAGACTCTATATTCTCATTAATATTTTTGTTAATATTTTTTTCAAGCCTACCCATCATCTTGTTACCATTGTTACTCTGAACTCCGTTTCTGACAATTTGGTTATATCCATATCCAGTAGTTCTGCGCACAGGCCACAGTCTCTGTTTCTTTCTTTTGTTGGGGGTTCCTCCTCATTGTCATTCTGATGAGGTGTGGTTGCAGGGACGTATAGAGCCCAAATTATTGACCAGGACCCAAGTAATGTGCATTTGTTTTATATGGACCTTAGGAATGTGGGCTTCTTCTTTTTTCAGCCTGCCTTCTGGGGGAGGGGCCTGCCACGTTGATACTCAGGCAACCCTGAGTTGCTCTGTCCCGTGGGGGGGAGGGGATGGGCACAGCGCAAACCGGTTTTTCCAGGCTTTTGTGCTCTGGCGGCTTTCCCTGGTGGGTTTCTGTGACTCTTCTGAGAGTCAGAGCAGCAGTGGCTGTATTCAAGCCTTTGTCTCAGAACAGAGAGATCACTCTCTGCTCTTCACTGACCCCTCCTGGCCACTCTAACTCTGTTTCTGTCAGTGCTGCTAAAACCCCGCAGCATCCCAGGTTGTGCACCCCACAGCCACTCTCCCAGCCCTCGCTCCCAGGTCTCTGTCCTTTGTGCTTCTAACACCGCTAGCAGCCCCTGGTTCCCATGCTCCTGAGCTCCCTGTTTCAGTGTGGTTTGTGTGCACACTGGAACGGTGGTTTTCAGTCTGGTCGCGTGCGTGCTCCCGAGCTCCCGGTTTCAGACTGGTTTGAGTGCATCCTCCGGACCTCCTGGTTTCAGTCTGGTTTCCTGGCTGCTACTGGTCTGTGAGTCTGGCCTGCTCCCCAGTGCAGGAGGCTACTGCTTCCCGGCACCCGAGCTTGGTGGCTCCTTCCACCTTCTGTTTATCTTCTGATATTTGTGCACGGATTCACGGCTTCCCCCTTCATACCTCAATACCCAGCGTGGGAGATGTTCGTTTGTAGAGATCCAGATGTATCTTCCTACGTCTCAGGCTGATTTCGTGGGTGTTCAGGATGGTTTGGTAGATATCCAGCTCGATTCAGGGGACCAGCTGAAAAAAGGTCCCCTACTCCTCCACCATCTTTTTCTCCCTCTGAATTGCTTTAATGGAAGAATCTGACTTGTACATATAGTGTCAAGGGGACAATAAACAACTAGCCCAGGCCTTTCAATTAGAAGCAAATATTCTGGCGGTGCCTTGGTGGCTCTGTCAGTTAAGCATCACACTCTCAATTTCAGCTCTGGTCACGATCTCAGGGTTGTGGGATCAAGCCCTGCATCATGCTCTACACTCAGTGGGAGTCTACTTGAGATTCTCTCTCTCCCTCTCCTCCCTTTTTCAGTTTCTTAAGATGTAATTTTAAGAGTTTAATTGAGATCCTTCTTTCTTCTTGATGTAGACATTTATTGCTATAAACTTCCGTTTAACTGCATCTCACAAGTTTTAGGATGCTGTTCCTACTTTCATTTGTCTCAAGATATTTTCTGATTTCTCTTTTGATTTCTTCTTTGACCCACTGGTTGTTCAACAGTATTGTTTAATTTCCACATATTTGTGAATTTTCCAGTTTTCCTCCTATTGCTTATTTCTAGTTTAATACCATTTTATTGGGGCATATGCAAGAAGCTGACTATGGGAAGGGGATAAGAGTAAGATACGTGGAATGTTTGGGGGTACCTATGGGCCATTTGGAAGGTCTGTATATGAGGTATTCCACATACCTTGTCAGTGGGAATCCAGATAGAGTCCATGAGGATGTTAGTAAGATTCACGGCCATTTGTTGAGTTGGTAACACTTTTTGCTCTAAGTCCTTACCTCCCTTCCCTGATCCCTGTCTCTCCCAACTATTTAGCTTGTTGATCTCCTCAGTATTCTGGGAGAGACAAAAAAAGAAGTGGGCCTCTTAGGGAGCATCCTGCACAGTGGAAGATGCCAGGTGCTCACTCACTATGTTTTCACTTTTTCCATGGGGGAAGTCACAGACCAAGGAGTCTTGGCACTGAGCTATGTTTCCCTGGGGAGGAGGTAATGTAGGTAAAGTAAAACTGTTCTTACTTTCTTCAATGTATCTATTCTTGGATTGTTGCTCCAAATGGTGTGCTGGAACTTCTCTGTACTCCTAGATTCCCACAAAGTTACATTAGTATATGGATGATTGTCAAAATTGATGTTTTCTGTGAGTATAATGGCTGAAAACACCTAATTCACCATCTACTCCCCTCACACACTTTCAAGTGCATATTTTTTCAGCCATAAAAGAAAATCACATTTCTGACCCTCTATACAATGTCTCACATGCTGCTCCAATGGCATGGAATATCTTCCTTGTTCCTGATTCCAATTCATGTCAGGACTTAGTTTAAATTTTATCTGTACTATAAAAACTTGTTCTGCTGGCTTCCACCTGAATTATGTGTCCCTTCTATATGCTCCCATATCATATATCACTCTGTTATAATTCTCAGTATTATGTATAGTTTATAGTAATTATTTATTGTGCAGTAACAGGAAGCTATTTAAAGCAGGGATTACATCTTATTTGTATTCCTAATACCTAACATGGTTCCTAGAGCATATGGTATATTCGAATTTGTTGAATAATTTTAGTTCACATAATAATCTATATGGGTAGATATGATGTGGAATGTTTCCTATTTTATACTTGGAAAGGTTCCTGTTTGGAATATGACTCTGTATTTAGTTCAGTAAATCACACTCTATTCACTGTGATTGGATTTTTATTTTCAATGGTTAATTATACATTTTTTTTTTTTGGTGTGGAAACATCTAAGTATCTAAGTAGCAATAATGGAAATCTCTAGATGACAAAGAAATTGGAAAATTCCAACTCCTAAATATCTTCTCTCTGCTTTCAAGTGTTTTCTGGGTAAAATAGTGAACCATATTCCCTAAGTAGTTGACTCAGGAGTTCTGGATGTGGCATTAGGAGGAGGAGAGGAAGACTCAGATTTAGATGACTGGGTAAGCTATGCTTGGATGCAGGGTATTTTCAAAGTCCCAACTTGCTGCAGATGCCATGTTGAGTAAAGTCGAAGACATTGCTGTGACTGGCTTCCAGGGAAAGCTATCATTTTTTTCAATATTTGTATTCTTGTGAAATTTGGACTTCTATCACTAAGGCAAGAAGACGTGTTCTGTATAGTAATGAAGTTCCTACTGTACCACTTACTCTTTTAGTATTCCCATTCCAATACATAGGGCAAATGGACTTATATTCTAGATCAGGAGTTGGCAAACTTTTTCTGGGAAAAAACAAATAGTAACTATTTTCAACTTTGTGGGTCACACATCCCAGACTATATTGCAACTACTCGACCCTGTTGTGGTAGTCCAAAAGTAGCCACAGACTAATATACAAATAAACAGGGATGTCTGTGTTCCAATAACACTTTATTTGCAAAAACAGGTGATAGACAATTTTGACCTGCCCACAGGCCATAATTTGCCAACTTCTGGTTTAGAAATATCACAGAAGATATCAACTTTTTCTTGATGCCTTTGTCTAGGACTAAATGTTCTAAACACAAGTCTGCAATAGCTATAAACTAAAATTATCTCAAACCCAAATTTTGAACAAAAACCAAAAACATATTCTTTAAAATGTGTAAATAGCAAAACAAAATGAGAATCTTCTATCTTAACAGATAGATATCAAATAGAACGAATCACTCTGAGAAAGCAAAGCAAACGTCATCCAGTTAAATAATGTCATTGCAAGAAACAAACAAAAATATATTTTTTGATTATAAACAAAATTGATTAGAAGAATCCCACAAGTAAATGTCATAGTCAAATTTCTCGATTTACAGAAAATGGAGCAGAAAAAAAATTGCAATCCTACAGGAGTAAACAAAATTAAGTTAATGTTGGAATTTTTCTACAGCATTATGTCATAAAATAATGAAAAATATTTGCAGTGTTTTAAGAAAACAAAAATAAGGCCAGTTTTTAATTTTTGTAAAGACTGAAGAACAGGAATTTCTGAACCACTAAGCATCCCAAATATCTTTAAGTGATTTTTGATGTCAGCAAAATGAATGAGATTATAAGTAAGACATGTTATAAAAGAAAGTGTAATAAGTAGTAAAATCAGAAACATTACCTAAATAATTTATGTTAATATAGTTATGAAATAATACATATATCAAGGTTTTTTAAAAGAGAGGAGAATGTATAATGTCATAAACAGCCATCTGGATTAAAAAATTTAGTTCATCAAAAATATTGGAAATGGATGTAAAAAAGGATTAATAAGCCCACAAAATATATTTCCCTAAAGAATAATACAATGCAATAATCATTGTATAATTTTATAGTCCTGAGATTTTGATAAAGATCATGAATTTCAACTACCTTTACTTTAGGTTCACCATAGTAGAAAAAAAATAAAATTTATAATTCCCAAATCATTCGAGAAAAAAATGCATTTGTCCAAATTATACAGTAAAAACACTCTCCCAAATTATTTGTCAAAGTAGAAATAAAATCTGCATATAGAGATTAAAAAATGTGAATAAGACAATATATCTAAAATTATGAGATGAGGTACAACCAAAACAACAGGCACAGGAATTTATAAAAACAAGATTCTTAATATTCATCCCAAGAGCATGGTAAAATAAGGTATTAAATGATCCAATAAAACTAAGATGAAAAAAATCAATAAAAATGGATAAATTCATTATTAGGAAAAGGTAGAAAGTAAATATGAGATCTGGTTCTCTTATTCATAAAGGAGTTATAGAGATTTCTCAAAAGACTAAGCAAGAAAAACAACATAATATTAAGTCTTGAAACACAACATATGGGACTTTGTATCCTCTTCATGTGTCCTATTCTTAGAGAATAGCTGCAAAGATGCTTCTTCTCCCCTCTTCCCCTTTCTATATAATGTGAAAGATTAAAGTAGATTTCTCTGAAAAATTGAAATGAAATGCCCCTAGTGTATAAAATATCCTTGCAATAGATCACTCAAAGTAGAAAGAGACTAATTCATTATGTGTCTTCTCAACTGTTAAGTCATAATATAAATTTATTACATGATTAATTCAATTTCATCTTCATATGTTTGTCCAGTTTTCTCTTGTGTTATTTATCTTCCTTTTTTTACTGAATTTCAGGGGTAATATATATTTAAGATACTGATTCTTTGCCTATTTTATTTCTAGCCAATGTCTTTCCCAGGTTGATATTTCTCCATTTATATTTTTTATGACCAGAAGTTCTTATTTAAGAAAAAGCAGTATATGTATGTGTATGTGTATGTGTATGTGTATGTGTATATATACACATATACACAATACCAGTCTTTTCCTTAATGATTTTTGCTTTTGCTGATGTTAATAAATCCTTCTTTACTCAAAGGCGAAAGTACTCATTTAGGTTGACTTTCAAAATATTCAAAGTTTTGCTTTTCACATTTAAACATTTATTTCATTGAAAATAGGCAAAAATATTTTACAACAAAGTACACTATTGTGAAATTTCAGAACAACAATTGAAAAGAGGGCTTAAATATGTTCAGAGAAGACTTTAAAAAACCCGAACACATTACATAAAGGAAAGTGGACTCAAAATAGCATCTGACTCCCGAACATCAACTCAGGATGCAAAAAGATGGTGGAGCAATGCTTCAAAATTACTAGGGGGAAATAATATTCAATCAAGATTTTTCTCTCATCTCATTTTTTTCTGAACTATCAAATATTAGGTGAGAATAAAGGAATTTTCAGACATGCAAGAAATAAAAAACTGTACCTACCACATACTCTTTCTTAGAATATTGCTGGAAGATGTCCGTTAGCAGGATAGAAGACTGAATCAAGACAAAAGAAGATATGGGATACAGGGAACATACCATGCAGCACAAAGAAGCACTGAGAATGTCCCAGGATGATCATCATTCTTCAGCTCCGGAAAGTAGCCAGTCCAGACTAGAGGAGGTGAATGGAAGGCGGTGAGAGGATGACTTGTATCAAAATTCAAAAAAATAAATGGTATATTATCTGGTTAACATTCACAAAAAATACCTCCTAAATTTTGTTAGATTGGTTGAAATCTTTACGTGTAATTATAAGTAGATACCATAGAAAGCTAAGCAAATTTCATTTTCATAAAAAGTAGAAATAAACTTCAAAGATTATTCTTTCAAATATATGCAACATTGTAATCATGGTCTACCACTCTCTACAGAAGCATATATTACTTTATGTAAAAGTATTTACATTTAAGTAAACATTTAAGTAAAAATTTTCATATTTAGAGGTTTGAAGCAACCTACACAATGGAAGAAAATATTTGCAAATCATATATCTGATAAAAGATTAATATCTGAAGTATATAAAGAACAAAATAATTCAAAAAGTTTGTTAAAATAAAACCATGAATGGGCCTTGGGAAATTATGTGATGTGAAATAAGTCAAATGGAGAAAGACAGATACTGTATGATCTAATTTATATGCGGGAATAAAGAAGCAAACAGAAGGATACAGAGTACAGAATGGTAGTTGACAGAGGTGGCAGGGGTTGGAGAGTGTGCAAAATGGGTGAAGGAAGTCAAAAGGTACAAGCTTCCCGTTATAAGATAAATTCTTAGGATGTATGGTGAATGATATATTTAACAATACCATATTGTATATTTGAAAGTTGCTAAGAGAGATTTTTAAAGTTCTTGTTACAGAAAGAAAAAATGTATAACTATGTGTGGTGATGGATGTTAACCAAACTATTGTGGTGATCATTTTGCAGTATATACACATACCAAATTGTTATGTTGTATACCTAAAACTAATACAATGTTATATGCCAATTATATCCCAATTAAAAGAAAAGAAAAGAAAAGAAAAGAAAAGAAAAGAAATAGCTGAATAAGCAAATGTAATGCCCACTCTGCTCAACAAACAGAAGTGGTCTTAGGCTACATTAGACAATCAAATTCACCATACATCATTAGGTTTATTAGCTATAAGAAAGGATTTAGGGTGGGCAAAACACAGCATGCAGGAAAAGAGTATGGAAGAAGATTCTCTTCTTAGAGACATATGTCAACTCTGCCAAAGCTTGTCCATCTTCGGGAGGCATATGGTCATGAGACATATGGCAGAATATGAAAGGACTACATGTCATAGAAACCAGTGATTGTTGGGGCCCATTATTATTTTTCTTTGTTTTGACTGAATTACTGACTCAAGACTGGCTTTGTGGCTTAAGCCAACCATAGGATGATGTATTATCTAAAACTGAACAGAAAAGCCTTAGATATGATGAGTTTTGCATCTAGAATTAGGAGATCTATCCCTGGTAAACACAATGTTCCATTTCAATTTTTAAAAAGCTTAATTTAGATATGATTGAGATATAACAATGTACATTTTAAAGAAAAATTTAATGTTTTGACATATGTATACACTAGTGAAATTATAACCACAATCAAGATAATGAATGTATCTATCACTCCCAGAGATTCTTTTTTGGAGTTCCCAGTCAACCACTGATAGATAGGTTTTCTGTCACTGTAGGTTAGTTTGTATATTCTAGAATTTTATATACATGGAAACATACAGAATGCATTTTTTTGGTCTGGTTTCTTTCATTCACCATAAATATTTTGAGGTTCATCTATATTAATAGTTCATTTTTTTATTGCTGGGTAGCAGATATTGTTTGAATATATCATCATTAGTTTGTCCATTCACTTGTTAATGGACAGTTTGGTTTCCAGATTTTGGCTCTTTAAATAGAGCTGCTATGAACATCTGTATGTTAGTCTTTTTTTTTTTTTTTTTTTTTAAAGATTTTATTTATTTATGTGACAGAGAGACAGCCAGCGAGAGAGGGAACACAGCAGGGGGAGTGGGAGAGGAAGTAGCAGGCTCCCAGGAGGAGCCCGATGTGGGACTCGATCCCGGTACGCCGGGATCACGCCCTGAGCCGAAGGCAGACGCTTTAACGACTGCGCTACCCGGGCGCCCCTATTTTGCCTATTTTTAAATGTTTTTTGTTTGCTTTCTTATTTTCTTATTATTGTGATCTGAAAGTTATTTTTATATTCTGGATGCAAATATTTTTATCAGATATATGATTTGCAAATATTTTCTCCCAGTCTGTGGCTTGTTTGTCATTCTACTAACAGTGTCATTTGAAGAACAGAATTCTTATTTTGATGAAGTCCAGTTTAACCATTTGTTCCTTCATGAATAGAGCTTTTGGTATTGTAGCTAGTATATCTCTGCCTAACTCAAGTTAACAAAGATTTTCTCCTATAATTTCTTCAACAGGCTTATAGTTTTTGTTTTATCATTCTACCTCTGATCCATTTTAAATTAATTTTTATATATGGTATGAAGTATGGATTAAAACTCATTTTTTCTGCCTAGAATATTTCATTGTTTCAGCACCATTTATTGAAAAGTTGGTCCATTATCTACTGAATTTACTTTGAATCTTCATTTAAAATTGATTAAGCACATAAACTTATCTATCTTTGTTCTGCCAATCTATTTGTATAACTAGTATTTAATACCACATGATCTTGTTTAATAAGCTTTTTAATTAATCTTGAAATAAATTGAAATTAATCTTCCACATTTGCTTTTTTCTTAAAGTTGTTCTGGCTAAGTCTAGATTTTTTTAAAAGTTCAATATGAGTATTAGAATCAGCATATCAATTTCTACAAAATAAAGGTTTCTTTTGCATGAAACCTATAGGTGAAATTGGGAACACTTAACATCTTAACTATATTGATTATTATACCAGTGAAGTTTTGCCCACTTTTATAATTCACATTACAAATCAAACAGGGTATTTTACTGAGTAACTCTAAAGAATAATGGACTCCTATTTTACAATGTTAAATGTAACTATTTTGGTAAGACATTTATCTCTGTGGCATATTTATGCTAATTAATTCCTTGGAATTTATGATAAAGTGTACAAAACATATATATTGAAGAAATTTTATGTATTTCATTTCAATTCAAGATAACGTACTAAATAATAATTAGAGTGTTGTCACACCACTTGTGTTTGAAACTTGAGGCTATCCCTTAGCATCTCAGCATAATTCCCAGTGACTCAATTCTAAAGATCTATCCATTAATATTCTTAAATGGATCTTTTTCAAGCTTGGCAGCAGGGCTCAAATGCATTTTGTTGTAGTAATGAAATATTTTGCATAAGTAGAAAAATCACTGTTATTGCTTGAGATTTTACACCAATTGCAATCATTTTGAAAGTATTGACAATTTGTATCACATAAAGTAATCAAGCTCTATGAAGCTGTGACCTATTAAAAAGTTTTACTGGATGATCCTTTTTCAAAACTCTTTTCAGTGGTGTCTGAGGTTTTGATATATATGATGCTTAAGGGAGGTTATTATACTAAAAATAAATGATAAGTTAAAATGTTTATTTTGGGAAAGTTGCATTTGAGATAACTAAGTAAAAACTTCTGACTCAGGGACAATCTCAGCAAATTCCTACTTTCTCTCACCTCCATCCAGCATCAGATATTTAGAACTGTGGGGAATGGATCATTGAGTGAGAGCAGAGAAGTGAATTCCAATTACTCTTGTAGCTAGGGTCCTGACATTGGGTATCATTTAAGTTTGTGTCATAATAGATTTTATTTAGCCCCTGACTTGGAAACATTATATAAGTGACCCAAATGCTGTTTAGACCCTGATGTATTTGACAGAGACCATAAAATTGTTCAGCTTTGGTCTGCACCTCCCATCTTCTGAGCCTCACTTCTATTCTCAATGGGCTATTCATCAAGGACTGCCTTATCCCTTATTCCCTGACTCTGCACTTCTATTTATTTTCCCCAGTTATAAGCTTAAGACTGTATTAGTCAGCTATAACAAAATACCATAGACTATGTGGCTTAAACGACAGATATTTATTAGTTCTGGAAGTAGGAATGTTCAATATCAGGGGCCAGCTCATTTGATTAAGGTAATGGCTCCCTCATTGGCTTGTAGATGGCCACCTTCTCACTGTATCCTCACATGGTAGAAAGACAGCAAGCTCTCTTCTTCTTATAAAGCTATTCCTATCATGAGGACCCCACATTTACAACCACATCTAACTCTAATTACCTCCTTAAGGTCTCATCTCCAAATGCAAACACATTGGGGTTAAGGCTTCAACAATTCAGTCCCAAGCAAAACTTTTGGGATGTGATTGTAGTGGTGAAGGAAGGCTGGATTTGCTTTGTCCTCTTATACATCTGACAGTGGCAGCCAGGCTGGCTCTTTGAGCTTCCTCTGTCTGTCCTAGATCTAAGAGGCACCTGTTTTCTTGTACTTGTGGAGATATACTTGCTCTGTGGACAAGCACACTGGTAAATGGTGTGCTATATGGTGTTATATGATAGTATATGGTAAGTGTCATTGCAGTGAATTTGAGACAATATCTAAATGTCCTAAATGCCATAACACAAATAATAATAAAAAAATACTAGAACTAGTGGCAGCAAATCATATATTAATCCAGTCTCTTTAAAACTACTTATTAACAGCTTATTAACACTGCTTATTTGCCCACTTAATCTCCACCATTACATTATGAGCAGAGGATAGAAAGTGAATAAATTATAATCCTCACTTTCAAGGAATTTAAAGTATTCCGTAAAATTAAGTGTATTAAATTAGAGGAACAGAATCTCATAAGAAAAGCATAATCATAGTAAAAACAGCTAGAATTTATTCAGAGCCTAGCATATGACAACTGTAATAGAGATTAAAAATTTTCCTCTTTGAATCTCTCACATATCATATGATAGAGGCATTATTGTATCTTCCTCATTTAATAAGCTATTGAAAAAAGAAAGGTTGAAGCACATAAGGAGGTCACATACCAAAAATGATGAAGCCAGGATTCAAGCATACATATTGTCTACTACCTTTCACAGCTTAACTTCTTCTTTGTTTACCATGTATGCTATGGAAGAGAAGAGATTACAAATTTGAAGTGTTCATTGAAATACTGAATTTACAGAAACAATTATGATTATAATTTTCTCACTAGTTTCATAGATTCTTTGGTTATGGAGTTAACACCTTAAAAATAAATGTATCATAAACTCATTGAATAGCTACTATTGATTTAATTATGATATTTTATTTTTACCTTCCAGTATGACAGTTTATTTGCTGTTTTTAGTTGTTTAAATATTTGAATACAGAATACCAGAGTTCACCTTTAGCAGGCAATTACAGAGAACCTAGATTGCATCTATAGCAATAGACTAATGATTTAGGTATATAAAAGGACTATAAAATGAAGTTTTTGCAAGGAATTGAGAGTAACTCATTGGAGAGATAAATCATAAAAACAGAATACAGGAAGAGAATTTAGAAGTTATCAAGTGCAGCTTTAATTTTACAAATGGGAAAACTGAAGCTCAGATGTATTGATCACCTAAGATTAGAGTCAGTAATGATTGAGTTTGGACATAACACAGGCCTGCTGATTTGTAGTGGAGTTTTCCTTCCATGACCCCATTTGAAATACAGATCAATAAAAATTATTACGATGTATAATAGCTTTACATATGTTAGTTATCAGAGTCTTTTCATTCTAATTTGTACCATTTCATTTTCATTGGTGGCTTTCTCTTAACGATTATTTATGTATTCACAATAAAAAGCTACTAAAATACCATGCTTTATTTAATGATTTATTTTTTATGGCAGTTACAGTTTTCACTTAAAAAAATTTTTTTTGTGGTTCATGATAAGGCTTGTTTTTTTGTTTTTTTTTTTTAAAGCCAGCCTGCATAATGTAGAATAAAACCTAATTCGGTTTCTTTTTTTTTTTTTTTTAAGATTTATTTATTTATTTATTTATTTATTTATTTGACAGAGAGAGAGAGACACAGCCAGCAAGAGAGGGAACACAAGCTGAGGGGGGGGGGGTGGGAGAGGAAGAAGTGTAGGAGCCCGATGTGGGGCTTGATCCCAGAACACCGGGATCACGCCCTGAGCCCAAGGCAGACGCTTAGCGACTGAGCCAACCAGGCACCCCAAACCTAATTTGGTTTCTTCTGTGGAAGGTGTATATGAATTAAAGCACATTATTTCATCTTGCCACCTAAACTAAAGCAAGAATTTAGAGCAATGCTCATAAAGGACCCTTTCTGTGGATATAGCTACATTGTTGCAGATTGAGCCCTTTGCAAATATTTAGTCCTGTATTTTTCCACAATTACTTTTTTTAGCTTTAGCTTTTTTTGAGCTTTTTTCCCTGATAATACAAGTTAAATTGCTCAACATGATTGTTGAAAGATTCTTACATTTCCCCGAATAATTCTTCATCACATATGTAAATTTTAGAAGCTGTGAAAATGAATATAAATTAGAACATCTGAAGAGAATGAATTATGTAAAACAATTCATTAAATGTATTATACAAAATTGCTACTTTCTTTGGAGTTTAGAGGAAAGATGAGGGCATTTCCTAGGGCTCCCATTGATTACATGGTTAAATTTATATCCTTTTAGGGAGCTGGAGTCACTGTTTTCTGTTGCAAAGCCAGGTATGGGTTATTATAATTACTGGCATCACAGATTTATTTTTAATTATTCATAAAAGTGATCTAAACAATGGAATCCCCAAATGAAAACACACAGTGCTGTTTTAGAAGCCATCTGTGACTGAAGAACCAGTGAGATGCCAATTTTGTTTTTCATGCCAATGCAGGAACATATCAAGTTGATGGGGTATGTATTTTTCAACATATGATTTTTTTTTTCCAGCAGGGATATTTAAAAATCATATGTATAAGATACACAAATATCAATGCTGCTGTGATGTGTTAATGGGAAGCAAACATAATAGAGACTTTGAAAGTCGGTTAATATGAACTCATTTGATATAATTCAGCAATAATTATCCTCCACTCCACATTTGAAATTCGGGAAACTGAAAAAGAACAGCTCAGAGTCTAAATAATCAACTGAATGCAAGTTATTTCCCTATAGTAGATGTTTAAGGAATGTAGTATTAAGCACTTCTTAAATTTGGAGGTTATTTGTTGATGGATTGGCCATAAAAGGAAGTAGTTTTTCATAGTTTTTCTGCGACTGATATTTATTTTATATATTGCATTTGACCTCAAAACATGTATTCATATTGAGTGAAGTGTGGGATGTGAGCTAAGTCTGCAAGGATACCCAGTGGGGACTTTTGTCTCTGCAGTGTTTTCCTTTGTTCCTTGAAACACTTGAATCAGATTTCCTTATCTCCTCCCCCCCTTTTTCTTCTTTATTTGTTTGGTCTGGATTTTATACCCCACTTACAATGAGACTATTTTTATTTTATTATTATTAGACTTACAGCCACAGAGAAATCAGCCTCATTCTATTTGATATTGCTAGATTTGTCCTTGGGTTTTCCATTGCTGTTGATTTTTGAGCAGAGAAAAGAGATCCAAAATGAGAGATCTCCATATGTCCTATGGCTTACCCTGACCTCTGAAATTAGTGATTGTAATGAAGCCCTACCATAGTCTCCTCTATTGATCTCACACCACACAGAAATACCATATCACAGTTGGAGTCTGGGAATCATTTAAACATTTTCTTTTTGGCCTTATTGAATCTAAGTCTAAAGGAAACTGCTTAAAGCAGATTCTGTATGTGGAATCATGATTTAGTTTTTAAAAACTACTCTGAGAGTTTATCCATTTTAATATATTCCTTTGTCTCTATCAGTCAGTATTTGGGAAAAAAGGATTTAAATGTTTGCCCTCAAGTTGTCATTTTTCCTAAAGTATAATTTATCTTGTTTTGATATCTCATCATCAAACACAAACATCTATTATTGGTCTGTGCCACATTAATACAGTGACAGTCCCAGGAGCTATTGAGGTTTATGGGACTATTTTATCTTCCTATAAATTGTCCCAGAGCAGTGTGCTTTTCCTTGCCTCTAGGCTGTCACTTCTTTGTACTCTCTGTGTCTCCAGACACTAGTCAATCTCGGCCTCCTATTTTCATGATTCTAATATGCTGAGGGATTAGAGAACAGCTATTAAATTTGTCTTTTCTTAAAGTGAGTTTCACAAAGACTCCTCCAGAATAAGTAGCATTTTAAACATCAAACTCTTATGTTTATCTTGGTTGGTTCTTAATAAGGCTTGGTTTTTCTTGGTTGTTGTCACATGAAGTTTTGACCAAAGACTCACCCCTAGTTTGGGGAAGTATTATTCTATAGTTCTCAATTATGATAGGATCTTTTACACATAAACATTTTAATCTGATTTAATAAACAATCTTATATTTATTTATTATGTGCTGTCATCAGGGCACATTTTGCTAGATAATGCAGACACACAGATAAACAAAGTATATCCATGTTTTGTGAGCAGATCAACCATCAGTGCCCTCTCTTCTTCCCCACTAAGAAGGAAAATCTACTGTACTGAGTCCATGGGTTCAAATGCTAATCTCAACCAGAAATGCTATCCAAGACAGACTTGACACAATTTCTAATGTGGGCAGTCCAGTTGACATACAAAATCAACCATCACAGATACCGGAAATTTAGGTAAATGCAATGGGATAAACAATGCAAATGCAAACTGGGACTCAAGAAACGATAAAATGAGGAAGACGGGGTAATATTTGTTTTTGAACTTAGTGGTTGACTAGAATTTCAATGATTTAAATAGAAAGGAGATATTCAGGAGGACAACTTATAGCTCCTGGAAGGCAGATAATTCTGAGCAGTGTGGGGAGAATACTTGGATAAAATTGAGCACATAGATTGGGACCAATAGAATGATGGTATCTTTCAAAGTTTCTAAAAAAGATAATTCTATGCTTTAGAATGAGCATTAAGTAGAAATCTATTAGTGAAAGTGAATTATATTAGTAAAGTAATATGGTAAAAAACAACCAACTAAGATTAAATCATGAAGAAATAGAAAATCTGAACCAAACAATAATCAGTAAGGAGACTGAATCAGTAATTTAAAACTCCTAAACAAAGAAAATCCCAGAACCAAAGAGTGTCACAGGTTAATTCCAGAAAACATTTAAAGAAGAATTAATGCCAGTCCTTTCAAACTCCCTAAAAATTAAAGAGGAGTGAACAATTCCAAACTTGTTTAACCAGGCTAGCTTTATTCTTATACCAAAGCTAGATAAGGACACTACAAGAAAAGAAAATTATAAGCTCCAAACCATGATGAACATAGATGTAATAATCCTCAACAAAATACTAGCAAACCAAATTCAATAGCATATACCACGATCAAGTGGGATTTATCCCTGAGATGCAAGGACAGTTCAACCTATGAAAATCAATTAATGTGATATACTACATTATCAGAATGAGGACAATAATCATATGATTATCTCAATAGATGCACAAAAAGCATTTAACAAAATTTGATATCCTTTCATGATAAAAACTCACAACAAATATTGTATAGAGGGTTGTACTGCACATAATAACAAGCAGTTAACAACATACTCAATGGTGAAAGCTGAAAGGTTTTCCTCTAAGATCAGGAAAAAGACAAGGGTGTCCATTCTATCACTACTATTCAACATAACACTGGAAATTCTAGCAAGAGCAGTTAGACAAGAAAAAGAAATAAAAGGCATGCAAATCAGAAAAGAAGAAATTAGTCTCTATTTGTAGATAACATGATCTTATATATATAAAACCCTAACTAATCCACCAAAACAAACAAAAAACTTGTTAGAACTAATAAATGATTTCAGTAAAGATGCAGGATACAAAATCAATCTACAAAAATCAGTTGTGTTTCTATACAATAACAATGAACTACGTGGAAAAGACATTAAGAGAACAATCCCATTTATAATAGCATCAAAATAACAAAATACTCAGGGATAAATTTAACCAATGAGATGAAAGATCTGTACACTGAAAACTTTAAGACATTGATGAAAGAAATTGAAGACACAAATAAATGGAAAAATGTTCCATGTTCATGGACTGGAAGATTGATATTGTTAAAATGTTATACTACACAAAATTATCTGCAGATTTAATGCAATCCTGACCAAAATCCCAATCACATTTTTAAAAGAAATAGAAAAAATTATCCCCAAATTAGTATGGAACCATCAAAGATGTCAAATAGCCTAAGCAATCTTAAGAAAGAATAAAGCTGGAGATATCATACTTCCTAATTTCAAAACCATATTATCATGATATTAGTTGATATAACATCACAATATTACAAAATTGTATTGTCAAAACAGTATTGAACTAGCATAAAAACAAACACACAGATCAATGGGATAGAATAGAAAGCCAAGAAATAAATCTATATATTAGTCAATTAATCTTTGACAAGGGTGCCAAATAATACACAGTGGGGAAAGGATAGTCTGCTCAATAAATGGTTTTGTGAATAGTGCATACCCAAATGGAAAAGAATGAAACTGGACTCTTACCTTCCACCACTCACAAAAATTAACTCAGAAAAATTAAAGACTTAAATGTAAGACATGTGACTATAAAACTGCTAAAAGACAACATAAGGCAAAAGCTCCATAACATCAGTCTTGGCAATGATTTCTTGGATATGACATCAAAAACATGGGCAATAAAAACAAAAATAAACAAGTGGGATTACATCAAAATAAAAAACTTCTGCACAGCAAAGGAAATGACAAAGTGTATAAGAAACTTATACAACTCAATTGCAAAAAACCAAATAATCCAATTAAAATGGGCAAAAGACAAGGTGTCTGGGTAGCTCAGATGGTTAAGTGTCTGCCTTTGGCTCAGGTCATGATCCCAGTGGCCTGGGATGGAGCCCCACATCAGGGTCCCTGCTCAGTGGGGAGCCTGCTTCTTCTTCTACCTCTGCCATTCCCTCTGCTTGTGCTCTCTGGCTCTCTCTCTCTGTGTCAAATAAACAAATAAAATCTTAAAAAAAAAAATGGGCAAAAGACATGAACAGACATTTTTCCAAAAATGATATACAAATGACCAAGAGGCACCTAAAAAGATGTCCAACATCACTGATCATTAAGTAAATATAAATCAAAACCACAATAAAATATCGCCTCTTAGAATGGCTATTTTCAAAACAACAAGTGGTAATAAGTGTTGTGAGGGTGTGGAGAAACGGGAACACTTGCACACTGTTGGTGGGAATGCAACTTGGTGTAGTTACTATGGAAAACAATATGGAGGTTCCTCAAAAAATTAAAAATAGAACTGCCATGTGATCCAGAATTCCATCACTCTGTACATACCCAAAGGAAATGAAATCAGTGTCTTAGAGTTATCTGTACTTCCATGTTCATTGAAGCATCGGTTGACCAATAAGGAATATATTGCATTAATACTTTTAATTTTCATAGAATATGACAAAATAAGATCCATCAGTGCAAACTATATTTAGAAAACTAAATTTCTTCCATGAAAAGTTTAATTATGTAATACATTCCTTACTAGTGTGTCCCTTTCTTGCAGTAGTATTTGAAGAATCTATCTTGATTGTTGGCTATAACCTCACTTTTTTACAAGATATTAATTATATATTTTTAGTAGATGGGGTAGCACCTGTGACAGTTAAAAAAACTAAGATGCCTAATTAGGAATAAATAGAGAGAATACCATGATGAATAATGTTATTTAAAACTGAGTTATGGTACCATTTTGAAATTTACTGCATTAGAGGGTGGGAGCTTCTAATTAGACAAGTATGTATCCATTTTAGAAAATTTTAAAATACAAAAAAGTTTAAAAATATTGGATTAAGACATATTGAATCTAATTGAAACCATCCAGAAATAATTGCTATTTTTATGTATGTCCTTTTATAACCATTACCGAAAGCAATTATGTGGTCATTTGCAACGTATCATTTTAATATTATACAGCAATTTTTTGTTTGTGTCATTGAATTTTCTCCTGCAACATATTTTAATGTCTACATATTTTATTGCATTAAAGTAACCTAGTGCATTGAACCAATGTTTGAGTATTGTTTTTTGAAATTGTTATTTTAATTTTCTCACTATTCTGAGTACCACTGATTGCCTTTAATTTTTTTTTTAAGATTTTATTTATTTATTTATTTGACAGAGACAGCCAGCGAGAGAGGGAACACAAGCAGGGGGATTGGGAGAGGAAGAAGCAGGCTCATAGCGGAAGAGCCTGATGTGGGACACGATCCCATAACGCCGGGATCACGCCCTGAGCCAAAGGCAGACGCTTAACCGCTGTGCCACCCAGGCGCCCCATGATTGCCTTTAAATTTTAATTAAAGTTTTGTAAATATTTATATTAGTTCTGTGTGATAAATTATTGAAATCAGAATTGTTCACATATGGTATGCATATTGTATTAGTTTCCTATTGCTACTGTAATAAATCACTATAAACTTTAGTGGCCTAAAGTAGTACAGATTTGTTATCTTGTTCTTTAGGACATCAGAAGTGAAACGGGTCTCACTGGACTAAAGTCAGGTATCAATGTGATGACATTGGTCCCGCCTGGAGAATTCAGAATAATCCTCTAAGAACAGCTAATCAGCAAAGTTAATTTTACCTGAAACTTTAATTTGCTCTTATTATATAACACCATGTTCACAGTTTCCAGAGATTAAGTCATCTATTACATCTTTGGGAGACCCATTATAGTATCTACTACACATATTTAAAATAATTTTTAATGTTTTTTTTTTTAAGATTTTATTTATTTACTTGAGAGAGAGAGAGAAAGAGAGCACAAGCAGGGGAAGTGGCAGAGGGAGAGGGAGAAGCAGACTCCCCGCTGAGCAGGGAGCCTGATGTGGGGCTCAATCCCAGGACTCTGGGATCATGCCCTGAGCCCAAGGCAGACATTTAACCAACTGAACCACCAGGTGCCCCATAATGGTTATTTTCAAATTGATCCAAGTAAATTTTATATTTATAAAATTCTAAAACTTTTGACATTTTGTTGTAACTTGATTCTTCTCTAATAGATTTATTGAGATATAATTCACACACATAAGTCCACCTTTTTAAAGCACACAATTCAGCTATTTTATTTAATTAATTTACTTATTTTAGTATAGTCATATTGCTGTACAACTACTACTTTGTTCTGGTTTTTAGAAAAACCCCATATTGATTAGGAGTCACTCTACAGTTTTCCCTCTTCCACACAGGTATGCAAACATACTGGTGTCATGTTTAGCTCATCACAACTTAACATATTTATTATTTACTTATATTTATTTCAGACCATTATTTAGGGTTGCATTTTGCATTTCAATATTCAATGCGTTTGAAGTTCATTTTGGTATATGCTATAAAGTAGAGATGTACTTCACTGTTTTCTAAGATGTAATAACAGTTGCTGCAACATTTATAAGAATGAAATATCATTACTCCATCAAAGTAAATTGTAGCCAACATAAAATCTTAGTGGAGAGGGATCTTTTCTTGGATATCTATTAACTCATGTTAAATAGGCTATGTAATTTTGGTAAGATTACCATTTTCTTTTAATCATTATAGCATAGTATACAATATAATTTCAATATTAAAATATATATATTCCATTTTCATTTCAACTTTTTAGTGAGTGTTTTCCTATATTATATATTCCAGAAGAAATATATGATCATTTTCTTCAAATTAAAATGCACTTGAACAAATGGTAAAGAAATAATTAAAATTTTAAATATAACTTTAAGTTATTTCATTAATTCAAAAGATGGTATCTCTTCAACATTGTCTTCACATTCGGTAGCATTTTAAGTCTCAATTTATTCTATCTTTCTCTTCTGTCTTTTAATATTTTTCATCAGACAGTTCTGAACATTTGGATATACTCAGGTAGTTAGTATTTGTTTATTTGAATGCTGTTTAGAAGATTGGGGAGGTTTCAGCATGTAAATGACATTTGATTTTTAAGCAGGACTTAAAGAATATCTACAATTTGGTTATATGGACATGAGGAAAGATAGCAGAAATCACACTGTAAAAACCTCAGGGGAGAGCATATGTGTATATATTTATAAATGTATATATATCTAGATAGCAGAGTATGTGAATAGATTCATTCTTTTGAAATTATTTAGTAAAAACTCTGGCATCATAATTAGAAATTACATTTTGCAACTATGCCTGATCTTTTTCATTATGCAAATTTTAAATGGTTGGCCTGTGCAGTTTCTTGTAGATATTTTGTAGAAATAATGAATAAGGATTGTTAACTCAAGTCACTTAGTATTTAATTTTGGATGACCTTTATTTTCATTACATTCATGCAATGTGTTTAATGATCTATTTATAAGACCATACTAATTTTCTCCACTTAACAGTGCAGTGAAATAATTCTGTAAGAGACAAAACAAATCAATAACATAAAAGTTCAAATCTTGAATTAAAATGAATTCTTTGTCTAATAAGTAATGTTACTGTCAGATATTTTATTAAAATATTCTGACCTATAGGTATCCACGATTTTGTGAGGTTTAAATAACCAGAACCTGAAATTTCATTATAATTGAGTTATCATTTTTTGATCAAGTTAAAAGCTAAGTATTTTTCAGAAATAAAAATAAAAATAGACCAGTAGGATAATAAACCATCTTAACAGTTTTCTATTATGGATCATTTTCTTTGAGGAAATAAAAATAATTTTTCTCACATCAAAAGATTACCATTCTCTGAGCAAGAAAAAAATGACAAACTTAATCAAAAATAATTTTTCTTTTATAATCATTAAAATTTATAATAACTTATGCAGGACAAGTCTTAACAGAGAAGAAGAAATGAAACTCAGTGCATCTAACTATAATAGGATTAATTGGAACAATTATCAATTGAGTACACTAATTAAAGCAAAATCAAGATGATTGAATTTAAAGCAAAATCTAAGTATTTTTTATCATGACAAAAAAAGAAAGAGATAAAGAGAAATAAGAATATTAAAAAGCACAAATGTAAAAGGAATAACTTGAGATACTCAGATAATACAAAATAGAATTTGGAATATCAATATCAAAAAAAGAGAAAATTCAAGGAAAAAATTAAGAAATAAAAAAATGAGAAATTACATGATCTTATGTAAAATTCATAGGGTCATTAATCCTTTACCTAATAGTACTTTTCTATTTTATGGCCCAACATAATACATTTGAGGAACAAATACATTTGTGCTATGAAACAGATAGAAACTTCTGTGAAGACATAGATAATCAAATAGAAACACTGAAATAGTCCAAATTTTTAACAGATTTTACATGGCTATTGACACAGCAAAAAAGATCTGAACATTTTCATTAATAATATGGATATCAATCTATTAATAATTTGAACCCCAATAACAGAGAATAAACTCTATTTTCATGTGGCTATGGAACATTTGCAAAATACTTATTTGTTTTATTCCACAAATTAAAAGAAAATAAATTTCCAAATGAAGAATTCTATACATTTTATAGATGATAATCTGTCACTGTACGGTGACATAGAGCCAAAATTAATCACATAAATTTAAATAATCACACAAAAAATGTTCAAAACCAGTGTAAAACATTCTTCTGAATAACTTCTTGGTAAAATAACAAGTTAAAAACAAAACAAATCAAAATAATTATTAATTATGGAGATCATGTACACTTAAATGACATAAATAAACAAGCTGCTTTTCCATATAAAATAAAATTTTGGAAAATTTAAATTAGGAAATAAAATGCCATATAAAAGAAAATTTCTGCTGCTAGTAATGACAGAGTATCTGCAATATCTAGACCTAGTACAAAGGTAACTACCTACAGTCACCAGAGAATGAATAGAAGCAGACAGATCTGGATGGAGAGTACACAACTGGGGAAGAGGAGCTGAAGAAAATGAGTTCAAGTTCTTGTGATGTTAGCCTGAGATCTGATGCTTTTGACATACAGTGCAGTCAGTGTGGGTGCTGACGGGAAAAAACAAAACAAAAACAAAAAACTCACAATACTTCTGTCTTGGGGAACTAGAAAAGTAAATTTAGAAAACTGTGACCACTGGAGATAATGGGGACATCTCAGAATATAAATAGGAGAGGAGGATACACAATTTCTGTCAATTAACATTTCTGATTGTCCTCAAAGTCACAGATGCACAGAAAAAGACTCAAAGAATACCTCAGCTAGGGACAGATCTGAGCTGAGACTATAGGTGCCACCCAAGAAAAGCTGAATTTGCAACTCAAATCCAACCAAAATAATTGACTAGTAAAAGAGACAATCTCTTCAGAGAAAAATAGCACAACGTCAGGATAAAATCCAACATTATCTGACATATGAAGAAAGAGTGGAATACACTCTCAAGAGGAAAGGTAATGAAAAGAGACCACCTCTGAGATGACTCAAACAAATGTAAAGATAAGAATTCCCAGAAGGAAAATTAAAAAAAAAAAAAAATTAAAAGAGCCAAATAGATGTTCAAGATTTGAAAAATATAATATCAGAAATAAATTCACTGGATATATTTAACATATATTTAAACAGAAGTTATAAAGGAAGGAGTTAATGAACTCAAGAATAGATCAGTAGAAATCATCTAATGTGAAGAACAGAGAGAACAAAAATGTTGAATTAAAAACAAAGCTTTAGCTCTATATTAATCAACTTGAACTGCCATAGAAATATACCATAGACTGAATGGCTTAAATAGCAGACATTTATGTTTCATAGTTCTAGGGGCTAGAAGTCCCAAATCAGGTTCTGCCACAGTTAGTTTCTGGTGAGAGCTCTCTTCCTGGCTTGCAAGCAGCCACCTTCTCACTTACCCTTACACAGAAGAGAGAGAGAACTCTGTTGTTTTGTTTTCTTCTAATGGCACCAGTCCTATAAGATTAATGCATCATTCTTATGAAGCAATTTAACCTTTACCACCTCCTTGAAAGTCCTGATTCCAAATATAGTCACATTGGGTGTTATAGTTTTAACATATGAATTTTGGGGCAACACATTCAGTATATAACAAGGTCACTGTTGGTATCACAGTCTAACAAGTCTAATAAATGATTGGAGTTGCAGGAGAGGAGACAGAACTTGGGGCAGAAAAAAAATTCAAAAACATAATAGCCAAAAATTCCCAAATATTAAAAAATAAAGATACTTAGAGCTAAAATATGATTAATGGAAAGCAAACAAACATGCACTTTATAGGAAAATTGCTAAAAGCCAAAGAAAAAGAGCTAAAGGTAAAAGCAGCAAGAGTATATGAGAACAATGAGATTCATTGAACTACTTTCTCATCAGATACTACAGATGACAGTGGAGAATGCACCAATATCGTATTGAAAGAAAGAGAAATAAAATGTCAATCCAAATCCTATATCCAATGAAATATGTTTCAAGAATGAAGGCAAAATGAAATTTCTGATGTAAGAATACCAAGAGAATGGATTACCAGAGACCTATACTAAAGAAATCCTAAATGAAGGAGGTAATCAACAAGATAGAGGATTAGTAGGTCCCAACACTTGTTTCCCCTACAAAAACAACAGAAACAATAAATAAATTACTAAAAACTGACATATAGCTTTGGGAGAGATGCAGGCTACAATAAAGAAGCAGGAGAAATGCTGAAGAACGAAAAACCAGAGGGTGGCTTTACGGAAAAGCCTAGGAAGCATTTTACCTATATCAAGCCATCCCCCAGTCCAGAGTAGCTCAACTATCAGGAGGGATGCCCTCAGAGGAATTTCAATCACAATGAAAAGGAGAGCTGGAGAACCCATTAAGCATCACTGCCAAAGACATTTGCAGCCTTTGGTACTGAGGACTCCCACAGTCTTCACCAACACTGAATCCAGCTGACAGAGCTGTCAGCTATTCCTGCCTCTGTGTCTTCTGGTAGCTAGAGCTATCACTGCAGTGTGATATGCCCCTCAGCTGTGATCTGCTCCCTGAGATCCTGGAGCCACAGAGCCTTGGCATCTATGGACCCACCTCTGGGTCCCAGGTTATTACTTTGACCTAACATGACCTGGGCTAAGCTGCCCCTGCTCTAAATCCCTCCTCCCAGGTTTCTACATGTGGCCATCACAGAGCTGTGTTTCTGCCATTTTGTGACTATACTCTGGTACCAGACTTGGGACTTTGGCTCACCATCCCCAGCCCATGCTGCTACCGCATCTTGCTCTTTGGGCCCAAGACACCACTGCTACCTGTCCTCCCAGGGCCCATGCTGCTGCATTCCACTCCCCCACCTTACCCAAGTCACTGTGAAGAGTTCCGGAAACCCAGATGCTGGTTATATAGGAGATCTGTACACAGCCATGTCTCAGGCTGAAGCAAGTGCACCTGGGTCCTGGTAGTTTCACCTGTGCCTGATCCCAGAACCTTGGCTCCACTGCCACTCTGACAATAGGTGTTCCAGACAGGGTACCAAGAGAGAGCCCCTCAGCTAGAACTACCTCCAGTAGTTCACTGGTGAAAAAAAGGGAGGAGAACCCCAACAGCATTCACCTCTGAGGACCCCAAGAGCCTTGGATGTCATGCCATACATGAGACCTCCACAGTCATGGCCACAGAAGATGCCTATGATCTTTCCTAACATTTATTTCAACTAATGGAGCTTCATGGAGACTGTGGTGCTGTGCTCTCCTCAGAACCAGAAATGCTGCACTGCACCCCATCCAGCCAGTGCCTTCACAGCCAGCAACCTTTAGGTGAAAATCTTTCCCCACCCAAGCCAGTGTGAAAAGACTGAAGGAGTTGATGGTCCCTCAGATGTGCAGACATAAATGCAAAGCCATCAGAAACATGATTAGTGAGAATTTGCTTCTGGGCTCTCTATCCTGTTTTTTTTTTTTTTTTTTTTTTGGTCTATTTTAATGCCAATACCATACTGCTTTGATTACTATGGCTTTGTAATATATTCTGAAATCAGGAAGTGTGGTGTTCTTCTTTATTCTTCTTTCTCAGTATTGCTTCGGCTATTCAGGGATTTTTGCAGTTCCATAAGAATTTTAGGATTGTTTTTCTATTTTTGTGAAAAAAATGCCATTAGAATTCTATTAGGGATTGCACTGAATCTATACATAGCTTAGGGTACTATGGACATTTTAACAATAATAATTCTTTGAATCCATGAACATGGGATATCTTTCCATTTATTTATGTCTTTTTTTTTATCAATGCCTTATAGTTTCAGCGTACAGATCTTTCATCTCCTCTTTTACATCTATTTTCAAGTATTTTATTGTTTCTTAATGCTTTTGTAAATGAAATTATTTTCTTTCTTTCTTTTCTTGTCTTTATTTATTTCTTTTGTTAGTGTATAGAAACACTGCTGTTTTGTGCTTTGAATTGTATCATTCAACCTTATTGAGTTCATTTTTTAGTTCTAAAGTTGTTTGATTAAATACTTAGGATTTTCTCTCTATAAAAGATCACATCATGTGTAAACAGAGGCAATTTTACTTCTTTCTTTCCATTTTGTATGTATTGTATTTCTTTTTTTTGCCTAATTGCTATGGTTAGACTTCCAGGTACTATGTTGAAGAGAGTGGCAAGAGTGGACATCCTTGCCTTACTCCTAATCTCAGAGGAAAACTTTCAACCATTCACCATTGAGTATGATGTTAGTGGTGGCTTGCAGATCACAAATGAAAGGACACTATTTCAAGAGTTATACAGTATAAATGAAGTTGTATAACATCACTTAAATGTAGATTGTGATAAATATACTCAATAAACCATAGACACTATTAAAATAATAATCAGAGCTTTAGCTAATAAGCCAAGGTAATTTGGAATAAAAATACTCAATTAATCCAAAAAAGGGTAAGGGACAGTGGGCCATATAGAAAACAAATAGACTTACGGATTTAAATCTAATCATCTTAAGAATCATATTAAATGTAAACCAGGGTTCAACAAATCTTTTCTGTAAAAGGCCAGATAGAAAGTATTTTAGGCTTTTTAAGCCATGTATTAAAAGCTGAACTCTGCTATTACAGCACAAATGCCACCGTAAGTGATGTGTAACTGCATGTATGCTGGCTGGATTTGGCCCACAGGTCAGTTTTGCCCCACTGGCAATAGGTTTCTACCCCCCAGTCTAAACATTCCACTTAAAATGCAGAGATTGATTAAGTAGCAAGAGATAACTTTTTCTGCTTATAAGAAATGTGCTTTAAATATCAAGATACAAATAGATTAAAAATACAATAATGGAAAAGGATAAAGTATGCTAATGTGAATGAAAGGAAAGGTGGGGTGGTTAAATCCCATTAGTCCATTTTGCACTATAACTCCAAAATAACTTCCAATTTTTGTTATGTGACAACAAAGGACTTTGACTCTTGGTTTTCTAGGATTACTCTCCTCAAGGTCAGGGTGACCTTGCAGGTAGTTGGAGGCATGCAGGGACTTTATTTCTCCATCAAGGAAAAGCATTGTAAAGTGGTAGTGGCGGGCTAGGAGACAAAACACATTGCTCTCCTCTGTGACTTTTTTTCCAAATCAATTTAATAAATCCTTGCTCCTATATATCGAGGAGCCTAGAATATCTGAAAACATCAGGTCTAGAAGTGAAGCTTGCCCTTGGAGATGTGTGGCTATTTTCTATTAGAATGACTTCTGAAAAAAAAAATAGCTCTTGAAATTGTCAATTTTACTCTTTTTCTTGCTTTGTAATTATTTTGTTTGCCTTTATTATTTCCTTTCTCTTACATTTATTATGTTCATTTCATTATTCTGTTTTAAATTGGTTAAAAACTTGATTCCATGTATTGCAATTCTTCATTTCATAAATAAAATGCTTGAATTTTGGATTAAATATATCTTGATTTTCTTTTCAGTTTTGTTATTTTCTAAGTAATCTGTAATTGGAAGTAGTTCTGCTAATATCAACAATGTATTTAAGAGGTGGTTTTTATTTAACTTCCAAATGTTTTTACTGTGATTTTTGTGGATTGCATTTGGAATTTTAGTATTCATTGCTAATTAATTTTATTGTGGTCACAGAATATAGCATATATCAAATTTTAAAAATTTAATAAGGTTTGTTTCTTAGTTTAAAAAAATTTTTATAAAATTTCAAACACATTAAAAACCAAAATGTATTTTTGGCAGACTATAATTGAATGTATTAGTGCCTAGTACATAATAAATATTCAAATATTTCCCAGTACTGTACTAAAATGTCATTTTAATTCTCATGCTTTTAGTTATTGCAATCAATTTTAAAGATTAAAAATATGTTACTAATGATAAATTGTGTATTATGTGTATTTTACCATCATTAAAATATACAGATGAAGAGATGTCTTATGTGTGCTCCATTAAATGAAAGAACCATATTACATTTAAAATTGTGTGCATGAATTTGTGTGTGTTACAACTACCCATCATGATGTTTGCTGTTAATTATTCCTTTATTAAACACAGTTTTATTTTTTTCTGTGTTCTGACATGTGTCTCATGATTATTATATTAATTATAGTTAATATTTATTGACTATCTACTATGAACCAGGATTTTAGTAAACCCTGTAGATAAAGACTTGGCCAGGACAAGCAATGTTTCTATTCTCACAAAACATACCATCTAGTAAGGAAAAAGAAACAAATATATATACATTACGTGTGCATGTGTGTGTGTGTCCATGCATATATATGTATATATACAGATATATCTGCTTTTGTTTATATATGTATGGTATATTTGTATGTATGCCTGCATGTATATGTTTAAATGCACATGTTTGTAAGTACATACCTATAGTTTATGCATATGTTGTAAGTATTATTTATTTATGAAATGTTGGGTAGCACTTTTCAATACATAAATACTTGGCAAAAAACATAAGGTAAGGTAAAGAAATACAGTGGAACAGACTTGAAGGCTTTTAGATGAAGGGAAGACTCTGAACAGGTGACATTTAAATGGAGTCCTGAAGTCCATTTAAAAGTCAGTTATGGGAGGGGCGCCTGGGTGGCACAGCGGTTAAGCCTCTGCCTTCGGCTCAGGGCGTGATCCTGGCATTATGGGATTGAGCCCCACATCAGGCTCCTCCGCTGTGAGCCTGCTTCTTCCTCTCCCACTCCCCCTGCTTGTGTTCCCTCTCTCACTGGCTGTCTCTATCTCTGTCTAATAAATAAATAAATAAATCTTAAAAATAAATAAATAAATAAATAAATAAATAAATAAATAAATAAAAGTCAGTTATGGGAAAACCTAGGGCACGAGCAATCCAGACAAAGAGAGCAGCTGATGCAAAAGCCTGTAGGTGAGAGCGAGCTTACAGAGTGCTAAGAATAGCAAGAAGATCAGAGGAACTATAGTAATCATTACAATAGCAGGATACAAAATCATAGAGTAATATTATCAGATTAATGTTGTAAGTAAATCTCTGTGGCAATAACCAAAGCTGGAAAAAACAGTTTGAAAGCTGTATCATATTTGTCTGGGTGAACAATGATATTTGGTTGGAATAGGTGGTAACAGTGGGGGTGAAGAAGCACAGTTACTTTCAAGATAAAGCTGACAGCTCTTGTAGATTCCTTGCATATATAGGATAAGAGCAATAGTGGAATTAAGGATTTTAGTCTGAGCGACTGATTCAAAGGTGATGCCATTTTTTGGAATGGGGAACAACAGAAGAAAGACAAAAACATATATTTGAGCAAAGGCAAGATTTCTGTTTGTTTTGTTTTTGAGTTCTGTATGTTCAATTTGAGATGCATAGTATAGTATGTATGCCAAGTGGAGAAGCCAAATAGGCAGTTGGATACATGCGGTTCTGGAGGTCAAGAGAAAGGTCAAGAGAGAGGTCAGAGTTGGTGATATAAGTTTGGGAATCCATAGGGTGCAGATGGAAATCAAAGCCTTAGAGTTTGAAAAGATCACCAAAGGAGAGAATGACTGAGGATGAAGGTTGGGCATCTGTTGAGTAGAAGGGGCACAAGAGAAATCTAGAAAGAAAAGCAAGTGAGATAGAAAAAATCCAGGAGAATATTGTGGTCCAAATTCAGGAAAGGATGAGAGAGGAGGAAGAGGAAGAGATGTGAGGTAAAGTAAAGGAAGAAGTAAGGAGGAGAAGGACAGAAGGGAAGAGACCACTTACAGTTATGATGTGGGAAGTTTTTAATGTTGAATCACTGATGTTCACTACGTGGACAATCAGCTTTAAGAGGTTGGCTTTATGTGTGCTGCTATTTCTAATGTCCAATTTGGTAGAAATCAATGTCCATATATTACCATAGACCTATGAACTTTGATTTCTTGTTTCTGATTTGATGACAAATGTGAATAAGTATTTGTTTGTGTTTTACTTTTGAAATAAATTAAGGTCCATTATTAAATGGATTGATTCTAGGCTCTGGTCCCACGCTGATTATTTCAAAATTTTAATCACCCATTAAGTCATTAGGTGATTGTTTTGCCAATGGGTGATGATGTAATTAATGATTTAAGTGGGTTTCATCAATCATATTCAGAAAGTCAATTCCTAATTCTCTCAAAACACAACTCAAATTCTTAATTCCTTTTATTCTGTCTTATCTGGTGATGAAAAATAGTTCAGTGTTATCTTGGAACTGGATGAGGATCCCTTATTCATTCATTCATTCATTCATTCATTCATTCATTCATGCATTTATTTATTTATTTATTTATTTATTTATTTATTTAATTTATTTTAAAGCTGATAAGTAATATAAGCAGGCACCCAGTTTTTACATGGAAAATGTTTGTAGGATTGATTGTAGTCATATCATTGTTAGAATAATTCCTAGAATATTCCATGATATGTTTCCTGAGGAAAATTATTTCTCCATTTGTGCAGCCTTACAGCCAATTGACTGTAATAATTACTGTACCTTATTCTGTTATTTGCTGACATGTTTTCCTATGACAATTAATATTTTGAATATTTTTATGGAAATCAATGATGGAAATAAATGCACAGGGCATAGTACTCAATATTTATTCTTTTATTAGTGTCCAAATTACAGAAATACCTCAGATTTACAAAGGCTTATAGCCTACATGCAAAATTGTTGATTCAACACATGGAGAGACATTTACATATGATTTTTGAATCTCTCTCAATATTCCTCTCCTATTCCTCATGAAAACATGGAGTTTCCAGTTTTGAAAGCTGTGGCATATCTGGCCTCAATCACCTAGTTTAATAATGGATATGACAGTTTTTTCTTTAAAAGAGGTTTTGTGATATCTTTCATTGGCCTCTAATGTTTTAAGTTTGAGCCTTTTCAAAATTGAGAATGTTTCACAGAGTTTTGTTTTTTTTTTCCTTTTTAGTAAGAAGACATTCAATTCTCAGGAAGGATAAAATGAAAACCAAGTGTTTACAGATAAGGGGGATTTCCAATGATAGAAAATGGAATGAGATGCATAAGTTCTACCAAAGAAGAGGGGAATCTAGATAAGAGATGTTGTTTTAGTTAACGTTTTAGTGGTCTGAACAATATACAATTCTAATAATATCTGTTAATTCTTTATTGAGCCCTTACTATGTGCCAATCACTGCTCTAAGTATTTTATATGAATTAATTCATTTAAGCCAGGGTTTCTCATTCTCTGCACTGTTGACAATTTGGGCCAAATAATTCTTCATTATCTGGGGCCAGGGTGTGGTGGGGCGGCTGGGTTGCCCTGTGCATACAGAATGTTCAGTAGTACCCTTACATTTCATCCATCAGATAGCAGTAGCAACCCCATTATCCTCAGATGTAACAACCAAAAATATCTCCAGAAATTTGTCAAAGTCTCTTGGGGAACAAAATTCCTTCCTGAGATCCACTGATGTAAGCACTGAAACAATTTTTTGAAATACTTATTTTTGTTCTTTCCATATGACCTTTAGGGAAATGTAGATAAAGAGAGTTTCAGTACCTTTCCCAAAATTACTCAGCCAGTAATCAGATATCTAGGATTTAAATCCAAGGGCTCATGTTCTTAAGTACTGTACTATACTATTTCTCATACTTTCTCCAAGGTAAGCAAGAGCATATGCAACTGAAAAAAGAAATTAACAAAAGAAGGCTTTCATCAAATACCAGTTTTTGGTATTCCCTATGTATGTCACACTTATTCTAAGAAGGGAGAAATTATAATTGGGTAATGTCTGAAAAAGATTCAAGAAATCTCTTGATCTGAACCTGGATGGGGAGGTGGGCCGACACCCAGCAGAAGACTGTGGTTTAGAAAACCATACTTTGTTACATGGTAATCTCACACCGTAACCATTTCCTAGGTATTTGTAAGTTTCATGCCTTTCCCTAGGTTTTATTCAAATGAAAATAAAACAAAAATAGCAACAACAAAATATTCAAAAAGTCCCAATGCCAAAAGAAGTGTCAGTCATATTTGGTTTTTGGTTTTTGTTTTTTTACGACACAAATTATATTATCTGGCTTCCCCATAATTCGTGCTACAGTCTGGGGCTTTGAAGATAATATAAGTGGTGGTATAAAAGTTGCACTTGTTGATTTTACATTTCTTTTTCGTTATGTTGGTTTCAAAAGCTGTTCATACACTTATGCTGACTATAATTTTTCAGTCAGAGTAGTTACGAGTCCCCAGAGTATTCTAAACGACCCGAAGCACTTGCTTTTAGTTCCTAACTGACATGCATGGAAAACATTAGGGGCATTTATAGGGGAGAGTAACACATCTCCTACAAAATATTCTGGGAAATCAATTAATGAGGAGCTACAATGTCAATCCATTTTGGGGTGGGATGCAGCCAATTCTTGAGTAATGTATGTTCGAAACATAAAAGGCTTCCTGTACTCTCTTTCAATTTCAGGAATTTCTATTACTTGCTATTAGTGCTGACAGATTTCTGTCTGTGGTAAGTATGGAATGAGATCAGCACCCAGTTTTACTTCTCTGAATTTCATGTCCTTGATAATTGCACTTGCAGTTATGAGTGGAGAAGTGATTACACATAGCTGAAGGTAAATGTCAATCTACACATTCAAACAGCAAATAAACTACTTGGGCCAGTTTTCTTTTTTGTGAGCTGGCAACCAGAAGATCCTGGAGACCTAACTGAGGTCCTAATCTCAGTTCCACAACTATCTACCTGGGCCATCCTGAGAACACGACTTGACTTCTCTGAAATATAATGTCTGCATCTGTAACATAGGAGTTTGATTATTGGATTTTAAATTTCTAAAATGTAGCATTTTATGATTAATCATCTTCTTCTATGTGATGTCTTGCTTTGCCATGGTTTCAGATAATTTCTATAAAAAAAAATTAAGCTAGAACTGTTTGCAGGAGGAGATGAAAACCAACACAGTACAGTTGAAAATTCTGATGCACACTGAGTCATCAATCTTTCACAATATCTGAAATTTCAGTCTCACCTTTTAAGTTTCTTCTGTTTTAAAGACATTGTATTTTTGTAGATTTGTTCTTAGACTCTACAGTTGGGATATGGATTTTGCTATTATATTACTCTATATTTTCATTAATTAAAAATTGAGGCCTTGAGGGAATCAGGAAATTTCTAAGAACATATAAAACTCCCCTATAAAGAGACTTCCCAGAGACCCTAAACCCAAAGCAACCTGGAATGAGGTATGAATAAAAATAAGTATTAAACACAAGCCAGAACCTGCATTTCATATTGGACACTTTTCATTGGTTTCTAAGTCAATTTTGTATCGGGGCTTAGAATTTCTGATCTTAGGCAGATACTACTTACCTTAAGGCTAAAATAGGACAATTGATTACTGAAGAAACTGAAGAATCTGTTGCGAGATGTCTAGGACTCCTAATAGGGAAGACAAAGCCAGAAAGTAAAGTCATCCTCAGTTGAGCGCTTGGGATAGATGAAGACATACTGGAACATGTCTGAAGTCACACCTTACCAGAGGCTGCCCATACTACACAAGTTATGTCCTACATCGTTAAGGGAATACTTCAAAGATGCAGAAAACTTACATGTAGAATAATGTACACTAAGTAAAATATCACTCAGATTAAAAAAACACAAACTATTTTTCCACAGTCATTACATATATTTTTAAAGAAATAAACATTACAAATGGACATCTTTCTCTGAATTCTTTCTGAATCTACTTTATGTCCAGTGAAGTCATTGCTACCCCGATGTTTCAATGTATTTTGATCCCTCTATATCTATAATATCTCTACACTTTAGCCAGCATAAGCAAAGATACAAATTAATATTGATTTATTTGTTATTAAAATTTATATTAAAGACAGCACTTTGCAATTGTTGCAATCATTTAACATTATATTTTTGAGAATAATCCAGTTTATACGTATAGATTTAATTCAATAACTGCATCTCTTTATAGCATTTCATTGTATGAATATGCTATAATTTGTGCATTTAAATATTGGTAGGTATTGAGATTATTTCTAATTTATGGGTTTAGCAGAGATTGCTGCCATGAGCATCTTTGTACATAGCTTTTTATTCAAATGTGTAAAGGATTCATATAAGGAACAAATATCAAAGTGGAATTTCTGATCATAAAGTATATACATTTTTAACTTTAACAGAGATTTACAGATTAGCTTTCCAAAGTCATTGCAGTAGTTTGCACTTTCCACAGCAGAGTATTAAAGTTTTCTCCCTCTCTTTCTTTCTCTCATCCTTGTCAATAATTGGTGCTATCAGGAAAAAAAAAAGCAATGGTGTGATCAGACTTTGAATTTCTCCGAACATGAGAGCTATAAGATCTAATCTTGGTATTCATATCTCACTTTGATATTCCATATATTTTAATATTTGATATTCTTATAAAATTTAAATTCTAAATAATCAGTTATTGTAATATTTATTTCTGCATTTAGCTAAGAGCTATTTGGGAAACTAAAAAAAAAATTTTTTTGGACTTCCCACAGGAAGCAGGTGGGAAGCAGAGCAAAGCCCACATCCCTGGGAACATCCCATGGCAAGGGCTGGCTACTGACTCTGGGCCTGCCCAGGCCAACCATGCCCCTTCCTGGAGGACTAGGGGCTTGCAGACTCTGAGGCTGTTTGCTCCTCTTGGTGACCTGAGAGCAGCAGCCCTGGGGCCTATTCCACTAGACCTTGACTTTAGAATAGAAAATGGCCCATCACCTTTGGAAAGATTTATTGGGTATTTATAGAAGGTTTCATATATAACACAAAACAAGAAGAAGGACAAGAAGAAGAAGAAGAAGGAGAGGAAGAAGAAGAAGGAGAGCAAGAAGAAGAAGGAGGGGTAGAAGGAGAAGAAGGAGAAGAAGAAGAATTTTCTCAACTCTCCTCCTAACATTTTAAAAGAAAACTTACTTTGCCACATCTAGACATTCTATATGTAAAATGACTAGGGACATATGGTAAGTAGAATTAGAAAATCACATGTCCTTGATAGTCTGTGTAGATACCCCAAAATTGCTAGAACTGATACAAGAATTCAGCAAAGTTGTAGGATATAAAATCAATGCACAGAAGTCTGCTGAATTTCTATATACTAACAATGAAACAGCAGAAAGAGAACTCAAGGAATTGATCCCGTTTACAATTGCACCCAAAACCATAAGATACCTAGGAATAAACCTAACCAAAGAGGTAAAAGATCTGTACTCTGAGAACTATAGACACTTAGGAAGGAAACTGAAGAAGACACAAAGAAATGGAAAAACATTTCATGCTAATGGATTGGAAGAACAAATATTATTAAAATGTCCATGCTACCTAGAGCAATCTATACATTAAATGCAATCCCTATTAAAATACCATCAGCATTTTTCACAGAGCTGGAACAAACAATCCTAAAATTTATATGGAACCACAAAAGACCCTGAATAGCCAAAGTAATGTTGAAAAAGAAAACCAAAGGTGGAGGCATCACAATTCCAGACTTCAAGCTGTATCACAAAGCTATAATCATCAAGACAGTACGGTACTGGCACAAAAACAGACACACAGATCAACAGAACAGTATAGAGAACCCAGAAATGGACCCTCAACTCTATGGTCAACAAAGCAGGAAAGAATATCCAATGGAAAAAAAAAGACAGTCTCTTCAACAAATGGTGTTAGGAAAACTGGACAGCTACATGCAGAAGAATGAAACTGGACCACTTTCTTACATCCACACACAAAAACAAACTCAAAATGGATGAAAAACCTCAATGTGAGACAGGAATCCCTTAAAATCCTAGAGAAGAACACAGGCAGCGACCTCTCTGGCCTCGGCTGTAGCAACTTCTTCCTAGACATGTCTCCAAAGGCAAGGGAAACAAAAGCAAAAATGAACTATTGGGACTTCATCAGGATAAAAAGCTTTTGCACAGCAAAGGAAACAATCAACAAAACTAAAAGGCAACGTATTGAATGGGAGAAGATATTCGCAAATGACATATGGGATAAAGAGCTAGTATCCAAAATATATAAAGAATTTATCAAACTCAACACCCAAAAATCAAAAAATCCAGTCAAGAAATGGGCCAAAGACATGAACTGACATTTCTCCAAAAAGACATAAAAATGGCTAACAGATACATGAAAAAAAGCTAAACACCACTTGTCATCAGGGAAATACGAATCAAAATCACAATGAGATACTACTCCACACCAGTCAGAATGGCTAATATTAACAAGACAGGAAACAACACATATTGGCAAGGACGCACAGAAAGGGAAATGCTTTTACACTGTTGGTGGGAAAGCAAATTGGAGCAGCCACTGTGGAAAACAGTATGATGGTTCCTCAAAAAGTTAAAAATAGAGCTACGCTACGACCCAGCAATCGCACTACTAGGTATTTACCCAAGGATACAAACATAATGATTCAAAGGGGCTCATGCACCCCAATGTTTATAGCAGCAATATCCACAATAGCCAAAACATGGAAAGAGCCCAGATACCCATCAACTGATGAATGGATAAAGAAGATGTGATGTGATGTGATGTGTGTGTGTGTGTGTGTGTGTGTGTGTGTATAAATTTTAGGATATATACATAAGAATCTTACCCATCAAAAATAATTAAATCTTGACATTTGCAGCAACATGTATGGAACTAGAGGGTACTATGCTAAGCGAAACAATCAGTCAGAGAAAGACAAATACCATACGATTTCACTCATATGTGGGATTTAAGAAACAAAACAGATGAACATAGGAGAAGGGAAGGAAAGATAAAATAAGATAAAAACAGACAGGGAGGTAAACTATAAGAGATTCAACTATAGGAAACAAACTGAGGTTGCTGGAGGGGTGGTGGGTGGGGGATGGGATAATTGGGTGATGGGCATTAAAAAGGACACTTGATGTAATGAGCACTGGCTGTTATCTGCACCTGATGAATCACTAAATTTTACCCCTGAAAGTAATAAATAATATACTATATGTTGACTAAATTAAATTTAAATTAAAAAAAAAAAGAAAATCACATGTCTTGTAGAGCCCTTTTGTTTAAAAAAACACAGAAAAGAAATGCCTCTGGAGATAACTGTTGGAAATGGAATTGTTAGACCACTCCTAGAAGTGGTGCTAGGTAATGAAGCAGGAGGTGTGAGAAGGAAGAGAAAAAGGGTTCTATGCCAGACTGCTCATATTTAGAAGACATTTTCATATTGTAATTATTGTTTTGTGTGTATGTTTTGTTCCTCACTAGTGTATGTATACTTGACAATTTTAAGTATTTAAAAATGTATATTTAATGTTTCTAGATGCTTTGAAGTACTTGATGTATGTTAAAAATGTAGTAAAATACACATTTCATAAATATTCAAATGAAATACAGTTGACCCTTGGGGCGCCTGGGTGGCTCAGTCAGTTAAGCGTCTGACTTCAGCTCAGGTCATGATCCCAGGCTCATGGAATCAGGCCCTGCATGGGGCTCCTGCTCAGCGGAGAGTCTGCTTGTCCCTGTCCCTGTCCCTCTGTCCCTTGTCCTACTTGCGCTCTATTTGTCTCTCTCTCAAATAGATAAATAAAATCTTTAAAAAAAAAGAGAAATACAGTTAACCCTTGAACAACACCAGTGTTAGAGCACCAACCTCTCCTTCAGTAAGAAATCCATGAATAACTTTTGACCCCCCCAAAACTTAACTACTAATAGCCTACTGTTGATAAGAAGTTTAATGATAAGTAGTTGATTAACACACATTTTTATATGTATTATATACCGTATCCTTACAATAAAGTAAGCTTTAGAAGAAATGTTATTAAGCAAATTATAAGGAAAATAAATTTACAGTACTATATTGTATTCATTTATAAAAATGCATGTAAGCAGACCTGTGCAGTTCAAAACCACGTTGTTCAAGGGCCAACTGTATTATTGACTTTTGGATATGGGTTTACTCCATACAGACATAACATGAATGGATGTGATATATTATTAACTCCAGCTCCTGCTTTCCCAACTTCTGTCTATTGGGCTGGCCAAGCCTCTTTGAGTACTCTCTTTCCAGCTACTACTGTAGCAGCCAACCTCTGAAGCCTTGCCAGGGGAGGGGAGAGAAGCCACAAACTGGTGGCTTATAAATCTTTGACCTGGCCCTAGTGAGTCCAGGGGTTTAATATTATTCCTCACTTTTCCACTTTTTGCGGAAATTAGCTCCCTCCCTCTATTTGCTGTATGAATGCTATGGTTGTTTCTCCAACTGCCAGAAACAAAATTGAGCCCTGGCTCACATCAGCCATCTTGGGAAGTATAGAATTTGTTACCCTTTCAACAGCAGCAACTCTAAAATGTCTAAATAGAAATAATTCAAGCAGAGAAAGACAATTATCATATGGTTTCACTCATTTATGGAACATAAGAAATAGGAAGATCGGTAGGAGAAGGAAGGGAAGAATGAAGGAGGGGGGTAAACAGAAGGGGGAATGAACCATGAGAGACTGTGGACTCTAGGAAACAAACTGAGGGCTTCAGAGGGGAGAGGGGTGGGGGAATGGGATAGTCCAGTGATGGGTGTTAAGGAGGGCACATATTGCATGGTGCACTGTGTGTTATACGCAAATAATGAATCATGGAACATTGGATCAAAAACTGGGGATGTACTGTATGGTGACTAACATAACAAAATAAAAATTATAAAAAGAAAGAAAGAAAGAAAAGGCTGAGGAACACAGATGAGTATTGATATTGGTGGATAGATAGATAATTTCTTTTGCAGCTGCAATTCTGTAGTTAGACAAAATGAAACAAGGAAAAAACACAAAATCACAAATTTTATGTTTTTTTGTGGTGGATTTGATAGGGTTGAGAGAATTTAAAGAGGCAAAGGCCATACCTCAGCATTGTAGAGCTTCCCAGACAGCCTTCAAGAAGACATGGAAAATAGGAAATTTATATCATCCAAGGAAGAACTTTTCCAGAAATATATTATCTAATAATTTCTAGAATTAGAGAGAGGACATTTCCTCAGGTTACAGTTCAACTTATTAGAGCAGCACAGGGTAGATGTGTTAAAACGGATACTTCAAGGAGAATTTTTATGAGGGGCAGGGATAGTGGAAGGAGGGATTCCTACTAGAAACAAAGCTCTTAGATCTCATCAGCCAGTTACAGAATAGAGGTCTGAGCAATACACCTTGAAAAATATCTCTGAGAATTTGGAGGGGGGATATACAAGTAATGTGCTATTTTCCTGTACCTCGTACATGTGAATAACAACATGGTTGATGGAGTTTTTTTAGCTCATAGTCTTTTTTTTTTCCCCTCTTGAAATCTTACAGCTGTCCCCCAGACTGATGCTTTAGCCATGCTTTTGCCATTAACCATTTTGCTCAGTTGCTCCTTTGTTTTTCCTTTTTTATTTATTCTTGACACTTGCATGATTAGTTTCCTTAATCTTGAAATTAAAATAATTCACTAAGAAATGTCATAGGAACTTCTATTATTAAGTTTGGCTTGTAGAAATGACCTATTTTCTTTAGATAAGGAACTAGTTCCCCGATTATTGCTTTAAATGTAATGTCTCCCTATCTGTTTGTTTCTCTCTTTGAGATTTGTAATATTCATATATTGAATTTCTTGGCTCTTTCTCTTTCATACTTCAGATTCATCTCTTTATTCTCTGAGTTTAATTTTGTCTTCTGTAGTAAACTGTATGCCATTCATTATCTCAATTTTATTTTTGAATGTTGTATTTATGTTTTCATATCAGAGAAATCTCCCCTGATTTCTGAGTCATCATATTTTGTAGCTATAATGACCTTCAGACCTTATTGAGAAACATCCTTTAAAATAAAGAGATGGATTCAATGTTTTTGTTTCTTTTTGTAAGCGTCTTTCATAGCTCTGGTACATTTTGGACTAAATTTGCTTGTAGACCTAAAAGACTATAGGTCACTGCCTTTTTTTTTTTTCTACTTTTCTATTTGTTTCAAATTAAGTGCTCATTTTATTGTTTAATATATACAAGCAGAAATTAGAGACAAGGATGAATTTGCAGTATCTTATGTTATCTACAAGATAGAAGGTTCTAAAACAATTAGAATTTTATTTAAAAAAAAGTATTCTGGCACAAAAAGAGATGGCAAAGCCATCTCTTGCATTTATGGGTGTTTTTGATATTCTTTGGGAGGGTATGGTTTATTATGTTTAAAAAAGGGTGTGAATTGAGGGGGCTTTACAATTATGTCATTCTCATATCAGAGGTCCCTATTTTAAGAAGGATATTGACCAGAAGGGAGAGAGCAACAAAAACGATGAAGGTGTACTGAATTATATCTAGGTACCCTAGAGAAAGTAAGGCAGGGGAATAATAGAGCAGTTGTCATCAACTATTTGAAAGGGATAATATATTTATTCTACTGTGCTCCAAATGACAGAAATTACAGTGAGGATATTTTGTTTAATAAAAGGAAGACTTTTACAATACTTAGAACCCTTTGTTGCTGGAGTTGTTGAAGCAGGGGATGGTTTGAATATGGGAGAGGCTATATGGTGCTGAGTGGCAGATTTTTTTTTTTTAAGATCTTATTTATTTATTTGACAGAGAGAGACAGCCAGAGAGAGAGGGAACACAAGCAGGGGGAGTGGGAGAAGAAGAAGCAGGCTTCCAGCAGAGGAGCCTGATGCGGGGCTCGATCCCAGAACGCTGGGATCACGCCATGAGCAGAAGGCAGACGCTTAACGACTGAGCTACCCAGGCGCCCCTGAGTGGGAGACTTTTTGCAAGATCTCGTAACAGTCCTTTTCCTTTAGAGCTCCTGTGGTGATTCCGCTAAATATCATGTTTAATTCCACCAGAGTTTTAAGGTTAGAGAGCATTTGTTCTATTCCATTCAAATAAACCTTTATAATTAAAGGAGTGTTTGAATTGTGAAATCTGCAAAGTTAAATTTCATTGCATTTAATTTAGTAAAATTAAAATGCCTAGTGACATCCTGGTTAGAACATTAGCCATATTTAGACTGGTAATTAATGTCTAATTGGACACTAGTACTCAATTTAGTAGTAATGAAATAATGGCTAAAAATACCAACTGGTATTTAAGAAGATATGTGATATATCCTGAAGCAATTTTCTTAAATGCCAATTATAATTTGACATTTAGAGACTGAGAGATGTGATTGCTGATGAAAGTTGTACTGTGATCCTATGGCATATGGCTATGCATTCTTATTTGAGGGATATAAAAATATTTTGTGTAATTTAGAGGTATTCAAAAACAAATATTTTACTATTGGGAAGGACTTTTTAAACTAAATATACTTGTATAACACAGAAACAGAGAAATAAATGATTTTTTTAAAATACTGATATTTTATAGAGAACTTTAAGATAAATTTACCTTTTCTTGAGGTAGAGCACAGGTCTCTGTCATACAACTAAAGCAACACATTCTGTATAATTTTCTGTATTATTTATATAAAGAATTTGAGTTGGAGTTTGATTTCTATTACTGATTATGAAACAATTATTTATTGTCAGTTAAACATACACTCATATGCTTTAATTGACATTAGAAAAAAATATTATCTTTGTATAATATTTGATGAATCTAGTCAGAATGTGTTTTAGACAGACACTTACCATAATGTTTCTCAAAGTTGAGCCAAGGAATAATTTATTCATTAGAATTTTCCTGAGAAACAGAACCAATAGAGCATATATATTGTTCAAAAGAAAACCACAGACCCAAATGGCATCACTCGGACCAGACCAAGTCATTGAAACCAGGTTTAATACCTAATCTAACTACAGTTTCAACATCTCCCAGAAACGTTAAGTCTTTTTTTTTTTAAGATTTTATTTTTATTTATTCAACAGAGATAGAGACAGCCAGCGAGAGAGGGAACACAAGCAGGGGGAGTGGGAGAGGAAGAAGCAGGCTCCTAGCGGAGGAGCCTGATGTGGGGCTCGATCCCAGAATGCCGGGATCACGCCCTGAGCCGAAGGCAGACGCTTAACCACTGTGCCCCCCAGGCGCCCCCAGAAACGTTAAGTCTTAACCTGTCAGTCAGGAATTTCTCAAACAGCACAGGACTTGTCCATCCCTCAAAGGAAGAGGAGATAATTTGCATAATAAGGTTCCCTGCCCTTCCCCCCAAGGAAAGGTGATCTTGCTTGGAACAATTCTTTCTTTTCTTTTTTGAACAACTTTTTTGCCATACCTTCCTTTCTATAAAAACCTTCCATTTTGAACAACACCTCAGAATGTCCCTCCATTTGTAAGATGGGATGCTGCCTGATCCAGGAATTGTTTCATAAAGCCAATTATGTCTTCAAATTTACTTGGTTGAGTTTTGCTTTTTAACTATATATATACACACATGAATATATACATATATACAGAGGGAAAGAGATCGGTTTATTTTGAAGAATTGCCTCATGTAATTATGGAGGCTGACAAGTCCTGAGATCTGCAGGGAAGTCAGCAAACTGGCATCTCAGGAAAGTGATGGTATTATTTCAGTCTGAAGGCCACAGTTTCAAGGCCCAAGAAAAGCCAGTGTTTTAGTTTGATTCAGAGACAGGAAAAACCCAATGTCCCAGTTTAAAGGCAATCTGGCAGGAACTCTCTTATTCAGGGGAGGGTCAGCCTTTTGCTCTATTCAAGCCTTCAACTGACTGAATGAGGAGCATATACTTTAGGGAAGTTTTACTCAATCCACTGATTAAATGTTAATTTCATCTAAAGACATCCTCACAGAAACACCAAGAATAATGTTTGACAAAATATCTGAGTACCCCATGGCCCAGTCAAGTAAACACATGTAACTAACTATAACAGGTAGTATTTTCAGTCAAGGCCAAATATATTCTTGGAAAATATTTGAACTGAATCCAACAGGATTCTTAATGTTATTGTTATCAGCACATTGGAAACTTTTGGACAAATTGCTACTCTAAGCTATCACAATCATTTAAAAAATCAAAACCAATCAACACTAAGTTGACCTAACTTTAAATAATGCCCAGGGTAAATGTTTTTTAAGTGCAAAATAAAATAGTCCCCTGTCATCATCATCACCATTTTGAAACAGTTAATTGTATTTAGAACACACTATGACATTGTTTCTGGGAAAAAAAATCTATATTCATATTAAAGCACTTTGGTTCCAGAATATTTCCTGGGTTTTAATTAGAATTATGATTACGTGACCTATCAAGAATTGGGGGCATAAGATCCTAAAGAGCACTTCATTAGGCAAAGATTTTGTGTAACTAGTTGTACTGATTATTTAGCATATACTTTCAACAATAATAATTTCCGAAGATGAAACCTTGTGTCTCAAAAGGTAAACGCTGTACTTCAAGGTTAACATGACTTTCTTGCTGAGTTCATTTCCAGTGGGTTTATCGGGCAATTGCCGAGGAACATGACAGTTAGTATTCAATAAAGAGGTAAAAAATAATGCTGCTACCACAACATTTAGCATTTAAATATATGCTATTTATGTTTGCTATTGTTTCACACATATTATTTTGAATATTCAGGCTTCAAAGTGTGGCTCATACCAAGTGCTATGCTCAACACATAACGAGGAATCAATTAATATTGGCCATTTGATAAGGCTGTGGGCCTGTATCTGTGACGTTTCTGTATGCAAGTGATTTTTTTTTATTCCCAGTTATGCACAGCAATAAATCACTGGACCAACAGATAGTAACATAAATGGCTGTGATTTAACCCAAGAGCAAGTAAACTCTAGAAGATCTTGTTCCCTAAAGTTGGATCTATCTAAAATAAAATCATGGGTGGTCTACCGGAGGAATACTCTTCAAACATTGGATGCAAGAACAGACAACACATTTAAGTCAGCATTGAGCACAAGGAATACAGGCAGAAGACATTCAACAATAAATATTAGAGTGAATGTCAAGTAATTATTAACCAGATTGTTAGTGAAAATCAAAGTTAGGGCTAGAAAAATGTGGATTGGATTACAGAATGTTCTGTCAAGGAGAGTAAATTATCTAATTCAGTTAATTAATTCTGGAATTTTGGTGATATGAGACTCCTTTTAAAAGATGTATTGCAGGGTGCATTTCTACCAGTCCTGGAGAAGCTATCTGATCTTGACAGGAATTATCCTTAGGGGGAAAAAAAAAGCAGGAGTCTTGCTTCTCTTCTGGAGTTACTGTCTCCCTCTGATTTCAATCTTCCTTTTCATTAGGTCAGGAAAGAACACTGCATTACACCATCAATAAAAGAGGAGGATGTGCATGGACATTTTATTCCCCTCTCAGCTGACAGAACAGGAAAAGGTGGTGCCTGCATGCGAAGTAAAATGGAGTTTTGATAGCTCCAGTAAATTTGATTAAGGTTACATGATAAATTGGACTGTTAAGGCTCACAAGTTGATTTGGGTTTTTGCTTAAACTGTATTTTTCTCCTTTATATTTAAAGGCTGTATAATGTAAAGGAAAGCACCTCAAAGTAGAAATTCAGGGACTTAAACTCTACACCTTGATCTTCCACTGCTGACAATTTAGACTCATTCTACTTACATTTCTGCCATAGACTGAATGTTTGAGTCTCCCTCTTCCCCCAAACTCATATGTTGAAATAATTATTCCCAGTACTAGGGTATTAGGAGGTGGGGCCTTTGAGAAGTGATTAGGTCATGCGGAGCCCTCAGGAATGGGATTAGCAGTTTTATAAGAGACACCAGAGAGGTCCCTAGCCTCTCGCACCACATAAGGATTCAGTAAGCAAATACTGCCATCTGTGAACCAGGGAGTGTGCTTTCATCAGCTACTGAACCTGCTAGTGTCTTGATCTTAGACTTCCTAGCCTCCAGAACTGTGAGAAATAAATGTTTCCTATTAAAGCCACCCAGTCTATGGTATTTTTTGTCACAGTAGACTAAACAGACTAATGCAGTGTCCTTATTTATAAAATAAAGACAATAACACCTCTAGAAGCTATGTTCCAAAACTTAAACACACTGCTAATTTCTTGGGAGGTGCAGTCCCAGGGGAGTGAAAGTGATGGGGAAAGGGAGGTGAGGTAGGTTAGCAGGGAAAGTAAATGCAATGTGATGTGTTACTGAGCTAGCCACGACTTCATGAGAAGACATGGGCATCTCTGAGATCAAGTGGGTCATCTTGAAACATGTCATGTGTTACCTTTTAACACTAGGTCACTATGGAGAAATAAGGGAAATACATTTATCTGGCAGGCCTCCTTATGTCTTGTGTCTCACTGGTCAAAATTTGCCTTAAAGCATTAATTCCACTATGCTTTCAAGTTGAGTTATTGACTTCCTTCATGCATCTGGCTTGAGAAACTAGATCTTATGACTCACAGTGCAATCTTTCATATGAGACCATTAGTGAAGAGAGAAGCCACATCCACCCATTCTAGATGGCTAGGATCTGCGTTCTTGTACTGTGTCTCTTGTAGCAGTGGGACAATGGATACTGTCAGAGCCCAACCAACTGTAGTCGGAAGCTACAAGAGCAGGGGATATTCAGCAAAAGGGCTGTGATAGTGGCAGCCAGGGCTCTCTGCTGAGCAAGAGGTCAAGGTCCCCAGGAGTTAGGTGAGTCCAAGTATATTGGGCTTATATCTAGAACTGTAACATATACTTTAAGAAACAATGGCTTAATCTTTCTAAAAATTGTCAATATTTATTCTTTTGAGCAATGTCTAGGAAATTACACTGTTTCCATGCTACCAGCTGGCATTATGAAATCTGTAGGTTTTTGGGAACGAAGTGTTCCCTATCTCTTTTATATTACTCTGAAAATTTAAGAAGTCTACATGGTTCTGGTAGAACTTATATATTAGCAAATCTGCTTAAAATTGTCCTAATTTTGCCAGTCCGGAAAAATAAAGTAATGAGGATTCTGGCAGCATCATGTGACATCCGTTGACAATGCTTGAAACAATTTAATTTGCCATTTGTGGGCTGAACAAGGATGCATTTGCTTCATTTATTAAAGATCATGTTTGGTCCTGAATTGAGAGTCGTTTAACATTTCCAGGATGGGCCGGAAAAAATTGTTCATAATAAATATAGGGCATTAAGTAGGATAGACCCAAATGATACATATTATCTTTTCATTTGGGTTAGAGAATCAAATTTCCCAAAAGTGACCTGAGGCTTTCAATTATCTAAATGATTCACTCACCTGACAAGAATGCACATACCTGCAACTTTTCGGGTAATAGAAAAAAGCAGATTTTTATTTGAATAAGTTTTAATTGATAATAGGGATTCTACTGAGAAAATAGGACTAAGGAGGCATTCTCAGGGAAGAAGGGACAGAGAAAGGAGTGCCACACCCTGATCATAGTTGCTGGTAAACCTGGAATGCATATTTCCCTCCTTCTCTTCCTCCTTCCCTCCCTTCCCTCTCTTTATCAACTATAGTTCATATCCTGTGAATGCAGAACATCTACATTGAAGGATAAGGGACTGTGGGAATCAGCAATGCTAGAAAACTCAGCTTCAACTCAAAGTTGGCTCTGAGTGATGCCATCTAGTCAGAATGGAATGAGACTAATATATACTACATTTCTGCGGGTTAAATGATGGAAAGTAAACTGTATATTTTTCTTTTAATAATTTTTCTATTAGTTAAGAATGCTAGTTAAAAATCCTTTGAAAAGAACATCTTCCCCCAGAGTAAAAGTAACAATAGACATTTGTAGCATTATGAGCCTGGGAGCTGGAAACACTCCAGGAATAGGACACAAAGCTGGCAATAAATTAGAGTGAATTCTTCAAAAGTTTTCAACTGCAACCAAATGACTGAAAGTTTTTCCCTTTGTAAGTAGGGGTCAAAGCTTACCAGATAAAAAGTATTATTTCCTGGGAAGCAGAAATGCTGCCACGCATCCCCTAATATTTGTGAATCAGTACTCACACAGTCTATTTGTTTGAGAAGCTAATGTCTTTCTTGTATAAACTGTTTACTTAGGACAATAGCTTAAAAATTTTAAAGTGTTAATATCTGTGAGTCAAATATGTTTGAATATATGTGTGCATGTGTTAAAACTGGTCTTAAAGTAGTTATTGTAATGGAAACATTTAACATGCTAATGATAATTTTCCTTAGTATATTGTAATCATTTAAATGATTTAAATGTAATCATTTAAAGCTAATTTGAAGTTGTTAAAGAATGTAAGGACTTTTTGTTTGTTTTCTCTTGGTTGTTTCTTTTTTTTTTGTTTATCGTTTGTTTGTTTTTAACTATGGAGGATGGTTATTCTGTACACTACAGCACCAAAGAAAAGAACTACGGGCATTATATTAATACAAGTTTTTATAAACTGAGTTTTATGTTATAGTACCAGTTTTGCACTGTAACTATGCATTTCCCCATTTTATTTACTTTCACATAAGTAGGAAATTCTCTCACAATATAAGCAAGAGGTATGTTATCGACTCAGTGTGTTTCCTCAAAAGAGATATGCTGGAATCCTAACCACCCTCTTCCCCCGACCTTATTTAAAGATAGGGTCTGTACAGAATTAATTAAGTTAAAATGAGGTTATTAGAATGGGCCCTAATCCATTATGACTTGTTGCCTTATAAAAAGGGCAATTTTGGATAGAGATACATGTGGAGGGAAGATGATGTCAGTACACAGGATACCAGGAAATACCTGAGGCTACCAGAAAGTAAATGAGAGAGAGAGAGAGAGGCGTGGAACAGTTTTACTCTCACAGCCCTCAGAAGGAACCAACCTTGCTGACATTTTTGATTTTGAACTCAGCCTTCAGAACTGTGTAGGAATAAATTTCTGTTATTTAAGCCATCTAGTTTGTGGCATTTATAGTAGCCCCAGGAAATTAATACAAGATATTTGTCCAAAGTCATTCTCAAGATGACATATTTGGGGTTCTGGGTACTCCATAGATCATCCTGGGAAATGACCTACCCAATGTCATTGTTACTGAGTTTAGGAAATATGATTACTTTGAGAGTTTATCTATCATGTATGAATGCTCTGCCTTGGGGTAAATATAAACAAAAATATTTACCCACTTTGTGTACAAAGTTTTCTCATTTGAAAAAGAACTCCAACAGATAAGAAAAGAGCAAAAGTGATGGGAAGAAAGAAAGGGGAGTATATAATTGTAAAATACTTCATAGAAGAATTCTTTTTTTAAAATAATATTTATTTTGTTATATTAGTCCCCATACAGTACATCCCCAGTTCTTGATGAAATTTTCCATGATTCATTACTTGCATATAACACCCAGTGCACCATGCAATATGTGACTTCCTTAACCCATCACCAGCCTATCCCAATCCCCCACCCCCCTCCCCTCTGAAGCCCTCAGTTTGTTTCCCAGAGTCCACAGTCTCTCATGGTTCATTCCCCCTTCTGTTTACCCCCCCTTCATTCTTCCCTTCCTTCTCCTACCGATCTTCCTATTTCTTATGTTCCGTAAATGAGTGAAACCATATGATAATTGTCTTTCTCTGCTTGACTTATTTCCATAGAAGAATTCTAAGATGACCCACAGATTTCTGCTCCCTGGTGTACGAATCCCATGTAATCCTCACCCCTTGAATATGAAGAAGACTTGTTAATAAAATGTAGTTTACTCCCATGATTATGTTATGTTATACAGCAAGAGGAACTCTGCAAATGTAATTAAGTTTCTTAATCATTTGAGTGAAAATCCTTAAGACCAACACCACTGTGGGCAAGTATCTTTGATCTGGAATTTGTAGCAATAATAAGCTCTTTCTTACACTCTTCTAAAAGTATGCTCTTTGATAGCTATAGGTTTATGTTCAATGATGATGAATGATATATGAAGAGGGTCTAGAAAATGATGTGTTATGGCAAGTAGATGTTATTATATATGTGTATTGTTTTCCAATTTTACACATTTATTGGAGCTTGAGGCATTATTATACCTGCTCTTTTACTGCTGGCAGGCATTGTGAGCTCAAGAAAGTTTCCAAGATTCTGTAAACAGATTATTTTTCAGCTTCCTTGACTTAATCTAGCATTCCTAGGAAGCCATGGCTAGTAAAGAAAGGGTCAGTGGTAGTGGTAACACAATCTGTACTAGATTTTCAGATAATCCTTGACTATTCTGAATAACCGATGCATGTCTAGTTTCCTAAAATTAGCTCCAACAGAAATGCCCTTCTTCCCATTTCTTATTCATAATGTCAGCTACTTTTATAACAGCTGCATTTGGAATATATTCATCTTGTCATAAAAAGTAAATCTACCATCTACTGCTGAATGTAAGACAGCAAGGAGGTTTGATGGTATTCATAGACCATATCATGCTTCTTTTGAGATGTCTTTGCCATCAGAAAATAATGTGAATAGTTTGAAAAGGTTCACTGGCAAACCTCTAGCCTGTTACTGAAATGTAGTTTATCTCTGCATTCATATTGATTTTCATAAAGAGAGCTGAAGTTTGAAATTTACTTAATACTTAGATTTTGTACTTCTATAAGAATTATAAATATGTTATTCTTAGAAACTCTTCAAATATTAAATGACACATTCTGAAAATGTATAATTATTATGAATTTCAAGTATGGTTTTGAAAATAATTCAGAAGAACTATATCTTAAATTTGATTTTTCAGTGTATTGCATTTTTACAGTGAGAAGAATGGCTACAAAATGATATGAAATAAAATTTCAATCTTTAACTTACCTAAAAGGCAGTTTTCAGTCCATCAAAATAACAGACAAGGGAAAAAGATCTAGAGATGATGCTGTAGATGTACTCCCAGAAGTACTATATTTACATAAAATGTAATATTTTCTTTATCTTGCTTCTTTTATTTAGCAGATTAATTAATGAAAGAAGCTAATATATAAAGCTTTTAAATAAGATACTGGCCAACTTAAAGCTATGAATATAAAACTTTCTCAGAAAAACATGTAGCTTTTGTGCCCAGTGGGTTATCTTTGCCCAACACACACTCTAAGGAATAAAGAAGTTATATCTTACAGAATATTTTTGTGTCCATGATAGAGGATTATGTTACAAAAACTAAGTTTATTATAATAATTTGGTTTTAATAAAGCTCTAACCTCTCCCATTCTGGGTTCTAATAGTCTACTATGCAACAACGTGGATGGAGCTAGAGGTTATTATGCTGAGTGAAATAAGTCAGTTAGAGAAAGACAAATACCATATGATTTCACTCATATGTGGGATTTAGGAAACAACACAAATGAGCATAGGGAAAGGGAAGGAAAAATAAAATAAGATAAAAAAAGAAAAGGAGGCAAATCGTTAAGAGACTCTTAATTCTCGGAAACAAACTGAGGGGTACTGGAGGGAAAGTGTGGGGGATGGGGTAATTGGGTGATGGGTATTAAGGAGGCCACTTGATGTAATTAGCACTGGGTGTTATATGCAACTGATGAATCACTAAATTATACCCCTGAAACTAATAATACACTATATGTTAATTAAATTGAATTAAAAAAAATAATACGTCATAAATCAACATGATGATTAAAAGGAGATTGGGAAGAAGTCAAAATTCTTATTATATGTCACAAATCAAAATAAATCTCTTTACCTTTTGAAATTTTTAGAAACATAGCTTTGTTATATCAAATGAAAGATAATTTTTTAGAAATTCTAAAGAAAGGGGTACTATTATGAATATCTTGAAGTTCCTAACCAATTTGATGTATTAGAACATTTGTAACCACAAATGACTGGTAGATTTTCAAGGTAATCATCAAGAAAAATAAATTAAAAACTGGACTGTGGAGGGAATAAACAAGGCTGTTTACTACTGTTAAACTCTAATAGAGCTTAGCCAGACTGGCACTTTGTCATATTTGTTCTTTATTGCCGTAAGCTTCAGAAATCAGGTAACTTTACTAATTCTTTTAAGAGATTACTACTAACTTTATAAGCTTTTCAGGTTTTAGTTTCTTTTTCTTCTGTCTTTTCTGACTCCTAAAGCAGATTAATAAGCATGATCTAAAAGATATAAAATCATTAAAGCTTAACCCTTCTAAACTTTGGTTGTCAAGGTGAAGTTTATTATTACTAGAAAATGTTTTGGTGTTATTACAATCCATTTTAATTTAGACCATAATGAGGAAGGGACTTTTCTTTTTAAATATCTCTTTCATTAATCCATTTGACTCTATCTTAGCCATTACCAATATAATATGAGATACTCTCCATTTATCTAATGAAAGAGCTGCCTAAATGCTTTCCCTCCATCTATACAAATTATCTACACACTTTTTGGATCATTAATCCTTACAGAAAATTATTTCTGAGCAATGCCTCAATATATGCCTTTTGGTTATTTAAAAAGTATAAAAATAGATATTTAAAAGAATGAGACTACTTAAATAGTAGCTCTATTTTTTTTTCTTTCCTTCTAATACATGAGCTTGCATACCTTACTTTGCAGACCACTGCTACAGAGTGGATTCTGCTGTTAGCACAGTACTTTATTTTAAAAATAATCATGCTGCTTACTTCACTAAAATCTTTCAGTACTATCCTATTTCTCTTAGAATAAAAGGCTTACGTGCTTACTTTGGCTATAATGCCTGCATTTTTTGATTGGTTCCAAACTCTTCAGCATTGTCTTCTATCACTCTACATCTGTCAGTACATTCTACCAGTGGCTTCTATCCATTTCTTGGCCCTTTCATGTTCCCATCTACCACAAGGTCCTCATTCAGGCTGCAAAGGGAATCACATCCATTTGCAGACTGCAGAATGGACTGAGAAGGGCTTCAGCAAAGACCAGGAGACTGGTTAGGGGATGTTATCATAATGCTGGAGAGAGATAGTATTAGCCTGACCTGCAGCAGTTGAGGGGAATGAAGAGAAGGTAAATTTGGGAAATATTTAGGATTTGGAGGTGTCAGAACCTGGTAGTTGACTGAATATGACTTGTGAAGTGAGTGCTGATTTAAGAGTGATTTTCCAGTTCTAGGCTTGGGGTCTTTACTGAGATAGGGAAGTTGGGAGGGAAAACAAATTTGGAGAGGAAAGATCATGATTAATTTTGGACATGTTGATTTTTAAGATTTTTATGGCAACAATCAACTGTGTGTGAAATACAGAGGAGATGCTAGCCTAGATACTTGGATTTTTAAAATAATCAGCAAGTGATAATTGAAACTATACAAATAGATGTGATCGTCCCATTTGAATATTTCAAATGGCAAAGGAAGAAAGGGACACCAACACTTTACAGATAAGAAAATGAAAAGCTCACAAATGAAGCTGTCCGAAGGTCTAAGATGAGAAAAAAGAGTGAAAAGTATGAAAATCCTGAAAAGCACTATGCATGAAAGCCAAAAGAAGTGCCTTTTACAAAGGCTGGGTGATAAGGTGAGAACTAAATGTTACCATGAGGTCAAATAACTTTAAAATTGAGAACATATGTATTAGATAATCTGAAAGAACTTTGTTGTGACCAGGGCAAGACCACAGGCAACAGAGTCATGGCAAAGCCTCTTGTAGCCTGGTATGTGTTTGTGTATGTGTTTTATATATATAACTTCCATCAAAATTTAATTAAATATATATAATTAGATGAAAATTTATCTATTGAAATAGATGAAAAATTAGGGAAATTAAAAGTAGATGTAGAAAAGTAAGATAAAGGTGGGGTAAACTTAATGAATAAAAATTTGCTAAATTTTTTTGGTTTTGAAGACATGGGCTACAAATTTGGTTCTGAGCTTCCAGAAAACAACAATAAACAGAAAAAAATATACATATGGTAAGGTATAAGATACAATGAGTTCACTAGTTAAAAACATAAAGTGGCTCAGGGGCACCAGGGTGGCACAGCGGTTAAGCGTCTGCCTTCAGCTCAGGGCGTGATCCCGGCGTTATGGGATCGAGCCCCACATCAGGCTCCTCTGCTATGAGCCTGCTTCTTCCTCTCCCACTCCCCCTGCTTGTGTTCCCTCTCTCGCTGGCTGTCTCTATCTCTGTCAAATGAATAAATAAAATCTTTAAAAAAACAAACAAACAAACAAAAAAACATAAAGTGCCTCATAGGAAATATATATAAATAAATAGCATATATATAATTAATATTTATTATTTTAAATATAGAAATATTTACACTTTACATATATTATATATAATAAAACTGATTATTTATTTTAATTAATTAATTTATTTTTGGTCCAGAGACTTGCTGTGTCATAGCATAATGAACAATGACAAAAATATTCCTTTTCCTAACAAAATTCCTCACTATTAAACATAAGCTGAAAAAGCAATTTTATAACAATAGGCCAAATATTTCACTACAGGTTTGCACCATTCTTAGCCTGACTTTCCCTAAAGATAAAATTTGAAATATATAGATAAATGAATGCACCTCCTATATTTTAAGCAATTGTTTTTGACAGTTTCTGTCTCTCTTGAGATTTTCACAAAAGGTAGATGGATGAGATTTCAGATTATGTGCTTTGGCAAGAACCTAGAGTACAAATTGCAAGTTTTCTGATTAAGAATACATTTATACAAATTACTGGCAGATAGAGAGGAGAGGCCGGCATATGTCTATACAAATTCAGGAGTTTAACTAGTTGTAAATGACTGACTAGTCTGATTCATTATAGAATTAGATGCAAAGAGCATTTGTGGACAAAGTAGTCTTCAGAAATAATTATGGATGATTGAAATCCCCACAGTCTATGTTATAGAATTCACCCACACTACTTACAATCTAGAGTTTTTCATAGCACATATTTTCTACTGGTCACCCAAGCATTCCCAAATCACGCAATTTCCTGCTAAAGGTGAGCAGATATATTTCCTAGGAAGTGTTCATCTAAGTCTATGATTTAAACTGATTTATAGAATTGCAATCAAATATTTAAGTGAATAACTTCTAAGGTAATGTTTGTCAAAAATGTTGATATTATTGTTGAGACACTATTTGGTAATCCTTGGTTAGAAAACTAACCAATTATGCCATTCTTGTATGTAACAATAAAATTATATCATAAGCTTGGTGAAAATGTGTTTATGCATAGTGACAGGCTGGTATGCATCCAGTTTATCCAAAATAAATTTTGAGTAATCAAGGTAAAAATTAAACACAGGAGGGTTTCCAAAATACATAATCTTTCACAGCAGTTAACATTATTATTTGATTTGTCAGGCCACTATACCTGTAGACATTGACACTCAAGTGATGTTAAAATATAGGTCTTATAAAAGCCCCATAACCAGCATCATACAAATGGTTCATAGACTATAGACATAACCAGTTCTACTGCATGCAGTTGTAATGAGTAAAATTCAGTAAAATTTTCAAAATGTTTTATTTTTCCTGACATATGTCTTTAACAGGTGAAAGAGAAAGTAACAGGGCTTAATAATGAAATACCCCTACTGAAAACCTGCTGACTCTTCATGAAAAACACAGGCTTCAGCATTTTAAGTTATATTTACTGAATATCCATATGTTTCAAGCATCTGGAACAGATTCATAACAATGAATCAATCAAAATCTCATGTAATTTTATTACTACTTTCAACAAGCAAGTCATTTGGACAAGACACTGCACTCATTCACGCATCGATTCATTAATTCATTTATTCCATAAATAGCCGAGTTTCTTACTTTGTGCCAGTGACTAGGGTGGAGTTCTGAGATATAGTAGTTACAAAACCTTTCTTTAGCTCTACTGGAGCTTACAGTCTAATAAATCAACTCAAAGATTTTTAGGTGATTTTTATGTAACATGTATTGTGCTAAATGTTTTACATAAATTGCTTTGTAATTTTCTTAGTAAATTCTTGAATGGATATTATTTTTTGTGCAAATTTTCTTGTTCAACATATTGAGATGCAGAGAATCCGAGTACAATTCACCCAAATTCACATAGTTAGCAAATGTCAGTGCTGAGGTTTAAAACCTGAGTAGTCAGACTGTAGAGTGTTCATATTTTGTCAATGTTATGCACATGATTTGAGGGTAAACCAAACAGAGCCTGCAAACTCTGAAACAGTCTCCTGAAATATTTTTGACGAAAAATGATGTAACAATATATATCTAGAATTTGAGAAAGATGATTTAAGGTTGTACCTCTGGATCTGGGAACTTTTTGCACTGCAACTTTAAGGAAGTTGTTTCATCTTCTTGAGTTTTAACCCCATCTCTTATTAAAATTTGATAGTAAAATATCCAGAGCTTTTGTAGATATGCAGAGAAATAATATATGTGACACTGGATTTCAAATAAATGCTAATTCAATTCTAATTCAATATCTTAACACAAACTGGTTCTATTTATTTATTTAAATACTAATTATTATTCTAATTATTTTCTCCTTGTGAAAAAGCTATACTGGAACGGGGTCTGCAGAGGGCTGGACATCTAGATTAAAACAAATGAACAGACAAACAAAAACACTAAAGGAGGAAATTGGAAGCTACCTAAGACAAACTTCTAACTTCTTATTTTGCTTAAGAATGGAGCTACAAACGATGACTGAATAGTCCAGGCCATTCTCTTAACAGAGGTCTACAAAAATTTTTTAATTGAATTACTCTTCAGTCCAACTTGAAGTAATTTGGATATCTGGATATATTTCTGTATTTTTTCGATATTTGGAGTGGATTTCTCATTAGGATGATGTCATATCAGTCTTCTATGAAGTTCAGAGATCTATAACATAGCTCAAAGCATTTTTCACCCTGCAGGACCAAATTAAAGATGAAAGGGGTTGAAGGGAGAAATGCTCATTGAAATATAAATATTTCATCTTTATTAATTCTTAAAGCAGGTGAGATGAATTTTAAAAAAGGGGTGAAATATGTTACATAAATTTGGTATTTCTGGTGTGAATATTTTCCTACAGCTGGTGACTTCTTATGTTAAAAAAAAAAAAAAAAGCCTATGCCGAAAAATGTGTCATTTATGTTCTGAATCCTAACTGAGATGAATCAGTTTGGTATATCTTTTCAATTAGTTTAATGCAGTTAGGATAATCTCAGATTGGAAAGCTTTTGTAAGAAAGTATCTTTGAACAATTATCTTTGCAGAAACATACTGAAAAGGTTTACAGAAAACAATAAAACACTAATATACATTCCCAGTGTTATATTCTGTTATCTTCCTACAATTGCTCACTCTCTCATTTTATTATTAAAATTCTATCAAAGACATAACAATAACTACAACAAAAATACAAAAGCTCCCAACACTAAACTATAAAACTGATAATCAACATAATTGGAGAAATTGGAATGATGCTCTAATGAACATACCTGGTTTAAAAAGAGAAAAAACAAATTTATGTTTTATATCAGAAGATGCCCAGAAATCTCCTGAAACTCTCACCAACCTGAAATAATATTGTAAATTACATTTTCCATTTGTAGACTCAGAAACCTGTGTTCTGCAGCTCTAGAAAATGGAGCAGCTATTCATTTGTGAGCCAGGTGGAGGACTGGTACCCCCTCTTCCTCCTGTTGCCATCTGTTCGTAGATACTCAATTCTCAGAAAACAACTTGGCAGGGCACGGGGATCAAGTAAGGGCTGAATTTAAAGTTTTCCTTTTGGGCTGTGGCTCCTACAAATAGTAAGCTTCATTATAAGCAAGACAGAGTTTCATTTTATGTCAGAATTATAGCTTTCCAGGTAGTGTAAGTAAGCTTGGAGCACGCTTTTCAAATTTTTGATCATCCCATCATTAAAAAGTGACTATACTCTGTTATATGCATATTTATTGATGAATCTTATAGGTATGACTTTATTGTAATATATTATTTACATTATGAAATGTGAAAAATATGAGTTCAAGATCTAAATAAAAGTTTAAAAATCTGTTATATTGTCTAATGGTATAATACTTCAATAATTTTAGTGAGAGAAATTTGATTAAATTTATTTTGTAATTTGAAAATTCTGATTGGATGCTTTGTGATGCAATGGCTCCAATGTCTGGTTCTGAGTTAACTTAATTTCTCTATGTGGTTTACTATCTGTCAACTGAAAATGATAGTCCATAAAGGGACACAGATCTAAATGAAAATAATATTTCAGCCATGCTACATAATAATTTAGGTTACTTATTTTTCTCTCTTTTAAACTATTGTGCAGAGTTTTATGTAAAAATATGTTTGGAAAACTTCTACTATAATGTCAAGAAACTTTTCTTACAAAGCAAAGGAAACATATGGCATTCTTATGCTTTAAAGAGGCTTAAAAACCAGGGTAAAACTTCACTAGAAGGACCTCCACTGGATAATTTTGAATAGATTAGAATCTTTTATCTGTTAAGTGTGCAGAGGTGACTTTTTATAGATGATACAGTTGTTTAGTTTTTGGCAACAGAATCATTTAAAATGGAAAGATTGTCAACCATTTGCAAACTCTGCATAGGATGGGTTTCCTTTTAAAAAGTGACTTTCTTATTTGTGGTAAAAATGTCACTTAACTTAAAAGAGTAGATTAGGCGAGTGCTTTATTTGCAAATATATCTTCTAGGAGTTAAAGAAGCATTGGGGGAAAAATGAGAGCATGTCAAAAGGACACAGAAGTCAGTCTGAAGATGTTGAATGAACTGAATGTTTCAAAGCTGGAAAAATCTGAGTGACAAAATAAATAATGATAGCATTCGGTTATGACCCATAGAATAAATAAATATCTATGAGTTCATATGAATACAAATATACAGCTGAAAAAATAAATGAGAGAAAAAAAGATGGCAGCTCCTCATCCTTATATAAGAATTCCAATTAATAATAAGAAAGGAATGTGGAAAGTCCAATTATTATCTTGGGTACAACACAGTGGTAAGTGTCACAAGCAAGATCCACCGATGGATGCCAAAATCAGTAGGAAAAATGGGAGGAGAAAAAGGATATCTGCAGTCTCACGGTAAATAAAGTAATATTTATCAAAGGGAAAATTGTTAACAATATAGTAGAAGAACTTGGTACATACCACCTGAACTAGCTGGTCACAGTAATAAGACACACACTGACATTGTGCCCCTGATATAGTGTATTAAAAAAGTCATGACATCCCTTGTCTTGTATTCTTGACAAAAGTTCATAATATCATTCTAATCACAAGGAAACATCAATCTAACCCAAATTAACTAATATTCATCAAAAGTGCAGGGGTCAGGAAAAGCAAGGAAAGAGAGAGAACTGTCACAGACTGGGGGAGACTAAGGCAACGTGGAAACTAAATACAATATGAGATCCTGGATTGGATGCTGAAACAGAAACAGTATTTTAGGGGAAAAATGGTAAAATTCAAATAAGGTTTGTAGTTTAGTTAACACTACTGTACAAATTTTAATTCATTGTTTTGATAATTTTCTATGATTATATATCCTAAATATATACACAAATATGGCTAAAAGGGATAAGAATTTCAAGTAAACTGGTAACTATATAAGGTAGTAACTAAATATAAGCCATGTGTAGATGTCTATCAAAAGTGACCATGACCAAAGAGCCCTCAAATTATATCATACCCAGGTTGATCCCAGTCACCATTACTCTGTTCTACCCGCCTGTGAATTCTCTGCCATGTAAGCACCCTTTCAGGTTGAAAGGCTGTACAACCACTCCTGGTTGTTAAAGGATTTAAATGCATCTATTCTGGGAACCAATGGCTAATCCCAAATTTCTTTAGCCATCTCCTCTTATCTTAAAGATCTCTGGTCCTCAAGGAGCAATAGAGATCTTAAGACGCTTTCTCAGATAAGACCAATTACGCTCCCAAACATTCCTGTTCTTATGTATATCCTTCAACTGCTATGCAAAACCTTTAGGATAGCAGTGGGAAGAAACCCCAAGAATATCTTGATTTCACAAAATGACAGAATCTTCACATTACAGAAGAAGCTTGACGCTATACTTTAAATCTCTTATTTTAAATTAAAAGTCCCTGGAGTAGTTATGTGACACACCTAAGGTGGGATAGGTGATCAATAACAAGTTTCCTCTAATGACTGAGTCACTAGATTTTCTTGACACCACTAGCCCTTCTCCTCTAAAGAGCAAGTGAATTTCCTTTTGATTCCATTGTTATATTTACTATTCTTTTCCTTCTTTTTTTTCTCCTCAGCATCTCACATGGTTTTCCTTAGGACAGCAATTCTTACAGTGTGATACTCACTTCAGGGGGCCTGCAAGGTCAAAACTACTTTCCTAATAATACTAAGATGTCTTTTTCATTCATTCTTTTGTGAGCGTCCAGGGAGAAGATATCCAGAGGCTGCATGGTGAAAGATTTTGAAACACAGAGAAAGCAGAAGCAGGTATGAGAATTGAGAGAAGTCAGAAACCTGACATTAAGGATTTCCAAAAATGTAAAAAAAAAAGTCACCATTATTATGGTTTTTGTTTTGGAAAATGCAGACGTTTTGCACTAAAATTGTTTGTTTTTGTTAGTATATAATGAATTATAGTGTTATTTTAGAATGAATTTCTATGTAAATATTTTTAAAGTGCCTCAGTTTTAATTCCTAATGTAAATATCAATACATATAACTTATATAAACAAAAGCTCCTTGGAGTCCTCAATAAATTTAAGAGTAAGAGCCACATAAAAAAGCTTGAGAATCACTTCTCTTATGTAGTTATTTCCCACCACCCAGGGAAGGAAAAAAACGAAAACAAAACACATGGAAATGTTCCTAATTATAGAAGAAACATGGCAACTGATTAAAAAGCATTTATTAATATAACTTTTAATACCGTCTCACTCACTACATTTAAGACGTGAGAAGAGAGTCATTTTGTATTGTTTCTTATATTATATCCATGGCAGTAGACTCTGTTTTGTTACTTGGGGCAAGTGGCTTAACATCTGACTCTTAAGCATCCTATTCTGTAAACTAGGAATAACCCTGTCAATTTCAAAGATTTTTAATAAATATTAAAAAATAATGAACGTGAAGTTTCTCATTCAGGCCTGAGATTTAATAAATGCTCGAAGTGAAAATCTGGATGGCTGGTAGTGGTCAGAGAGGATGTTGCAATAGAAGGGGTTTTAATGGAGATGTAGTAGTAGTAGTAGTACCAGTTACTGTGTTGGTGTAACTTACATAGCTTAAAGTCACGGATCTTAAATGTTTAGCTGAAAAACTTGTTACATATGTATTTAACCACCTTATCATCACCCAGGTTAAGATACATCTTTGTTGGGGAATCTGGGTGGTTCAGTTGGTTGAGCATTTGGCTCTTGGTTTCGTCAAAGGTCATGATCTCATGGGTCAGGGGACTGAGCCCTGTGTAGGGCTCTGTGCTCAGTGGGGATTCTGCTTGAAGATTCTCTTCTTCTGTCCCTCCCCCCACACACACATGACCTTTCTCTCTCCCTTTCAAATGGATAAATGAATCTTTAAAAAAGAAGACACATTTTTGTTGTGCTGGCTTTGTGTATTTTTAAAAAATTGCAACATTTTGCAATAGTATCAAACTCCAGAAATATTGGTGTTGTGAAATGAATTATAGTCCTCAATTTGGTAAATTAATGCAAACAAAATGATAAGAATACATAATATGTGACAATATTAAACAAGTATTTAATTAGGTATTATTTGTAAAACTAAGCCCTTCAATTCCATCAGATCTTGATTCAAAAGTTAGCTTCATGTTAAAAGTTAGCTTTGGATCAACCTTGGTAAAATTTTAATTCTTGCTCTTATATTTTACATCACCCTTCCCTTAATGTTTTTTCTCTTCTGCACTTAAAACTAATCTAATGCATCATGTAATTGGCTTATCTGTCTTGCTCATAGTGTGTATTCTCCACTAGTCCTAGCTGCAGCAATCAGACCAGAAAAAGATAAAAAAGGCATCCAAGTTAGTAAGGAAGAAGTAAAACTGTCACTATTTGCAGACAGCATGATACTATATATACAAAACCCTAAAGACTCCACCAAAAAACTATTAGAACTAACAAATGAATTCAGTAAACTGACTCATGGGTGGCTCAGTCAGTTGAGCATCTGCCTTTCGCTCAGGTCATGATCCCACATGATCCCACACATCTGTGTGATGTCCCCCTGCTAAGCGGGGAGCCTACTTCTTCCTCTCCCTCTGCCCCTCCTCACCTCTCCTGCTCTCTTTCTCTCTCAAATACATAAATAAAATATTTTTTTAAAAATGAATTCAGTAAAGTTGTAGGATACAAAATTAACATAGAGAACAAAATACTTAGCAATAAATTTAACCAAGGAGGTGAAAGACTTGTACTCTGAAAACTATGAGACACTGATGAAAAAAATGAAGATGACACAAACAAATGGAAAGATAAACCATGCTAATGGATTGCAGCAATTTACATTGTTAAAACGTCCATAGTACCCAAAGCAGTCTACAGATTTAATGTAATAATAATAGCATTTGTCAGCAAAACAGGATAAATAATCCTAAGATTTTTATGGAACCACAAAAGACCCCAAAGAGCCAAAGCAATCTTGAGAAAGAACAAAGCTGTAGGTATGACAATCCCAGATTTCAAGATATACTACAAACCTGTCGTAATGAAAACAGTAGGATACAGACACAAAAATAAATACAGAGAGCCCAGGAATAAACTCACAATTATATGGTCAATTAATCTACAACAAAGGAGGGCAAGAATATACAATAGGTAAAAGACTATCTCTTCAATAAATAATGCTGGGCAAACTGGACAGCTACATGCCAAAGAATGAAACTGGACCACTTTCTTACACCACATACAGAAATAAACTCACAATGAATTAAGGACCTAACTGTGAGACCTTAAGCCATAAAACTCCTAAAAGAAAACATAGGCAGTAGTTTCTAGAATATTGACCTTAGCAATGTATTTATGAGTATGTCTCTCCAGGCAAGGGAAACAAAAGCAAAAAGAAAGTATTCGGACTACACCAAAATAAAAAGCTTTCACACAGTGAAGGAAACCATCAACATAATGAAAAGGCAACCTACTGAATGGGAGAAGATATTTGTAAATGAAAAATCCAAAAAGGCATTAATATCCAGAATATACAGGGATTTTATGCAAGTAAACTCCAAAACCTCCCAAATAATCCAATTAAAAAATGGACAGAGAACCTGAATAGACATTTTTTAAAAGAAGACCTATGGATGGCCAACAGTGATTTGGGGGTCATCACTAATCATCAAGGAAGTACAAATCAAAATCACAATGAGATATGACCTCACACCAGTCAAAAGGCTAGCATCAAAAAGATAAGAAATCACAAGTGTTGGTGAGGATGTGGAGAAAAGGGACCTTGTGCATTGGTGGTGGGAATGTAAATCAGTGCACTGTGGAGACAGTATGGAGGTTCCTCAAAAAATTAAAAATAGAAATACCATATGATCCAGTAATTCCTCTACTAGGTATTTAGCCCAAAATAGGAAAACACTAATTTCAAAAGTTATATGCACCCTTGCCTATGTTTATTGTAGCATTATTTATAATAGTCAAGATATGGAAGCAACCTAACTTTCTATATATATATATATAATTCAACCATAAAAATGAATGAGAGCTTGCCATTTACAACCACATGGATGGACCTAGAGAGTATTACACTAAGTGAAATAAGTCAGAGAAAGACAAATATCATATCATTTCGCTCACATGTGGAATCTAAAAAACAAAACAAATGAACAAACAAAAAACTAGAAATGGATTATAAATAGAATGAAGTTGTGGTTGTTGGTGGGAGAAGAGGCTGGAGGGATGGGCACAATAGGTAAAAGGGATTAGGAGGTATAAACTTCCAGTTATAAAATAAGTCACAGAGATAAAAAGTATAATGTAGGGAATATAGTCAACAAGAATAATAAAAAAATAACGTATTATGTAATTGACTTATCTATCTTGCCTATTGTGTGTCTTCCCTACTAGAATGCCTGTTAAGTGAAAAAAGAGTGGTTTGTTCATGCTTTTATAATTAGTTCCTAGAAGGTATTGTAACATAGTAATTGCCCATATGAAATTTGTTAATTAAGTGTTGAAAGCATGGTAGGTTTTAAAAATATGGATAATTTAAATGCAAAATTATGACATTACAATTATCAGTATTAAAATATGAATGCTGATGAAAAATAAAGGCAATAAAACAAGAGTTGTTTGGTAGTTTTCTTTCTTTTTATTTTTATTTTTTTGGTCTGTCTTTTCTAATGTTTTTTATTCAGTAAATTAAAATCAGGGGAAAGCAGTAATGAAAATATGAGAGGGAAGGAACACAATATTATTTATCCTAGTTGCTATATGACCTTAGAATGACCAGTGACAAAAAGCCAATTTGACAATTAACCCATAATGATTTGTCAGGTTCCAGCAATATGGTAATATCTTAATCTCTCCATGTTTCAAATGCCAAATATATATATATATATATATATATATATATATATATATATATATATATATTTCATCCATATGTAAATACTAATGACAAGAACTTCCCAATTTATGCCCAATACAGATGGGATTTTGAATTCTCTTATAGGCTATGTGAAAGCACAAATGTGCTATGTCAGGAATTTCCACAAATGAATACAGAGGACAAATAGATAAATTAGTAAAATAGGACTGCTCTAAGATGATGAATGATGACTCATATGAGGTTTTGATATACAACAAGAATCTATTCAATAGTAGGGAATGGAGAAAATCAGGGTGAGCAAAAACGCATGAGACTTATCTCTAGGAATAGATGCTATTATACAACTCCACCCACTCATTTTCAGGTAAGGATGCAGACCACAGCCACGTTATCCTACAGTCCTGGGTTTTTTCCATAGGAGACAGAAACCTATACTTTAATGTAAAATCTTTCAAATTTCTAAATTTTAACCTTTAACATTTAATTTAAATGTAAAGTCATGTGTAGTTAAGACTTTGTGGAGGGAAGAAAACATCTTAAAACTGAAATGTGGTCAACAGCCACCAGTTTCAACTTCTGCTGCCATTTATCAGTGTTAACTCACAAACCCACGTATATACTAAATGTCCATTCTGGTGAGCACAAGCTCAAAACACAGAGCACACCATTCTCTACAGTTGTGTTAAGTTATTGCATAATATATTCACAGACTTAAACTACAACTTCAAAGGAGATTTTTAATTTTTTGCTTTTAATTGTTCTTCACTTGAAAGGAGTTCCTAAAATGTTAATTTTCACTGCCTCCAGTATCTCTGTCAAACAGTGAATGATATATTTGCTCTTGAAAGAAATCTTTTTTTTTTTAATGAAGGAAACTACTATCCTAATTTGTATTTTCTGATGTCCAAGTTTTGTCACATCTTTAAAATTAGTGTACATTGACAACTTTTTAGTAATTTAACTTTTTTTGTCTTTATGGGCTATCAAGAAAAAATGAATTATGTATCTTACGCATACACTTAATTTTACTTAAAAACACCCATTGCCATCACTCAGTCTATTTGATTCTCTTTTAATAACAGAGCCAATTTCCCAGCATCTTAATCATTTTCACTGCTTCTTCCTGGATAGTCTCCAAATTACCTGTATCCTTGAATTTGTAGAGCTTGTGAAAAAGCATAATCTATAGAGATAATTAAAGCAAGAATTAAGTATTGCTAAATTCTCTTTTGACAGTGATTGTGAAAGTCTGTATTTCATAAAATTGATGTAAAATGCAGTAATTTTTCACTATCCCACACTTGCCCTGTACCTTTAGAGTTACTATCTATCTAAAATAATTAGATAATTTTGAACAGCAGGAGGTCAGGATGTAGCATTCATGAGATGAAATTCTGAGGAAAGAACGGAGGCATGAGTGGGGCGAACTCTATCTCTAACAATATGAGAACTTTCATGAGACAGAGGGAATCCATTCCAGTCACATGGTGATGCTTTTATTCTCGCTTCAATGTCTTTTAGGTATGATTACTCAAACATTTATTAAGCACCTTTGGTGATGAAAAACTTTTTCTCTTTCAAAGAGCTCCACCCGGTTTTAGTTAACTGGAAGTATCAGAAAACTGTTCCTTAAGTTGTGCTCTAATCTTTCTTCTTACTGGTAGTACCCAGTGGGCAGGGAGTCCAGTTAGGATTTGAATCCAGGGCTTTACTCTAGCACCCAACATTCTTTACCAACAAGTATGGTCGTATTGTATGAAAATACCACAGTTTCTTAGACATCTTTTCTATCCCATAATAAATATGTCCAAAATTAAATAGTTCACATAATATTGTGCAGAGGTCTTACATGCTTGAGTTCATATAATATTAAGAAATCCCAGGATTTTTGGTCTAAATTCACAATCATGTAGTGTCAGTGTGCCCACAAGAAATCAGAAAACTACTTGGGAAGTCACAGGATGGTCAATTTACGGACATACTGAATATATTTAATTAAAAAGAGTATTTTCCCCCTATCATCCTTATCATAATTAATTGGATGGTTAAAGAAAACAAAATAAATAAAAACTGTTAATTTTTTAGGGTATGAATTGTTTATTAATTTTGTGACTTCCTGTCAAAATCATTTGATAAATCAGGAGGCATAAAATAAGTGTACAGTTCAAAGCATGATCTTTAATTTGCTTAAATTTGTTTCTACATGATATGCTATAGGAACAAAGGCATAGGAATCAAAGGGTTTTATTGCTGTAGATATTTTTTAGACTACCAATGCTTTTCTTCACCAATGAAAACACACCTTAAGTATGTGTAAATTGAACCTTTCCTAATTTACAATATAATTGTTTTATTAAATTGCAGTTAATTAAATTGCAGTTAATATTTGCAATAATTAACAAAATAAATTAATTCCACACTATGTAACATTCTATATAAAAACCTGAAGCACATGATTTTATAAAATATGTTAACTTTCATATTTACATTATTAAAATTTTAATTTCAGATACTATTCAAATGAACATGTTTGATTAGTTTTTAAAAACTTACTTATAAATTAATTTATTTCTGAATAAATCAGTATAAATAATCTAGCCGAATGTAACTTTTCTACTTTATACATACTTGAACTGGGTTTGTGGTATGGAATTTCAGAAGAAGAGAAGAAGGAAACCACCTGTATTATTTTTAGGATAGAGAAAAAAACTTTTTTTAAAAAAACAACTCAAATAGTACAAAAAGTGGTATTTGGTCTTTGAGGCTAATATTGTGTCATGCTTGGGGACTAGGATTCAGGCCACTGTAGAAATAGGTTAGAGATATTTCCACTTTACCATATGCAACACTTCAGCTTTCATGAAAATTATGTATTTAAAAAAATAATTTCCCTGCGACTGTTGTAGAGCAGTATCTTTTCTTGGAGGTATCTTTTTGGATGGCTTTATCATTTCGCCAATATGCATTTTTCTATTATTTAAGTAAATGAACATTTTTTCATGTCACTTGTATAATGAAAAGCAAACAAAAATTTTAATTCAATCACTAAAATAACAAAATATGATTTATAGTTTCCTAATATTGGGGAAAAAAAGAAAAATGACCTTACCTGGAGTGCAGACTTGCCTCTCCCAGTTTATGTAGGACACAAAAGTTATCCCTGTATTGCTTCAACTTGATAGGTTTACAGTTACTACTGGAAGTGCCTGGAAGCCAGGGAACAACTCTAGAAGCTAATCTGGTTGTTCCTTTCATAGCCCAGAGCTCTATGGCAGTCAGTGATACAATCACAGACATTAGACCAACAAGCAAGGCAGCTCCTGTTTTGAGGCAGAGAAAAATAAGCTGCCACAAATGCCTCACAACTTTATTATTGCAATTGATCACATTTATGAAGAACTCATAAAGTTGCAAACAGTTATAATACAAAAAAGCAGTTATAACAATGCAAAGTGGTCTATCATCACCTCTTGATGACAACTTTATTACTGCTGGGGACCAATATTGTACAGGGGAATCTAGTAGCCATAAGTTATTTTGAAGTGAAGCAGCACAGCAGGCTAGAGTATTACTGTACAAAATTTATTTTTTATGAGACACAATAATTATATCAAACAGTTACCAAAATGTCTGGGAACTACAGGATCTATTAAGATACCACAACAGAGACATCTCCTTTATGTTCATTGGGAATGGCAATAAGCATTACTACTTGGGTAGAAAGACAGGCTCTCGCAATTCACCCTTGGATTGCCTATAAGTTATTGTCACAGGTGACTGGCAAAGATGAAGTTTAATAACGCACGGTCTCTTGGAGCTCAACAGAGCATGAAACTTAAGGGCCTCTAGCCACAGAAGGGATTTGGCATTCACTAGTATCTAATTATGAGTCAGGAAGAAAAGAATTTACTATCACCTGAGGACTATTACCTTTTTATTCTTGAACATTTATAGTTTTTTTTTAATTATTAAAGAGGATAACAAGCAAAAGAAATAACAATATAATTAATTTCCTGAGGAATTTTCTTACAAATAAGTCTGATATATTAGTCTTCAGTTTAATTGGATGACTAGAATGTCAAATTGTGTTTCAAATATGTTGTCTCCCCTTCGGATCTAGGCCCAGGACTCATTTTAGGAATTACTAAATCTCTGAAATTGTTCTAAATTTAATTTGAATCACTATAGTATTCTACTAAACCTTCTCTTAACCTTGGAGCCATTTATATTTCTTATTACTCATTCAAAAATATTTATTAAATGTTTACTATGTGTCAAACATTGCTCTGGACAAAATGAGAACCAAATTAGTATTCCAGAAAAATGTGGCCAGAGGTTGATTTGGTTTATACATTTCTTATAAAATATTTTGTTAGAATCACCTACTTGAATCTTCTGAATAGAGAGAGCCGAGACTTAAAGAAAGCAATGTAGTGGCCTCTGTACAGCTACCATGGAAGCTGTTCATGTAACCCTGAGCATGTTAATAATAGAACTGCTTGCCAAAGGTGAATAGCGTATCTTCAGTGGTCTATAAGGCTATTTCTGAGGGACCTCTTTCCTCCATTTTATTGGGAATCTATCTCATTCTTTATTGTTATCCCACAAACAATTTGCCATGTCTGTAACTTGACTGGTGCCCCTACATATTCAGTTCCTACTACATTTGGTTCCTACCACGTTTTGTTCCTACTATGCTTGATAGTCTGTAATTTTGATTCTCACTCTGGCTTGACTCTGGCTTTCTGCAGTGTATCTGGTGTGATCATCCTGCTGCCTCTGAGTTTTACAGTGTCGTGAGTGAAGGCTCAGGTCTGAGAACCCGAACTCCGCTCTATAATTGAGATAGTATAATTCATTACACAGTTTACTTGTTGTTAGTTTCCATCGTAAATACACAAATAAAAGAGAAATACACTCTCAAGTTATAGTGTTCAGACAGAATAGAATTGCATAGATTAATAAGTAAAAGTCCCTGTTCATGCTGATTCAAAGTCCACATCCTTTCCCATTGTTTTCACGTATGTTTTTTGTTCCTTATGATATTTTATAAGGGTATTTGCTCTTAATCTTTATTTCGATTTACTGAATCTTCTCATCTATCTGTAGATTTTTATCTGGTTGTATGTAATACAAAACATTGTGATGGAGAGCTTCCATTTTCTTCTCCTTGTTCACTTTATATACCCTTTCCACTCTTTCTTATTATCCAAGAAGCTGATCTCTACAGTCCGGATCAAAATGTTCATTTACTCTGTTTTCTGTGTGAATTTGGACAAAGGAAGCCATTAGCAACAGTTCAGAGGGTGGGAGGAGAGGAAGGATAGAATAATTATTTCTTTGGCTCCCTCCCTTCCAGGTGTTCAGGAGGTGACTGTGTACCTTTATCAATGATCTCCACCCCTGTAGGGCACTCTCTCCTATGGCTACTTTCTCAGAGTCCTGGTAAAATGCATTCTCCTTTCGCTCTGTATGGCCAATGAGTAGTACAGTCTTTTACTGGTGCTAGCCTCCAAGGCACTTTATTATCCTGGGCTGCTTGCCTTTTATCTGCTCATGTTTTGTAATTTTTTTTCACCAATTCCTCCTCAATTATCCCATAGCTGGAACCCTAACTGATAAATTTCTTTATATTTTCATTTTAGGACCTGTCAGATTGATTGGATCTCTCTTCACATATTCCTTATCCACAGTTTCTTAATCTGTAAATGAAATAAAACGAAAGTACTAACCTCGGGTTCTGAAGTTAAATGAGATAAAGTATGTAAAGTATTTATCATACTGACTGGGGCACGATAAAGTATCAATAATGTGACTATTTTTAGATGGCAGTTTCCTCTTGCTGCTTACTTCTTGACATGGTCCCCAACATCAGGAATTTTGTTGTTGTTTTGTTTTTATTAAGCCTTTGGGGATCTATTCCCCTTAAACTCTAAATGTAAAGCTAACCTGCCATTTCACGGTATGGTATTCATCTCTCAATATCTGATTAAAATTCTGAATGTTACTGGCATAAGAATGGCGTCTTACCTGGAATCTTAATGTGTGTGTGTATATACACTCCATTATTTTAGAGTCTTTTACTGTCAAAAATAAAAGGAGTGCATTGCAACATTAATTTTTATGTTTAAAATTTTATTAATACTGTAGCTAAAATACTTTTTTCCCTTGCTTTTAAACATTTCTCATTAAGGAAGCTACTGAATTTGCGTATGTGTTTTGTAATTTTCCACACTATCACAATTATTTAACATTACATATAATTTTTAAGTGAATCTCTTAGTGTTTCTGTTTCTCTTTCATAGAAACCAAATATTTCTTTATTCTTTATAGTACGACAGACTCTTTCCCAACATGTTTTTTCTCGATTCTGCAGCGTATTGTTTTGTGATAAATACACTAGATACCCAAAATAATAAATTCATTTTTTAGTCTTTATTTTTCTGTAAGCATACTCTATTCATAAAGCAGAGATGGACAATTTCTATGGTCCAGTTTCTGATCAGATTAATGGCTTGAGGTTAAAATGATGTGCTCTGTCTCTGCATCTAGTCAAATCCTGGTTGATCTTAGCAAGTATTCATCTAGTACATCTTTACCGACTGCCATCTTCTTTGCCATTCTCTACCTGACTTTCCTAGAGTCTAAACAAACAGTGCACATTGAAATAGATGTTTCTTAGGTTGTATTATGAACAGGGATATTTTCCTGCTCTTCCAATTCTATGTGCAACTCCAAATCATAAAGACATATGAATTTCTTTCCTCATGGAGTTTAACCACTAATCTTATGAATAAAGTCCCTTAGTTGCAGAGAATGTAAGCACTGTGTCCAAAATTACACATCTAAAAAACAAACAAACAAACAAAGAAACAAAATTACACATCTAGTTAGTGATAAAGCTGGGAATAAAATCCAGTATAATGCATAGGAAAGAATACTGGTTTTGGAAATATGAAACTTATGTTTACATTCTTGCTCTACCATTTTTTGATCCATAGCTCAAATGACATAGTAGTCTTCTCTTCAGCTTTTGGAATTGAAAATAAGAAAATGGAAAATACACTTAACCATAAAAAATTGTGGTGTGAATCAACTGAAACAGCATATGCCAGCACCTGCACAAATGTCAATCTACGGATTTCCAAAACATGCTTTTCTGCCTCCTCATACTGCTTTCTCTTTTTCCTTTTCTGTATATATAAACTTTAAGTATTATCAGTCATAAGAGAAGAATCACTTAATATTAATACTAATTCAATCATTATTATTTGATATGTTACCTATCTTAATATCTATCTTATGGAGTAAATCAATCAGACATACTGACTGTTTGACACATTTATACATTTTTATTTTGAAAAAAAGTTTTCAGTAAAATAATTCTCACGTTATTAGAAACATTTCATTTCCCTCACTTTCTCATTGACTAACGATTTTGATTATAGTTTATTTGAATTACTTAATCTTGTTGTAGTCTGAAATATAGAATCTCAAAAACCATAGCTGAAAGAATACACATATTTGTTATTGGTTTTACCAAACAAGAAGTGATTGTTTATGAAGAAGAAACAAATTGCTTATAGTTGGAAAGAATATAGCATAGGCATACAAATTTTGTTCAATTTTCATTTAAATCTGACAATATAAAATTAAGTGAGCATTTTCAACTGCACTTTTCTTAAATTGCCTCAGGGAAATGTGTTGATAAATATTAATTAAAATGTAAGATAAAAGTTATTAAGCAGAATTATATTCTTTAGAGTATCCCAAGTCTTACTATGGGGAAAAAATAGAAGGAAATTTAACTTTGCAATGTTTTTTGAGGGACTGCGATTTTTAATCAATGTGACATATCTGGGAGTGACACCCTGGAGTGACACCCTGCGTACAGTTTTTTATTTACATTTATTCTTTCGACACACTGATTGCCTCAGAAAAACAGGCACACAGATGGTCTCTTCTTTTCATTCTTCATCTTTTTTATAGAGATGAAAGTGACAACTTATTAGGTGAAAATAAGGTCTGAATAATAAAGTAAATTTATAACTCCATTCAAGTTGAGAAGCAGGAATATAGAGTGGGGTCTTTTGTTTAAGTAATTCCCTTCTTTTGCCCACTTTTAGCACTGTGAGAGGACATTTTTATTTTATTTATTTAGTTTCTGAGGTCAGAAATCATTCTCAGATTTTGAGTAAACAATATATTATTTAAATTTGCAAGCATTTTCCCTGACACAAAAGTCTGGGGTATGTACAGTCAGGATGTAAGATATTGGTTAATTTAATTACTTCAGACTCGGTTCCACTGAATCTCTGGAAACCAGCCATCAGTTAAAGGCTTGCTTGTTCAGTTTAGAGGAAAACATATGATCCCCGAATTCTTCAAAAACTTGTTTCACTCAGGCTTCTTGATATTTTAAAGTAGAAGTGATTTACATGGAAATAAGTATTTACAAAACCCTGGACACGAGGCTCTAGATTGGGCTTCTAGGAATCACTCTCAGAGCAATTAACAAACAACTGGCTTATTAAGGGATCTACAACAGAGAAATAGGACTAAGGACTTTTAGAACACACTGTTCGTTATATCCATTGATGCTGCTCTCACCACCAAAGCTACTAAAAATTGCCCTTCTACTCCCACAGAGTCGGTGACTGGAATGTGGCTGAAGAAACACCCAGTGCCTCTACAGCTCTGCTTTTCAAGAACAGTAGCCAGAGCAACAGCAAGATGGACTCTCTTGCACTTCTGACTTCTAACTTCATGTGGAGTGCATCTATTATGTAGAAACAAACTCCCATTCAGAGCTGTAGCTCTGAGTCTGGGAAATATTTTAGCTTTCAAGGCTCTGAAATACAGGGCAGTACTGTGAAAAGAGATAGTACCAATTCTTCTTATTCAGCATGTCCTTTATGTTCAACATGGTGTCTTAGTTTCAGAGGTTCTGCAAGAGCTTCAAAGTACCCCAAGTGAATTCAAGTATGATATCAACACCACTGCCCAAAAGTCAGCATTATTTATAAATTTTCTATTCACAATTTTGTTGTGACTGCCACCTGATGGTCTCCTGTGGAAGAGCTCTCTGCTCCAGACACTGGATATTTATGGTTTTACCATCCAGAGAAGTTAATCTTTGTATCACTTCCTTAAAATGATTCCCAATCATGTTCTGAGTCACAAATAGTCTTCTATTTTTCAAGGTAAACATGCCCTCCTAGAGGTCTTTTAATAGACCTAATTCAAGTTTTTATTTTATTTTCAAGTATCTACACATAAAGAATGCATAATTACCACTGAAGGTACAGCTGTGTATTTTATACCTTGTAAACTCCTAGATTCTGCTCTTAAGAAAAAAAAATGTAAACTTCATCTGTAGATTCTTTTATTTTCCCCCTTATTTTATACACTGGGATCATATCTGTAGATGTGAGATAATTCCAGAAAATACAGATTTTGGGGGACTTAATTTTTGTCTGGGCAAAATGGGGCAATTATGGTCAATTCTTCCAGGACATTGATGCAAAGGGAATTTTCTTTGTTTAGTATTGATACTTGCAACAGCAAGTGGTGAATCTACCACAACATGCCCTGGAACGTACAGGCTCTTCTCTGGGCTTCTTTCCACACAAGTCATGGGCTTTCAGCTATTTCACAAAATTATCTGCTATTCTTTTGTAGATTGCATTCCTCATCATTTTTCAGAATAGAGAACTAACAAGAAAAATTATCCAACACAGAATAATTATAATTAAGAAAATGTGAAGAACACTCAGGAGTGTGGGTTTTCCCAAGAACACTGACAAATAAAAGACAATAGCAAAAATATTGATATTATATACATATAGGTGATTAAATGTTATGATAATAAATATTGGCACATCTTCCCACTATTAGTTGTCCCCCATTCCCCACTATTAATTTTAAGGGCAAGGATATTATTCCGGGATTCAGGAGAAACTGAGAAATTAATTTCAGTCCTAGCTCTGCCACTGCATCTCAATTCATGGCACCTCCCTCTTTCCAGTTGTGCATGCCAGAAAACTCAGTTAATCTCAGGTTCTTTCTTTCTTTAGAACTCACATTGAATCCACTGAGAAACTCTTTTGGTTGTACCTTCAAAAGAGATCTAGAATCTGATCACTTTTGAATATTTCAACCATGGTCTGAATTGCTAAGGGTTCTTGCTGGGAGTAATGCAAGAGCTTGCTAACGGGTCATCTAGCTTCCATCCTGGCCTCTCCCACCTAGCATAGCAGCCACAGTGATCTTTTTAAAACTCAAGTCGGGTCATTTCACTCCTTTGTTCAATGTTTACTATATTGCTTTGCTAGGACTGCTGTAACAAAGTACCACAAACTAGGTGGCTTAAACAACATACAGTTATATTCTTGCAGTTCTGGCTAGAAGTCCAAAATTAAAGTGTTAGCAGGGTTGGTTACTTTTGCAGGCTTTAAGAGAAAAACAATTCCATGCATCTCTCCTAGTTTCTGATAATCTGTTGGCAATATTTCACACTTATTTGCTTGAGAAGCATCACCCCAATCTCTGCCTTCATCTTCACCTGTTATTTTCCTCGTGTGTGTTTCTGTCTCCAAATGTACCTTTTTTAAGAAATAAGAACACCAGTCACATTGGATTAGTGTCCACCCTAATGATTTCATCTTAACTAACTGTATTTGTAATGATCTTATTTCTAGATAAGGAGGTCACATTTTCAGGGTCTGGGGGATAGGACTTTTAACAGAAGACCATTGAGGGGACACAATTCAAATCATACCACCTACCAACTCTTCTCTTACACAGAGTAAGAGCCAACAGACTTACAGTGGCTTTAGTGTGATCCATTAGGACCAGAATCCCCATTGCCCCTCTAAACTTATTTTCCAACTTCATCATCTTCTCTAGCCACCCTCTCCCCTGAGAACTATTGCACTGTTGTTCCCTGTGCCTCAGTTGTCACTCAGATTACACATGTTGAATTACCTAGTTTGCTTTTTTTTTTTTCCCGCTTAACTGTCACTCTGGCAATGAAAACCCACCCTGTCCACTAAAAATGAAACTTCCCCTCCCTTTCCGTAAATTTCTAGTACCCTTTACCCTAATCTATTTATCCAAGTATTACCAAATTCTAACATACTCTATTTATCATTTACTTTTGAAAAAGTGTATTGCTTTTCCTTTCCACAAAAATATAAAATTTTTGTTATTAATTCACTCTAAATATTGATTGCAATGCTTGGCATAAAAAATGGCTCAAAATAAATGAATTGAATGTTGTATCAATGGTCCTTTATAAAGTTGACAGTATCACATGAGAATCTGATCAAGACTAGTGTACTATAGGACTGACTACTCATTGTCCCCAGTGACTGTATGTAGACAAGAGAGGTCCCCTGGTATTAAATCTGAATTTGGCATATAGATATCGTTTGGGATTGTTTCCCATTTATGTGGGTAGAAAGAGATTTTGCAGAGCAGAAGAGCAGTATATGGGAATGCATCTTATTAACTGAGAGCATCTTTAAATGTAGAAAAAGAAATGTACATGCCAAGCAATAAAAGGTAGAATTGCATAGAAAATTCATAGAAAAAAGCATTGGTTCACTATGATTTGCTCTTTTATGGAAATGGGACTCAATTCATATGAGCTCCCAATCATTAACAATTGATACAGAATCACCTGAAAAATCTGAACAGATGGAAAAAGTGAACAAGAATTGTGGAGCTGAGTCACACGGATGGTAGAGTTATGTACAGAAAAACCATAACTCCTGCTGCTGCAATATCTGGAAATGTCCTGTTTCCTTTCCTTCCCATGTTCTGTTTTATTGAACTGTTTCACGAGATATTCAAATACCTTTTAGTAAATTGGCCTCTCCTTTCTTTTTTATATAACTTAATCAGAGGAATTTTTTTTTTTTTTGCTTTTTTACAATTGAAATTTAATTTAATATTAAAGATTTCAAACAAACAGAAAACAATATAACAAAAACACATTGCTCCTTACATTTCACTATTCCATATAGGATTCCCCTTTATTCTTACATATATATACACGTATGTATATATAAAATCTATAAATATAACTTATATATAATTTACATATATAATTCAGAATTTATTTTAAAGATTTTATTTATTTGTGTGAGAGAGAGAGAGAGAGAGAGAGAGCACAAGCAGGGGGAGTGTCAGGGCGGAGGGAGAAGCAGGCTCCCTACTGAGCAGGGACCCCCCCCCCATACACACACACAATGCAGGACTCGATCCCAGTGCCCTGGGATCATGACCTGAGCCAAAGGCAGACACTTTATTGACTGAGCCACCCAGGCACCCCTATAATTCAGAATTTAAAGTTGATTGTTTTTCCATAGCATTTTCATCATCTTATTCTACTATATTCTGGTCTCTATTTTTTGGAAGCCTGTGATCAGTCTAATATTTGTTTTTAGATACAGTTTATTGACTTTCTTATCATTGCTAAGATTTTTCAATCTCATTAAGATTCTAGATAGTCATTATATAATATCTCAGAATCGACATTAGAATTTGAGATTTTTTGTTTGTAATCAATTCTAGAAAATTCTCAGCAATTGTGTCTTTCAAGGTTGCCTATGTTATTTTCTCATTTTCTGTATTACCTTTCCACTTATCTTTTTCACAGCCTATATTTCTGTTTTCTAAAAGCATTACCTGTTTCTTTTTAAAATTTTCCCATTGCTTCTTCCACAGCATGTAGTTCTTTTTTTAAAGGGTATCAGTTACCTTTGGAAATTCTTTAATAGGGTTTCACATTCCTATGTTATGCTCTTTCTGATTGCTGCTTTATCATTTGAGGGTCTTAGAACTCTGATCCTGCAGTCTTTTATGCCTGACTCTTAATCATAGCAGATTATTTCCCCATATCTTTCATGATTTTGTGCTGTGAACTCATGTTTTGGAGGGTGGTAGGAGACAGGCACCCCCTTGGGACTGAGTTCTTGAAGCAGATCTCCTAAGAGATTGTTTGCTTCCTATAAAGCATTCTGGAAATATCACCTACATTTAACTAATCATCGTGTTAATTTACCCTGTTTAGGATTCTGGATCTCCATGGGTATCATAAAATCATTCCTAAAACTGATGGTTGCACAAGCTGTGGGATTACATATTTTAGGAGAAATTTTCTTTTTCAATGAGACCAGACAGAGACAAGCTTCCTTATCATCACCCTGTGACGGAGGATGAATTTTTTTCTATTTCCCCATTTCTCTCTGGGAACAATCAGCTTTGTTTAGGCATCACAGTTCCAACTGTCTACCCATACTTGTCACTAAGACAAAGCCCTCAAGTTACTAAGACACATAATTCCCTTCACTCCATTTTGCAAGGCAGCTACAGAATAACTTTTTATACTTACACATGTGACTTTCAGTCACTTCAAGTACTGTTGTTATTTTTGTTTTGCCTGTATTTTCTCTTTCATTCTTAAGATCTTAGCTATACTTTTAAACATTTTTAGTATGTATTTCTCCAGCATTTTTCATGCTAGTTTTTATACTTTTAAACATTTTTAGCATGTATTTCTCCAGCATTTTTCATGCTAGTTTTTATCTTGAGAGTATACAGGACATAACATCAATGTCTGGTTCTAGCATGGAGTATCTAACTTCGCCTATTGAAATTTTACCTAAGTAAATAATATTTTAGAAAGATAGAACTATGTAATAAATGCACTATTCTTTTAATACAGGAAAATGAACTAATTGAATGCCTTTATTTTTTTCTACAGACCTAACTCAGCTCAGTGTTACCAACATCTGAGGCTGCCTCTCCTCCTTTGGAAAGCTGAAACACAAGCTGGAGTGGGCATAATTTATGGCAAAACCCAACAAACATCCTTCTGTGCAGGTGAGACTCTAGTTACAGCTTGGCTAACAACAGATGGCATTATTTTAACACAGAGAAATGCTGAGTGAGACACTGATTCTCTCTCAAGAGTAGTGACAGCCTGAGATTCTTGGCTTAAATGAGACCCTGATGATTAGAATTCATAAACCTGGACAGGAGAGAGACTCATCTACTGCCAAGTGCATAAAATACCTTTAATTACAGTAACATTGCTAAAGGTTAAATAAGCCCCAAGCAACTAAAAATAAAGAGAAAAATAAATATTTTATTTCTAAAAATCTACTTAATTACCACCATCTTCTGTCTCATAGTATGAAGATCCTGGGGTAAAAAATACAGAAATGAATAATAAAGAATGCATTGAAGTTGAGAAAAAAATCAAAGCAGATTTTAAGCACACTTATTTTTCAATTAGTGCTATTGGCTCTATCTTTAAAATGTGCCCAAAATCTGGCTCTGTATTAATTCTCATTTCCTCCACTGATTTGATCCAAGACATGGCCATTTCTTACCAGTACCATTGCAATAACCTCCCACTGGTCTCCTGGCAAGCCCCATTTTCCAGTCTATTTTCAACATATAATCTTTTTTCATTTTATTTTAAATTTTCAAACATACACAAAATAGAATATAAAAAAAATCACCATGTGTCCATCACCAGCCCTCAAAAATTATCAATATTTTGACAATCTTTTTTCATCTACCCAATTTTTCCTTCCCCATTTCCCAGTCCTCCAGCAATTTTTTGAAATTTGAAGTCAGATCAAATTACTTGTCTTCTAACAACTTTCCAAAGGCTTCCAAACTCAGAGAAAGGGGGAGAAGCCCTGGCCCTTTCAGTGGCTCACATTCTTTCCATAACCTTCAATCATCATTTCACAACTCTCTTCCTCCCTCAGCTGGGCCAGGGGGCCCCCTTGTTGTGGCTGGAAAACTGTGGCCTGCTCCTGCCTTAAAGATCTGCACTTGTTGCTCATTCTGCTTAAAACTCTTTCTCCTCTATACTTCCCTTCCCCTATACAGAATTTTTGCAGAAATGTAACTTTTAAGTGAGAAATTTTCTAGGCATTCCATTTAAAATTTTAATCTACCCGAAACCACCCACCAGCATAACTTATTCCTGCCCCCCTCCTTGCCTGCTTTACTTTTCATCGCAGCACTACTTTGTTTATTAATGTAGCTTCTATGCAGATAAAAATCTAGCTTGGTATATATGCGGTGCTTCATATATATTTTTTGAATATTAACATTGACTATCTATTGCAAAGTCTTGAGTGAAGTTGAAATGCTAAGCATGTTTTAATCACTGGCATAACATGCTATTTTTGTATATTTTAAAAAATTGTTTAAACATGCAGCTGTGTTGTCACCTAGGAGGTAAGTGAAGCCTTCCCTGTTCCTGTCGGCCATGCTATTGACAGCACTAGATGACTTGGGAGAAACCAACTTCTTAGAAGTGTGGTATTTTGTTCCAATTAATATTGCCAAAATCTATATTAGGAGGGAAGCATGATATGATGGTAAATATTTAACAACTAGCTCTCTGAGGAGGAATAAAAGATATGATTAATTTCACAACTTTTATTTTTTTGTTTTTTTAAAGATTTATTTATTTGAGAGAGAGAGAGAGAGAGAAAGAGAGAGAGAGAGAGAGAAAACATGTAAGTAGGGGGAAGGGCAAAGAGAGAGGGAGAGAATCCTCAAGCAGACTCACCGCTGAGCATGGAGCCTGACATAGGCTTGATCCCAGGACCCTGAGATAATGACCTGAGCTGAAATCAAGAGTCAGATGCTTAACTAACTGAGCGATCCAGTTACCCTAAAACAAGTTAATTTCAAAAGCATATACACATACTACCATCATAGCCAGTTCAAGCTAGCAATGTGAAGTCCCAAAATGTAGATTTGGGAAGAGATGTACAGCAGTATACCATTTTTGAATATTCCTACTATATATGATAGATTCAAGAAATCTCAAAAATCTAGAAAAGGTATCAGTAAGACATGGGCTGTAGGCCAAATTTGGCTTGTCATTTATTTTCGTAAATAAAGTTTTATTGAACACTGCCACAGCTATTCATTCATGTATTGTGTATGTGAAAGCTTTCATGCTACAAAGACAGAATTGAATAGCTGTGATGGAGACTGTATAGCCCACAAAACCCAAAATATTTGCTATCTGGCCCTTTACTGAAAACATTTGTCCCCACTGGCCTAGACTATAGTAGAATATAGTAAAGTAATTAAGTTTTGGCAGGTTTGCTTATCTTATTTATTTTTAACATATTTTGTTTACTTATAAGTTTATATAATTTGATTTTTAATAATGGCTGTGTTTAGCTCACAAAATTTCTAAAAATTTAGTAACTGGCTCTCTAGTCAGTGCTAGACAGATCCAAAACACAACTGGGGAGAAGGATTTCTTAAACCCATTTCCTTTAACTAGTCCCATCTGCTAACTCAATAATATATTTGATGAGCTTAGTACAATTATATAAAATAAGTCTGCTTGGAATATACATGTTAATGAATGTATTAACTTGGTTATTTCACAATATATTTCTTTCTTTGTTGTTGTTAAAGATTTTATTTATTTATTTGACACAGAGAGAGACAGCCAGTGAGAGAGGGAACACAAGCAGGGGGAGTGGGAGAAGCAGGATCCCAGAAGAGCAAGGAGCCCAACGCGGGGCTCGATCCCAGAACCCTGGGATCACGCCCTGAGCCGAAGGCAGACGCTTAATGACTGAGCCACCCAGGTGCCCCCATAATATATTTTATTAAAATAACTTTACGTATCATTTGGTCAGGCAGTCATTGAACATTTTTTGGATACCTACAAGGGGATTTAGCAATGTAAAAGATAACCAGAAGCTAAAAAGGTGGCATTTAAACTGAGACTGACTGATGAGAGGAAGGAGACAGATGAAAATGTGGAAACAGAGTAGTTCAATCACAAGTAATGGAAAGTGCAAAGGGCCTGAGACTGAAACCAGTTAAATGTGTTTGAATTATAAAAAAAGCCATAATGACTCAAGTATGGTAGATGATAATTAGATGAGAAAAGATATGACATTGGAAGGGTAAATGGGAAGGGTAAATGGGCACCTTGCAGGCAATGAGTTTCAAAGTTTTTCTTAGTATAATCAACAATGACTAAAAGGTTTTTAGCTTGACTATCACTTAATCTGATTTGCATTTTCCTTGCTGTGTGGGAAAGGGGCAGTGCAGGGCAAGAGTGATGTTAAGGAGACTCCTTAAGAAGGCTGTTGACCAGATAAGAGTGACCTGGAGTAAAGCTGTTGAAGTAAACTAGGCAATAAATGATTGGATTAAAGATACATTTGGGTACACTGTGAAAGTTAATTAAAAAGTTTTTTTTTTTTTTTTTTTCAAACTAGGGATGTACTGTATGGTGATTAACATAATAAAAATATTATTTAAAAAAATAAAAAATAAATAAAAAAGGCAAAGGGCACACACACACAAAAAAAAACCAAAAAAAAAAAAAAAAGCCAAAAAAACAAAAAAAAAGTTTCTTTTTTCAGCTTTTGAACTATGAATTTGCTAAATGGTCGCATTATTATAATTATCCAACAATATCTTATTAGTATTCACTTCTCCTCCAGACAGTTCACATGACCATAGAACAGACCTTAACCTACATGGTGGAAATCAGGTCTTGTCATTGCTTTCTATTCATGTAACCCAAACCTCATCTGGCCCTGCTTAAGTACTTGGCAAATTCTTCCCCACAGTGCCCCTTCTCAGGCTAATTATAGGCAAAACCCAACAATATGAATTGTTTGTGTGGAATACAAATATGTGACCAAGATTACATTTCAGAGGAAAATCCCCAGCTGGCCTTTTGAGCTACTGGATAACAGAGGAGAAGGAAAAGCTCTCTTTAGTTTTCATATTGCTGTAATTGTAATGCAAATTTTTGGAGACAAATCTAATTTATTGAAGGAAAAATCAGAGGGTGAATATGTAGCATACATCTTTTTCTCTTTCCCCTATAAATAGGTCAGCTTGTTATTATTCTTGATTTGTGGCCAATTCTCAGGGAAATACAGAGGAAAGACTTTGTTACAGACTCTTTAAGTTATTTCTTCAATACTATGGTACAAGCCCAGACATTTGATTTATAAAAATGTCCTAACCATAACTCCCACTGCTCAACCACAACAACTGAATTCCTTTATGTGGACAGTGAACACTTTACTATTAGTGGAGTGAATTTTAGTGGTCCAGGAGGCTCTAGGGCCTCCTCTACTCTGTATCTTCTCCTGTGGGCTATTGGTGATCAATGATCTACACCATCCACTATGACACAGTATTGATCAAGGGCCTAGGTAAGCATGGTTAAGTGTTGGAGAGACCTAGGTTTGATTTCTAGTTCTGGTGCTTTCTAGTTGCATAACCTTGCTGCACTGCCATTTCCTTATATCCCACTTCATGGGTTTGTCATATATATTAAGTGAAATAAAAGTCACATAGTACAAGATAAATAATAAATATTTTTATATTTGCTTTTAAGTAAAAGATATGGCAAAGTCAGAGATTTCATAGACCCTATACAGAAAATACAGTCAGGCTAACTATCTTCATAAAAATAAGGAATATAAATTATTTTGAGATGAAAGGGAAGGAGCTGAAATGACATATTTGAGGAGTGGGAAGAAGTTCAGTTTTTCCTTTAATAATGTCTCCTGGCTATCATTCCCATTGCAGATCCACTCTACAATTATCTTTTCCATCTGCTTTCAACAAAACCCCACCAGGGGAAATTGCCCATGGCTTTACTCAGTAGTGAAGATACTGGGTTCTTTCAGACCTGTTCCATCTAAGAAGGTAGCTACTAAGCCACATGTGGCAACTGAGCACTTGAAATGTGGCTACTGCAACTGAAAGTCTTAATATTTTTTTAAACAGTTTTATTGAAGTTTAGTTGACATGCAAAGAATTACATACACATATTTATTGTGTATAATAATTGATGAGTTTGGACATATGCAAATAGAAAGTTTGAGTTTTAATTTTATTTACTTTCAATTATTTTAAAAATAACTTTAGGGGCGCCTGGGTAGCGCAGTCGTTAAAGCGTCTGTCTTCGGCTCAGGGCGTGATCCCGGCGTGCCGGGATCGAGTCCCACATCGGGCTCCTCCGCTATGAGCCTGCTTCTTCCTCTCCCACTCCCCCTGCTGTGTTCCCTCTCTCGCTGGCTGTCTCTCTGTCACATAAATAAATAAAATCTTTAAAAAAAAATAACTTTAAAAACTGATATTCGATTCAGTAATTGGAAAGCTTTAAGCTAAGGAGAACTTGGGTATGTCAGTGTATTCCAACTGTAAATTTATGAAATCTAAATGTAGATGCTTTTTAGAAAGCAGTCTTTGCTCTTTCTCATTCTTTTTCTTTTTGCTCCCCTGACTAGATAATGTCAAATGATCTGTCTTCAAGGTCACTAATTTTTCCTTCTGATCTAAAATAGTCAAACTCCTGGAAAAATAAAGTGGAATGGTGATTGCCACGGGCTAAGGGGAGGAAGAAATGGGAAGTTGCTGTTCAATGGGTGGAAAGTTTTGGTTATGCCAGATGAACAAGTTCAGAGAACTGCTATACATTATGACTATAATTAACAACACTGTACTTAAAACTTTATAAAAACAGTAGATCGTATGTTAAGTGCTCTTAACTCAAAAAACAAAAACAAGCAACTGGATGTAGATCAAGTATTTCAATAAAAATACAGTGTTTAAATTGAGTATTATCTAAATGAAAAATACACACCAAATTTTGAAGACTCAGTACAACAATAAATGTAGCAGAGCTTGATGGTAGTTTTTATGTGTTGATTATTTATGGAAATAATCATAGCCTGAATACTTTAATATAAATCAAATATATTAGTAAAAGTAATTGCAACTTTTCTTTTTACTTTTTCCAATGTAGCTATTAGAAAATTTAACATTACGTTATGGCTTACATTATATTGCTCCCTCTCCCTATATATTTCTATATATATTCTCTCCATTTTCCATTTGACAACACTACTCAGCTTTTCCTAAGGGGATAAATAAGGGATTTTATCATCTATGTGCTTTAATGCGATGGATTTTTATGCCTTTTGGAATTGAAATAAGAAAGCTAATCTAGTTCAAGCTGGAATTTGAATATTGTCTATACATGTTCTGTCAAATCAAACAATCTTCAAATTTCACAAAATGTGGAAATTATTCCATTCATCCTTTCATTTAATAAAAAAAATCTACAGCAACACCAACAGTATTCACTTTACCTTTGTTGGAACAAACTCACCAAGAGGAAAATGACAATCTTGAAAGGCAGCTCATTCCATTTTATATCAATACTAATTTTTGGAAATGTCTTATTTATAATAAAATATTTAATTTTTAGTTATTATTCCTTCAACCTGGGCAAAATTACGAATTGACTTAATTCTTTTTTCATGTAACACTACTTTAATATAGCTATCATTCTTTCCTTCTCTACGTCCTATAATGATATTACAGTATCCATTACAAGCAGCACCCCATTCCATCTTCAAGCACGGTGCCTTCTACCCAGACAAAACTTATGTGGGCATTCTGATCCTTTTCCCTTCTAAACCTCATTTTGCAAAGCTCTCATTATCTGGAAAATGTCATTTCTAGTATTTCTATATATCATCACCCCCCCCCCCATTAGTAAATAAGAACCTTCCTAACCATGAACTATTTTATGGCTATTTTCTGAAATGGTTCATTTTTGTAATCATTGCTATATTTTGCCTCTGAGCTGTATTGGTGATTTTTTCTGTCTAGTCTTATGGTCTTTAGCATGATCCCTATGACCTTTTTTTCTCTATTTTCCATTGATATTCCTCAAAATGTTCTTAAGCAAGCTTCCATTAGTTTGGTATAGCATTTTTCTTATCTTTTTTCCCCCTTAATATATATTCCTTTTCTATATTTCTTCTTTCTGACTTTCTTGATATTAATTTCTGGTGCTATTTAAAATCTCCTAATATTCCATAATCATTATGGAAAACATTAAAATACAACCAAGAAAAGGAAATAAAGAAAAAGTATCAATAAATTTGAAACATCGATATAATCATTTTTAATATTTTAGATTAAATCTAGTATATTTGTTCTCTGTAGATACACTTTCATGGACATTTTAATAAATTTTAAATGAGATTTTGCTATCCCTATAAGTTGTTAACCAGATTTATTTATTTATTTTTTAAGATTTTATTTATTTGACACAGCGAGAAAGGGAACACAGGCAGGGGGAGTGGGAGAGGGAGCAGCAGGCTTCAGGCTGAGCAGGGAGCCTGATGTGGAGGTTGATCCCAGGACCCTGGGATCATGACCTGAGCTGAAGGCAGACACTTAATGACTGAGCCACCCAGGCGCCCAACTTGGTAACCAGTTTTATTTACTAATCAAAGCAAACAACTATAAAAATTTGCAAATGTAAGCCTATAGTGTTGTTTACTGATTGTAGAATACAATTATTTAATCTATTGTTCAAAATTTAGACAGCATTTTTTTCTTGTTTACATGTAACATTGTGAGAAACATTAATTTTAATATATTTTGTGCACTTTAAAACACCTTGCTTTAGGATGACTCCTCAAACATAAAATTGATGAGTCAGAGATTTGGGAACTCTCCAGTCTTTTAATATTTACTGTCAAAATGCCCTCCAGAGAGGTTATACCAATTTCTAATCCAACATGTTAGATGTTGAGGCACAAAGACAACATCACATCATTCTTGGGGTGTCTGGGTGGCTCAGTCAGTTAAGTATCCAACTCTGGGTTTTGGCTCTGATCATGATCTCGGGGTTGTGACATCAAGTCCTGCATTGGGTCCACACTCACCATGCAGTCTGCTTGAGATTCTCTCCCTCTCCCTCTCCCTCTTTCTCTACCTCTGCCCCTCCCCCTGCTCGAATGCATGATCTCTCTCAAATAAATAAAATCTTAAAAAAGGGAACATATCATTCTTTCATAGCTTTACAAATCTGATAGACAAGTAATAATGTTAGTTTGATACTGTTGGTTATTAATACCACCAAACATTTTTGTTCAAATCTTTGTTGGCCATGTAAAAGTCTGTTTTGGAATTGTTTTATGACTGCATATTTTTATTAGGGTGTTTTCTAAATTTTATTTATTAAATATTTGATTGTAAATATTTTTATCAGTGGTAATTTGTATCCATATGCCATTTGTTATTTTAATATTTTTATTGTTAGATTTTCACAATTTTACTTGGTCAAATCTTTCTTCTCTCCTTTTTGTAAGTTCTAATGTTTATAAAACTTTAATGAGGTAATTGGTGAACAATCGAGATAGAGAGTGAAATTTAATATCTCAGGTAAGAAAAAATGGTGTAAAGATACATACAATGCCCATATTTTATTATACAAGTAATCATCCTTTTCTTGATACCTTCACTTTAAACTAGGATATGGAAGGATGTTAACTGAACATTATAAACATCTTTTGTAATACTGTTATCTTCTTGCATGCACTTCTTAAAATAGAGTTGCAGCCTAAGTTAATGTTTAACTATTTAAAAAATATTTTTATTCATTTGTGTTCTTAACAAATTCATAATACAATTTTGGGTAAACTATTATATAAGGTTAAATACTTGTTATTCAGATGAAATCTGCATTAGCTAGACATGATCATCTATAGACACTAATGCTTAGAGATTGTTTGAGGTAATCAATATATTTTTGCTATAATTACAGATGCCAAATATCTTTAGTTATCCATAAACTGTGTTCTTGAAGGTCACATACAATAGATAAGATACCAATGAAATATAGAACTTTTCATATCTTCTGTGGATCATAACCTTGTTTGCAATGCAAAAGAAATGACTATCACTGTAAAAACGTAAGTTTGACCACCTACAACTAAACGGCTCTTGTTTAGTGTTTTATAATCTAAAAGCCAATTGTAAAAGTTGAAATATTTAAAAGGTCAATATTCTTGCAAATTTTATTTTAAAACTTGCAATTAGTCTTGCATGTAATGCAATTATCTTCTACCAGTCATTCATTAGATTCTCTTAAATACAACCAATAACCTCTTGTTATTTATCCTTTCTGTTATTTAATATTCCTATTTTTATTGCTTTCATTAAGGTCTTAGTTCTTGTCTTTATCATTGGAAGAACCATTGAATGGAAGTGAGAAATAGTGAAATGCTCGGATGTAGTGTGAGAACTAAAAAAGAGTGGTTTACAGAATCTACAGAAGAGTTGTATTAATAATATTGAATTTCATAGAAACACAATAAAAAGTAGGCACTAGAAAGACCCCCACTGGTTCTAAGACTTTGGTTTCTGGTCTGAGTCCAGAATTGGTCATAACTTTCACACTGCCATTAGAATAATCTTTTAAAAATACAAATTAGATTACATTACACCTCCTTCCTCCAATTGTTTTTCATCTCCTCTAGGACAGTATCTGAACTCCTTAGCTTTACACATAAGGATGTCCCTCAATGGTTCATCTCTTCAATCCTATTCATCAGCACTTCCAAGTTATGTTTTTTTTTTTCCTTTCTAATTTCATCAAAACTATGTAAAACTCTCTAATTATAATATGCATCAATTAATCTCAACATTTCCCCCACTTCCCCCCCCCACTTTTCCCAAAGCATCTTTACTTTTTTTTTAAATTTAAATTCAATTAGCCCACATATAGTACATCATCAATTTCAGATGTAGTGTTCAATGATTCATCGGTTGCGTGTAACACCGGGTGCTCATCATATCATGTGCCCTCCTTAAGGCCCATCACTCAGTTACCCCATCCCCCTACCCGTCTCCCCTTCTGCAACCCTCAGTTTGTTTCCCAGAGTCAAGAGTCTCTCATGGTTTGTCTCCCTCTCTGATGTCTTCCCAGTTTTCCCTCCCTTCCCCTACGGTCCTCTGTGCTATTCCTTATATTCCACATATGAGTGAAACCATATCAGATAATTGTCTTTCTATGACTGACTTACTTCACTTAGCATAATACCCTCCAGTTCCATCCACGTCGATGTAAATGGTAGGCATTCATCCTTTATGATGGCTGAGTAATATTCCACTGTATATATGAATCACATCTTCTTTATCTATTCATCTGTTGAAGGACATCTTGGCTCCTTCACAGTTTGGTTATTGTGGACATTGCTATTATGAACATTGGGGTGCAGGTGCCCCTTTTCACTACATCTGTATCTTTGGGGTAAATACGTAGTGCAATTGCTGGGTCGTAGGTAGCTCTATTTTTAACTTCTTGAGGAATCTCCATACTGTTTTACAGAATGGCTGTACCAGCTTGCATTCCCACCAACAGCATAACAGGGTTCCCCTTCTCTATATCCTCACCAACATTTGTTGTTCCCTGTGTTGTTAATTTTAGCCATTCTACCCGGTGTAAGGTGGTATTTCGTTGTGGTTTTGATTTGTATTTCCCTGATGACAAGTGATGTGGAGCATTTTTTCATGAGTCTATTGGCCATTTGTACGTCTTCTTTGGAGAAATGTCTATTCATGTCTTCTGCCCATTTCTTGACTGGATTACTTGTTTTTTGGGTGTTGAGTTGATAAGTTCTTCTTAGATCTTGGACACTGGCCTTCTATCTATTATGTCATTTGCAAATATCTTCTCCCATTCCATAGGTTGTCTTTTAGTTTTGTTCACTGTTTCCTTTGTTGTGCAGAGCTTTTTATCTTGATGAAGTCCCAATAGTTCATTTTTGGTTTTGTTTCCCTTGCACCTTTAGAGATGTGTCTTGCAAGAAGTTGCTGTGGCTGAGGTTGAAGAGGTTGCTGCCTGTGTTCTCCTCTAGGATTTTGATAGATTCCTGTCTCCCATTTAGGTCTTTCATCCATTTTGACTTTAACCTTGTGTATGGTGTAAGAGAATGGTCCAGTTTCATTCTTCCGCATGTGGCTGTCCAATTTTCCCAACACCATTTATTGAAGACACTGTCCTTTTTCCTAAGGAAAGCTTCCAAACTTGTTCTATGAGGCCAGCATTAACTTGATCCCCAAACCAGACAAAGACCCCCATGTCTAATCTGCCTTAAAAATTCATCTGAGCGACCATGCTTTAGAGGGTTTTCATCTGTAAAACATTCCTTTATATCCTTGGGCTTTAGCAAAGTTAATCACAGCTTTCCCTCCCTCTTCCTGCTATAACCCCTCTAATTTCACTGTACTTATTCTTAGGTTATATTTGTCTCTCATAATAGATTGTAAACTGAGAGCAGGAACTGTGATACACTAATCTTTGTATCTACAACACTTAACACAGTGCCTGCCATATAGGAAGCATCTAATAAATATTTGTTGATAAATAAGAAATAAATGAATGAATAAATAAATGAGAAAGTATCTGCTCTTAAAGACCTTGGGAAAATAAAATGACTTTTGAAGTAATCCAAGTTATATGAATAGCACACACAATTTGGTCTTCAATCTTCCTTTGCCACAAAATTTGATTTAATGTCAAGTGAAGAAAGTAGCTATGGTGGCTTATTTCATTGACTAAGCATTTTTGGGGCCAAAAGAAAGCAGATGTGACCATTTAGGAGGGTATTTATCTTATAAAGGGCATTAGGACTATAGAGAAAAGGCTATGAAATCACTCTTTTCAAAGAACACAGAAGTGAATTGACGAGGGGTTTAGTAAGTGGCAATTTCGTAGCTGGCTGTGTTCCTCCAGTTTGTCATTGTCACTGGAGAAGTTGCCAAACCACAGCTCTATCCCAGGATGAAATTAAATATAATTTGGTTAACTGAAAATATTCAATATTCGCAAATGTGTAGAGACACTTATAGCTATACCCCAAGTTAAAATGCCAGGTTGATTGCATTCCAATCATAAATTAACAAGTGTTATTATTAGTTGTTCCAGTAAAATAGAATTTACATCACCATACATGTTAGACACTCTCTAAAGATAAGAAAATACTCCTTTCTTTTCCTTTTACTCTAACATGATCATCAACAAAAAATTTAGAGAAGAATAGTATATATAAAACTTTGAAAATAATATTGGTATTATAAAAACATATGTTAATTATGTGAAGAATTACTAATAATATAGAAATAAAGGGACATGGAATTAGAGTAAAGTGCTTTTGTATTTGTTCTCTCTCCTTTCTATCACTTCAAACTTGTATCTTAACTAGTATTACTAGCTAGAGTCAATGAAGAACTAAAATGTACTAAATGACAAATCATTGGTTTATTGAATTGTCCTCTTTTTCTCTTGGTTAAAATCTTTTGTGGTGGTGATAAAGCCCCAGAAAACTGTATTTTTTTCCTTCTCATGAATAAGTTCAGGTAAAAGGATATTGCAGTTTCTTGGGACTCCTTTTTGCTTCTTTGCCAGGAAAGGTAAGGAATAACAATTCTGCCTATCTACATGAAAAATTACAATGTGGAAAGAAAATTTACTGAAATATTAATGTGTATGTATTTTTTCTTACACATCTCTTCCTTTCCTATCAAGAAGATAGATGGACCCTTTTGGCATCCTTGCCTGTGGGACTGGGTGGGTCTGACAAGGCTCAGGCATCATGCTTATGGAGGGAAGGAAATAGAAATAGAAATTTAATAGTTGGATATTTCAGAGACCAGGTGGGAATTAAGATGTTCAAAATCTGTGAGCAAAGAGGCCTATAAGCCAGGCTCAGGACGTTGGTGAGGAGTCACAACCTTGAAAATGCAAGGAAATCCCCCCCAAGTGTAGACAACCCATTGGTCTAATGGGATGAAGTGTTAGTGTCAGATTTATTGGATTTAGTAAAATCAAGTAATGTGATGTTTATTTGTCACCACGAAGTTTGTAGAAATGAGATTCATCTGCCCTCCAAAATGAATTAAGTAAGACTATTCATGTAATAGATGAAGGGGTACTAGATATTAGGAGGACATATGCTTGAGATAAGGAGTGCTGGGAAGTTTGGAATGTGTGGCAGGGTAAGAGAAAGTTAAATTCTTACATTGGTGCTGACAAAGACCGCAGGGTGCCAAGGAAACTTTGGCTCAGGGCACTCTTCTTCTCCTACACCATGCATTTCCTTTTGCTTTCCAAGACTTTGTTTGTCTCTGTTCTGTGATTTTTATTCCCTCCTGGATTCCTGGATACACAGCATTTCCTTCCAACGTAGTACCCTCTGTCAGACCAAATGATTTTGTAAATGATTTAGAAATATGTCAGGATAATGCCTGAGGAACGGCACCCAGGCATCCTGTTGTAGAACGTCCTTAGGAGGCACGTTGCCTTATCACCTAACCAAGGACTTTGGAATATTGCTGGGCAGAATTTCCACTCTCTCTAAGGACTGGTATGTATAAATGTGTAAATGCATTTACTAGATTAAAAAACAAAATATGCACATATGATTGTGCCTGTGAGTTCCCATACATTGAGAAACCATAATACATGCAAATTAATAAATAACTATGTTGATATTTATATTAGTGTTGTGATTTGTTCATTTAAACTATTTTTAGCAATTCTTGACATAATGGAGTGGAATAAGAAAAATCAAATTTTTAGGGCAAAAAATGTAGCATCTCAAGAGGTATACAGATTTTGATAAGACCAAATTATTTATCTAGGTCATTTTTATCTGGCTGTGTCCATTTGGATCACCAGAACTTCAGAATGAAAGCAGTCAGACAGGATTTTTTTTGTGCATCAATACTTCATAAATGCCTCAAGAATGGCTTTTTATTTTATAAAGCGACAAAATTATATAGTGAGCATAATTAAATTTGTAATTGGTAAACTTAATTTTATTCAACATGTATTTGTACATAACTTACTACATTCTAGGTGCTGAACTCAGTGCTGGGGCTTCAGTAGTTAAAGTCACAGATCTTTCCAGCATGGAGTTGGAAGTTTAACAAGGACTATAAATGTAATTTTCATCATAAATTTAATCATAATTATAAATATATGGCAATTATAACTGTGACTGTAATTATGACTATAAATATACCTATAATTATAGCATTTACTATTTAAAATTATTTATAACTACTAATAAAGGATCTACAGAAAATTTGGTGTCTGTTATCACTCACCAGGAATTAGAGATAACCCTTAATAATTGGATAAGGGAACATTCAAGCTAGGGAGTATTCTGTTTGGAAAAGTTATTTTTGTCTTACATATCCTTCATCAACATGTCCCATGTGTCTTTTTACAGGGTCTCTGTGGTAAAAACAATGTTATTTTCCTTGGAATCCACATTAACTATGTCCTGTGTGATGAGAAAGATATGATAAACCCCTTTTCATGAGAAGAACTATCTCCTGTTTAAAGTTAGGACTGAAAACTAGTTGTTTCCTTTAGTAACAGTAAGATCTCTCCCATGTGACACTGATAAGTCACCTAGTAGTATCAACTTGGGTGGTATTTTTAATAATACCTTTATTCCAAATATTATTGAAGGTCACACATATGACTTGCCTTTGTTTTAGGCCTCATAAACAAAATCTGATGTGCTTATGACCTCTGTTAGGAAAGCAGACTTCAGGTAAATTAAATATTAGTTCATGTGGGTTGAAAGTCAAAGCTTGGTTATCACAGTGTGCATATTGAAAGATTTATTTGCTTCCAAGATAAAAACACCAAATAAAAGGAGAAGCAGATATATGTAACAACTGAAAGTCCAGACTTGAGTAATTAAAGTTCAAATGAGAGAAAAAAAAAATTGTAATAATGACTTACAGTTTACAAGATGCTTTTACGTAACACCCTCTTTAATGCATAGAACAAGAGAGTATACAAAAGGTGGCAATAGAAAGCATATGGGAATAGAAGGGAGAGAATGCATTGGATGGAGGTGGTCAAGGAAGGACAAACAAGGTTTAAGGAAATTTAAAGGGAAGAACATATTAAGTAAAAAAGGAATATGAATAAAACCTGAGGCAGGAAATCAAAACTCTGTACAGCAGATAGCATAGTACAGTTTATATAGGGTTTTATAGAGTGTATAAATAATAGAATTCTGCTGTTAAAAGAGATAACCGGTAAAATATAAGCCAGAAATATTTACTTCAGATTATTTATACCATGAATGCCTGACTAAAGAATTTCGTTGTTAACTCTGTTGGTTAATGGCTTTCAAACTTCTATGTTATTATCCTTGCTTTTTTTTTTTTCCTTTGTAGTTTTAAAGCTTCTTTTGAAAGAAAGTTTATGCAGAATTGCAAACCGTGAGAGAAGAAGAGAGGCAGGAAGAACTGGGGGGTGAGAGGGGGAGAGAGAAGAGAGAGAGGCTGGTTAAAGCAGCATTAGGGGATAGAGTCCTGCCTTCTTAGCCACTACTCAACTGGCCCTAAGTCACACTGATGTAACTCTAGGACTCCACAGACCACAGTCTGAAAATCACTACTCTAGGTAATTGAAAGTTACTGATAATTTGTGTGTGTGTGAAAAAAATTTTCTGCAATTAATGAAATGAAAACATAGATTTTCTAAGACCAGTAAAGAAAGGGGAAATTCCCAGGGGACTTCAAAGTTAATGGGCTAATCACACCTACTATGGGCCAGCCACCAGGGAGCACCACTTACTCAACAACTACTCTTTGTAGCCAGAGCAATGGCACACATTCTCTGTCAACTGGACACTTGATTTTACTGAGGATGAGAGTATAATGTAAGAGAAGTAAATACAAACAATATTTTAAAACCTACATGCTTTGTCTTACTTCAGGTTGTGATTTATTACAAAGACTTCTTCCTTCCTGGCTCCCAGTCTTCCTTCATAAAACAGATTCCATTTTACCACCCCCCAAAAATGGTGCCCATTCGGACATCTGTCTCCCTCAAAGTACCAAGAGCTCCAAGAGACAGTGAAAGTTCCAGAGAATCAGGAAGTACCCTGCTCTGCTGTATACTGTCTACCTTCTCAGTTTCCATTTCCTTCTCTGATACCTGAGTACTAAGAATTAATTTCACGAATACAGGAAACTGCAGCCTTTAATATTAGCTGTTAATAGCTTCAATTTATAGGTCATCTCTGACTAACCATCATCTCAGTATGATTCAATATTCCCAAAATTCATTCACCACAAAAAATACACATAAAATATAAAATGTGGGGTTTTAGGGGTGGCTGGATGGTTTGGTCGGTTGAACGATCAGCTCTTGGTTTTGGCTCCGATCATGATCTCGGGTCCTGGGATTGAGCCCCAAGTCAGGCTCTGTTCTCAGCAGGGAGTCAGCTTGAGGATTCTCTCTCTCCTCTCTCCCCCTCCCTCTCGCCCCTCTCCCCCAAATAAATAAATCTTTTAAAAAAGTACCTTTTTATTAGATAGAGGTAGCAGAAGACAAGGAAACATTACTCCAGGAAAGAGGCAAGAGTCCAGAGAAATAAGAGCATTAACTAATGTCGTTGTAGCAGAAGTGGGAAGAAAACGATGGGCAGAGTTCCATATCCAAGGAACAATGGACAGATTTAGTGGCTGAGAATTTAGTGGTTGGTGAAGGTGAAAGAAGGAAACAAATGCTTTGAGACTGTCAACCCTGAAGGCTGGAAGAAAGGGATGTCAACTCTACAAATGAGAAATTCAGGACAATGGAAAAAGTTTGTGTGAAAGTGAGTTCAGATTTAAATATGTTGATGACTTTGAGGTGTCGGTGAGAAGTCCAGATAGAAATGTCTTTCGAAAAATGAAAAATATGGGATAAGATTTCTTAAAATAAAGTAGAGCTGAAGATTAGTTCCCTGAGGACTTCATTTCAAAGGCATTGAGTGACCTCTATCTGGATCCTCTAAATAAGAACTCTACGACTCATGGTTTCAGTCCATTTATATTACCTAATTCATAATTTTTCGTACCTACTTTCCTTACTAAAACATTCAAATCATACCTTTGAACATAGAAAGAATGAGTTTTAATTTAGTGCTTGGAGAGAACAAGGTGCATTGACCATTGAAGTCTATCTAAAAAGAGCTATAAGAACTGAGAAACTGCATGCTTTGGAGATACTAGAGAAAATTGATTTTTTACTTGCTAACATGAAGTGCACATTTTTGCTGCAAACACCCACAGCCTTAGCAGCAGAGTGGTAGCAGATGCTTTACTCAGACTCCTAGTTCCTTAGCATCCATCAAACCTAGACAGCAAATTTTCAGGAATTTCCTAGGTCTTTGGCAATTTACTTCCCCATTTTAACCGGCTGTTTCTACTTCTTTCTCATTTGTGGATTCAGGACACTTGATTCTTTAATATTAGATCTTGGAAATGGTAGGGAACAAGTAGTCTCTGACTTAAAAGGCTTTTATATTGGCATCCATCTCCATTCATATCCTGGTACTTGTGATTTTTAGGTGGATTCTGGCCTGTACTTTAATGACAATCTGAACACAGTAACCAGTCATTTATCTCTTGCTTGCTTATTGAATTACTGATTTCTGTAATAGCCTTTGAGGTATTAGATTCTTATAATAGCAGCTCCTTATGCTACATTTTTCACAACTTTGAAAAAATTAAATTAAATAAAATTACAGATTTTATTTTGGTTCTTCAGCATCCATATGTACATTCTGAACTCTTTAAAGAGCCTTGAACAGGTTTCAGGTTCACTCCGAGAAAGGCCTTGGAAATACCCTGGATCTACTCTGGAGAAGTACTTCTTAAATTTCTGTGGTGAGGGATCAGTTTTTATTTACTTTCTAATCTATCACAGATTGATACTTTTATAAAATACCCTGTACAACAAGGCAAGTCTACTATTCACATGTTTGAATGACATGACAAGTTCAAGTTGCTATATACATGTTTAAAAATTGCTCTCAATTTCTAGTTCTTCATTGTGGACCAGTAACAAACTTTACATTTTTTTTTAACTATTTAGTTATTTGTTTGTTTGTTTTTGTGGACTATACCAGTTCATGGGCCAACATTTGAGTCACACCGCATTTAGAATACATGCAAATGTATTAAAGTTCTATCAGTCTTAGGAGTGATTTAAAGGGTAAAAATAACAAATTACATCCAAGAGTCCTCAAAGCTATAGAGATTAACCATATTATTAAGTGTCATTGTTTAGCTATTCTTCTCTGTAAATTTAATCCCTAATATCTTAGAATAAAATTGAATAATAAACAATAATTATATCTCATACTACTTACTGAATGCTTACTACACATCAGGGACCAAGATAAGCAATTCAGAGGTATTACTGCATTTAATTTTCATACCAACCTTATGAGGTAAGTAATTTATAGATGAAGACTTGAGATATAGCAAGGTTAATTATCTTTTCAAAGTCACACATCTTCACCACTACAGGATAAAACCAGCCAAAGTATTTGCACCCCCCAGAATAAAAATTAATTAGATTACAACCTTGTCTATTCTCCAGCTCTCAGAATATACTCTGAGTATTGTGTTGCATTCATAGTTCCCAATTCTCCTGTAACAAATTATTATAGACACAAATTCCAAGTTGTAGGTCATTATATCATAGCCCTCTATGTACTGATTATGGTAATAAGCTGTAATTGACTCCACAACCCAACCAAGTGCACAGAACTACAGAAGATGCAAGGGTCACTTATGCACATATTAGTCATGAACAATCATGGAGCAAGGAAGAAACCAAAATAAGATTAATCTCACTTAGATTTGTAGAATTTCCCTTAGGTTGACAGAAGCAGATTATGAAATATTTTATGGCAGTCTTGAATTTTGACCATGTATCCTCATCTTCCCAAAATGTGCTGAACATGATTTCATCTTTTAATAGTTGATAAAGAATGAGACCCTTAATTTTATGTACTTCCCATTACAGGAAATATTCAATGTAGTGTGAGTAAGACTCTGTTTTTGGTTCTGCTTCACACATCCCTAATTATGAGATAAAACTCAGCAGTAGTTTGGACCCCTATAGCAAATAACAAAGTTTTATAGAGAAGCTGAATCACTATATTGTACACCTGAAACTAATGCAATGTGTCAACTATACTCAAATAAAAATAATAATGTCAACTGTGTGTCAACTATACTCAAATAATAATAATAATAATAATAATAATAATAATAATAAAGAAATAACAAAGTTTTAGCAGTATAATGGAAATGATGAAAACATTTCACTCCTTAAATTCTGTCAGGGAACACTGGGGAGATATTCACAACTAACAATAAAACATGCATATTTGCTAAGGCCGATATTACTCTGTCTGTATTCTCATAGACTCACAAAATCACATTTTAAACTTGGTGACACTAGTTGTCTAGTCTCCTGAAGACACTTCATAAAAACAAAGCATTTAAAAGAAATAGGTAGTGTGTTCAGGTAACTCTACAACTTACTTTTGTGTTTGTTTAGGGTTTCACAGGGCAATTTTAAACTTAAGATTCATCCCGCTAACTATGTGTAGTTTAAATATTTTACAGGTAGATGGCCTCCTGTATTTATAATAGCTGTTGGCAGACTTGCAGCTCACAATGGTGGGTGGTAGGTGCTATGCTGACATATGCAATCAATCTGTGAGACTGGTTCAAGGACAAAGCATATCATGAGGACATGCAGTCAGCAGTTGGCAGTATTGGAAAAAATATGTTGTCTTTTGTATTTTGTCACTTCCTTTTGGTGTATGGGTGAATTGGAAGGTGATGATGAATATGCAGTGGCCACTAACCGTCATCTAAATCCAGTTGCCAGGACATGGTGTAAGAGTGGAGGCAGACATGCTAATGTGTGCAATTGCATGTGCATTTATTATTATGCTCATTAATAAAGACTCCTCCCTTTCCTCTGTCTGAGTGCCAAACCTCTCCTCATTCTTCACCTCTGTGCCAATATTTTCTTTTTTAGTTTAATATACTTGGCATCCTTTCTGGTGTGGGGCATCATTACATTCAGATTTCCAACTACCTTTCACAAAAATGCAAATGATCTTCTTTAAGAAGTCCTCAACATAATATGTGTGTGTATATACATGCACGTTTAATACAATCTGATACACAACTTGGAAACAGTTGTGATCCTATTGTGATTATTTAAAACATACCTCCACAGATTTTTTGATACTCCTCTACTCAAAAAGTGAAGCATAATTCCCCTCCCTCTAAATGTAGGCCATATTTAGTGACTCACTCTTAACAAGTAGAATGTAGCAGAAAAGAAAATGTGTGATGTCCAAGATTAGGACATAAGAGACATCATGTTTTTCTCTTCACTCTCGTTTTTGGATCACCTGCCAGCTGCCATGTCAGGGGGACACTCAAGCAGCCCTATGGAGAGGCACTCCAAGCAACAGCCCCATGGTAAGGTACTAAGCAAGGAACCAAAGCCTCAAGCAGACAGCCCTGTGAGCTACCCTTTGGAAGCAAATTCTCTAGCATTTGTCCACCCTTCAGGTATCAGCAACTGTGGTCAACTATGTGAGCTCTTGAGTTTGAATTACCTCATTAGGCCCCTCTTAGATTTAAACAAAAATTATTGATGTATAGTTGACACACAACATTACATTAGTTTCAGTTGTACTATACAGTGATTTGACAACTCTATACTTTATGCTATGCTCACCACAGTGCAGCTACCATCTTCACCATACAACACTATTACAATACCATTGACCGTATTCCCTATGTTGTACCTTTCATCCCTGTGACTTGTTTATTCCTTAACTGGAAGCCTGAACCTCCCACTTCCCTTCTCCCATCCCTCTTGGATTCTTGACCCTCAGAAAATGTTTGAGAAAATAAACATTTGTTGTTTTAAGCTGAGGTTATGAGTTCTGAGGTAATTTGTCTTACAGCAATAGGTAATAGGTATACCCATGCTTCCTTATGTAATTTGGTTGACAGTTTCTAAGTCTATGTTATCCAGGGTGGCTACACCATTACAATGTTTTTGACAAAACAACAAGGAGGGATGGAGAGTAATAGCAAGTGCCACCTGACACTAAAACTTGTCCAGGAACATGTCGTAGGCTCTGCCTACAGCGGCAATATATCTTTGCAAATCATTCTACATTTCATGAAATTCAATGCATAAGTATAAACACTAGGGAATGTAGCATTTCCTAGTTTAGCTATTGCGTCTTGAACATCTATTATATGTCAGTATAGATTCTAGATACAGTTAATCCAAAGATACAAAAACAGACATAATTGATACTGTGCCAAGAAAAATTATTTAGTTAATGGATATGTAAACCTAGCCACAATATTTCTATTTGGAAATGGAAAACACACTTACTGTGTACAGTAGCTCCTTATATGGAAAAATTTAAAGATTCAATCAAAAACTGAATCTCTCTGTTTGCCTGTCTGATTCTGTCTTTCTCTCCCTATGCATGTGCATGTGTGTGTGTACAGAATCATTTGTGTTCAGGATCACTTACTCATTTTGTCATTTCCTGTTTCCTGTGGATATAATACTGGAATGGCTTCAGTGTAGAAGCAAGAATAATAAAGCAAAATGAGCAAGACACTAGAGGTCCTATACCTCAGCTATTCTCTAATTCTGCCCTTGACGATTTGTATGTCTTTGGGAGAGTCACAGTGTTCTGGAAAACCTTTACACAGTAATGCCTGGTGTCTCTCTCTTGCATTCCCTCAAATTGCTCTTGCTGAGTAGGGAAGGGCACCATTACTCATAATTCCCACTAGTGTTCTGATTCAAGGGCTTTTTGTTTGTTTAAAAGTAAGGTGCAGTTGTTCATAAATCTATGTTTTAAAGTACCTCTCTTGCTTGTCTCTTGTGGCCATACTGCCTCCATCTTTTCTATTTTTATTGACTTGTGCAGTTACTCGCACTTCTTTTCTCCACTAGTAGTAAGAATCACATGGGGTGGAAAAATTAACTGATATGTGCACATATGCCATTCTCCATGACATTACCTAATACTACAAGAAATATGTCTATTTAGTCATAAATTAGATTTCTGATTTTTAGTTTTCCATCTTTAGAATGGGATCATGTCCCCCATGAGTCAATCAACCACTACTAAAACTATTCATTGTAAGTTGTCCTTATTCCTAATAATTGTGTGATATTATGGAATAATCTATCTATGGGTCTGTGAAATTATGCCCTTATCCATGAAATGTGAGTAGTGCTCCCAGAGTCCATCATTTTAATAAATGTGTTCCTGAAAATTTCTTTCAAATTTGCATGCTTATTATTTACCCACATTTATACATATTTTTGTATAATTGCCATAATATTTTGCATTATTTTCTCACATGGTTTTACATCATATTTCTTCATAGTCCATGTAGTCTTAACTATATTTTTATTAGGTAAATAATATTTTTATTAGGTAAATACAGTAAGGTAAAATACATTTCCATGCCTCCAATGAAGTATATGACACCTCTCAATCTAAAAATAAACAATCAAGGGTTAAAATAGAATTAAGCAAAACAGGTTTTGCTTATATTTACAAGAAGTAAATATAAAGTTTATAAGCAGAAAAACAAAAACAAAAAATGACTGTCATATACTTTCTCTATAAGAAAAACTAAGACTCTCAAAAGAAAACTCCAATGCAGATAACTATGCATGGCAGTTAAGAAAGGGAATAACAAAGGGCAGGTTAAAGTTACTGTTCTATTCTATTGGGCAGGAAGAGACTGAGGGAGTAGTCAGTGTACAATGGGTAGGAACCAACAAGTTTGTAAATTACTCCGGAATGCTTCACATGCTCACCTCTGAGAAGAAATGAAAAATATTCATTGCTGAGTTATTTTTTTAACTGTGGAGAAATCATTCATTTGCTTGACATTGCTCTCCCACAAAGGGGGCCTTCTGTTGTTTCACCTTTGCAATTTAAAAATTTATAGTGAAATTAAGTTCTATTACTTATTGTGGCTGTGTACCAACTTAAACTGCCATTAATCACAAAGGCAAAGAATACAAAGGAATGATTTCAATGCTGTGTTTTTTAGGGATTGAAAAGGAACAGGAAATCAAATGCACAACTGGAAAGAATAGGGACTAGACAATGGCAGGAACAGAAGAACCCCGTATTTTGAGACCTTTTATGTTAAAAGTTTTAATAAATTACCCTGCAATTCAGAGCATACGTATTGAATTTCTAATATGTTATTTTGGGTAACAAAGACAAAACTTGATTATGTAATTCTGTGTTACTTCTACAGCTGGCACTATTGCTGGCAACTTTTTTTTTTTAACTTAATAAGGAAAATGTTCCAATTGTACTTATTGCTAAGAAGTTATGTTCTTATTTAGAGTTTTCATTTTATCTCGTATCTGACTTGGTCACTTTGAAACGGAGAAATGCTTGGCTTAGAAGAGCCCTGGATTCTTAAAGACCGGGGGTCTACCACTTGTTCTCTATGTGTTATGTGTACTCTCTGTGTCGCTTTAAAACTATATATCCACAAATTCTTTTGCACTCCTCCTATCAAGAAGGATTTATATCCCCTCCCTTGAAAATAGGCAAGGCTTTGTGATGGTTTTGAGCAACAGGCAACACAGTTTCTTTGTTGTTTTGCTTAAATACTCACTCTTGAAGGGTTTGGGTGCCTTGTATGCAGTTAGACTGCACGGTCATGCTGACACATTGTGGAGAAGTGGAAATATTTGCCTTAAGAGACAACACTGAAGAATCGCAGGTAGAGAGATTCTAAGACTTCATAAGGAGAAAGAGGCCGCTGGACAGCTCTGCTGGGCTGGTATACTCTACTTCTAGATCTAGCCATGTTTCAGCTACAATTGGATGAGAGACCCAAGTTGTAATTGTCTGGATGAGCTCTCACTGAATTTCTGAATCACAGAATTCAATAGAGAGAATAAAGTGACTATTGTTTTTTTTAAACCACTAAGTTTTGGGGTGACTTGTCATGTAGCACTCTCTGGACCTCAGTAAAACAAAGATATTCCTATATCGCAGGGAGGATGAGAGGTGCAGGTATGTGTGTATCATCTGACACAGAGGAGGCACTCAGTAAATTAGAGCAATTATACTACCAAAATTTTATACTATATAAAAGCTTGATAAGTAGAGGAAAATTTTCTGTCAAAATTCCATCTTCCTAGAGTAATAGGCATGAAATTCTCTGTAATTGAGTTGTTCAAATTGAATTTGATTTGCTTAAATCAAATTCAGTCCGCCTCAAACCATATATAAATGTCTAGATTGGGAAAGTAGTCCATTGTCAGTCACTCTGGGCTCTCTTCCCATCTTGAATATTCCCAGAACCATAGAGAGAGCAACTTGTTCTGGAAGGAGTTCCACTCTTGATCAGGAAAGGCCCTGGACATCACTGCCTTGCTTCTAGATACTGTATCTCTTTCTGTGCCTCCCCACCTCTGTCTAACCAAGACAGAATTTTGCAAGGCTCACTTAAGTGGTCCTTCCCATTTTCTAAGTGTTCTCCTTTCCCAGTGATTGCACTTAAGAATAGGTTCTGTGGAACCTATAATTTTGGTTCCCTTCTCCACAGTATCAGCTAATTTACTTTTCATACTCAAAGCACCAAATATTCACACTATTCTTTGTTCTCACAATATTCTCTGAGGAGGATCAGCTGGGAGGACTATGGTTAACAATGGTTCGGCCTTGAAATCAGAAAAACCAAAGAGCCCCTTTCTAATGGAAACAATTCTAGTGCCATTCTAGAGCTTTCTGTATAATATAATTTCACTTAATATTTAATAGTAACCATTTCATGTTTTTACATTGGTTTCATAATTATAGCCTACGCCACTCTTGCATTATAAAAACAATTTTCATATTCTTTGATTTATTGTTCTTTAATCTGTTTTAAAATATACTTTCCATACTTCTTTTTAAAAGATTTTATTTATTTTTGAGAGAGAGAGGGGCACAGGGAGAGGGAAAGAGAGAATCTTAAGTGGAATTCAATCTCAGGGGTTCATGACCCTGAGATCATGACCTGAGTTGAAACCAAGAGTCGGATGCTTAACTGACTGAGCCACCCAGGTACCCATGGAGTTTTTTACGCCTTAATACATAATTATGAAACCTGGACTATTCTACAGATTTCTTTTGTATATTTTGTTGAAAAAGGCAAAAATAAAATGATTGTAATTCTTTGATTTTGATCAAATTACTTAGCATTTAATAACAGCTAGTATTCTTCATTCTATATGCAAACATGTATACTTATATGCCTAGGTATACTTTATGTATATACGTATGTACATAAGATGTATGCGTATGTATGGATACAAATTTAGCATGTTGTATGTTATGGACACTGTACTACTTACAATGAATGCCCTCAAAAAATTGTAACTTTTCCAGTGAATTTAAGATAATAGGAAATACTGCTATGTTTTATTAATTGGTTTTTCAGTTCCTGGGCCAAATTAATTTGGATTTCAACCCTGTGCCATTACAACAATTTTACTACTAAACAGCTATTAACAATGGCTTAAAAAAATCTTCCAAAGATTTGATTTATGAATTCATCATTAAGGAATAATTCCATGTCATTAACAACACAAAGGCAAAGCTTATCATTTCCCAAAAGCAATATAAAAATTTAAGACCTAGTTATGATTTGTTGATTGCTAGACAATTTATTCTATTTTCTATGTTGGCCTCAGGGGAAAGATATGGAAACAATTGCTATTTACTGTTCTTATTCAGACTGATATATGTTTATTTAGTGTGGTTCCATGAAAAAAGAAGAGATCATAAAATGAACTATTCTGTTCTCAGAGTCCCTTTGGAAATCAAGCATTCACAGAAAATATCATTCCTATACTTAAGAAAAAGATATCTTTCTTATTTTCCTCAAGTTCCACATTATGCACAAAACACTTGCTTAGAGTTATAGAATTTATGGGAATGTTGACTTAAAATTCTGCCCTGACAATAACTGCTTGGAAATAATTTTGTCTGCTGTTCCCCTCAATGCTGCACATAGCCATTATCAGTTATATGCACTGCTTGTCTTTACCATGGTTATGAAGTATTGGTTTCTAGCTAGAATAAAAGGAGAAAGAGTAATGAGGATGTGGTCACACAAACTTATTTTGCTAATATATTATCTTTGAGTATAATATCGTGTTGAGCCTTTTTTTTCACACTGATAAGTTCTTTAGTCCCATAGGATCCTATGAGTTCTGGCATCCTCTGACTTTCTGATTTTTAAAATAATATCTGTGATTTCTTTTTGATTGTTCCCCTGGATAATGCCCACATTTTTCACTCATATAAATAAAGACCTAAGAGTAACTGTGGCTGTTCTGTGGAATCATGGAATCATGGAGATGGTGTTATATAGCTTCTTATTTTACCAGGAGGCAGAAGAATAGTAACTTGCTCAAAGGCAAATAGCTAGTTGGTGGCTAAGCCAGCTTTTACAATTCAGAGTTATTTTCACCGTAAAATATTACCTTTCCCATATTGGTAATGAATAGGCGAATTGTCACATATTTGGCAAGAGTATATTTAAAATCATTCTTACCCAATTGGAGCTTTTGTCAGATTTTGTTACAACACAAGAAACTCAAGAATTAACATGTGGGGGAAACTGGTTATAGTACTATGATAATAACTGGAATGTAGAAATGGCCATGGGAGGGAAGCAATTCAACTTTCTTGGGTTGTAATCTCCTTAAAAATGCTCTTATTTGCTAGGTTTTGATATCAAGGTTAATCTAGCTTATAAAATAAATGGAGATGTTTCTTCTTTACTCTATGCAGTAAAACACATTAAGAACCACAGATAGTATCTGTTTCTTGATGTTATATTAATACTTAGTTATAAAATCTTCTGAACAGAACTACCACTCTTAAGGTTGCTTTAAGACTTATTCCTAGGAATATTTGTCATTAGAGTTTTAAAATAAATTCTGAGTTAATTTTAGAGGTACATTTTATCAAAATTTTAGATGTTAACATAAATCCATTTAATTTATCTGGTTTATTCATAATTTTCCCCTTATTCTCATGATCAGCTACAGATTATATATTTTTTTAAAAATTCTATTTGATTAGCATTGTGTTATGATGCCTGCTCTTTGCTTTCTTTATGCTTCACTTTTCTGTTTTAAATATAATTTTTGATTTTCTCCTTATTAAATTTTTCTTCCTCACCTTTATTTATTTTGTTTGTAATTGTCTAACCTGTTTAATATTTATTGAGCATTCATTCTTTGTAACAATGGAAACATTTAAAACTATAAATTCTATTTTGTATAAATTTTTTAAATTGTCATAAGCTGGATAAACACACAGTTACAGGCTGTATCACAGATGAATACATATTGATACAGATATATTTTTTTTCACTATATGTTCGATGATAAGTACCTTACGGAATTAAATTTCAGTTGTACAATTTGTATAGCTGGGTCATGTTTGCATGCTTTTTAAACTTAACTTTTAATTTTTACTTTTTCTATATTTAGTCTGAATTGTTCTTGCATTAAGAAATATAATGGCACTTCCTATGGGATGTTAGTTCCAGGAGGAAATAAGCTACATTTCTTTTTTCAACATCACGCCCTTTATGGCTATCACCGTGCTTCCCATATAGCTGTTCCTCAAATATTTGAAGCATCAAATCAAATTCACATACTTTTAAATACCTAAGGCTATTGATGTTGCTGAGAAATATGAATCTGTCAGTATCTCTGGATATTATTTATAATGTCAATTTAACAAATTCTTACTCATTTTCCTTATAGATTCATTAATATTATCCTACACTGCAGTCCAGAAATCCTGGCCATGTGACCAAGGATGACTCCACACTGTAAGTCCAGGAATACATTGAATACATTTCCTAACAGATCTCTAAAATCCTTTGGCAACCAAACTCTGCTTGATTGGTCAACTGTGAGAAAATTACTCTGAGATAACATGGGAGTTGAGACTGTTACAGAGGTTGACAGAAATTGTGAAAATTCTGAAAGCCTCTGAGAACTGTGAGCAAGCATGGAGCCAAGGAGATGCTGCCATTTCAGATAGGGAAATTGCCACCATTTTGATATATAAAAAATGGGGCTAATACTTTTACCCTCTATCATTATTGGAAGCTGCTGCTCCTGAAATTACTATATTGGATTTTCAACCACAGTTTTATTGCCCTACCTCACCCTTGGCAGAACTGCCAGAACTTTCTAAAGCTGAGCTACCACTGATTTCTCAACACATAGGCTAGGCTTTCCAAAGTATGACTTTGCAGTATTTCAGCAGCCCCTGCCTCTCCGCTATTGGTATTTAATACAAATCACCATCCCTGTCACTGATAAAAAGTCACTTTCTGTCATTCACTGTATAGACTTCCTGGATTGCTGTTCTTCATCTCTAACCGCTGATCCCCTTTGTTGCCCCTAATTATCTCACCTCAGTTTCACATATCATCACCATGTAATAACCACTTTTCAGTCCTTCTGAACCTACTTGTTAGGATAATAGATTCTTTATTCCCTACTATCCCAAACCCCTATATGTGGGTATCAATCCATCAAGGCCATGATTTTGTTCTTGCTCCTGCTTAATGATGTAATTGGATTTGCTTTCCTCATGGTAGTCTACCTTTCTAAGTTCTGTAATTTTAATGACTATGAGCCACTTTTTTTTTAACCTCTTGGGACATAAACTTATTTACTTTATAATATAGAGCCAAACCCTTTTGATCATCATACTAATAGGTCATTTTAGATCGTCCCTGTGGATGATTATTATCTTTCTCTCCATTCTTCATATTACTTGAAAAGTCCAGTGCCATGTTCTGATCATTCTTACTTATCCTTTGCTTTTTCCTGATAAGTATAACGAGAGACTGGATATACAAATGGACAATGATTAGACAATACATGAAAATAGAAGTCTGCCTCACAACCTACAGCAATCAGCAATCAGGAAGCCAATCTATTATCTGTTTCAACCATTTCAGAAAGTCAAATAACGTTTGTAGAAATAGGTCCCAAGAGACTAGGACTTAATTAATAACTGATAGTCTGTCTCATTTTTTCACCATTTCTTAGGACCAACTGGAGAAAGGCAAACAATGAACTTGTAACCTATTGCGTAAGATGCCCCACTTTTATTTAGCCCACTACAGCATCCCGTGCCAACAGCATCCCCATGCCAACAGCCTCCAATCAAGGCATACCTAAAGAATTTCCTTTTCAACTATAAAGCTGTCCCACTCTTCTGACTGCCTTTGAGTCTCTGCCAAATACAAGTGTGGTGGAGCCTGTTTCTGTGGTATTGCAAGCTTTGGATAATCTGCCTTTAATTGTTCTTATTTGGGTGGTCTTCATTTATTTCCACAGTTAAAACTATATTGTAACACATTCTGAGATAAGAAACGAAGCTTGAAGATAGTCCTTTTCTGATAGGGCAGGGATGAGGCTGTTTGGAGATGCCTTGAAAACCCAGAAAGATCCCTTGGACTGGGATCATCACTGTGGGCAGCAGACATGAGTGGGTTATATGAGGACTGAGTGCCATTTAGGCTTCATCACCCACCACCTTCCTGTGCATCACAATGTAGCACAATTATGTGGCACAATTTCTTTGAGCCATAAATGCCTCATCTGAAGAAAGCAAGATAAAGAAACCTATCTTATAAGTCAATTGAGTAAAATAAATAAAGCGATAAATATAAGTTCCTAAATGTTTGTTCCATTCTTATCTCCACTTAAAGGTGTCTAATATCCACCAACACAGAAAGATGGTGGTGGACTGTCATTCCCTCAGACTGTTTTGCTGATTAAGCATGAGGTATATATATCTTTGTACACATTTATTCTTCAGTATATTAATTAATTTATTAATTTAACCCATTATCTAAGTTGAATGTCTATTATATACCAGATTCGTTCTTAGACACTGGGGCTGGAGAAGAGGACAAGCATGGTTCCTGCCATGTGATAGTGGTAAATTTAGGGAGAAAAATCATACACAAAGTGATATGAACACATATAAAAGAAATACAAAAAATTGTAAGACTTTCCAGAACAGATATGTAGTTCAAAATGGCATACTGAGAACATATGCCCAAGTATGATGAAAGAAACTATATTATTGCTGGAAATAAGAAAGCATGCCATCTTACAAAGAAGGTTAAAAATTAAATAGTTACTGAACAATAGAAAATAGGATAAAATTGGTAGAAATAGCAAAGCTAAGAAAACAGAAGCCCAAGAGAGCAGATAGTGGTAGCTATTGGGTACCAAGTACAAGCCCATTTATATGTATTAAGTCATTAAATCCAAAGTGAGATAGATAAAATTGTTTTCATTCCATTCTTATAGATGATGAAACTGAATCCCAGAGAGATGATGTAACTTGCCTAAAGTCAGACAGCTAAAAGTGGAGAAGAGGGGCTATGTCACTGGGGGGTTTGGCTCACAGCTTGTGCTGCTAACCATTGCATTTTACTGCCTCCCAAGATAAAATTAAAGCAGAAATCTAACCAATTATCCTCCATGGGAAAGTACAAATTTCAAAATTAACAGATATAAAGATCAGGGATGTTTTTCCAGCTTCTGCTTTGCCAATTGTGTAGGTGCTCATGCTAGTCAATAAGTTAAAACTCTGAAAGAGATGGATGACTTTTTTTTTCTTTTTTTTTCAGATTAGGAAGAGGCTCAAATGTTGTAGCCCATATCCTTTAGTTTTACGTCCACAAAATTGAAATAATAACAATATTTTAATGTTTGTAAACATTTTAGTTCAGTAAAACTTACAGTTTTTATTATAGTAAATGTCAGCATCACCCAGAAATTAACTATAATAATTATTGTTACACTGTTACTTATAACACTACAGATATGCAAAAACTTAGAGGAGCCCATTTAAGGATGGGCCAATAATCACCGTACCCACAGTAGTTGATGAGAAGAGGAGATGCTGTTCTCAAAGGATTAATTGTTCTATGATACCTTTAGTGAATAGTCACAATGTTTCTATTCATTAGGTAAATTATGTTCTACTCCATTGTACCACCTTTATGTCCTACACAGTGCTGGGGATACTGTAACTGTTTTAAAAATGTGAATAATGAATAAATGAACTATAATGTATATTTACTTAAACTAAAAATAAGTAGAGACTAGAAACCAGACTTTCTGGTTTCTATTTTGATCTCTCTCTTTTTAGTTTCTTGAAATAAAAGATGAAATAGAGCACTTTTTTTTTAAGTCACCTTTACCATCACTAAATGAGGTAGGCTTTTAAATTATTAGTGAATCTTTTGTGCTACTTATTTAAACTCCTTTCAAGTTATTGAAGCTTACTAGTAATAACTTCTAAAAAGATTGAGTCTTTTGAGGAGTTCAAAGATTCAAGGCTTTGATATCTGTATATATGTATTAGGTACATACATGTGTGCACGCATGCACACACACACACACACACACACACACACACACTCAGACTTGCTTCTTGACATTTTCAAATGTCACTTTGATATATTAAATACTATTATGCAAGTATAAGAAATCTGTTTTTTTTTTCCTGGAAATATACTTCAGAAAGTCTGAATGAATTTTTTAAAAAAGATTTTATTTATTTGAGAGAGAGAGAGAGAGAGAGAGAGAGAACGAATGCAAGCAGGGGGAACAGCAGACAGAAAGGGAGAAGCAGGCTAGACCTGGGATCATGACCTGAGCTGAAGGCAGCCACTTAACCGAATGAGCCATCGAGGCACCTCCTGAATGAAAGTTTTGGTTGAAAATTCTTAAAATGAGCCAAATACAATTAAAGTAGCTTGATACCAGCAGAAAGTATGATAGACATTTATTTTCTATGATTCTAAGGCTCCATTTTTAAATTAAAATCTTTTTCTTTTGCAAAAAGTGTGGGAAACATACCTTTAAAAAAAGAAAACATGCAGACTATTACAAGTGCATTAATTTTGTTTCCTTAAACATTGTGAAGATGGTGAGATCCAATTTAAACTGAAGGAAAAATAGGTGGTATTCAGATTGACTCCATACAATTTTTTGCCAGCTTCCATATATTAAATTAATTTTTTTAAAGATTTTATTTATTTATTTGACACAGAGAGAGAGAGGGAGAGAGCGAGCTTGGGTGCGGGCACAAGCAGGGGGAGGGGCAGAGGGAAAGGGAGAGGCAGACTCCCCACTGAGCAGGGAGCCTGATGCAGGACTCCATCCCAGGACTCCAGGATCGTGACTAATACTCTTTAAACTAGAAGTCATCTTTCTTCTATAGTAATTGTACAATGGATTAAGCCCAATCCTTCTAAAATTAATTGAGAATCAATGCTTTAGAGATTTAAATAAAAAAAATATGTTCTAACTTTTTCAAGAAAAAAAAGTGTTGCAAACTAATGTGTATGTGCATCTTTCTTTAAAGCTGTTTTCTTGATATTTGCATGTTTTTCTTAGCCAGGAGGTAGCAGTGAAGGAACAGCAAATTCTCCATGTGAGCTAAGGAAGGTTCTGGTTTGGAAATGGATCAGGATTGTTCTATTAGGAGAACACTTTCATAGTACATGTCAGCAAATTATAGAATTCAGTAACGTCTTGATAGCCACAATAGTGGGAAAAGATACCCAAAGTCTTGGGGTAGAATTAGAATGTCTGGATGAACATAAAAACCATCTGTAAATTAGAGATATTTTTGTGAGCAAATGAATTAAATATGCTACTGCTAAAGATAAAGTAACTACAGTTCATATCCTACAGAAACAAAATTGATTTGATTTGAAATTAGAAAAAAATAAAAATGTAAGAGTTTTGAGCAAACAAACCATTAAAACTTAAATAACAAAAGTGTGTAACTGTTTTAAGTCTTTGGTAGCCATGGCCAAAGAACTCCTAAATTTCATTTAAGTTGGTAAGTATGAGGATACACACATGTAAGGCAATTGCCAATTACCAACTGTCTGATTCATTTTCTGGAAAATAGAAACCTTTGTATATTATGCAAACCCGATCATAGAGCAGTTTCCTAATAAATCCACAGTGGACAAACAAAAACATGACTGAATCAATAAATACATGAATAAAAGTCCTGAAGCCTTCAATTCAATGAAGCAGAGCACTGAAACCCTTATAAAACAGAGCCTTATACGTGTTCTTTTTTTTTTTTTTAAAGATTTTATTTATTTATTTGATAGAGACAGCCAGCGAGAGAGGGAACACAAGCAGGGGGAGTGGGAGAGGAAGAAGCAGGCTCATAGCAGAGGAGCCTGATGTGGGGTTCGATCCCATAATGCTGGGATCACGCCCTGAGCCGAAGGCAGACACTTAACCACTGTGCCACCCAGGCGCCCCCTTATACGTGTTCTTTTACTATTTTCTTTAGGAAAACAGGACAATAATAATAATAGAAATAATAATAATATTATTAATAATAATGGAATATATTTAATTTTTACTAAAATAAACAAAAAACCCAACCCAAACAAAACAAAAAGAACAAAACCAACAACAGAAAGCTACCCCATGATATGAAGGAGTTTAGAAATACACAGTTAATAAAAACCTTTATTTTTTTACTTCCACAACATACTGGGTTTAGCTGGTTAAACAAGGAATTAATTAAAATAACTGGTTTATACTCCATTTAAAATATTCCACTAATTTAAAAGTAACACATATAAGTTGAAGATAACACATCTAAATTCAATATGTCTTTTTAGTCATTTTTCCCCCTTTGAGGTATACAATTGGATTATATATGATGATCATTTCCTCAATATTTAAATGTTTGTATTTAATTTATATGTATTTTTTGCAAATACGATTTTTAGTGATCATAGAATAAAGGTTTGCATAAAAAATAAAAATATCCTTGTTGGGCATTCACGATATTTAAAACTGGCACATTGAAAAAATTTCTGTGAATAGCCTTTATGTAAGTGTTTCAGAATTTTCATGAAGTGTACACACGCCTGTGTCACCACAACCCAAATGAGGAAACAGAATGCCACCCGTATCACAAGTAACCACTGTGCTCCCTTTCTTGTTACTACATCCTTCTTTGCCAACGGTAAGCACTATTCATATTTCTGCCACCACAGAATAACTTTGCCTATTTTTGTATTTATTTAAATGGAATTACTTTGTGTCTGGATCCTTTGGTTCAATATTATGTTTGAGACTCAGCCATACGGTTGTCGCCTATAGCAATAATTTTGTTTCTGCTGCTTGTAAAGTGTTGCATATACAACATAGGAACATAGAAACAAACTTACGGTTGGAGGAGGTCAATGAGAGGACGTGACCGCCGGTTGACCCTGGAAGCTGGACTAGCAATAGGAGGGTTCTCACCTTCTGCCCTGTCCTTGGAATGCACCTTTAGGCTATTGTTCCCACACTGGAGCTGTTTCAAGGACATCGTCTCGAGAGAGTAACGTGCTGCTAAGATTGACCTCCTGCACCACCGGTTGACCGGAAACTGGACCCTGGCAATTCGAGGACCCCCGTTCTCGCCCCTGTGCGTGGAACGTTGGTTCCGCCCACCATTCCCCCGCCACCCGAGCCGCTTTTAAGGACACAACCTGGAGAGCTCAATGTGCTGATGAGACAATCTGGGCTGTGTAGCTGACTGAATCCTTGCAGCCTCTGTATAAACTTTTAACAATCTGGCGGGCGAATGCAGAGCCCCACTCTACTTGCCGCCACTCAGGACAAGCCTCACTGGTGAGTTCCCTTGCTTATCAAGCATGCCACCTCCCAGTCTGGAGCGGCTTGCTTCTTTCTTCAGCCTCTCCTTGCCAGCTGTGTGCACAGCCAGTTTTGAATTTCACCCGGGAAGCTCTTGAGGTTGTGAAACATCACGTCCATTCATAATGCAGTTTTCCATTTTCTTAATGTATATTTTGGTTGTTTAGAAATAGAATTGCTTGACCATAAGGCTAAAAACACACTAGGCTTTAATAGAAATTGCCAAAGGATTTTGCAAAGTCGTTAAATCAGTTTATATTGCCGCCAACAGTACGTATTTCATTTGGGTCATTTCCTTGCCAGTACTTTATGTTATCTGTTTCCTTCTTTCTTTGTTTTTTAAATTTAAATCATAGCCATTATATTGCATGTGTAGTGCCATGTCGTGGTGGTTTTAATTTAAATTTCCTCGTGATTCAATGCTGCTGAGCAATTTTTAATATATGTATAGGCTATTTGAATATGTGATTTTGTGAAATGATCTGTTCCAGTCTGTGTATTTTTCCACTGGATTACCTTTTTATTCTTTATTAATTTATTGGAATTTTAAATATAACAGGCTTATGAACCCCTTGTCAGATACATATATTGTACCTATCTTCTTTCAGTGTCTTACCCTTTCCTTCTTTCAGTGTTATCACCATTTTAATGGAAGTCCAAATCACCATTTAAAAAAAAACCTTTTTATTTTGAAATAACTTTAGAGTGAAGAGAGCCTGCAGAAATCACCTAAACCAAATGATACCGATTAACATCAGTCATAAGACATATTAACAACAGGTGCCCCCTAGTAAAACTCACTGAGTTGGAAATATCCTTCTTTGGTATTTTGAAGAAATATATATAATACAAGTTGATTAGGAGAATAATAAAATATAGAGTGAGCACAAATTGAGGGGCATTATGCCAAGTAATTTATGAGTACTCTTCAAAAGTGTCAAAGTCATGAAGGAAAAAGAAAAAGTGGAAAACTGTTTAGACTCTCTTCATGATATAGTTAGTATTTTTCCATTTGTATTTAATAACTATTTTGGAGAAGATACTTTTTTTTTTTTTTTTTAAAGATTTTATTTATTTATTTGACAGAGATAGAGACAGCCAGCAAGAGAGGGAACACAAGCAGGGGGAGTGGGAGAGGAAGAAGCAGGCTCATGGCGGAGGAGCCTGATGTGGGACTCGATCCCAGAACGCCGGGATCACGCCCTGAGCTGAAGGCAGACGCTTTAACCGCTGTGCCACCCAGGCGCCCCGTGGAGAAGATACTTTAAGATGATATAAACATGCTGGGTTTTCACACCTCATTTTAGCATCTGTTCCTGGATCTTGCCTGCAAAAATTGTTATTGTGGTCTTCTAAGGGGATTTTCTATCTCCCTAATTTCTTCTACATTCATCATTTATTTGTGATTAGTTCTTTCAGAGACCCTGTTTAAAAAATTACATGCCTTTCTTAAGCTCATGAATATATTATCCTTTTTATTTTCAATAAACTTGATTGTCTGATCTTTCATATTTAGACCTATCATTTAAATATTATACTTTTGTGGATGGTGTGAGATATGAGTCAGAATCATGTTTTTTCTCTCTGGAAATCCAGTGACCCAAAACTATTTATTAGGAAGTCCATCATTTCCCCCTTGCATGGCAGTGCCAATTTGTCATAAATTCAGTGTGAATGGATGTGCAGATTTATTTTTGGTCTCTTTTCTTTTTTTTTAACATTTTTTATTTATTTGAGAGAGAACGAGAGAGACTGCACAAGCAGGGGGAGGGGCAGAGGGAGAAGCAGACCCCCAGCTGAGCAGGGGGCCAGACCCAGGACCCTGAGATCATGAGCTGAGCCAAAGGCATATGCTTAACCAACTGAGCCACCCAGGTGCCCCCCGCTCTTCTTTTCCATTTTATTAGTGTTGAGGTTTTTCACATCTTTCATTTATTGTTTGCTATGTAATGATTTTTGATGCTATTGAAAATGGTATCATTTTTATTTAATATTTATTCTAATTATTTGTTGCTGGGATACAGCAACACATTTTTTTAGCTGTACTGACCTTAAGTCCAGCAATCTTCCTAATTCAATTTTAATAGGTTTCCTGTAGATTCTTCTACATTTTCTTCAGTTTTATTTCCTCTATATGATTATTGTACATTTCACTTTTCTTTCAGTATGTTTTGTTAGAAATTTATAACTAGAACTAGTGATATGAAATTTTCCTCATTCCAATTTTGAGAGGAAAGCTTTCACTCTTCCAGTGGTAAGTATGTTGTTTGCTGCAAATATTCAGCTTAAGTAATATTTCTTTCTTTGTTTACTTTTTTTTTCATAAATGAACATTAAATTATATAAACTCCACTTAGTCTTCATCCATCAAATATATCATTTTTTCCTTTGTTGAGAATTTGGAAAATTACGCTGGTGAATTTTTAAATTTAAATCACTCTTATATTCTTGGATTGAATCTAATTTTGTTATCATGTATGTAATGCTTTATTTTTTTATTTGCTATCTTCTATTGCATATTTTGCATCTATGTTGATGATGAGATTGCCAATATGTATTTTTTTCTTTTAGTGTTCTTTCACGTTTTTGATAGCATAGTTATATCATAGAATGAGTTGGAAATATTTCCTCTTTTTTCCATTCTCTAGAAAATATGTGTAAAATTGGTATTATTTCTTCCTTAAATGTTCCAGAAGATTCACCAGTTAAGCATATCTGAACTAAAGATTCTTTGCGGAAAAAGTTTTAGTTTAGATTTAATTTTTTAAATTAAATATAAGACTAGTGAAATTGTCCATTTCATTTTGAATCAGTTGGGATGAATTTAACTATAATGTCCTTAAAGTCTGTGGTGATCTTGTTTCTGTAATTCTTAGTATCAATAAGTTATACATTATTTATTTTTAATTAGACTATACAGGTGTCCCATTTCAGTTTCTTTCTTTCTTTCTTTCTTTCTTTCTTTCTTTCTTTCTTTCTTTCTTTCTTTCTGATTTTATTTATTTATTTGACAGAAGAGAGACAGCCAGAGAGAGAGGGAACACAAGCAGGGGGAGTGGGAGAGGAAGAAGCAGGCTTCCAGCCTGGCAGCGAGCCCAGTGCGGGGCTCGATCCCAGGACCCTGGGATCGTGACCTACGCTGAAGGCAGACACTTAATGACTGAGCCACCCAGGCTCCCCACATCTTAGTCTTTCTTTAAAAAACATTTGGTTATTATATATTTGATTTCTATTATAATATTTCATTGATTTTTGTTCTTTTGAAAAGTCAGGTGTCATCCTTATTGTTGCATAATTAAAGATAGTATCTTTCTCTTTCTATGGCTACATTAAGGTTTTCTTTGTCTATGATTTTTAGTAGTTTTTCTGTAATGTGCTTTGTGATATTTTAAACTTATTTATGTTACTTGGGACTTATACTTCATGTCTTTCATCAACTTCAAGAAAATGTTAGCCTTTTTCTTTTCAAATACGTTCTCTTTCCTTTCTGTCCAGTTCTCTTTCCTTTCTCCTTCTGAGTCCCCAATTTTATGTACATACCTATATAAAAGTGATAAGTATATAATTTTATGTGTAAAAGTGACATATATACAATTTTCTATGTAAAACTGGCAATGTATGACATATATATGTATACATATATATGTATGTATATACATACAACTTGTACTCTTTTGTTTTACTTTGCTTTCATCTATTTTTTCCCTCATGTTTTAGTTTGACTATATCCTACAGCATTATTTTTCAGTTCACTAAAACGTTCCTCAGCAATGTCCAGTTGGCTGATGAACACACATGTTGAGTTCTTCAATTCAGTATTTTTTCTTTCTAGAATTTCAGTTAGCTTATCTTCTTCAAAATTAGTTCTAGTTCTTCAGTGAAATGTTTAATCTCATCATCTATTTTCTTGAATTTATTAACCATTTCATTCTGAAACAATCTAGTGTATTATACTTATAACTGACCATTATTAGTCTGGTTATCCAATGACACACCAAAAAATCATGCATAGCTATCACTCTGATGATGTGATTAAGTAATTAATGCATTATTGTCGGTCATTTCCTAGGGGTAGACACACTTCATACTTGATATTTTGAACAATTATTTATAAAGTTTGAAAGAGAGGTGGAAAGGTAAAATATAAAAATAATTTAATGGATTACTAAGTACATGAAAGTTCGGGTTTACCTACCTATTTTCTAAGTTATGAAATCATGATTTGTTGAAATGGAGGTAGAACTAGTGAAAAAATATTATAATAGTAATAGCTATAAATTGCTTTTATGGGTTTTATATCTTCCTCAAATGATTAAAGCATGTTATTTTCAGATTTTGTAGTTCCCCAAGTCATTTAGAACTGAGTGTATTATTGAGTGGAAATAAATATGACTTAGTCATTAAAATTAGACAAGCAGCATTGACCTCAAACCCAGACAGAGAAATAGTTATGTGTGATTTTAATGGAAGCAGTTACAGATCTGTTGTTCATTAAAAAAAAAAAAAAAAAAAAAAAAAAAAAAAAAATCAGCTTCTCTTCCCTACTGCTGCAAATGGTAGTGTTAAACAATTTGACTATACTTCATTTTAAAGAAGACAACACTTTTTATTACATGATTAGAAACAAGGAGAACAGTCCTAGGAGATATGAAAGTGACTTTAAATTTATGCTAAAATAACTGACATAAGACCCATCATTACACTGCAGAGTGCTAACCACTCTAGGGTCATGACATAACTCATTTTCAAAAGCAGGTTCGAATCTAAGTTTTGTCATTGAGGAGAGTTTCATAGGCTTCTCATCACAACTTTTCTCTGCTATTTTTTCTACTTTAGTCTTAAATTCAGTTTATTTTTTTATTTTGTTTTTTTTAAGACTTTTTACATTTAAATTCAATTAATTAACATATAGTATATTATTACTTTCAGAGGGAGAGTTCAGTGATTCATCAGTCTTAAATAACACTCAGTTCTCATTACATCTTGTAGCCTCCTTAATGTCCATCACCCAATTACCCCATCCCCCCAACTGCCTCCCCTCCAGAAACCCTCAGTTTTTTTTCCCTGTGATTAAGATTCTCTTATGGTTCGTCTCCCTCTCTAATTTCGTCTTGTTTTATTTTTCCCTCCCTTCCTGTATGCTCCTCTGTTTTGTTTCTGAAATTTCGTATATGAGTGAAATCATGATAATTGTCTTTCTCTGGTTGGCTTATTTCGCTTGGCATAATACCCTCTAGTTCCACCCACGTCGTTGCAAATGGCAAAATTTCATTTTTTGATGGCTGAGTATTAGTCCAGTGTGTGTATACACACACACACATACACACACACACACACACGTATTCTTTATCCATTCATCTGTCGATGGACACTGCTATAAACATTGGGGTGCAGGGGCCCTTTCAGATCACTACATTTGTATCTTCAGCCTAAATACCTAGTGGTGCAATTGCCGGGTCATAGGGTAGCTCTATTTTCAACTTTTTGGGGAACCTCCATACTGTTAAATTCAATTTAGATGTATGTGCTCTGTTCTTGTGAAACAATATAAAGAAAGCAAAACTTACTGTCTGCTTATTAGCTAAACACACAGGCAGTTTGAAATAAAAAAACAAGATCTTAGTCTTGAGCTGGCTATTTTAATAGTATTTATATATATACTAGAGTGTGGCTTTAAACAAGTAATCGTTACATATCTTCTCTCCCTGTTGTTTGTACATACTTGTCTTAATGTTCAGGCAGCTATCATAATCTTCTTTCTAGTATGTTCTGTTTTCCTGTGCTATGCTTGCTATTTATCTACATGATTCCTCTGCATTTCCAGTTAGTCAAATAGGATTACTAAGTTAGCTTAGAATGACATATTCCAACATCTAGGACTCTTTTAGTCATCAGTATGGAAATTGGTTGATTTTCAGGAATCCATTTGATGTTCCTTGTTATGACAAAATGCAGGCGAGATGAATGGTGTTTATTTTGTCATTTTGTAAAAAAAAATATGAGTATATTAAGTGGATATAATTCATTCAAATCTCATTTATTTGGTGCCTCCTAATGCTTTTACATATTTTGACACTTATTTGACTTTTTCCTTATGTTATTTCATAGGAAAAAATGAAGAGAAAATAGAATTTAAAATCATTTTCTGATCTCTTTGAAGGATAACTTTAGCACATTATCAGAGAATTTTAAGGTTTTTGTTTTTTGTTTTTGTTTTTCTCTGAGGGAAATGAAAGGAAGATGTGGGCTGGAGGAAAAATAACCTTACCTTTTTAAAAATTCTATTATTAAAAATATGAATCTTTGTTATTACTGTATACTCCAAAATACCAACTTTAAGTCTCAATTCTCTACTTAGACACACACATTTTCATCTAGTACTCAAGATATTTGCTATTTGGGCTACATAATTATTCCTTTCCCTCACCCGGAATAAATATTTAGCCTTTCTCAATCACCCTCTTTTCCAGGGAATGTTTTCAAAAAAACTTGGCTGCACTTTAGAAAAAGCCAACATAATAATTTTTAAAATTCAGTTTTCCTACTGGATAAATCTTGTAAGTATTATGTATGACTAAAACTTACCCATAAATATTTCTAGTTACCAAAATTGGAAAGGAAAATATTAAGGCATTTAATATTTTTTAAATCTTATTTTTTTCCACTATTATCTATTTCTAAGAAGGAGTTATAGTACATAATTTTAAGGAGATATTATTAGCTAATTCTGAGAAGGAATTATAAAGATGTGGAGTGTCATTTATTGGAAGGACTGTAGAGATCATCTAGTTCAGGGGTCAGTGAACGCTAGCCTGTGGTTGTAAACTTCTTTTGCAAATAAAGTTTTATTGGAACACAGATACACTTACTTGTTTATGTGTTGCCTGTGGCTGCTTTCACACTATGGCAGCAGAGTCAAGTAGTTGAGACAAAGACCATATGGTTCACAAAAACAAACAAAAAAATTACTGTCTGGTCTTTTATATACAGTGTTTGTCGGCCTCTGATCTAGTTGAAACTTTTGTTTTTGTAGATGATGATTGGCCCTAAAAGACTGATAGCACGTTAGCACATACAACTAGTGAACTGCTGAGTTTAAAAGATAGTGCAAGATATCCATATTTACATTTCTGTATATAGTGCAGTAGTATAACCTCTTTTATAGTAACTGGTTTTTATGTGTTGAATGGATATACGTGTAAATATATAACTTGAAATTTGGTTGTGTGGTGGATGCTGTGATGCTGTACCCAAACTACCCTTCAGAAGTAAAAGACTGCATTTTTCCAGCTTCTGGAAACTTTACCAGCAGAAAACCTTCATCTATCAGATACCTACAGGAATTGAGTTGAAGAGATTTGCCTTATCCAAGGTCAAGCCTGCTTCCTGGGTGGCCAGCATCCAGAGAGGAGGGAGTTTAAAGACCTGGCCCCATTTATCCGACTCAGGAAAATGTTGAAGGGATTTTCTCGTTTCACAGCTCCTCATTGGGCAGGATTGGTTAAGGAGGATTTCAGTGAGGTAGCATTGCTGCTTAATTTTTCCCATGGCCTAATTTTGCTTCCTTCCTTCCCTACTCTTCCCTCCCACAGGTGTTGATCCCAAGAACATTCTTTAATAAGCCTCCTGCTGTCTAATTTCTATCTCAGAGTCTGTTTCCTGGGGAGCCTATCATGGTAAGTTGCCATTAACAGAATAAATACTAAGAACATTTCCAAATCAGTGTCTGAGATGCAACTCAGATCATTAATTCAACAACAACTATTCAGTAAGAATACACTGCCTTTCATAATTGTAAGCTTTTCCTGTTTCTTTGTAGAATGGTTTCATTAGTTGATTTGGTGGAGCTTGTTTTCTGATGTAAGTTAATGATGCAATTATTGGAGTTCATTCCTTCAGAATGTGAATTCTATGATGTTGCAAGTTGTTGAACATATCTCTGCCCCTTATACTGGCAAACAAGGAAGTTGTCCTGGTCCCTTTTAACTACCACGTTGCTAACAACACAGTGATTAATGAAAACTGAGAGTAGATAGTGGTAATGATGGGAGAAAGTTCAGTGACATCCCACTGGCCATCAACATGCAATTTCTCCTTTATATCTTCTCTGTCTTTCCTATTTAAAGTCTTAACCATGCAGTGAGAAAAAAAATAGATGATTAGCTTAAATTCTATTTAGATTATGGTTTTACTTAAATATTAATGATTATTGCGTTCAATTTAACTGAGAAATGCAGGGTTTGAACTACTGAAATGTGCAATAAAGGCGGAAAAGCTGCTTGGGAGAAAAAACAGATTATAATTTTTATTTCTGCTATCTTCTGGCATTTTTAGTGGTTTATGCCCACTGAATGGTTTTACAAAGTAAAACTAAACAAATAAAAGTGAATGAGGATATATAGAGAAATGCTTAAGTAGCCCTGTCAAAGATAGAGTGACAAAGTAATATAAATTTTTGGCATGTTCTGTAAATATGTGGCACTCAATCAAAAGCCATTTAATCCTTGAAAGGACTAGAAACATAATATAATTGAATGGGACTATATCAGTTTTACCTGTTTTCCTAGAATTTATTGTGTTGTATTTTTTTATTGTATTTTTTTTCAGATATGGATTTTTAACTTCTAAATTCACACTTAAGCATTAGCTTTTAAATGTGTCATCAAAATTTGTGCCACTGGCATACACACAAAAAGGTTTAATAGTGTTTAGATTTCTGTCCTGGCTCATACAATTTACACTGAAAGCTTCTTGGTAAATCATGGCCCTTTCGTGCCATCATAAATAAATGGAAATTCTCTACAATTTACTGGCTAAGGTTAAATTATGTCTCTTAACTATATAACCAACAATCTTAGAAAATGAACACTGTTATGAAATGCACAGGCAGACTGGTGTCATCAAAGCTCCAGGTTTGTGGTACCATTTGTTAATTTTTTTTAAAGTTTTAATGAAATGTGTTCACTCAGAGTCAGAAAGATAAACTCAAAGAGAAAATGCTGGGATTTTGTTGAGACAAAATTAGTCTTGTTCGAAGATTGCTATTTTAGCTGACCAGGTTGTGATATTCCTACTTAAATCTGTTTTTTTAATGGGTGACATTTCAGGGCATATCTTAGAAAGAGTTGTCTTGATAACTGCTACCAGATGATTAGACCAACGTTATTAGATTGCCAATGCAGAAACAACAGGTCAAATGATTTCAGGCATGAATGACTGAGAAAATGCACAATATCCCACTTAATATGCTTACGGGTTTTATTTAAAACATAATCTATTTAGGGGCACCTGGGTGGCTCATTTGGTTGGGCAGCCAACTCTTGATTTTGGCTCAAGTCATGACCTCAGTCTGGAATCAAGTGACACATCAGGCTCCTCACTCAGCATGGAGTCTGCTTGAGATTCTCTCTCTCCCTTCCCCTGCCCCCACTCATGCACGCACACACACACACACACACACACACACAAACTCTCTCTCTAAAATAAATAAATAAAATTTAAAAAATCTATTTATTAGGTCAATGACAGGCCACCATAAGACTTTAGCCCTGTTTTATATACTAGCAGCCAGTTTATTTTCAAATGCAGGTGTTTAGCTTCTCTAAAGCAAATGAGTGAGGGAAAAAAAAGGCTTCCAGGACAGCATTTCTCAAAGCATGGTTTCTGTGGAACGCCTGTATCAATGCTTTTGTGTAGTTGCTAAAAATGTTGGCTCAATTGTAGACTGTGGTTTCTAAATACCAACATGTAGCCTCCAAATGTACTAGGAACAGGAGGTGGGCAGGGAGTGCTGGGCATGCTGCCTGAGTTCCCAAGTACTCATCACTGATGCCACTGTAGGGTGCAGGTGATCGTGCTTTTCCCAATCCTAATATATAGGAAGCTACAACACCTGGAACAGGGTAATTGGATGCTTTTTAATTCTGTTTGTAATCATCAGAACTTTCCAGTTTATCTGGCTTATGTAGATACTGAACATGTTTTGCACTGAATGAATGGAATTCATTCTGGTCTCTGCTGGCCACTGACACACTTAACAAGATACTTCTTCATTTCTCTGAACTTCATTTTCCTTATCTCTAGAATGAGGTAGGTTACAATACTCTTCCTTGGGGGTTTTTCTAAGGTGCAATAATATATGAACTCCCTCTGGAAATGAATAACCTCCAAACAGTTGTAAGAGTGAAGGATTAGCAAGGTATATGTATAAGGCTTCTTTTCTTATAGGTTCAGATATTAATATTTTTGGAATAAAAAGCAGTGCCAACTTTTATTGACATAGTTTTAATCAATAAAGTAGGTAATCTTGATTGGAGAAATATTTTTATGGGACTCAATCTTTCTTTTTTAGTGCAGCTTGTGAATACTATTTTACATCTTTTTCTTATGAAAAAAGACACATAAAGTGTGAAGTGGTCAGATGTTCTTTTACGTTTTGGATCTTGCTTACCTATTCAGATTCAACTGCATTTATTTATGTGGTATTCACTCAAAGACTGTCAAATTCTAACCTCTTCACTGAGCTCAAAACTTATAATTTCCTGCCTAAATTCTCACAAGGGTATCTTATTATAAATCTCAAACTTATGATGATAATAAATATATAGATTATATTAATATAGGTAAGTAATAAATTAAGTATTTTAATTTTAGTGTTCCTCCCTTATATACCAATACCTTCTCCTCCCCCATTCTTTCTATTTACCAAGTAGTATTCTGCTCTACGGAGGTACCAGAGTTTGTTTTCCCAATTACCAGATGAAGGACATTTGAGTTGCTTCTAGTTTTTAGTATTTATTGAAAAAATACTGTATGCACTTGTATAAACGCTTTTGTGTGAACATTAGCCATCCTTTCTCAAAGAAAAGAAAAGAAAAGAAAAGAAAAGAAAAGAAAAGAAAAGAAAAAAGAAAACAAAGGTGTTGAAAGTCTCTTCCGGGGAGAGATTTGGAAGAAGTCATCAATACCATCTACTGTACTGTGTGAATTCTGACCATGAAGTAACTTTTTAATTAAAAAAAAAAAAAAAAAAGGAAAAAAGGAAAAACCTATTCAATGGCAAGTAACGTAGGTCAATACATACCCAATGAAATCTTTGTCTTCCTGTCCAGTTCGATCAAATTTCTGCTCTCCTTCTCTATTTTCATCCTTCTATTAGTTCTCTAAATGTTAAAAAGACCCTTCAGACAAGGTTTTCATTCTTTAGAAATATATTCTCCATGCCTGCTCCTCTCCTTTGATATGGATCATTCTTAGACACCTTCCACATTTGACTTAGATACTACTACTCATAGTTAACTTTCCTTCCTTGACTCTTCAGGCCAGGTTAAGGCCCTTGTTCATATTCTATTTTGGCAGGTACTGCATTTCTTTTTCAACAGTGATGTGTTATTTAGGATACTTCCTGTTGAAAGTGGGAAAACCATCTCAATAAGAAAAAAAGATAGTTTAGTGTCCCCTATAATAAAAAACTCCAAGTTTGGGCCTGATTTGGGTATGGCTGCATTCAGAAACAAGTTTCCGGTATGACTCTGCCTTTGGGTTTGTTGTCTTCTTTCCTGGATTTCACATGGAAATCTCCAGCAACCCTACCTAGATTCCCATCTTTCCAACTTCAAACTAGGGGTAATAGAAAATACCTCTCTTCACATGCACTAAAGTCTCCTTATGACTCATTCAGTCTAATTATACCATATGTTCACCTCAAAAGTAATCAGTGGAATTGGGGGAGGTGCAATGCTATGGAAGGCCCATCTAAAGGCATTGTTTAAGACAGTTCCAATAAGAGCCGGGGAACTTTCATGCAAAGCATGACAATGACAAAAATTCTTTCATTTGAGGGATGCCTGGGTGGCTCAGTCCTTAAGTGTCTGCCTTCGGCTCAGGGCGTGATCCTGGCTTTGTGGGATCAAGCCCCGCATCAGGTTTCTCTGCTGGAAGCCTGCTTCTTCCTCTCCCACTCCCCCTGCTTGTGTTCCCTCTCTCGCTGGCTGTCTCTCTCTCTGTCAAGTAAATAAATAAAATCTTTAAAAACAAAACAAAACAATTCTTTCATTTGAGTTTGGCACATTGGTGCTTTCATAGCTGCTCCAGGGAGAGTAAGAGTAGGCTTAGAACCCAAATATTGTTTAGAGAATCCACTCACTAAGTTCAGTAGAATGTTTTCAGTAATTGTAAGAAAAGGTAGAAGAAGACAAAGAATATAAAAACATGAAGGCTTTATATCCTGGCAAGTATTTTTGAAGAAGTGGATCCGCAATGGTAAAGTGAAAGAGGCATGTTGATCCTAGACCAGGGCTCCTATATACCCATAAAGTCTGGAACACTAAAAGAAAACTGTTATTAGAAATAAAAGCAAAATTTGCAAACATATTCATTCTGGAATAACTGAATGCATTCTTCTTCTTCTTTTTTTTTTAACTGAATGCGTTCTTAATGCAGTTCAGTTTTTTATTCCATTGTAAATAGCAGTAGCAAACTCCATATTCCCAGAAAAAAAATTACGAAGTCCAATAATTGAATTCTTGAGAAAGTGGTTTATAGATGTCTATCACTAAACGCAGGCTTGAGAAGTAAAAAGATCCTTAGAAAAGCTTTCCCTGGCAAACCTTTATACACCTTATTAAATTCAAAATTGGTGACTGAAATTAAGGTTTTGCAGAAATTCTATGATAACTTTAAAAGGCAAAATTAAGCAAAAATTCAAAAATACATACAATTCCTATAAAGCCTTAGTATTTGTCACCTATCAATATCACGATTGTAGATTAATAAAAGATAGTTTTCTTATGGCCACTAATTATTTATATATCATTGCGTGAGTAGCTACATGAAAACAACTGGCCTTGAGAAGCATATTGAAGTGTTCCATGTACCAAGATACATAAGGTTTTATAAATTGGTCTGATAGGATCTCAAAGAAATTTCATCTGATTCCCTTATCCTATCTAAGTTGAAGTGGGTATGTGATTCCCATTGTATGCTTGGGTGATTTTGATGAGAAAATCAAGATGCCCAAAAATGTTGGTATGTCTGAAGCCACCACTGTGCACTAAATTGTCATTATGTTGAGTTTGCTGATATGTGAGAAGTGGACATGTATGAAGGAGATTGTCTATAATAATTTGTGTACAGAGATTTCTTTGGGTTTAGAATGGTCCATTTGTCTGGTGTCTCACTTTACCCAAAATGTTGTTTGTCTAGCACAACTATGTATTTGGATGGGTAAATCTATCTTGGTTATTAGTATGTATAGAGCGGTACATTTGTTTGGACTTGTTTTGGTCGTTGGCCATACTATTGAAATTACCAGTACTTGTTAAGCAAGGCCTGCTCTTCTAGCTGGTAATGAGACTCAGCGGAAATGTGGTGGTAGGTCTTGCTGGGACTCAGGTTCTCAGTGTTCCAGCATGATCCTTGGTGTAGATGTTCAGCCCATCAGAAGCATCCCAGCCCCTTGAGATGGCAAGTCCACTGTCACCTGTCATAACTATACCCTCCCTGCCACAATTCTGATATATATATTCAGTATCCCCTAAGGGAACACTGAGACAGCTGTCAATTCTGCCCTAGACTCATCCTCTCATAGTACCTCTATTCAAGGCTGAGGGCTTCTAAATCACTAGGATTCTAATAGCTACCCTCCTGTCTTTGCATCTTTGAAGAGTGAGGGCTTGTGGGGTGTTGAAAAACTGGCTTATCCAGTAGGAGCCAGGCACCAGCATTAGAGAGTTTCGGCTTCATTCCAGGTTTTACCATTCAAATGCTGTCTGACTTCAAAACAGCCAGTTAACAACCTCTCTAAACTTCAAGGATAATTAATAATAATAGTACCTAAACAATAGGGTTATTGTGAAAATTCAGTTAGTCCCAAATTCAGTTAGTCACAGAGCAGTTTCTGGAATACAGTAAGAATAATTTAAAAAAAAAAATGGTAGCTATTTCTTTAGTCCTATGTCTCTTAAGTTTTAGTTGTGTGTGATTTTCATGTAATCAGTGGAAACTTATGTTGTCATTGATTGGCTAGATGGTTGTTGTCGGTGGAATTTTAAGATGAGCCCCAAGATTTCTGCTTCTGGAATGAACATGGCTTGAATATTATAAAAATATTCAATATTATATACAAAAATATAATTACTATAAATAATATATAGTTATTCAAGGCTAGTGAACATGACTTGAATAATCCTCTTTCCTTGTGTGTGAGTGGGATTTGTGAATATGATAGGATTTTACTTCTGTGATGATGTTACCTTATATGGCAAAAGAGATTCTGTAGATGTAATTAAGCTCTTTAATCAGTTGACTTTGATTTAAACAAAAAGGAGACTATCCTGGATGGGCATGATAACCAACTAACCAGATAAATTCTTTAAAATGACTTCTCAGAAGTAAAAGAGATTAGAGACATTCTACTGATGTCTTAAATGGAAGCAAATTGCTGCTGTGCTTTGGGAGGGGAGACATGGCAGGCAATGGTGGACAGCCTGTAGGCACTGAATGCCTCAGTCCTACAGACACAAGGAACTAAATTCTGCCCAAAGCTAGTGAGCTTAAAATAAACTCTGAGCCTTAGATGAGACAGCTGAATTTCAGCCTGGTTAGACCCAGAGCAGAGGATCCAGCTAATCTGTACCCGGATACTTGACTTATAGAAACTGTGAGCTGATGACAAATATTGTTTTAAACCAGTAAGTTTGTGTTACTTTTGCAGCAATAGAAAACTAATACAAGGGATTATATGAAAACCATGCTGAGCTGAATTTTATCTATATGTCCAGATAAAATTATTTTAATACAAATAATACCCAAACCTATTGATTTTAATTGAAGAAGGAAGTAAAAAGAGAGAAATTGTCCTATATATAATAGGAAAGTCCCGATATTGACTGGATTTCCTGAAATCATTAGGATTCAATTAGCCACTGCAATATTTGCAAGTTGCTATTTCAAAAAGAGAAATTGCTTTGTTATGCAATGTCAACATCGTTAAGATAGTTCCTACTGCTTTTCCAGAGTCAAATAGATGTTAAGAACTGATTTGCAGCTGTTATAAAGAAGGGAATTTACAAGCTTTTAGCTATTTTGCTATTACTTTATTGTTTAGGATATCATGGGGAAAAGGATATAAAATGGGAGTATTTTCATTCTGTTTATGACCCTCTTCTTATATGGAGAGAGAAGTCATCAGTGTGTCTGTTCTTATAGTTAAATCTTACAGGCTTTACTGAAAATCGAAGAGCAATAAAAGCAGATGGTAGTTTTACTTGAGAAATGTTTATCTTAGCTCCACTTCTCAGGTTGTGTAGACATATATGGACATAAAATAACCTAGGGCAGTACTGACTTGTCTCACTTCATTTAAATGGTGGCACTCCTGGGGAAAAAAGATAGTTCTGTATACCATCAACATCATGATTTGCACCCATTTATTTAATTTCCATTCTGGTCAAATTTTTATTTAAATATCGAAGAAATATAAATCTTTAGGAAACATTTGTATCATCACTAGAGGACAGTAAAAGTCAGCATCCACAGGAGAAGAAAAGAAAAATTCTTCAGGGTATAATAGCACAGAAAGAATTGAGGGATAGAGGGAGATGTTGATTTGATTCTTAACTTGTAAAAAAAAAATACATTACAAGGTGTATGCAGCTAGGACTTCCAAAATTTTATTTTTAATACAATCTTATTTTTTTTTCCAAATTTGTATTATCAGTGACTCTAAGACTGCAGAGATGATATTGCATAGGCTAGTCAGGCTGGTGAAAATCTCAATGCTGAAAATACTTTTAAGAAATAAAATGAAAGCCTTTTTATGGAAATACAATTGCCCTTGCTTGATATAGATTTCTAAATAAAGTGGCCATACCATAACATGGTTACAGTTGGGACAATGGTGCCTGCTGCAGAAAAGAGTCAAGACCCAGGTAAATTCAGGTTATCCCAACAAACAGAGAAAAGTGATTAAGGCAAACAAATAATAAGTAAATAAAATATTAACAGGTATATTCCAACAGACTAGTAAAAAAATAATAGAAAACGACCAGTTATGTTCTCAGAATGCATGAATATTTATTTCGAAATTATAGGTTTTCAACACAATATATTTCACCAGAGGCAAAATCGTAGCTAATAAAACTGAGATACCTACCCATAATGTTACACCTGGCTTAAATTCTTTACCCCCAAAATAAAATAGATATTGAGGAGAATCTAATTGGACACATTGCTGATGCTCTGAATTCTTATCTCAGCTTTGGTATGGTAACCAAGTGGACAATGAAAATATACATGAAAAATTCATTTTGGATGTTTATGTGAAAAATGTTAAGTAATTGTTTCAATTCCCTTAGCAAGATAAACACATAGTGTCTGATTATGAGCCTTTTTTTTTTTTTAAAGACTTTGTTTTAGGGAAAGTCTTGGTCTGTACCATCCTGGTCTTTCTGACAAATCTCATAACATGGACTCCCAGGGAGGAGTTGGCATCTCCCAGAAGGCCCCTACATCCTTGGGCAGCATGGCCTGTATTGTTTCCAATTTAGAACAACATGGTTGCAAAATCATGGACACTGTCATGAAAACAAGGGGAAGGGACATGATTAATGCCAGAGGCAATCAACAAATGTCCACTAAAAAATTATATTTGAGTTCTTATTTAATTTGATTTGCTTCAAATCTAGAGTATACTTTCTTTACTCTGGTAATATTGATAAAAATTAATAATCATATTTTATAAGAAATCCTATTTTAATAACATAAAATTATATTGAAAAAAAGGTGGGGAAAATAAATTAACTAACTATTCAACTCAAGAATATAAAATTAAAAACATTCTAAGCCAGCTAAAGAAAACTAATGGGAATAAGAAAGTTATAGTTGAGACCAAACTTAGATGATAGCTTTAATAAGAACAGTACAATACCAAATTGACCTAACTACCAGAATTGAACAAAAGTTGTGAAAATAACTGGAGATTTTTAAATTATCAAACAGGTTTAAATAAAAAGAGATAGCCAACTGAGTTCTGCATGTATGATCGTTCAAACCTTTAAATAATAGATAATTTCAAAATTACATTGCCATTTGAAAGAGAAAACATGATTATAGAGATAAAATCCTACAACCAAACAACACTCCGAAATCTAATATCACAGAGCTCAAAATTTGTTCAGCTTGGTGTATAAGTGCTCCTACCCATGGGTGTTGATTTTGGTTGGTGGTGGCTGGGAGATCTGTTTTTTATTTCCATTGTGATAGGTCTCCATCAATCAGGGAACGTAATCAGCATCTTCTTATTAAAGACGGAGTCACTTTTGGATAAAATGCTGTGTGTTCGAGTTTCTGCTCTCTTCCCCTTCTTCTCCAACTCTCCTCTCCAAGGTTTCGACAAGGGTTTTAGACAGGGCTTATGACTGTGAATCAACAAAGGAAGACTGGAGGTATTTGGATTAACAAAGTGTCCTCTGCAGACTTGCTGGACTCTGCTCTGGGATGTCCGGTCTAGGCTCCTCCACGGCTGGTAGCTCCTGGAGGAAGACATCATAATTTCTGGCTTTGGGGGAGCATGAGGTGCTCTGGCAGCCCCTTGCTGGGGTCCTTAATCCTGGCCATTTACTGGTGCACTCAAAATCTTCACACCTCACACATATCCTTTTTAATCTCCTGCCTCTCTAGTCCTTGGGCTTCTCTGCTACCCTTCTGTCACCTGGACAATTCTAGGTTCTTTTCTCAAGATTCCCAGCACATAGGAATCCAGACTGGTTTCTGGCTTACCCATCTAGCTGATTTTTGCTGCTGCTGCTGCACAGTTACCCTGGACCTTTGTGGAAAGTTAACAGTCTGTGGTGCCTCCACTAGAGGCCCGAAAGTGTGCCAGTAAGCTCTCAATGCTCTCAGGTTCCCCAAATAGCTAATTACTACTACCTCTGCCCCTATGTTCTTCCTGCTGGGCAAGTGTGGAGCACAACTCATGTGTAGCTGACCCCCTAGATGTACCTAAATCTCCCTTGTTGAACTATCTAGTGGAACCAAAATTCCTAGTCTTTCTCCAAATCCTTTCCATCTATGGAGAACCCACCTCCTCACTTACGTAATAGTCTATGCTCATGTAATCCAGAGCTATCACTTTTTATGCTTAAAGATATAATAATGGATTTCAGAAAATCCTTTTTCTCTGGACTGTTTTCTGCTTTCACAAATACGGCCTTGCTAAAGAGGTCATGCAAGTCAGCTTTATGACTCGAAGCTGATCAATGGCCTTTTTCTTCTAGGAAATAAGTAAAGATTTCAGAACATATAGATTTTTTGTGAAGATTAAATGATGAAAAGCAGGCCAAGTCCTCAGCACACTGCTCACCATATAGTGATCATTCAGTACAAGTTGGCTGCTATGATTATTGTGGTAATTTCCCTGTCATCAAGGGGAAATTCCCAATCGTTTCTTAAAAATCAATTTCTCTGCTCAGAGAATGCTTTTGAATATTGTTTTGGATCTGGGCTTCCTCAGCAAGGCTTTGCACAAACTTTTTTCTCTGACCTCCCCTTTTTTCTCCTCTGTAAAATCTCTCTGGATTCTAGTGAATTTCTGTGCATGTTTCCTCTGCATATTCCCCCTGGGTATTCCCTTTCATACCTTCCTTGCATTTTCCCCTGTGCTTATTTTTCCTGTATATTTTCTGCATAATCTCACTGCATACTCTCCGTGTGTCCTTTCCCTCCTGTCCAGCACTCTCCTAACCTGAGCCATTGGGAGCAGTTAAGTCCCTATGTACTCTTTTGGATGATTTTTTTTCCCCCTCCTCCACTCAGTTTTAACTCCACCTGTAAGAGTTAAACCTTTCTTCTAATACATGCTCCTAGTTCTTTCTGTATGCTTTCTGTCACCTTTAAAGCTAATAAAAAAAATTTGGGGGGGTTTAAATTATCTCATGGTCCCTCCATCTGCTTTTTCCATAGTTTCTGTTAGCAATGTGGGTTCCCCACACAAAGAATTCTGGGTGACAGATTTCTTCTAATTTTTTTTTTTTTGCTTTCGCATTTGAAATTATATTTCTTAGAGATGACAGAAACTGGTAGGCACGTGAGCATCCTGAAATCAAACTCCATAGGTTACCACTGAGTCATTTCTTTTGCATATAAGATAATCCCAGTTTGCTTACTTTCAGAAGTCATTGTTTACTGAAGTCACAACAATGAAAAACGAGAATAAGATTTTCCTCAAAAAGATTCAAGTAATTCAAAGGAACTATTTCTGTCGAATTAACCTGCTCTGTGGTTAAAGGTACACTGTGAAGGTACCTTTAACACAAAACTGAAATATCATCATCAGTAGGGAGTTGCGTATTGTGAGATGAGATTTTCCTCATTCAAGAAATAAGCATTCATTATGATAAATGGATTTACTATAGGACGTGAGCCTTTACTTTGCTTCTAATATGGAAGTGGCAATACTCCTTAGGTGTATGTGGCAGTGTGTATGTGAGGTGAGTGAAAGCGGAGGAAAAACAAGGCATATTGTCCCAGAGCATCAATTTGTTCTATGGTAAGTCATTTAAAATACCTTTTTAAAAATGATAAAACAAACCACATTATCAATTCAATCAAAAATAGACCAGAGAATAAGGTAAAATATAAAAAACTTAAAGGATTTTCCTCTTCCTTTTGGGAGACGTTGGACCCCACTCTCACATCAGTCAGAGGCTTGTGTTCTCTTGCCTGTCCTGCTAATTAAAGTGTTAAGTTTATGTGGCTGAGAGTTATTTGACATTATTTCTTTAAGTAGAATATTTCTTCAAAGCCCATATATTTGTAAAATGGATTTTATATAATTTTGTTCAATACTAAACTAATAACTTGAGGATATTGCCATTTGGTTCTGGGAGAATGTTTGCTTTTGGCCGGTGATGGCCATCAGGTGCACAAGGTTATAGATTACTACACAAGAAGAATGCTGTTTTTTCTATTTATTATGTACTATCTAGTTACTTTAAGATATTTGAAATTATACATGGCTTATTTGGAATTTCAAAGGATGAGAAAAGGTTCCTAGGTGATAGCATCAAAGACCTTCCCTATGTCCTTTTATAGGTTGCCATGGTGATTTTGTGGCAGTGCACTAAACATAGAGGAATGGACCATATTTCTCATCTATCTTCTCAAAGAGAAGTAAGTCAGACAATGCCTGGCTTCCATGTGGTAGTTACTGTGTGATCAATAGAATCCTTCTAAATTCTGATGCTCAGTTATACTGTGTTCTTTTATCATATTCAAGAGCCTGAGGCTCAGGAGGAGCACGGCCGGAAGTAGGAAATGAATCAAGTTGCTGTTTCTAATTTGCTATAATGTGGCAGGATTGCACAAAAAACTAATCGGAATAAAATTTGATGCAAAATACATCTGTGGATATTAGTAACCTTAGAGTTGGTTGTGGCTGTGTCTTAAAAATGTGTATGTGGTATCTGGTCCCAGTGAGTTTGGGAGTTATTTTATTTGAAAACAAATAGCTTCAGCTAATGACGTTGTTGGTGGTAGATAGGATTTAAGAAATTCAGATCAGATTTGTAAGAAGTCAAGAAACTTCTAATTCTGTGTTCTCTGACATTGTCATGTATGCTCTTGATGCAAATATTTTGGCCTTGGTGAGGTAGGGAAACCAAGCGTGAATGTTGGGAAGGTATAGTATGATAAAGAATACACTTGGGTTTTGTCCCTGGTTCTTGGTGCAAAGCTTCAAAAACTCTAGGAATTTCCTGAGTGAAAAGAGTTTCTTTCTTATGCCAGCATGGTGACTCATGCTGGGTTTGTGAATCATTTCTGGATAGGAGCTGCTCACCGGAAAGACCAAGCCTGTGATTAGAAGGTTTAGACGTTTGAATGCCAGACCTCTGGGGATGGAGAGGGACTAGAGAAGTTTATTCATGTGGATGATGATTTAATCAGTCTTGCCTACATAATGAAACCCCAATAAAACTCTGGACACTGAAGCTTGTGGAGCTTTCTACTTGGTGAACATATTCACCTGGTTGGTAAATCCTGATGTGCCAAAAAGGGTGACATGTCCCAAATCCACAGGAGAATGACACAGAAGATCTGTGTTTGGAATGCTCCCAGACCTTGCCTTATGTATATTATTTATAAGAGTATAATTTTAAGTATAACACTTTCAGTGAGTTCAGTGAGTTGTTCTAGTGATTCATTAAAACCGTGGGGATAATAAGAACATTGAAATTTGTAGTTAGTTAGCCAGACGCTCATTCTGGGTGGATGGTCAGCATTGGAATTGTCTTTTAGCATCCTCACTTGATGTTCTGTCAGTTGGGGGGTAGAAGTAGAATAGAAGAGAAGGGGTCCTGGTACTCCAATAAATGTCTTTTGAGTAAGGATACATGGAGATAATGTCTTTGAATATAAATAAATATTTTCTACTTTTATTTTCTGGCAAAGCCACTTCCTACTATAGTTAAGAAGGATGTTTTAGAAGTCTTTTCTCAATGTGAGGTGAGGACAACCTGGTAACTGATGGTTTCCTGAAAGCTGACAAATAAAGTCTGCAGTGAAAAAGGCCGTACTGTTGGGATGGAATTTGAAAGGAATCACTTATGAATAGAAAAAAAGCGTGAAAGATTAAACAAGACTTTTATGCTGAGATCAGTCAGACACCACTGTGTGACTTGAACAGGGAAGCAACACTTTTTAAGGGATCCCTTCAGGTGCTGTGTTGAGGCTAGGAAAAAGAGGGGAATGACCGGAGGGACTAGCAGTGACCAGTGAAGAAGCTGTTGCAATAATCTGGGTGGAAGATGACTAGACCAGAGGTGGCAGTTGCTGAAATTGCTAAAGGAAAAGGAAAAGGTCAAATGTAGTATACAAACTTTTAAGTGAAATTGTTCATGTAATTGAGACCAACCATAAACTGTGCACATTTCTATAGTAAAATATAGAGACACACATGGAAATCCCCATGTGTTTGTAAGAAAATGCAATTTCATATTTTAAAACACAAAGAACAAAGACAGTATTTGGGGAAAAAGATGGTGGTTAATAGAATTAGACCAAACCTATTTCTCATCAGTTGATGTAAACAGAATAATTTAATTATTAAAGGAAATATAATTGCAAGTTCTTTTTTTTTTTTTCTTTAAAGATTTTATTTATTTACTTGACAGAGAGACAGCTAGCAAGAGAGGGAACACAGGCAGGGGGAGTGGGAGAGGAAGAAGCAGGCTCCCAGGGGAGGAGCCTGATGTGAGGCTAGATCCCAGGACTCTGGGATCATGCCCTGAGCCGAAGGCAGACGCTTAACGACTGAGCCACCCAGGCGCCCCTATAATTGCAAGTTCTAACAAAGAATCCTACACTGAGTTTACTAGAAAAGATATATCTGAAATGAAAATGACACAGAAATGTCACTTAGATTCTTAAAGTATGCAAAAATGTATGCCAGATAGCTGCTAACAAAAAATAAAGAAATCTGTATTATTGATATTAGGTGTTTCGAAATCAAGTTAAAAGGATTCAATAAGGGAAAAAGATGCACTTTAAATTATAGTGGATAAATATACAGTGAGGTTATAGCCATTATATACATTTATAACACACAGAAAGGAAGAAAGCAAGAAAGTGAGGGAAGAAAAGGAGGAAGGTATGTACAAAGTACAAATACAGGATGAGCAAAGAGAATTGTCATAAGACACAATAGATGTAGAGAAATTAATCTCATGTCTTTCAGCTCTTCCTAATCAAATATCACATATAATGATAAAATAGGGAATGTGATCATGTAATTTATACATTTGAACAAATAGACACATATGAAAGTCTTTTCATTGTTTTCAAGAAATAACACACACATACACTCTATAATCCTTCTATCTCCATAAATAGTTACTCAGTTAATTGCTAAATGATTCAAAACAAACATAGACCATTTTCTTTGAGTAATATTAGATATTGATATCAACATAGAAAAAGAGAAAGAAGGAAAGAAAACTGAAAATTAAATATCTCTCATAAATGACTCTTGAATAAAAGGAAAAATTTTAAGAAAAGAGATTGTAAATTATCTAGACAATAATGGTAAGGAAAACCCAACATATCAAAATTAATCTATGACTGGAATGATCCTGAGAAGAATTAACAGACTTAAATACTCACACAGGTAAACACAGCATGATGAGTCTCAAAAAATGTCATAAAGTCTCACCCTTTATCATCAACTTTAGTGAAAATAACTGGGGACAGAATTTTTGACATTTCCAAGTTGGTGTCTGCCTTTATTTCCTTTAATTATTATTCTGTATTAAGTCTATGGGACTTTGGTGAGATGCTCCAGGCTTTATACTTTCTGTTTTTCTACTGTTGCCCTGGGGATGTTGTCCCATCTCCCCCCCCCTTTTTCTTTTGTTACAGATGTTAGAAGGGTGAGTTTTGTGTAGCTTCCAGGACATTAATGTTATGCACCATGAACCACAGAATTCTCAAAGCACAGCATAAGCCGGTGGGACAACTAGAACTGACTAAAAGGCTGGTTTTCTTGTGAATTTCACACACTAATAAAAGGCGGACAATGAGAGCTTTTATGAAAAACAAATAGAGCTAATTTGGGGAATCATTAATTAGTTAGGATATAGAAATTTAAAGTTACAGGGTTCTCTTATCAGGAGCCTTAATTTGTAAAAGTATTTAATAAGCTCATCTGGGAAAGAAATTTTGAATCTCCTGTCCTCTGAATTCAGCTGGTTATAATAGCTACATTGATGAATAATGAACATTCTGTGCTCTTTTCTTCCCAGAATTTTAGGGTATCTCTGTGGAGAGCTTGAAATATGTTTGTATGAGGCAGACTACAAGCCCTTGTGTGTGTGGTTATGGATGAAGAAAGGTGAAGAATAAATATTTTTTCTTATCTAGCCTGTAAAATTTAGGTAGTTAAGGATTTTTTTATATATGCTGGTGACCATTAAGACATATGTGCATGGTCTATTGGGGCTATAAAGAAATAAGACAAGGTCACAGAAAAGAGAGAATCATAAGCCTCTCACTTTGTTCCATTTCTTATGAGGATGACTTGAAACATATTTTTTAATATAGAAGCCATAGCATCTTTGAGCAAATGACTCTTGGTATCAAGCATTAACTGGGTCACTGACTGACTCAGAGTGTATAAACAATGCCATGCAATCAATATAATCTCCACATATCTGTAACTAATTGAGGATTCTGTTATTTCATGATATCCTAGACTCTTTCCCACCACAGCAAGACTAAAATTGGATAAGTTAAATTCTTGGTCCTATTCTCAAAGTGTTCTTCGATGATTTTTTTTTTTTTTTTTTTTAAGAGATTGAGTGCACGTGAGTGAGGGGAGAGGCACAGGGAGAGGAAGAGAGAGAATCTGAAGCAGGCTCCATGCTCAGTGTGGAGCCCGATGTGGGGCTTGATCTTACTACCCTGACATTATGACCTGAGTCAAAATCAAGAGTCAAACACGTAACTGACTAAGCCACCGAGGCACCTCTTCTTTGATGAGTATTTATTTCCAGTTGTATTATATGTTATTTTGTAAGTAGATATGCATATATGGAAATGATATCTTGATGCATAAATCTGACTGTGCTTTGATGCAATTAACAAAAAGCAGGTGAATGAGAGCTAAGCACAAATTTGAGGGCTTGTTTCCAAACAGGTCAGTGCATACTCTTCCCAAACAAAGCTCCATCAGATAATGTGATACATCTTTGCTTCTGAGCATTCTTTAGTAATAGATGCTGTTAGGGACCATAAGGAATAAGGACACACATTTAATATAATATTTTGGGTAATTAGATATTTTACATTTTGCTGGAGAGTTTTTTGTTTGTTTGTTTTAGAGAGGGGGGAGAGAGAGAGAGGTAGGGGGAGGGAAGAAAGACAGAGAATCCTAAGCAGGCTTCAAACCCAGTGTGGAGCCCAACAAGGGGCTTGATCCCACAACCCTGAGATCATGACCTGAGCTGAAATGAAGAGTTGGATGCTTAACCAACTGAACCATGCAGGCACCCCAGAGCTTTTTTTTTTTTTTTTTTTTCCCCTATAAATAAATATATGAATTTTGCCTGTATATTTCTATTTGGATTTTTTTGTTGAGGATAGAAAGATCTAATTGCCCATATATTATACAGATGTTCTAAATATTTAAACAAGGAGGAACTGTTTTATTTGAGATGAAAATAAATACTAGCTAATTTCCAATTCAAAATTTCCCTAAAGGCAAATAAGAGAAGACTAGCATCTAAATAGTAAACTAGTCAAAACATAGTCAAATATTTTATCCAAATATCATCTCAATGTACGTATCTCAGTTTTTAATACACTACTGAATAATCATAAAATTATCCATCAACAGAGCATGATTTAATGAGTGTGGGGCATGACTAAATGAGTATCTAAAATTAAGGTAATATTATGGAATTACATAGTGAAGGATGTGGATTTCTTGCTCTCTCACTTTCTTGCTCTTAAATGCTTATCAAAATGATGGTTGAGTTCTAATGGTTGGATTCAAGAGTATTCATTTTTCAAATTTTTGTTTTTGTTTACTGACATCTGTAATGAGTTTATTTTAATTTGTAAAAAAAAGTCTTTGAATTAACACTATTAATCTCATTGCAAAATTTTCCAGTTTCTATATTTATGCTTTTTAATACTTTATCTGAGTTAAATAAAAATATTATAACATTTATAATCAGACTACAGAATTCCAAAATAATTTTGTAAATTGATTTGTTAAAATTAATAAAGACTCTTTTAAGTAGAATTTAAAAATGTTTTCAATGTGGGCTGCATACTAAAGCAAATACTGTTCTTATACCTAAAGTGTTAAACTGTTGTTGAAAAACAGCACTTTGCCCCTCACAAAACATTGCTTTTCTTTGCAACACAAAATTAATTAGACTCCAATGACAGTGTTTAAAAGTTATCTTTTTGTTGCAGTTAACAGATAAAGATACATTTTATATATGAATTCAAATGTTAATTTTTATAATCATACCAGAGATTGCAGTTCCTGTTTCATATCTTTCTCTGTAGGTCAGGAGTTTTCAATTTATTCATATTTCTAGTCAATGTTTATGACTTTGTGCATATGAGTAGAATTTTTTTTTTTTTTCTGGAGGCTAGGCATATTTACCATGATGACTTTCTGGGCATAAGAATCTTGAACCTCATTTTCTGCTGGGGATCATTTCAACTACACAGAGACCACCACAAGCCAAATTGTAGCATGTATATTATGAGAGCAGTCATTTTTGAACATTTGCAGCTGTTTGGAAGCTTTCATTTTCCAACAGCATGTACTTTTTATAGTTTCATTTTAGCTATTAATTTTCTAAACCTTTGCTTTTCCAATCTCTTGATTGTATTATTAGGAATACTTAAATTCTTTGTTGGGTAGAAATTCAATTTTTGTGAATTTGTTTTGTATTTTCTTTGAAGATTCGAGTCTTTAGGTTTAGAATCTATAATTTGTCCATTAAGAGACAATGGACACATGCATAGAGTAATAATCAATTGCCATGGAGATGAGCATATCACCATAGCAACTTGCATCCTGTATATGTGTATGAAAAATCCTGAGGGGTGGGGAAGAAAGATATTATTGCATGTGAGTATGTATTTTGAATTTTCAAAGGCTGAAAAAGAGTAATTTATCTTCTCCTAATTAGTGAGTATCTTACCAGTTCATTGAAGAAATAGATTCAGTCACCCTGCCAATTCTGGTGTTTTGCCCTGTGTCTAACACACACTCATTCTATGTATATGGTAAATTAGTTCTTCTCTTGCTGATCCACTTAAAATATCCAGATATTTCTGAGTTCATAAATAGCATTTCAATTATTTGAACAATAGGTCAGCTTAATTAATAATAAAAAATACTGCAGGGCATTCTGAACACCATAGACAAGAGGAGATGGTAGAGATTAGGCAATTAAGTTACTGAGATAAAACAGAGACAGTGATATGAGTAGATATAGGCCCAAATCTCACACTTACCATTATATTTAATTTTTGTATTTTATTGGTCAAAGAAATATATAGTTTGGTTTTGTTATTTTATAAGTAGGCTCCATGCTCAGTGTGGAGTGCAATGATGAGCTTGAACTCATGACCCTGAGATCAAGACCTGAGCTGAGATCAAGAGTCAGATGCTTAACTGACTGAGCCACCCAGGTACCCCAACAATTAGGGTTATATTAAGAAATATGAAAGGGGGTAGACTTTCTTACTGTTCACAGTTAATAATCGCCCCCCTTCCCTGTCAGAGGATTGATTATACATCCTACCCACTGCCATGGGACTTCATTGCAGACAAGTAGACGTTCCACCACTTTGACTGTGGGTTAGGTCTTTTTGCCTGCTTTGACCAATGAAATGTGAGGAGTTCACCCACACTGTGTGTGAGCAGGAGCTTTAAGAGACATTGCAAATCAAAAAAGAAAAAAAAAGAAAAGAAAAAAGAGACATTGTAAATCTCTATGAGTTCTTTTGCTCTTTTCTCTTTTACACAAAAATGACATGTCTCAAATAGAGGCTCTTCCTCAGCCTGAATATTAGAAAAAAGACAGGGATCAGAGTGGCTGCAACTGATGCTTAGTTACCATTATGTAATGTTGTAAGCCACAGACTTCTGTCTAACTTTGCAAACCTGACAAATATATCAATTAAAATGCACTTTTATTTTTGTTTTTAGTCATTTATTCATCTCTCATCTCTCATTCCTCCCCTTTTATTTAAAAATAAAAGTATTATTTTTCTTATTGTAGTAAGACTACAACATAAAATCTGTTGTCTTAATTTTTAAGTGCACACACAGTATTGTTAACCATAGACACAATTCTGTACAGAAGATCTCTAGAACATATTCGTCTTGCATAACTGAAACTTTACACCCACTGAACAGCAACTCCCTGTTTTCCCCTTCCCCGGCCCTTGGCAACCACCATTCTACTCTCTCTTTCAGCGAGTTTGTCTTTTTCAGGTTCCACATGAAAGTGCAACCATGCAGTATTTGTTCTTCTATGACTGACTAACTTTACTTAGCAAAATATTTTCAAGGTTCATCCACCCTCTTGCATATGGAAGGAAGAAGGACTTCCTTCTTTTTTAAGGCTGAATAATATTCCATTGCATGGGTATATAATCACATTTTCTTTATTCATTTATCTTTCAGTTGAAACTTAGATGATTTCCATATCTTGGCTGTTGTGAGTAATACTGCAATGAACGTGGCATTGAATGTATCTCCTTAATATGCTGGTTTAAATTCTTTTGAATATTTACTAAAAGTGGGATTGTTGGATCATAGGGTAATTCTATTTTTATTTTTTTGAGGGGATCTCCTTATTCTTACCATGCTTTTAGTAGAGCTGATTCTACTCCAGCTCTTTGGCTTATGCTGGATTAAACAGAATATGGTTTTTTTCATGTGGTTCATTGAGACTAAGGGTCCCACCCAGAATTGTTGAAAAAGAGGCATTATATGTCCCTACTGCCACCTAGGGACTGAACTTGGCATAATACAGGCTGCTTCTGCTGTAAGCAATATGCACCAAAAGGAGATATTTAACCTGAGGAAGGTTCTTGGATCAAGCAGCATTTGAAGTCATTAACCTTAAGTTAGGTAAAATAAATATTTCCCGTTCTTGAAGCCCTTTTGTTGGGTGTTTTGGTCATTTTGCTATAGAAAATCAGCAACAATTATATTTCTCCCAATTTTTTGCTGTTTAAGAGTTTGGGTGAATATATATACTAATGTTATAATTGGCACATGATAATGACTCAGTCTTTATGTGGATTTTTATTTATCAAGTGAAATATTCCTATTGTTGCTATTTGTTTTATTTTTATTTAGAGTTATTATTTTGAGTTCTGTTTTGGTTGATGTAGGCACTGCTGCACATATTATCTCCATTATGTTATGTTTTGTTTCATCCCTATGTCTTTTTTTTTTTTCATTTAATTTTAGGTAAGCTTCAAAAAAACCGGTAAAGATTTGAGTTTTATTTTTGAGTCAAAATACAATATTTATCATATCTTATCTTTTAAGAACTTTTATTTATCTGTCCATCTATTTATTTATGAAAATACAGCATTCTTTTGTTTCAAATTTTTATTTAAATTCTAGATAGTTGGTATATAGTGTAATATTAATTGCAGGAGTAGAATTTAGTGATTCATCACACACATATAATACCCAGTGCTCATCACAATTTACAAGAACTTGTATTCTTTATTTTATTTTTTAAAAATATTTTATTTATTTATTTGAGAGCGAGAGTGACTGAGTGAGAGGGAGAGAGAGCACAAGCTGCGTGGGGGTAGGGACAGAGGGAGTGGGAGAACCAGGCTCCCCACTGAGCAAGGAGCCCGATGTGAGACTCCATTCCAGGACTCCGGGATCATGACCTGAGCCAAAGGCAGACGCTTAACCCACTGAGCCACCCAGGCACCCCTACTAAGAACTTTTGAAAGTGATCATGTGTTGTGAGGTTTTATCTTTTTCTGTTTTCATTTTTATGTCTCTTTGCTGTTTCTTAAATTATACTATGTCCCTGGTTCTTTGCAATATTTTTTACCCTTTGAATAATTTAAATTATCTAGTTTTATTTTTTAGTTAATTTTCTTGTCATTCTATTTTAAAATTATATTAGCTAACACTATACAAAATGTTCTCCATGGTAGTTTTTAGTTTTAAAAAATAAGGTAACTTCATTTTTATGATTTCCTCTTAAGCTGGAGTTAATCCTTCTCTCTCTCTCTCTCTCTTTTTTTTTTGACATATGTCCTTTTTCCATTAATTTTTAAAAGCAATGCTCTAATGAATATTTTTGTGTACTAATCTAAACATTTCCTTAGTGAAAATCCCTGTGAGTTTATTTTATGGGTTAAACAGTATGGGCTATTTAAAATCTTCGCTACAAGGGTGCCTGGCTGGCTTAGTCAGTAGAACATGCTGCTTTTGATCTCAGGGTCTCAGGGTTGTGAGTTCCAGCCCCACACTGGGTGTAGACATTACTTAAAAATAAAATCTTTAAAAATATAATAAAATCTTTGATACATATTGATAGTTCACCCTCTAGAATGATTGTACCAACATATATTTCCACTATTAATGCACTCAGAAACCTTTCTCCTCACACATACCATTGCCCATCTGATGGATGTAAATGATCTTAATGCTTAAATAATGTTTCCACTGATAATTCTTCTATCTATGTTGATAATGAGTTTCCACTAAAACTTCATTTGAATAAAGGACCGTGTCTAGAAAAAAGGTATAAATCTTATGATCTAGTCTAATCCTTGTATGTTAGAGATGAGGAAACAGGACCCTTTGAAGTTAAGAGTCATATATAAAGTCACAAGGCACAATAAGACAATCAGAATCAGAGCACTGATGCCCTGATGTCTGAGATCAATTTTTAGTTGTTCCATTTGTCAGAATGTATCTGGGGATACATGCTTGCTAGTTTCTAATGGGAAGGGGTTTAGAGTGTTGTCAGTGTGGGGTAAGTATGACATGTGTTTGATTTTGGCCTTCCTCTTTTATTCTACAGAGTATAAAATACAGCCACTAAACAAATGGTAAGAAGGCAAGAAATTGGTGATTTCTCTATCAGTCTTAAGACTCTGTGCCCAGGGACTTGATGTTTAGGGAAACCATCTGTTCTGTATCTTTATTATTGACTTAGATTGTCTGTGTCTATTACTATCTATTATGTCCTGGAATTTGTATAGCAGTCATATTTAACATATTTTTTTAAATATCCAAGTGTTTCACTTTTTTTCTGTTGCCTTTTACTTGTATTATTATCTATAAGGTGGCTTAACTGATTTATCCTTTACTTCTTTTATTCAGACTCTTCAAATGTACCTCTATAGCATCTATTTTAATGTTATTTTACCTATATTTTATTTCATCTAAGTGATATTCTTAGTCATGTTTATTTTATCTTGGTTTCTCATAATTTTTACAATTTTACTTTTAATTCATATTATTACTTTAGTTTTACTCTTTTTATACTTTAATTATTTTATTTTAGTTTTGTTTCATATTTTGTTATTCAGTATATTTTTAGCCTCTCATCTATTTTGTTTACTTGGCTTTATCAATGCACAAGAGGAGGCAGAGCCCTAGAAAGAACTTATATGAGCATAAACTGGTTTCCATTGATCCTCTTCCAGCTTTGATTAAGTGACCCCACATTGTCTCCAGTGTTGAATCCCTCATCATAACGAATTTAAGTGAATAAATCTAGATTCTCTCTCTTTTTAAAATTTGTTAACAGCTTTATTGAAAGTAATTCATATGCCATACAATTCACACATTTCAGCCTACACTTCAATGGCTTTTTGCAAAGTTGTACATCCTCAACCATAATAAACTTTAAAGAATCTTCATTATGACAAAAAGAAACCTCACTGACAAAAAGAAACCTCACATCCCATAGCTGTCACCCCTTCAGATCCTACCTCCCTCTAAACCTAGGCAGCCACTATTCAATTTTGTTATTTCTATACATTGCCTATTCTGGATATTTCATATAAATGAAACTATACAATATGTGGTCCTTGCAACCAGCTTCTTTTACTTAGCATTGTGAACTGTTTGCAAAGTGAATCCATGTTATATTTCATTTTCTTTTCTGTCAAATAATATTCCATTGCATGGATATATTGCATTTTATTTATCTATTCAACAGTTGTGGACATTTGGATTGTTCCCAGTTTTTAAATAATGCTGCTATGAACATTCATGTACAAGATTTTGCACGTATATATGTTTTCATTTCTCCTGGGCATGTAGCTACAGATGAAATTGCTCGGTTATGTGGTAACTCTATGTTTAAGTGTTTAAAGAACTCCCTGAATGTTTTTCACAGTGAGTACATCATTTTACAATTTCACCAGCAGTGCATGAGGGTTCTGGTTTCTTTATATCTCTGCTGATAATTGTTATTATTTGTCTATTTTTATTATGGCCATCCTAGTGGGTGTAGAGTTGTATCTCATTGTTATATGTTTTGATATACATACTGTTGGTGGCTAATGAGATTGAGCATCTTTTCAAGTTCTTACTGGTCATCTGCATATCCTCTTTGGAGAACTGTGTGTTCAGATAATTTTCCCATTATTTAATTGGGTTGTACTTTTATTATTGAGTTGTAATACTTCTTTATATATTCTAGCTACACGAGATTACAAAATATAGTCCCTTATCAGATATATGGTTTGTGAATTTTTTCTGCTATGTATGCTTTTATAATTATCTTTACTGGTGCTCTTTGTGTTTTCATGTAGGTTTACTTTTTTCGGCTTTAAGAATATCCTTTAGTATTTTTTATAAGGTGACTCTGCTAACATTGGATTCTCTCAGTTATTTTTACCTGGAAAAAAAATTTTTTTGCCTTTATGTTTGAAAGATCATTTTGCTTATGGCCTCCATTGTTTCTGATGAGAAGTCAAACTATTGATCTATTTTGGTTTCTTTGTATGTAAAAGTTATTATCACTGTTTATTTTAAGATATTCTCTTTGCCTTTTAACCTTTTTATTATGATGTGTCTGGGTGTATTTGTCTTAGAGTTCATTGAGCTTGGATTTGTAGATTAACATTTTATTTTTCATCAAATTAGGAAAGTTGTTAGCCATTAATTCTTTGAAATTTTTCTGTTCCTTTCTTTCCCTATCCTCTATGTGATACTTTCATATGCTCATGTTGGTATGCCCCAAACATACGGCAAACCTCCTTTGGAAGCTGAGGGGAGCTATATTTCTCATCATACCCACCCAGTTTTGAACTTCTATCCACCTGAGCTGGGGGGATGGGAGAGAATAAGTGGGTTGTAACTCAAATATCACAGATGCTAGCTATTACTGCTGAGTTTTGGTAGACTTTCTTGAATACATATTTATTTCCTGTATGCTCTAATAATGATTTCTAGAGACTCTGAATGATGTTTTTATAGCTTGTAAGTTTCTCTTGTTTTGCTTGTAGTGAGTCCATGCAGCTCTTCATGGTACACCCCAGAAGTTCGTTTCACATTCCAACACTTTGAGCACTATTGAGTTTACATTTAGTGATGAATCATTTGCGTTGCTGGATCAGGCCTGTTGAATCACATGCCCAAGAACAAAAACCCTATTCGTGCCCTCAAAGTGTTCATAAGCAACTACTATATGCCAGGTAGTCTTCTAAGGGATGTAGTAGACCAAGAGACCAAAAAACTTACTTCCACGTAGTTTATATTGTAGGTAATTTTTGTGATATATATATTCTGTTTATCATACTATCATAAAATACTTTCATCCTGTCAGTGAGCTCTATAAAGATTGCCATTGTTTCTTCGTTACTCATATGATGGAATTCAAAATTACCTTCCATCTCAAGGCTTTCTACACTTAGGTCCTAAACTGTCTTTCCAGGTAAACTTCCCACTTCTCCCTATTATGAAGCCTTCAGATAACCTTTTTTTTTTTTTTAATTCAAATTACTCTTTCTTAATCATAGCAGGGCAGTCTCATTTGGCCATGTTCATATGTGAAACTCTTTGCAGGAACACAGTCATCCACATTTATCTTAACTCTCAATTCTTTTCACCTTGCAAAAAGTAGCTTACCAATAGCTTACCTGTAGTCCTCAGGAACTACAGTCTCTTCTAGATTATCACTCTCATATTTTCTCCAAGAAGTCTTCACAGTATCACTCCTTTGATACTTCTCTGGTGCTTTCTCATATTGTTAGTCATTCCATTTTCATTTCCATATGTCACCAACTAAAGTTAAGCCTCTTGAAGACAGCATTAGTTCTTATTTATTTTTTATCCTCTAATACAAAAAGATGAGTGTTCTGAAGATGATACAGTGTCCATAATAATGAAAAGTGGTGATACAAATGCATAAGGTGTAAATTAATTACTTTCAAAAATTTAAGTTTTATATATTTTGATATTTTCACTTGCTACTTTATCATCAATAAGTGACTAAGTTTTTGGTTGTTTAATATTTAAGTCAGAGAAGAAATGAAATTGATATATTACTTAAAATCAATTTTTGTGATATTGATTTGTGTTTTTAAAGTTTTGTCGACTAATTCCTAAGATGTCACTGGTATCTGAAATCCCTCCAACCTTGATATTCACCCAAATATTTACATATTTTCTCTTACCTTATACTTAGGAAAATGAGAGGAAAAATGCATTGCCAAAAACAAATCTCCATGACTTATAGTCTTGCATAAGTTCTAAACAAGCCTATAGTATTGTCTGATTCTGAAATTAGGATGTAAAATATTAGAAACAATTTTGATTTGAACCAGAAGGCAATAAATCATTTTGGAGATATATTTTTGGGAAAGAGCCATGTTGGAATTTGGGCAACTCAGGCATTTATGGAGACAATGCAGTAAAAATAGAGACCTTCTACGAAAAATCAGGATAGATGTTCAAAATATTTATAGATCCTTCCTACTTTCCCTCCTCCCCCCCAAATAATCTGATATTAATATTTGGGTTGATGTTTAGAAAGTCAGTTTTATTCAAAGTAACTTTTTTGCTGAAAGAAATCTTTGCTACTTTCTCCCGATATTAAATGACATTTTGAAATATCAATAAGATGCAGGCTTCAGGCAAATTTAATTTCAATCTATACTTTAATTCAGAAAAAAATGTTTTAACACACTAAGTCGTGATTGTTTTTTATTTTTATTTTCTTAAATCCTTAATAAAAAGACATAGGTATATACAGATATAGGTATAGAGATACAGATATATATTTTTGGAAGTCGCAAGGTCCTTTGGAAAACACTCTATGCCTCTTGATCTTGAAGAGACATTTACTGAAGCTCAACTATGTCAGAATATTGAACTATCGACAGAACTATTTCAGAGCAAGAGGCTGCAATGCACAGTCCATGCCCCAACAAGCTAATAAGTTCGCAAGTATAGGAAAGAAGAGACGTTAACATCACCAATTCTAAGGAGGTCATCTAAGTATGAGAAGAGCAACCTAGCTAATCTGTAGATGTCACAGTTCTACAGAGAAATAGACCTCTAGGATGACAGTAATATTCTTTACATCATTAGTGCATGGAATGAGGGAGAGAACCAGGTGTGCTGTAATCAGTGCTGGTGAAAGTGAGGGTCAAACTGAAAATCCATAAGTGAATTTAAATTGTCAACCAATGAAAAGACAAACTTTGATGCTCACTCAGGTGTATCCTATAGCATGTACCGCAGGCCGGCTAAAGCAGGGTATTTCCATGTTGGTTCTAGATATTTGGCATTTCCTCAGCTAACTTCAGGCTTAAACAATCAAGATAAAAGAGAAACCTTGCATCTGATGTAGATTCCTTTTTACCCTTCAAATTTAGTAAAATGCATAATTTAATTGTAAATAAAAATAGGATATATGGAGGTATGCATGTATTTCTGGCTAAAATGTCTGAAAATTAACTCTCAAAGTTAATTTTTTATTGTTAAAATATTTTATTTATTAATTTGACAGAGACAGAGAGAAAGAGAGTACAAGCAGGGGGAGTAGCAGAGGGAGAGGGAGAAGCAGACTCCCCCCTGAGCAGGGAGCCTGATGCAGGGCTTGATGCAGGACTGGATCCCAGGACCCCGGGATCATGACCTGACCCGAAGGCAGACGCTTAACCAACTGAACCACCCCGGTGCCCCCTCAAAGTTTCAGTCTTTCAGTTCCCAATGACAGGCAAACTAATCTCCTTCTAAAATTAGGGCAAACAATGAAAAAATGTTAATAGAAATAAAAAAGATGGAGTTCTTAAAAATGCAGAAACCTGCATGGTCATTTAAAGTAAATAATTTTCCATAGAACAGATTTAACTTAAGATATAAGATTTGTTAGATATTATCTTATTAATTGATGTCTATATATTAGTTTTTTATTACCACAAATGTACCACGACACCCATTATTATTTCACAGTTCTGTAGGTCAGAAATCCAGGCAGGCTTTCCTGGGTTGTCTGCTCCTAATCTCACAAAGCCTGAAGTCAAGGTCTTGGCTGAGCTGGGCTGTTATGTGGAGCCTCTAGGGAATAATTAGCTTCCAGGGTCATTTGGGTGTTGTAAGAATCCAGGTCTTTAACTCTATAGGCTTGTTTCAAGTTTCCCTGCAGTCTGTCATCTGGGACTACTCTCTGCTCTCAGTAACTGCTAACATTCCTTCTCCTGTGCTTCCTCCATTTTCAAAGGAGGCAAAAGCCCATAGAATCCTTCTCATGCTTGGAATCTCTCAGTACCCTCCCCCCTCCCCCGATCCCCCACCCCCCACCCCCCTGCCAGAGAAATTCTTTGCTTTTAAAGAGCTCCTGTGATTAGATTGGGCCCATATGATAATCTTTCTCTGCTCATAAACATGCTACATTGTCCCATAGGACTTCACTTGTAAACACAAGTTGTAAGGTGAAATTACTGAGTTAAAGAAAGTGAAAGCACAATATTAAATCAAGCACAAAGCCCTCTGAGCATGAGGCTCTGTGCAGTGGCACAGGTATGCACTCCCATGAAGCTGGCTTAGGTAGGGGAAACAGAAGAATAGTCTCTAAATTTATGTAAGAATATTAAAATTGTATATTTAGGGTGACCAACAAAATTATAGAACATTGAATTATAAATATCAAACGAACCAACAAAAAGGGTGTGGAAGGGTAGATGAAACTGTTTCAAAATAACTATAAAGTAGTGGAGACTGAAATGATTTATACCACATTCATGGCATTTGTTGTGTCTGGAGAGTTCAAGGTCAGAGTTGTGACTCAGAAAAAGATGAATTTAAAGTTTGTCATTTTTTAATTTCTTCAATTAGAAAAATCTGAACAAAAATAAAATATTTATTAATGTGAGTTCATTGGTACTTGCTTATAAATAGTAGTCTTTATAACTATATACAGATACCTGTGTATAAAACTAGTTCAAATCTCTGGTGATGTCGACTAAAAGAGAAATAAGGAAGATCTCAAATATGGAATTGCTATACCAAAATTAAAATGAACAATAAAGTCAATTAATCTTTAATACATAATTTCATGCTATTGAGATCTTGAAGCATTGCAAATGTGGCAAATAAATCATAAAAGTCTTATGAATAATGCAAAAATATAATATTAATTAACTGAACCCTACATTTTTAGCATTTTTAATATAACCCCAATATATTAAACGGTATCCCTTATAATTGTAGGAAATTTTTTATAATGTTTAATAATTAGATAAGGCTAAGAAGTAAATCCTGACAGAATAGAAATAGAAGGAAACTTTCTTTTTTTCTTAGCTTACTGAGATACGGTTGACATATAATACTGTATAAGTTTAAGGTGTACAGTATACAGTGTAATAATTTGGTATACATATATTATGAAATACTACAGTAGGGTTAGTTAATACCTCCATTACCTCATATAATTACCATTTCAAATTTACTCTCTTAGCCACTTTCAAGTATATAATACAGTATTGTCAGCTATAATCCCTATACTGCACATTAGATCCCCAGAACTTATTTATCCTATTACTGCAAGTTTTCACCCTTTGAACAGTATCTCCCCATTTTCCCCACCCTCCCACTCCTGGAAACCTACAGTCTGCCGTCTGTTTCTATGATTTTGGCTTTTTTAGATTCCAAATATAAGTGAGATCATACTATTTGTCTTCCTCTAACTGACTTATTTCACTTAGCATAGTGCCCATAAGGTCCACTCAAAATGTTACAAATACCAGGATTTTCTTGTTTCTCATGGCTTTATAATATTCCATTGCATAGGTATTCTGCATTTTATTTATTTATTCTTTCATAGATAGATACTTACGTTGTTACTATATCTTGGCTATTTGAATGGAACATGGGAATGCAGATAGCTTTTCAAGATATTATTTCATTTCCTTTGGATATATATCCAGAAGTTGGATTGCTGGATCATGTGGTAGTTCTATTTTTAATAATCGAGGAACTTCCATACTGTTTTCTATAGTGGCTGCACCAATTAATATTATTGGTAAATAATGCACAAGGGTTACCTTTTCTGCACATCCTTGCCAACACTTGTTATCTCTTGTCTTTTTGATAACCATTCTAACAGGTGTGAAGTGATATTTCATTGTGGCTTTGATGTCTGTTTCCTTGAAGGTTACTGATGTTGAACATCTTTTCAGGTACCTGTTGCCCATTTGTATTCTTTGGAAAAAGAAATGTCGCTTCCTCTGCCCGTTTTTTAATTGCATTGTGTTTTTTGTTTGGTCACTATTGAGTTGTGTCAGTTCTTTATAACTTTTGAGTATTAGCCTCTTATCAAATATATGGTTTGCAAATATCTTCTCCCATTCTGTAGGTTGCATTTGCATTTTGTTGATTGTGTCTTTCGAAGTGCAGAAGCATCTTAGTTTGCAGCATCGTAATTTTTGCTTTTGTTGCTTATGTTGTGGTGCACACCCAAGAAATCATTGCCAAGATCGATGTAAAGGAGTACTTTTTTTTAACATTCTAGGAGTTTGTTCTTATGTTTGTCTTTAATCCATTTTAAGTTATTTTTTTGTGGATGGTGTAAGATACAGGCCCGATTTTATTCTTTTGCATGTGACTGTCCATTTTCGCCAATGTTGTTTATTTAAGAGATCATCCTTTCTCCTTGGGTTTCTTGTGAATGACTCATTGACTGCATATGTGAGGGTTGATTTCTGGTCTCTTCATTCTGTTCCATTGGTCTTTGTGTCTGTTTTTATGCCAGTACCATACTGTTTTTATTACAGCTTTATAGTATACTTGAAAATTATGAAGTGTGGGGGCCCCTGGGTGGCTCAGTCGTTAAGCGTCTGCCGTCAGCGCAGGGCGTGATCCCGGCATTCTGGGATCGAGCCCCACATCGGGCTCCTCTGCTGGGAGCCTGGTTCTTCCTCTCCCACTCCCCCTGCTTGTGTTCCCTCTCTCCCTGGCTGTCTCTATCTCTGTGAAATAAATAAAGAAAATCTTAAAAAAAAAAAAAAAGAAAATTATGAAGTATGATGACTCCAGTTGTTCTTCAGAATTGCTTTGACAATTTGGTGTCTTTGGTGGTTCCATATGAATTATAGGATTTTTTTTTTCTATTTCAAAGAAAAATGCCATTGGAATTTTAATAGAGATTACACTGAATCTGTAGATGGCTTTGGGTAGTACAGACATCTTCATAATATTAATTTTTTTCTGGTCAGTGAACGTTGGATATCTTTCCATTTATTGGTATCCTCTTCAATTTCTTTCATCAGAGTTATACAGTTTTAAGTATACAGATCTTTCACCTACTTGGTTAAATTTATTTCTAACTATTTTGCTTCTGTTGATGATATTGTGAATGGGATTATTTTCTTTCTTTTTCACATTTATTTTTACTGTGTAGAAATGCAACTGATTTTTATATGTTGATTTTGTGGCCTGCAAGTTTACTGGATTTGTTGATTAGTTCTAACAGTTTTTTGATGGAGTCTCTAAGATTTACTTTTTTAAAAAAATTCTTTTTAGGATTTTCTTATGTAAGAACATGCCATCCTCAAACAAAGACAATTTTATTTTCTCCTTTTTAATTTAGGTGCCTTTTTTTTTTTTTTCTTTTTCTTGTCTGGTTTCTCTGTGTAGGTCTTCCAATACTACGTTGAATAGGAGTGGTAAGAGTGGGCACTCTTATCTTGTTTTTGATCCTAGAGTAAAAGACTTGAACTTGTAGCCAATGCGTATGATGTTAGTCATGGACTTGTCATATATGGCCTTTATTATGTTGGAATACAGTGCTTCTACACCAAATTTGTTCAGAACTGTTATCATGAAAGGATGGTGAATTTTGTCAAATGCTTTTTCTGCATCTATTGAGAGAATCACATGATTTTTGTCTTTCATTCTATGGATATAAGCATGCTTACATCCTACGGATCTATCTTACTTGATAATGGTGTATGAATCTTTTAATATGCATTTATGTTAGGTTTGCTAATATTTTGTTGAGAATTTTTACATTTATATTTATCAGGATATTGGCCTGTGGTTTTCTAGATTGTCATTGTCTGGTTTTGGTATCAGGGTAATGCTGACCTCATAAATTGAGTTTGGAAGTGTGTCCTTCTATTCAATATTTTGTGAGTTTGAGAAGAATTTGTGTTACTTCTTTAAATGTTTGATAGGATTAATCAGGGAAACCATCTGGTCTTGGACTTTTCTTTGTTGGAAAGTTTTTGATTGATACAATTTCCTTAGTAGTCTGTTCTGATTTTCTGTTTTTTCATGATTCACTCTGGCTGGTTGCATGTTTCTAGAATTTATCCATATCTTCTAGGTTATCCAATTTATTGGCTTATACTTGTTCAAAGTAGTCTCATGATCATTTGTGTTTCTGTATTATCAGTTGTAATGTCTTGTCTTTCATTGTTGATGTTATTTATTTGAGTTGCTCTTTTTTGTTAGTATAGCTAAAGGTTTGTTAATTTTGTTTATCTTTTAAAAACAGTTCATACTTTGTTGACATTTAAAAAATTATTTATTGTTCTTCATTTATTTCTGCTCTGATCTTTGTTATTTTACTTCTGCCACCTTTGGGCTTAATTTATTCTTTTTTGGGGGATATAAAGTTAGATTGTTTGAGATCTTGCTTTTTTCTTAATGTCAGTTATCCCTATTAACTGCCCTCATAGAACTGCTCTTGTTGCATCCCATATTTTATGTGTTGTATTATTATTTTCACTTGTTTCAATATATTTTTTGATTTCCCTTTTGACTTTTTCTTTGATCCACTGGTTTTTCAAGAATGTGTTTGATTTTCACTCCTTGTGCATTTTCCCAGTTTTTCTCTTGTTTGAATTCTAGTTTCATACTACTGAATGAACAGGAATGATATTTGGTATGATTTCAACTTTCTTAAAATTGTCAAGTCTTGTGTTGTGACCCATCACTGTCAAGAGCGTGACTGAGGCCTGACCACAGAGGGCTGACACAGATAGGGTGTGTATGTGGGGGACACACATGGGGCATTGGAAGTGTCCATATGCTATTTGGGGGATCCACAGGGGAGGCATCCCTAGTGGCTCCTGAGTGGGTTTCTTGATGGAATCCACAGCACAGTTACTAGGATCCATCTCACTTTCAGGCTTCCAAGAGTCCTGTCTGTGGCTCTGCCAGATTCTTCCCACCTCCCAGTCATGAAGCTCACAACTTAGTACTCTGGATAGGTAAGAGAGAAATAGTCCTCTTTGGAACATCCCACACAACTGGGGAGGTCAGACACTCACTCCCATGCTCTCATTTCCCTCTGTGGGCGATAGCATGGGCTAAGGTCTCATTTGGCACTGAGCTGTGCTGCCTTGGGTAAAGGGTGATATGGGTAAAGTCAAATTATTCCTCTTACCCTCTCCAGTGCATCCAAACTCATATTTTTTTTGCTCTCGTGGTGTGCTCGAATTTTTCTCCTGAAAACCTGTACTTCCACAAAGGCTCTTGTTTCTGGGTGATTGTCTAAGATGGTGTTCTCCAGGGATTCCCAGACTGCAGGTGGGAGGACCTAGAGCTGATTCATGGGACACTGAAGGGTTCACAGCTGGGACCAAGTTCTGTATGCTTATTACCTGATGCACAGGTGGGCAAGACTCTCCGTTGGTATATGTTTCTGGATCCCACAGCTCCCATAAAGATACTTTTGACTGTGGATGGATGCCAAATTGTTGGGAAGGTATGATGAGAGACATCTTATTCAGCCATGTTGCTGATGTTACTTTGAGGGAAATTTTCTTAACTTGGTAACTGCTGTTTACTTAAATAATATTGTACATGAGGGTAAACCTTAAGATTAGCACAGGAGAATGGTGCTGTCACCACTGTAACTTAACATATGGTCAGTTCTATCTAATCCTGTCAGAAAAGAAAAGGAAATAAGAAATGTCAGAATTGAAAAGAAAAAACCCCGCCATTTTTACTTTAATATGCTTATCTCCTAGAAAAAAAAGTAATAGAATCAATAAATCATTGGCACTTATGAAAGTGTTTAGTAATGTTTCAGTTAAAAATATTTTTATAAAAAATAATTACTATAACAACAAAAAATTTAAAATAAGAATTTTTTGGTAATAGCCACAAAACCTATAAAGCCTTTTAAATAATACAGAAGACCTCATTGGATAATGAATATAACAAGCAGATCTAAAGCAAAATGAATCATTTTATACTTTTATGGGATGACTCAGTATTAAGAATCACCATTTCATTCCAACTTTTAAAATGAAGAACTTAGTAAAAAGGATGGGGAATTTGCCTAACAAATACAAAGGACTAGAAAACCTAATAGACCAGTGTCTGTATTACACTTTGGCTTATAATTGAGCAGAAAGAAAAGAGAAAGAGAGAGGAAGGGAGAGACAAAGGGAGAGGAAACAGGACATCAATGGGGGAAAGGTGAATAATTTAGTAGAATATTTTCCAAAAATGGCCTCAACAATATCTCCCATCCCATGTGTTCTTCTGCATTGTGACCTGTGACTAAATGGATGATTAAAAGAGAGAAAACCCAAAGGGCCTTCAAGCATATAAAGAGGTGTTCAAACTCACTAGTAATTAGAGACAAGTAAATTAAAGTAATAATGAAGTATCGCACTGTACCTATCATATTGGCATTGAGTGCAAAGTTGCATAGCACCACTTGGTGGGGGAGTGGGCACAGAGGAGCTCTCGTTCAGGGTGGGAGGCTGGCACATCCAGTGAATGTGACAGTCCAGGGTCAAATTAACTATAGAGGTCCTCTTCTGACCCAATAATCCTATCCCCACACAAGGATTCAAAAGGGAATAAGTACAAAGATGTTTATCGCAGTTTGTAGAAATGGGTATTTGGAAGCACTTGGTAGAAGATCATTAGGGCTTGCTTAAGTAAAATGTGGAGGGTACACTCTATGGAACATTAAACAGCAGTCGGGTGCATAGCATTGTAAACAGACTTAAAAGCAGTGCAAATTTTTGTTTTTTAAGAAACCGAATGGGGTTTTAGGCAAATATCATTCATGTAAAATAAAAATACATGTATACAGAGCTCTAATGTGCATTTTACAAAAATCTATTCTAAAACTAATTATATTAAATATATTAGAATGTTTACACAGGAATATTGAAGTAGAAAATGGCAATTTTGACCATAAATAAACAAGACTGAACCATGATATAATTTAGATGCAAGGTGAGAGGATGAGTTAACAATCTACTGCTTATGAAATCAAAACCAAATTTATGCATTTCACTCAAGGCTAAGCAAATATTAATTGACGAAGAAGATATACACTCAAATCTTTCTGACCATAAAAATTTGTTTATTTAATTGCTAAGTTGTGCCTCATTTTCCTGTTGTGATCAATAACTCTGGGAGAAAAGATACTTGTATTTTGGAATTTCAGGCCTGAAGTGACCCAGCACTGTTTGCAAGGTATTGGCCAAGGCAAAACTTCAGATTTCTCTAAGCTGCCCAGGCCAGGCCTGGTTTCTTAGGTGATTTTGTCCTCTACATCTAGCAATTGCATTTGGCCCAGAATCTATAGCAGAGTGGAACCCATTGTTCTTGTTCATTCATTTATTTCACCTCTCATATTATTTTGAGGATGAGGACATGCCTAGCATACTAGGAAAATGGATTCTAGTCACCTCCACAGAATGTTAAAGTTGGAAAAAAACATGAACACCAAAAGAGAGCCAAAGCTTTTCAATCTGTAGCTCCCCAGATGAATAGGGAGTTCAGCAACCCTTCTATCCCAGATGCACAGAGATTAGTTTGGCTTTCTTATATTGTACCTACTGGATTACATGTACAATTTTGCTAGAAAAAAAACCTGTTTCTACAAATACATATGCACATCTACTTTGTGCTGGAAACTGTGTAAGTAGGCATAACCCTTCCTATTTTGAGAAAGCATTTAAAAGATTGTGTACGATCCCTCCCCCTCTCTTCTTTTTCCTAATGTTTACTGTCTTATAATGTGCCTGGCTCTTTATTAAGTAGTAGAAACACATTTTTTAATATTATGCAAAATTTTGGCCATCAAGACTGAGAAAAACACATGAAAATTATCATTTTTTTGAAGACTTTATTTCTTTATTTTGAGAGAGAGAGTGCCTGCATGTGAGTGGGGAGAGGGGCAGAGGAATAGGGAGAGAAGCCCGTTTGTGGGACTTTATCTCAAGACCCTGAGATCATGACCTGAACTGAAATCAAGAGTCAGATGCTTAAGTGACTGAGCCACCCTGACACCCCTATGATTAATTTTTTGAATATGTCTAGTTGTAGAGGCACAAATGTGGAAGTCCAGGTCTGTGAGTTTCATATCAGGGGTTTGATACCACTCAGTTCTTGATAGTATAAGCATACCAAATTTCTCATAGGTTCTCTAACACAATGATTAGAACTTTAAGCGAAAAAAGAAAAAAAAAAAGAGATCACAGAGATAGATGATAGATAGGTAGATAGGAAGGGAAGTGGCAAGGGAGACAGAGAGAAAAAAACCAGGTTATTAAATGCCTACCTCATTTCAGTTACCATGTGAAGTTTATGCTTCTCTTTTGTCATACATAAGCAAGTCTTTAAGACTCTAGGGGGTTCAGCCACTTCCTGAGAGTTACAAAGCACATGAGTGGAAGTACAGTGATCTCCAGAGCTACTCATAGCATTTCTCATGGGCCAGCAGCAATATCATCTGGGAGAGGGTTACAAATGAGAATTTCAGTCCTCACGCCTCACCTCCCAAATCAGACTCTGTGAGGTTGGGTCCAGAAAAATGTTTAAACAAGCTCTCCACATGATTTGTATGCACAGTAAATTTTGAAAGTCTCCAATCTAAACCTATGCTGATTTTCTTCTTTTATGTGGTCTCTCCATTATGCTAAAAAAAAAAAAAAACAAAAAATAAAACGAAAAAACTACAAGCCTTCTTTGTGTTCTTTCTAGCATATTTAAACAGTTCTAACCTGTGAAGCATTTTGGGGATACAACAGATCATGAAAGACTAGAAATATCATATAGTATCATTTTTTTCATTGATTTTTCTGAAGAGGGAAAAATACTGCTTGAATAACTTACTTTTATTATGCAGGGGAAGTCCAGTGCATATTTGTATTAGAAAGCGTAGGAATTATATTTTTTAAATGATTGTCATTTAAGGAGAAATATCCTGAGTCCACTTAAGCCAAAGTTGGGATTGAAAATTAAGTATGATTCTCATATGAACTGATGTGGTTGCCCACCTCTCATTAGTCCATTAGTTCCAGGATTAATTGTGCCTTTAAGTTCTCTGTTAAGTAGTCAATGTTTAATGTTCAGCTGCATGTGAAGTGTAATTCCATTTGCAGCAGTTGCCAGTGTAATATTAGTCTTCTTGTTCATGAATTTCCCTTCAGCTATGGCCATATTTTCAGTGTGATACATGGAATTTTCATCTGCTCATGTAGGATCTAGAAATCTCTAACAGCTGATTACTGAGAATTTGCTGTAAGTGATTGCAGGTCACACAGTGGCTTCAACATAGTGATGCTGACCTACTAGTAAATTTGGGGGGCCGAGTATGATTTTTAAAGACTTTCTCAAGGTAAATACAGAGAAACAAAAGCATTGTAATTTGAAACTATTAAAGATGGCACCTTAGTATGGTAGGAATACTTCCTCCTTTTAATTAACTGCTGAATTAAATTTGTAGTTCTATGAACAGTATTTGAGTTTTCCAGCATACCACTCCTACTTCCTTTTAATGAATTTTAAAACATGTTTAAATATATTTACTCTGCAAAATGGTAGGCTTTAAAATTCTGTCCTCTGATGAATATATGCTTGTTTAACCAGTTTTCTGGACCCAGTCTCACAGATTCTGATTTGGGAGGTTAGACGTGAGGCCTGAAATTTTTATTTGTAACAATCTCCCAGATGATATGTGCTGTGTCCTCTCTTTAACATCCTTTAACGCATGGTCATCCAACACTTCCAAGACAAGTCTGTTGACTTGTACTCCATTCAAGTTGACCCAGTCCACAAATCATTATTAAATTTTAGTTATGCTGAGATGTTATAGGCATTGCAGTTTTAATGAGTGGTGGTCTATATGAAGTCCTTCACAATTTCAAGGTTGTAATGCCAAAAATTTCTTAGTATGCTTCCAGATATCAGAGTCAGTTCTGTGAGAAAATATAGCCACAGAATCTACTTTACAGCCTATGAATGTTCCTATAGTATATATATACACACACACACGTATACATATACACACACATATACACATATATATATATATATACACATATATATGATCCCATTTTGTCAAAATTTCTGCTTGATTGAAATTGTGTGTGTATATGTACCTATCATCTATTATCTATCTATCTATCTATCTATCTATCTATCATCTATCTATCTATAAGATTTCTGTCATAATTCAAAACTATGTCATGAAATATTCATACACATATATGTAGTTTTCTTGTTTTATTTTTCTTTAAAAAGAAAAATTGTATATACAGTCTTGAAACTTGACTTTTTATACAATAGCATAGAGATTTTTTACAGCTTAATGAGGTATGTTTGACAAATAAACATTGTGTATTTGTTGGTTCTGTAATGTGATTTTTTAAAGTCCACAATGTAGTATTTTAATATATGTATGCATTGTGAAGTAATTGTCACAATCAGGCTAATTAACACATCCATCACCTCACATAGTTACCATGTTTTTAATGGTAATAACACTTAACGTCTACCCTCTAAGCAAATTTCAAACATACGATGCCATATTATTAAGCACAGTCACCATGGTAGATATTTGATTCCCAGAATTTATTCACGTTATTACTGAAAGTTTGTATCATTTTATTAACATCTCATTTCCCCCACCTCCCAACTTTGCAGCTATAGTTTTATTGTCTGGTTCTATGGGTTCAACTTTTTAGATTCCACATGTAAGTGAGATTATGCATTATTCATCTTTCTGAGTCTGGCTTATTTCATTTGGCATAATGAAGAATTTTCTATATTAATACATTTAGGTTATCTTATAGGATAAAGCAAAAACTATGTTTTAATTTTTATTTCTCATTGTCTAATTATAGAGGTTAGGATTTAAAAAGTAGAATTGGTAATAGTCCGTCCACTTTTCCTTTTCTTTTCTTTTTTTAAATTAGATGCTGCTATAGTTTTCTCCCCTCTGAAAAATTTCAGAGTGAATTATGCTTTCATTGTTTAGGGTTTATATAGTATATAGAATTTCATTCAAGGATATAGTGAATTGAAAGATACAATTGAACCAGTCAACGTGACGTAGAAGATGATATGACTTACTATATTTGTCTCTCTATGATATATTAGGTGAGTGCGTTGTAATTAGACTCTCTCCCTTTGCCATTGTATTAATATAATGAAAGATAAACCTCTACCTCTGATCACTGGAAAAGAAAAAGACTAATGAAAAATTGTTTATGTATGTTAAATAGGTAACATTTGGAAATAAAGCACTATCTGTGTTCTGTCAAGGTTATATAGCACATTTGACACTAATAGTATCATAAATTCATTAACTTGTTATATCTTGAACCTCAATACCTATTTTGTCAGCTTTTCCTGCAGTCCTGTGTGTAAAACCCACAGATCCCTGCCAGGGTTCAGAGGGAGCCATTAACACAGTATCTGATATCAGTCTATTTAATCAAAGAGGAAAATGACAAGATCTGGGAAAATATTTTATGCTAGGACCAAGTATGCATGTAGAGAAGAGGAGTAAGGATGATTGATTTATGCCATATCTGTATTTTCCCTTTCACGCGCATCAACAAATGGGCCTCTTATGGTGTTCAGTATAAGTATTTAATTTGATTAAGCAATGTGAATCACCTAGCATAGTGGTCAGCAAACTTTCCATTAAAGTCTAGAGAGTAAATATTTTAGACCTGCCAGGCAGCTCTTTGGCAACTACTAAGCTCTGCATTGTGGCATGAAAACAGCCATAGACAATACATAAATGAACGGGCATGGCAATGTTCCAATGCAACTTTACTTATGGATGCAGAGATTTTAATTTCATATAATTTTCTAGTATCATGAAATAGTCTCATTTTGATTTTTAAAAATTATTTAAAAATGTAAAAACCGTTCTCAGCTCACAGACCATACAAAAATAGCATTTAAGTAAGCTTAAATATGTAAAATGTTTGGTTTCAGCCCAAGGGATATATTCTGAAAGAAACACAACATATGCTTTAAAAGAATTTATGTCTTAGATTGAAAAACAGTGATGCATATCTAATAGGTACAGTAGGTAAGATATAGGTATATTATGTCACACAGAACAATGTTTTTTTCATGAAATGATTACTGATATGGACTGTGGAGGAAAAATGCAAGATAAAATTGCAAGCCCTCAAGTATTTCACAGTTTGCTGGTTAAAGATCAGCAATAAATAGGAACACAAGAACAAAATGTGATACGTATTATAGAAGATGTACAAATTGGGGCCCCTGGGTGGCTCAGTCGTTAAGCGTCTGCCTTTGGCTTAGGGCGTGATCCCGGCGTTCTGGGATCGAGCCCCACATCAGGCTCCTCTGCTGAGAGCCTGCTTCTTCCTCTCCCACTCCCCCGGCTTGTGTTCCCTCTCTCGCTGGCTTCTCGCTCTGTCAAATAAATAAATAAATAAAATCTTAAAAAAAAAAGATGTACAAATTATTTTCAAATATAAGAAAGACAAATAATGGGTTAATTTTGATTTTGTAAGGCAATGCTTATGTAGAAGGTGGCATGTTATATCATTTAAAAAATGCATAAAACTTCAAAATAAAAAAAGGTGTTTCAGACAGATCAAATAAGAGAAACAAAAGCATTGAAGTATTTGAAATGTATAGATACTACAAGCTGAATCAAATAGAGTGTTGTTTGGAATGTTACTTGAGGATTGAAGACTAGGCCGTTTAAAATAATCTGAAATGAGTCATTGCCATATATGAATGAAAAATTAAATACAGACAGAAGTAATTGGTGGGTGCATCAAAATAAATTAGAAGGATTGTGATATTTAACAAAGAAACACAATTAGAATAATACTAATGCAGTGTTGGCAAGAGATACATGCTTACAATAGGGCAATGCCAGAAGAAATCGATAGGTCAGCTTAAAGAAATGTTTTAGAGATACTGTTTATTCCATAGAGAGACAAAGAGGAGAAGTAAGTGGAGGCAAAATCGGCTTTCAACCTTGGTGACAGGAGGTATTAACACCATTAATTGCAGGTGTTTCAACTTTGCAGGTCAAATACACATATGCTATCTCATTTAAACTGTGATGGTTTCAGCAGACTAAGCAAATCAAGCATCAATACTTCTCTTTTCTTTTAAGAAAATTTAAGTTCCGTTAAATAAAATTTTGGATGCAAGGTACAATAAGGGCCAATAAATAAGAACAGTGTGTTTGAATCTAACTCCACTATCTTTTCTCATCATTTGATGTTCCCTAACAATATAAACTTTAGGTACGTTCAGCTTAGCAGGTTAAAGAGAGTTCCTGAAAGTTAAAAATGCAGAAACTCTGAGATACCAATTTTAATGCATGTTATCATAGAGGTAGTAGCAGAAATAAGAATGAATGAAATTTCCCCCGGGCGGAAAGTCTGAAGTTATAAGAATACTGAAAGCTTTAATGGTTTTTTCAATGTTTGTGATGTGAAGTAAAAATGAAGTGAAAATATAGAGTTATGAGTGCCAAGGCAGTAGCCTGCTTATTGGCTTTGGGGCACTGCATGATAAAGTCCCTGATGAACACTGTATTATCCAAGTAGCATTTATGTGATCAGATGAGATAGTCACAAGCCAAGCGGGAGACTAAGAAGAAACAAGCACAAGCAAAAACAACTTAAAGCAATTTTCTGTAGCTGTAGGGAACTGGAGAGGGTAGGAGCAGGCCAGTCAACCTCACATGCTACCATCAGCGACAGGGCAAGTTCTCAAAGAGAGCCGCATGTCTCAGACAATACTACAAGTATCTGTATTTTATCAAATCTAAGATAGCAATTTTTATAAACTAGTAAGATAAAAAAACTGCTGCTAATTAAGTGCAACATTTCACAGAGAATTTTATACTTAATGAAAGAGGTCTTTTGATGAACCTTGATTTATATCTTTTTCGTGCACACATAAATCGAAAGCATAAGCACAATGTAAGATATCATTAAAATGATTTCCCATTCATAGTCTGATCTGCTGAATCACTTTTCAACTTAGAATCATCATTTGTGGAAATAGCAGTCTCTATGCTATTATGAAAGTTGATGATGCGGCATTTTATTGAAAAAAAATAAGAGCTTTTTTTATTGTTTTTGAAATTTTCTTCAAAACTGTTGAATAATGTAGCATATAGGATATGATATATGTGACATACTCTCAAATGGCTCAGGAATACATAGATAGATAGATAGATAGATAGATAGATAGATAGATAGATAATAGAATGATGAAACAACTGTGGCATAGGGTTGCCAATAGGTGAATCCAGGTAAAGGGTATTTGGGAGTTTTTTGACAGTACTAGCCCCTTTTGTATATGTTTGAAACTACATGTTTTGAATAATGGATGAGCTCAGATTTAGTAGGATTTAGGCAGTAGTATGGATCTTGAGCTTCATCTTTTTCTTTCTTTCTTTCTTTCTTTCTTTCTTTCTTTCTTTCTTCCTTTTCTTTTCTTTCTTTTCTTTCTTTTCTTTCTTTCTTTTTCTTTCTTTCTTCCGAGAGAAAGGGAGGGAGGGGCAGAAGGAGAGGGAGTATCTTAAGCAGCCTCCATGCCCATCACCGAGTCTGACATGGGGCTCATCTCATGACCCTGAAATCATGACCTGAGCTGAAATCAAGACTCAGATGCTTAACTGAGGCTCCCAGATATCTCTCATCATATCTTCTAAACAATGTAGAAAGCAATGAGGAAAGATAACAAAAGTATACATGGATCACATCTCCAACAAAATAATAAGATATGTCTGGGAACTTTAAAATATGTGTGGTTGTTGCCAAGCCACCAACAACTACTGAACAGTTGTGAATTACCACTATTGGACTGAATGGGAGGATGAAAAGGGGGGGAGGGAAGAAATGATATGGGCTATAGGAAGAAGAACCCAGAAATCACCAACAAATATTCAGGTCCCAAAGGCAAGGAAAAAAAAATGGAGGGGATGGTATATAGATCTGAGAACAATTAGTAAAACTGAAAGGAAATTTGTATTTTCTCTAACTGTGGATGACTAATAAAGCACAGTTACTAATAATTCACAAAGGCATAAAAAGTATGTGATTCAAATTACTTGAGGATCCAGAAATATCTAAAAATAACATACTTCCTTCTAGAAATTCAAAATCTCACCCTGAAGAAACACTTCAGGAAGACTTATCTATATTGATCAAGACAAGAAAACTGAGATCAATGGATTGTGAAGGACAGGAAAGAGAGGAATGTGTTAAATGATAACTTCAAGAAATAAATATGTAATGAATATATACCACTATTAGTAGTTTGAGATATATTTTTTAAAGATTTTTTATTCATTTGAGAGAGACAGAGGGAAGGTAAGCGAGAGCATTAGCAGGAGGGAGGGGCAGAGGAAGAGGGAGAAACAGACTCCCCACTGAGTAGGGTGCCAGACTTGGGGCTTAATCGTAGGACCCCAGGATCATGACCTGAGCTGAAGGCAGATGCTTAACTGACTAATTCACCCAGGTGCCCCTGAAATATATCCTATTAAAAAATTTTAAAATAAGGAAGGCGGGGCGCCTGGGTGGCACAGTGGTTAAGTGTCTGCCTTTGGCTCAGGGCATGATCCCAGCGTTACGGGATCGAGCCCTACATCAGGCTCCTCTGCTATGAGCCTGCTTCTTCATCTCCCACTCCCCCTGCTGTGTTCCCTCTCTCGCTGGCTGTCTCTATCTCTGTTGAATAAATAAATAAAATCTTAATAAATAAATAAATAAATAAATAAATAAATAAATAAATAAAATAAGGAAGGGAAGTCCTTCATTCTCTGGAAATTCACCATCCAAGATATTTTCAATAGCAGATTAGATTTAGATAGTATGAGACCTCTATATTTCTTTTTTTTTTTAAAGAGTTTATTTATTTATTTGAGAGAGAGAGCACAGGCAGAGTAGCAGCAGAGGGAGAGGGAGAAACAGGCTCCCCGCTGAGCAAGGAGCCAGACAGGGGACTCAATCCCAGGACCCTGAGATCATGACCTGAGCCGAAGGCAGACACTTAACCAAGTGAGCCACCCAGGTGCCCCAACACTTCTATATTTCAAATGTTTGAAGAAATCGGAGAGTGCATTAAAACTTGAAGACAAAAAAAGATGTTATGACAAAAGTTCATGCAGATTTATAGAAGCATGAAGAAGTGAAAACTCTGGGACTTTAAACATTCAGTGATTTCAGGGTGCCTGGGTGGCTCAGTCAGTTGAGCATCTGCCTTCGGCTCAGGTCACTATCCCAGAGCCTCGGGATCAAACCCCACATTGGGCTCCCTGCTCAGTGGGGAGTCTGCTTCTCCCTGTGCCCCTCTCCCTACTCGTTCTCTCTGTCTCTCAAATAAATGAATAAAATCTTTAAAAAAATAAACATTCAGTGGTTTCAAAAGCTCCTAAGGAGAGAATTAGTGAAAGGGTGAGAAAACTGAAGAATTTTGGTAATGAATGCAGGCAAATAGAAAATATGAAAGAAAAGTCAAATGTTAATAAAGGGTAAAAGGAAAAGATTTAAACTCAATCTGATAGGAATTCTAGAAGAGACAAGATGGCAAGGGTATTCAAATAATGCCTAGAAATTTTCCAAAATTGGTGGAAGATGTGAATCTTCAGATTCAAGTAGTACTCCTAACCACAATTAGGATAAATGCATAGGTAGACACAGTGTCATGAAACAAACACCAAAGACGAGGGAAGCCAGTAAATACAATTTGCTTTTATTTATTTTTTGTTTTTTGTTTTTTACTTCCAAATTTTTATTTAACTTCTAGTTAGTTGACATATAGTGTAATACTGGTTTCGGGAGTAGAATTTAGTGATTCATCACTTACGTATAACACCGAGTGCTCATAATAACAAATGCCCTCCTTAAATCTATCTAGCCCATTCCCTACCCATCTCCCTCCATTAACCCTCAGTTTGTACAATTTGCTTTTAAAGGAATAGCAACTAGTTTGACAACCGAATACCAAGTGCAACTATGAGAGCAGGATATTGAACAATATCTTCAAGGCAATGAAAAAAATTACTCCAAAACTAAAATTATGCAATTACCCAAGGAATCCATTAAGAATTAAGAAAATTAAAAAAGTATTATCAGACAAAAATGAAACAAAACAAACCTTAGCATTTAGTATCAATAGATTCTTAATTCAGGAACAATGTTTCTTTCAACTTAAGATTTAATTAATTTTAATATTATAATATGCACCAGTATTTCATGATCATTATGAAAGAGAAAAGCTGCCTATCAAACTGTGACATATAAACAATTGCAAAACTAATTATGATTTAAGTATTAGAAAGTTGTATCTGGGTATAAAAAATGCAGTATTCCAAGTAAAAGAAAAATACCTCTGAAGGATGATTTGAGATATAAGAAAGAATGGTGCCTGTTTCAAAAATAAAATGTTACCTAGGACTATGCATATACTATTATTCCATTTTTGATTTTACATATGTGTATAAATATATACATAAACATGTATACATTTAAAGAGAGCATATAAAAATATGTACATGTGCATACAGTTATGGGGGAGTAAATGAATATATGAAATAGTGCAAAAATATGTATTTCTACATAATGTTCAAAACAATTTTTAATATTTATTTTTAAGTTTAGGAATAGTTTCAGGTTTATAGAAATATAAAAAGATAGTACACAGTTTTCATTTATCTCACACCTAGTAGTCTCTGTTTAGTATCTTACATCAGTATAGTATATATGTGATAAATAAGAATACAAATAGGGGCGCCTGGGTGGCACAGCGGTTAAGTGTCTGCCTTCAGCTCAGGGCGTGATCCCGGCGTTATGGGATCGAGCCCCACATCAGGCTCCTCCGCTATGAGCCTGCTTCTTCCTCTCCCACTCCCCCTGCTTGTGTTCCCTCTCTCACTGGCTGTCTCTATCTCTGTCAAATAAATAAAATCTTAAAAAAAAAAAAAAAGAATACAAATAAAACCAGTGTTAACACATTATTATTAACCCAACTCTGTTTTTAATCCATATTTTCTAAAATTTTTCCCCAATGTTCTTTTCTTTCTTTCCGTCTTCCTGTTTTTCTATCTTTCTTTCTGTCTTTTGTTGTTGTTCTAGGATCCCATCAAGTGAAACACATTATATTTAGTTTTTAGTCTTCAGTCTTCCTTGTTTTTCTTAGACTTTCCTTGTTTTGATAACCTTGACAGTTTTGAGGAATACTAGTCAGGTATTTTTGCACAGTGTCCCCTAATATGGGTATGTCTGATTTTTTTTCATGATCAAACTGAGGTTATGTGTTTTTGAAAACAAACCCATAGATGTAAAATACAATTCTCATCACGTCATATCCTGGATACATACTATCAACATGACTTACCATCTTTGATGTTGACCTTGATTACCTGGGTTAGTTATTATTTGTCGGATTTCTCTATTATAACATTGTAAAATTATCCATCCCACACCCCTTCATACTGTGTAAAGCTCAAACTCTTTAAGTGGGAGTTTTGTCCATCTCCTCCAGGGCAGATTATCTTCATAAATTACATAGAGATCTTTGAGATGAGAATTATGTTTATTCTCCCTTATTTATTTATTTATTTATTTATTTATTTAATCATTTATTTTACCAGTATGGATTCCTGAGTATTAATATTATCTAGATTATAATGAAATTACAATTTTTTAATTACTATTATTATTTGCTCAAATTTTTCCAGCTTTGGACATTGAGAACTCTTTCAGTTGACTCTTGTCTTTTTGACACACCCCCTTTGTGTGTGTGTGTGTGTGTGTGTGTGCAGTATTTGTTTTGTTTATTTTGCGCTTTCTTTTTTTCTGACAGTATAAGATGCTCCAGAGTCATGTTGTGAATTTTCTTTCCCAAACTTAGAAGCAGTTATTTCTCCAAGGTATCCTAGTTCACTTTATTGGAAAATGGTATTAGAAACTAAGATCTGGGCAATGGGTATCCTCATTGCTTGGGGGAATCTTTTATAAATCATTTATCCAATGTAATATTTTCTTTTTTTACTCTTGAATCCTTTCTCTCGGATACTTCAATTTCAGTTTATAATTCTTTTTCTTCTACCTCATGGCACCTAGCCTGAATATATAGCGTATATTTATGTTGATCATATTGAAATGTTTATCTATTTGTGGGTATGGAGTTTTTTTTCCTTCACTCCAAAGTTGTTTTCAATGTACATATGCAGAGTGCTTCATCAGAATCCAAAGCCTGGGAGGAAATTATTTCTTTACTTGGATATTCCTACAATATTGTATAAATTTGGACTCAACACCTGCATGTGGTTAAGTAAGGATGTGGGGTTTTGTTTGTTTTTTATAGCAGATTTAGCCACCGTTTTTTCTTACTCTCATCTCTGGTCTTACTTCCCAGAACCACTGATTTGGCTCTGCCTATCTTCTTCCCTGCATACCTACTTTTCCCTCTCATTATTTCATCTCTAAATTTATCTTTGTTTAGTTTAAAAACAAGTATACTCTTTTTAATATTTCCCCTCAAACTCAGCATAGTGTGAAATTTGTAATAAGGAGAGTTTAAAGTTCCTGTAGCTTGCTCTATTTTTAGAATCAAAAGTCTGTTCTAATAATTTACAAATTCTCATTGTAATTCAGTAAACTGATATTGCTACTAATGAGAATGACAGAGAATAAGGGAAAAATCCATTTCAATTAAAAAATATGGAAATGTAAAGTAATTGTGAATTACTTTGGGCTCAACAATTCTAAAATCAGCCTACAGAATATGTACTTTTTTTTCCTGCATAATGAACCATCTAATTGTTATTTATTGTCTTGTTGAGGTGGTCTTTAGTTTTTTATTTAGATATATGAAAATAGTGAAGTATGTATCACACAGAATACAAATCCATTTTCAATTATAAAGATTTCCAAATTAATTTTCAAATCCAGAAAATTTTTAAAGTAAAGAGGACAGTATAAATGATTAAAACTTTAGATAGATGTATAATGTTTTTAAAAATTTTAAGTGTGTATGTATGAATATAATGTGTGTATATATATGTAGATATATGTATATTTGGTTTACTGACTGAAAATATTTTATAATATTTGTGAGCCAATAAAATACTTCTTATAAAATATTCTCAATATTTTATTTTATTTTTTTCCCAAAAATATACATTAAGAGACTAAGGTGAAATAACTTTTATTGTTATTTCCATCATACCTGATACCTTAAAGAAATTATGTCACCTTACCAACTGTGTCCTCACTCTGTTTTCCCAAGTATCCCATAGACTGGTCTTGAAAAAGAGGTTTTAGTGACACACAATCTGGAAAGCATTAAAAAAGAAATAAAAAGTTATATCTGGTTACCTTTTTTATTTAACTATATATTAAAGTTAGAACTTGATCCAAGCTTCTGTGTTTCATATGCAAACAAGTAAGACTAGAGCAGAAATGTCAATCACCCAAAGTAGGTTCACCAATCAGTAACGGCTTAGCTTAATGTATCTAGCAGTAATAATATTCATTTAACATGGAAAAATCTAGCACAAATATTAAACTACATGGAATATTACAACAACAGGCATAAAGGGGTCAGTTTCAGGCAAATGAGGACATAGGATCACATTGATTATAAATTTTAGACTTGTGTTACAGTTTCTGTACCTTCACAAGCTGGATTTTTCCTAGATAGTTAGCTTTCTTATCAATTTAAGAACAGTTATATTTTATCAATGAAGTTATATTTTAGAATGAAATGCATGTTGGCTTTTACTTTTAACTTTGTGTCTAACCTTATGTATGAAAAAAGATTTGTTTTAGGGGCGCCTGGGTAGCGCAGTCGTTAAAGCGTCTGCCTTCGGCTCAGGGCGTGATCCTGGCGCTATGGGATCAAGCCCCATGTCAGGCTCTTCTGCTGTGAGCCTGCTTCTTCCTCTCCCACTCCCCCTGCTTGTGTTCCCTCTCTCTCTGGCTGTCTCTATCTCTGTCAAATAAATAAATAAAATCTTTAAAAAAAAAAAAAAAAAAAAAGAAAAAAGATTTGTTTTAAATAGTATTTGACTTTTTATGAAAGGGACATTCATTTGTAATGGTGAATATTTATATTTAAAAAAAAATTCCTCACTCAGGTTGAGATCTTCAGGTTGGTGGGCTTTAATAATACTTTCCTTAAAAGTCACTCAATAACCTCATTCACCTGATGATGGAAAGATAACTGCATTGGGTCAATAGTGGAAGCAAATCACATCTATTTTAACAGATGATATTTCAATTGATCTGAAATAAAAAAAGTATTACCCGGTATGGCTTTTAAAAAAACCATGACTTTTTTGTGAGATATTATTGTCAATTTCCAAAATGCTAACCAGAAGCCAAAGAATCATATGATGGGATTTGGTGGCAAATGAGTTAATCTCTCATTCCAAGTGGAAATGTCTTTTGCCTGTATAATTTTTCTTTATTTTTCTGAATTATTTTGTTTTAAATATACTTTTAGCAAGATACATTATACACATAAACACACAAAAATATGTTTGTACACTTTTTCTTAAAGATTTTTTTTAAAAATTTGAGAAAGAGAGGAGAGAGAAGGAGCAGGGCGGGGGTGGGGGCAGAAGGAGAGGGAGAAGCAGATCCCCCACTGAGCAGGGAGCCTGACTCAGGGCTGGACCCCAAGACTCTAAGATCATGACCTGAGCTGAAGGCAGACACCCAACCGATTGAGCCACCCAGGTACTCCTGTATGCTTTTTCTTAACCCAGTATTAGAGTTTAATATATCTAGGGTATTTTAATTCATTTATAAAATTGTGATAAATTGTATTTTGGATTTTACGTATCTCCTTTTATCAATTAATTACAGTGTCTTGGTATGTATTTTGTCGTACATTTTAACATACAGACTATTACTTTGGTATTGTTTCTTCTTGTGTTAATGGATTAAATCAATATGCTTATCTTAATTGATGCCAAAGGCATATGATAAATTTAAATGGACATTTCTGATGAAACAAATGGGAATTGAATTAATCAGCATATAAATAATAGATACCATTAGAAGCCAACAACAGCAAATATTTATGGAAGGACTTTAAAAACAAAGACCTTACACAAAAGTGAAGAGGAAAACAAGGGAATTCAGTATTATAATACTGTTTAGAATCATTTGGAAAGATCTCTCTAAAGCTGGAAAATAATTTAAAAAAATAATTTGTTGTTAAAGAGCAAGTGTCACAGACGTGCATAAGGATGGGCAAACATGCCCTTTGTGGAGAGACTAGTACAGCCAGTAGTGGAGAGAATGTAGAAGCACTTCATAATAAGCCCTCTTTGGAGGCCAATGAGCTGGAGAACCAGCTGGACCAGACCAAAGATGAGATCTATCTCTATTTCATAGGGAGTAGGTTTAAGAAATATTTACTTATAACAGTTTTTTAGAAGTGCTTTAGGATTCATAAACATTTAATTGAAATTTTAAAATAATGTATAGTTATTTTAAACTCTGATTGAAAAATTAAACACACTAAAATATTTTTAATACC